>NW_026114528.1:657857-1315714 GCF_025231255.1 Drosophila biarmipes | reverse complement strand
CAAAGGTTTGACAATATAACCACAAAATTCTGGCAATATATTATTCCACATATCTAAAAGGTAAATATACACAACTGTCTATATGAAGTGCGACGCAAGTTTTGTTAACATAACTCTGTTAACATTTAATTAGATATAAATAACGTTTTTAGTTTTTTAGTTTGAATAAAATTGTTTATTTAACTTTATGTAGTTGCTTGTCCCACGTCTAACTTAGATCTCACTTCCTTTAGCTTTTATTTTAATCAAGAGAGTTCTAGGGCTTTTAAGTCTAGATCGAGATTATAGGTTCTCACAGTTGAATGTAGGCGAAGAGAGAGAGGTAGAGCTTCGACTACATAACTTCCCCCCCGCTTAAATTAAGACTCTCCTGAGTTTTACAATTCGTTTGTATACATATAAGTGTTAGGAATTCAATTATAGTAAATTATGTTACATTTGGAGTCAAATATTTCTTCTTTCTTTTTATGTTGGAGCTATGTACATTATTTAAATTCAATTTTCTATATTTCGGTTCAGTTTTGTGTCTTAGAGTACATCAGTAATGTTCCATATATTTTAGAATGTTATTATGTATAATTTTTTGTCACAATTTCCATATTCAATATGCATTAGCGTATTTTGTATTGCTGAGTGATAGCTGTTATTATAATATTCCATACCTTTACTAACTTTATCTTTCATTGATAGATCTTTGTTTTCAAGTTATATAATTCTCATCTTTTCGGTTGCAGTGTTATGAAATCATTTAACATCTGCATTGCCAGTGTGACTTTTCGGTTTCACATAATGAACTTATTCTCATTTCTTAAATATTCTTTTATATTTATACTATTAAATTCGTTATCAGTTATTAATTTTTCAAAGTTTTCTCTTTGGGACTTGTACGAGCGCATTTTTTTTATTATAGTTTGATTATTGCGATCCTCAAGAAAAAAGGCAGAAGAAAATTTTGAAAATCGGTCAATAAAAGTTGGAAAATAACATTTAGAATTTCTATAGATATATATTTGAACAATTTTTCTTATATCGTTTAGTGTTTCTGTATAGTTAAATTTTTCCTTTACTGGTTTTCTTTCATATTTACACCGTCACAATTCTTAATATACTTGTGAATGTAATGTTGATGGTTTGGAAAGTAAATATTCTTTTTTAAACTTTGGTAATTTTCATATATACCCGAAAGACCAGTATCATTATGGAATTGTTTAATTTCTTTATACACATCTTCTTCGTTTTGAATGTATATTGCGTGAAATCATTTTACAAATAACTATAAGCCTTCGAAAATTTTTAAGATTTTGTTTTGAGATTTATTGTATTGATGATCGTTATATTCACTGAATATTCCTACTTTGCCTTTTATAATAAGATATCTTTAAAATTTCTTCCATTCCATTTTCGAGATCATTTAAATTAAATAAATTTCCTTATTTCTATTCCTATATTCGAATGCCGTAGTTACTTGTTACCATGATTTGTGTTTTAAATCTATTAAAAACTGTTTCTGTATTACCTAAAATAGTTGTGTCCACAAAGTCTTCAGCCTGTTAATGTAGTGTACTAATATCATCAACATTGTTTTCTAAAGAGCTAAATATTCTTTTATATCAGTTATTAATTTTTCAAAGTTTTCTCTTTGGGACTTGTACGAGCGCATATTTTCGATTATAGTTTGATTATTGCAATCCTCAAGAAAAAAAGCAGAAGCAAATTTTGAAAATCGGTCAATAAAAGTTAGAAAATAACATTTAGAATTTCTATAGATATACATTTGAACAACTTTTCTTATATCGTTTAGTGTTTCTGTGTAGTTAAATTTTTCTTTTACTTGTTTTCTTTCATATTTACACCGATTACAAATGTCAGAATTGTTTATATACTTGTGAATGTAATGTTGATGGTTTGGAAAGTAAAAAATCTTTTTTAAACTTTGGTAATTTTCATATATACCCGAAAGACCAGTATCATTATGGAATCGTTTAATTTCTTTATACACATCTTCTTCGTTTTGAATGTATATTGCGTGAAAGCATTTTACAAATAACTATAAGCCTTCGAAAATTTTTAAGATTTTGTTTTGAGATTTATTTTATTGAAGATCGTTATATTCACTGAATATTCCTACTTTGCCTTTTATAATATGATTCTTCAAAAATTCTTCCATTCCATTTTCGACATCATTTAAATTAAATAAATTTCCTTATTTCTATTCTTATATTCGAATTCCGTAGTTACCTGTTACCATGATTTGTGTTTAAAATCTATTAAAAACTGTTTCTATATTACCTAAAATAGTTGTGTCCACATAGTCTTCAGCCTTTTAATGTAGTGTACTTATACGAGGTGTGTTCAAAAGGTAAGGTGACTTTTCAAATTTCGCGGGCAACATATTTTCGATTATCAATTTTTTTGTTTTCTTATGTTGGTACACTCTTCGCTAACATCTGTACCAAGTTTCCATTTTCTGTATTCTATCATCTATATTGATTGGTTCAATTTGATTTACCTCAACAGAGAATGGTGAACTATTATGAAATTGAATATTGTTATTATTAATTGTAATTGTATTCTGATAAAAATCAATAACAGCATGGCTTAAGAATGTTTTGCCCTATAATAGCATCGAACAATTTATTATTAAATGTTGTCAATTTCCAATTCATTGTGGCGTCTTCTTTAAATTCAATAGACAAATCAGGTTTAATTTCTTGCGTTATTAGCGATTTTTAATTTAGAGATGAAAATGATATTGGATGATACAAAGTTCTTCGGGGATATTGTAACAACTTATTTCTGTTTAACATGGAAGTTGTTGAAGCAGTTGTAAAGATGTTCAATCCCAAGAGAAAGAAATCCACATTTGCTGAATTGATATTTCAAACTGATTTTTTTTAAAACATTAGCTAATGGGGGTTTTGGTTAAAGTTTAATATAATATTTAATTAAGGTTTAGATAATTGGTTACAGCGTCTTCAAATTACAATGTCTAGAGATTTTTGATAAGTTTTATAAATCGCGAACGTCTTTGCTCCCGTCTTGATGCGTCGTCTTTCGCTTCCTTCCTTCAACTCAACTTTCTTGATCTCGTCGTTTCGTCTTTTTGGTCTTCTCGTCGTCTTTCAATCGCACTCGTCGTTTTCGTTCATCTTGATACATTTATTCGTCTTATCATATATCAATAAACAATAAAACCACTAAAATTATTAAACCTACGATTAATGCCGCACGATCTGACATGAGATGAATATTTCGTCCTTTTAATTCATAGTGATTATCTCTTATTTCTTTTAATTCATTTTTTAGTCTAGCTTATTATGGTCAATAATCGGTGATGAATGGCTTCTAAACAATACTTGGGATCTTACTTATATTACTTACATAGGAAACTGATATTGGCTCATAAGCTTCTGACTGAACACTATGATGAGCTATTAATATTTTGTCGCCTGTTCTTATAGTGCAACCAGACACAATCGTTAAAATTCCTTGCTCAGGCAGGTCTATTAATTCTTGCGGTAAATTATTAGTTTGTATTCTAGCTTTAGTTATTTCTGGAACCCTAAATAGCCAACTACCTTTCTTTTGCAACTCAACCCAGTAAGAATAGATCTAAGTCGTTTTTCTATAAATACAATTAGAGAAACTTTTTGGCTTAAAGGAAGTTATTTCGCAAGTATTATAAAAAGCGTAAGTAAAAAAACGGTCGTAAATTATGAGCTAGAGGACACAGCAGGGTGTCTGTCTGCCGTTCAGATTACCATATATTGAAACAGCGGGTAGGTGTCGCTTTGAAATATCGATTTGCTGCTTAAATATCTCTATTCAATCAAAAACTTTATAAAAAAAATAACGTAAAAAAATTAATGTGGCAAAATTTTGGATTAAGTTTATCGTCAGCAGTCTTCCTGCATTCAAAAGGAAAAATACCAAAATTCCGGTCAAGAAATAAGTCACCGAAAACCAATTATGACTTACACAGCAATATTTTAACAATCTATTTTATATATTTTTAGAAACAAAATTCATCTTTTTCTTTAGATGTTGGACCTGGATATACTCAGTCCCGCCAGGGTCTCTTTACGGAAAATATTTGTAAAGATATGGGACAAAAAGGTCTAAGACGAAAAACGGTTGGCTGGCGTGAGATGTAGATTGAGAGCCACTGGGGGTACGGAGTGAGAGAAATAGTTTATTCGGTGTCTGTAGCAGAGTGAAAAGGGTCAGCGGTAACGCGCATTTGGGCCTGGCTCATAGCATTCGCTACGAGAAGGCCGAGAGAGAGGGGATCGATTATGGGGACAAAAGAATTTATGGCCTAAATCTAGGCTTTTGTCTGGAAGTATTCATATTTATGCGTGGCCAGCTTGATTGGTTTTTTCCCTACGAGCTGCATTAAAATCAAGCGAGAAATACATTATTGGGGTATTTTTATTGATTTATTTGTAGCCCGAGTTTCTACTTTATTTTGTTTTCCCAGTGTAGTCGGGCGCAAGTTGGCTCAATACAGCCGCCAGTGACAGAAGAACAAATTTTCCTTTTAAAAAAAAATTTTTTCCCGAAGTTCCTTTGGAAAGAGGGCGTGTCAGTGCGTAGTATTTTTATTATTTGAGAAATATTTTTATTTAATTATTCAGCAATCCTGGGTCCCTTGCACTAATCACTCGACCGTCCTTGAGGTTTTCTTCCTTCGCAAACTTTCTGCACTCCGAACGCACAAGATTTTGTCCACCTAGATTTTTTTTCCTCTACTTGCACTTCCGATCTCGCTCGCTGTGTAACCAAGAGTGTCAAGCTCTGCCCCACGCGTTTTGTTAAAGCTTTCCACTGCTCTGGGTTTTTTCCACTTCTCGGAGTTTCGGTACTCCTTTTCTCCCGCTCTTCCCTTGGCGCGTGCCAATTTTCGGGCGTTGTTTTCCTCCTCGATCGCATGTCCTCTCTCGATTGCTCCTGTTCGGCGCTGCTCACGCGAACACTTGTCGTGGTGAATATATCGTTGCTCTCCTGGTGTGTGTGTGTGGCTACTGCTGATGTGAGATGTGTCGTTGTCGACGCTGGCTGCTGATGTTGTTGTCGCTGGCTGGCGTTGTTGTTGTTGTTGCTGGCTGCTGTTGTTGTTGGCGCGGGCGGCCGATGTTCTTGGTGCTGTTTGTCGATGTTGTGAGCGCTATTTGTGAGGGGTCAAACGACTGAATGAACCCAACAAGATCTAGGTCGCTTTTAATAGAAGTGTATATTTTTACAATTTTTCGTTTGTATTCAAACCAGTGTGACCTTAGGTTATAGTCTAGAAGATGGGCCTGTACTGCAAACATCGCGAAAAAGTAGCGATTTTTTGTGACTTACGATCTTTTTTAATTTTAAGTTGCGTGTTTTGCTAAAACGCAATATCCATTGTGATATTCAGAACTTGTTAAAAAATATTTCCAAACTTAATAGGTTATACATTACAAACACCAAAGATTTAATATTTTTCATATTATTTTCCCACCAATTTTCCGAATGTGTCTAGGACAGCTAATGATATAGTCGTCCGATATTGATAAAATTTTATTCGAAATTCAAAACCAATTAAAAAATGTTATCTCCAAGCGCAAGAGGTTATACGAGTATGTTAGGAACATCAAAGGTATAATTTAACAAAAAAGTTTTTTCTGTTCATTCCTATGCGATCTATAAGACTTATTTCTCCGATCCAGTTAATTCCGACTTATTTACTACCTGCAAAAGAAAAACGACTTTTGGCAAAGTTTTAGCCCGATAGCTTTAAAACTGAGAGATAAGTTTGCGTAGAAACAGACGGACGGACAGACGGACAAGGTTAGATCGACTCTTCTAGTTATGCTGATCAAGAATATAGACTTTATAGGGTTTACTGCGATGCAAACTTCTGACTGAAATCATTATACCCTCTTCAAGGGTATAAAGGTCTGCGCAGTTTATCTAACCCGTGAAACCAGGCCAATTTTAGGTTTTATAAACAATAATTTCAATCTCTGAATTTGCCTCTGGGTTTGCCTTTGGGTTTGAGATCCGATCTTGGTTCCCCAGCTAAGTTAAACAAATCAAAATTAAAGTAAACATCAGCTTCCATTCGAAGCCCAATCAATTGTACCTCTTGCGTTCCAAGTGTCCTCCAAATTGCATTGGTCAGCATAATTGAATATCACAATAAGGTGCGACAGTATTATCTTAAGCTTTTATCTAAGCATAAATTGAAGTTCTAAAGTTCAAAAAGAAAAGCTCAATGCCGAAATTCCTGGGATTTCATTTTATATGGGAGAGGGCAGTACTATTTTCACCCGAGCCAAGATCAGTAATGTAATTGTGAAACTAAAGAATTGTTTTGCGTTAATAATATTTTCAATAAAGGTTTAACATCATAAAATATTTGAAGATAAATTTTTTTTTCTTAAAAAATTCCGGAAGAAAATTTATTGGCACTCAACATGGGGCCGCGTTATAAAAAAGTTCCTAACAATTATTCAATGTTAAATAAAAACAGCTCTCGCGCGGCCAATAACCCAACATTTTTAGTGGAAAAATTAAAAAATCCATCACCAATCGACGTCGCCTAACATTGTTACAGTGATCGTTGTTCAAAAATTAAATGGAAAGCAATTAATGTAATAATCCATTTAAACCCAAAAATATATTTAAGCTGTACCGAAAAATTTATTATCAACACAAAATAAAAAACAAACAAAATATAAAGTGAAAGAAAAAAAATAAATAAAAAGAAAGCTGAAAGAGAATCAAGCACCAAATAAAAACCAAAACCAAACCAAGATATACCCCTGCAAAAACTTGTTTTACCCGATTTTTAAGTGGAGAGAAATCAACTTGTAGAATAAAGAGAAAAAAATAATAAGACAAGAAAGAAAGTTAATTTTAGCAAGCCGAAGTTTGTATACCCTTGGAGTTCTAAAAAATAAACTACTTTAGTAACACCATGTGAAATTTTTGAGGATTGTTGCTGACCTCAGTGATATTAAAAAAAAATTATTTTGTTTTTTTCCGACCATTTTTTTGACATCTATATGTTAGAGTAGTCCGATTTTTATTAAATTGAATTCGAAATTTTTAAAAAATATAAAATATGATATTCACAATATAATGGGATAATATGTCAAAAACCCACCAGTTTTCCGATCGTTCTTTTGACAGCTATATGATATAATCGTCCGATTTAGATAAAAATGAATTAAAAATTCAGAACTATATGTTAAAACAAGAAAGAAAGTTACTTTCGGCAAGCCGATGTTTGTATACCCTTGCAGCGGTAAGAAATAACCAACATAAGTAAAATTTCCGGAAGAAAATTAATTTTCAACTGGGGCGGTGTGGCGTCTTTTCTTAAGACGTTGGACCAAATATGAATAAACGAACAAGATCTAGGTCGCTTCTTATGGTCTTTGTCCGTAATAACTAATGCTGTAACAACAGCACCTATTACTGGATTGGTAATAGGTGTCTTTTCTTTAGAAGTCCAATTTATTATTTGTTTAAACATTTTTTTTTAGTATTCAAGCCGGTGTGACCTTAGGTTATACTCTAGAAAAGGGGCCGGTACTCCAAAAATCGCGAAAAAATATCATCGATGGACCGCGACTTCTTTGAGATTTTCGTGTAGAAGAATTCCTTGTAATTTCATTTTTAAGTTGCGTGTTTTGCTATAGAAAGCATTTACCACGATTTTAGGGTGCTTTGTGGCGCTTTGCTTTCTATTCGTTGTAAAAATACCCTTCAGTTCCAAAAAAAAAGTTTCACCTTGTGAATAACGCTAAACAAGTGGCACTCCATATAGACAATTGAATTGGATGTCCGCTATTTCACAAGTGAAAATTCAAACGACAAATTTTCCAAGTCACTTGGGATTTCACTTGTTCCGTACAATCATTTGTTGTACAGCGTGTCACATGCAAGTGAAATCACTTGGTGAATTCTGAATAGTTTTTACCTACCAAGATATTGAATTTTCAAATACATTTATTTTTATTTACTTCTTAAATAATTTTAATTATATTTTATTATTTAAGTATTCTGTTAACTAACATTTATTGTAAGTTAGCCTAGTTTATTGTTTGGTTAATTTGTTTTTTACGGTTTTCATCGCTTTTCTAAAACGTTTGTCAGGGTCCTACTGATCCATGGCCAACTCTCCCGAAAAAAATAAGGGCCTGTGTTTAAAATATCTATTTTACTTGTATTTTGTTGATTTACCTTTTCGAACTACGTAAAACACTTTGCGATATCTTATTGGCACAAAACCTGATGTTTTTAATGATTTTTTTTCTGAAAGCTTTTGCTTCAATGATGATTTAGTAATTAAAGAATTTGTTCCAAATAAATCGAGAACAAATAACAGGCCCTCTGTGCCAAAAAAACTAAAAAGTTTAATTTTGGCGTATCAAAATGTTAGGGGACCAAATATCAAGCTACCCAAGCTTTATGCTCACTCCTCTGCATTTACTGAAGATATTTTAGCTTTTACGGAAACTTGGCTGAACATGGTTTCGTTAAGCCAAGATCGACCACCACCAACCTACTTGAATTGTCAACTATTGTAATAAATGGGTTTAAGAAAAAAAATGCAGACTGACATTGTATATACAGATTTTAGTAAGGCCTTTGACTCCGTTAACCACTCACATCTTTTATTTAAATTAGATCAGCTTGGGTTTTCTAAAAATCTATTATCTTGGATTTCATGTTACTTGAATGGTAGGACTCAGAGGGTTATATTCAAGAATGCTGTTTAAAAATTGATCTACGTGACATCTGGAGTGCCTCAGGGTAGTCATTTGGTGAGTATAACCTTTTAAATTTGAACTGCCTTAAATGCAGCGTTGTGACTTTTTATAGGGGTACTCCTAGGTTTTTCAGATACTTTCCTAAAAATACGCCACTTGACCGTATATATTTAGTTAACGATTTAGGTGTACTTCTGGACCCCAAACTTAAATTTAACTGCCACATTATGTCCACTGTTAACAAAGCCATGAGAGTTCTTGGGTTTAAAAAGCGTTGGCCAAAAGAATTTGATGACCTTTATACGACCTCCCTTGTCCGTCCTATTTTGGAATATTGTTCGTCGGCTTGGAGTCTACAATATGAAGTGCACATCGACCGATTGAATCGGTACAAAAAAAAATTTCTCCTATTTGCCCTGCGTAGTTTGAACTAGGATCAAAACGTAAGGCTACCTTCCTAAGTAGTAAGTAGATTACAATTGCTTAATTTATCTGCACTTGTAAATCGTAGAACAATGCTTGGTACTATTTTTATACAAAATCTTATAAGAAGTGACATTGATTCTGCAGATATTTTATACCGCCTAACATTCAATGTTCCTGTTAGAGTAACACGAAATAATTATCCTCCAAATTTGCCACGATGTACAACAAATTTTTGTCTACACGAGCCCTTTCGCGTTCTATGTAATAACAATAATAAACTTTATAATTTAATTTGCATTTCAACATCTATCCCGGTATTAAAAACTAATATTTTAACTCATTTGCTTAATTCTTAGTTGTGTCTTTTATTTTCATTTGTGTCCCGTCTTCATTTGTTTTATATATGTATCTTCCTCGCGAACTCGCATTTTTTGCCCAAATTGATAAAAAGCCCCCGCGCGTAACAAGCACGTGCTTGGTGTCGTTGGACCACTTGTTTGTACTGCTCGAAGTGCATTAACGTCCATATATAAAAAAAAAATATCACTTATGAATAAATCAAATATGTATTACAGCGCACAATATAAAAAGCCTGCTGCTCATCTTTTCCTAACACAAACAGAATGCACCGGGTCTTGTTCTTCTTTTGTTTTTTGCTGAACATAACGGTGAGCCGCTAAAAAAGAAAGCCGAGCGCCGAGGGTAGGCAGATTATAAGACACAGACAGAGAGGAAAATCTCTGCAGATCCTCCTTTTTTTATTGCACCACCGCTTTTTTGCACTCTTCTTCGCTTAGCTGGCTTATCTGCTAACGTCGACAGCGGCACAACGTTTTAGGCAAAAAAAAAAAAAAAAATGCTTTCTGCCGTCTGACAAGTCAAAACTGAAGAGTTACACGCATTTTAATAAAAATGGATTAAAATCTGTAATTGTTTTTATAGGAGGCAAGTTTCCACAACCGCTATTTAAATATCCTCGATGGACCGCGATTCTCAAAGACCTCGATAGTGGTATTTTTAATCATTTTTTGACTTGCGGAGCATTTTATTCATTTATTTTATTTTTAAGATGTTTCAAAGGTTTGACAATATAACCACAAAATTTTGACAAAATATTATTCCACATATCTAAAAGGTAAATATACACAACTGTCTATATGAAGTGCGACGCAAGTTTTGTTAACATACCTCTGTTAACATTTAATTAGATATAAATAACGTTTTTAATTCTTTAGTTGGAATAAAATTGTTTATTTAACTTTATGTAGTTGCTTGTCCCACGTCTAACTTAGATCTCACTTCCTTTAGCTTTTATTTTAATCAAGAGAGTTCTAGGGCTTAAGTCTAGATCGAGATTATAGGTTCCCACAGTTGAATGTAGGCGAAGAGAGAGAGGGAGAGCTTCGACTACATCATTTCCCTATCGCTTAAATTAAGACTCTCCTGATTTTTACAATTCGTTTGTATACATAGTAAATTATGTTACATTTGGAGTCAGATATTTCTTCTTTCTTTTTATGTTGGAGCTATGTACATTATTTAAATTCAATTTTCTATATTTCGGTTCTTTATTATGTGTTAGAGTACATCTCTCTCTCTTTTTTGTAGAACCTTCATTTCTAGTTTCTTTAAAATTTTCTATTTTTTTTTTAAAGATGTAAAGTAATATTCCTTATATTTTAGAATGTTATTGTGTATAATTTTTTTGTCACAATTTCCATATTCAATATGCATTAGCGTATTTTGTATTGCTGAGTAATAGCTGTTATTATAATATTCCATACCTTTACTAACTTATCTTTGATCATTTTTTTCAAGTTATTTAATTCTCATCTTTTCGGTTAGAGTGTTATGAAATCATTCAACATCTGCATTGCCAGTGTGACTGTTCGGTTTCACAAAATGAACTTCTATATTCTCATTTCTTAAATATTCTTTTATATCAGTTATTAATTTTTCAAAGTTTTCTCTTTGGGACTTGTACGAGCGCATTTTTTCGATTATAGTTTGATTATTGCGATCCTCAAGAAAAAAAGCAGAAGCAAATTTTGAAAATCGGTCAATAAAAGTTAGAAAATAACATTTAGAATTTCTATAGATATACATTTGAACAACTTTTCTTGTATCGTTTAGTGTTTCTGTGTAGTTAAATTTTTCTTTTACTTGTTTTCTTTCATATTTACACCGATTACAAATGTCAGAATTGTTTATATACTTGTGAATGTAATGTTGATGGTTTGGAAAGTAAAAAATCTTTTTTAAACTTTGGTAATTTTCATATATACCCGAAAGACCAGTATCATTATGGAATCGTTTAATTTCTTTATACACATCTTCTTCGTTTTGAATGTATATTGCGTGAAAGCATTTTACAAATAACTATAAGCCTTCGAAAATTTTTAAGATTTTGTTTTGAGATTTATTTTATTGAAGATCGTTATATTCACTGAATATTCCTACTTTGCCTTTTATAATATGATTCTTCAAAAATTCTTCCATTCCATTTTCGACATCATTTAAATTAAATAAATTTTCTTATTTCTATTCTTATATTCGAATTCCGTAGTTACCTGTTACCATGATTTGTGTTTAAAATCTATTAAAAACTGTTTCTATATTACCTAAAATAGTTGTGTCCACATAGTCTTCAGCCTTTTAATGTAGTGTACTTATACGAGGTGTGTTCAAAAGGTAAGGTGACTTTTCAAATTTCGCGGGCAACATATTTTCGATTATCAATTTTTTTGTTTTCTTATGTTGGTACACTCTTCGCTAACATCTGTACCAAGTTTCAATTGAATCCCCTTTTTTGTTTAGTTGTGAGAGGCGTAAAGGTAACAAGTTGTTTTGCGTACTCAGCGATTTTTTGCTATCGAAAAATATGGATCAAAGGATTTGCATCAAATTTTGTGTAAAACATAAAATTAAGTGCTCCGAAACACTTGAAATGTTGACAGTGGCATATGGTGTAACTGTTCTGAGTATAAAAAATGTTTACAAGTGGTACAAACTCTTCCAAGATAGCCGGGAAGATGCCAATGACGAGCCTCGCCCTAGACGCCCAAGCACGTCAACAACTGATGAAAACGTTTAAGCAGTGAAGAAAATTATTTTGGAAAATCGTCGAATCACTATCAGAGAAGTTGCTGAAGATGTCGGTATATCACTTGGCTCGTGCTATGAAATTTTTTCAAATGTTTTGGGCATGAGTCGTGTTTCAGCGAAGTTTGTTCCTAAATTGCTGAATTTTGACCAAAAGAACCGTCGCATGAACATCGCTCAAGAGCTGTTGGATGACGTCAACGACGACCCAGATTTACTCAAAAGGGTCATAACTGGTTACGAATCATGACCATATGGTTATGATATCGAAACCAAAGCCCAATCGTCACAATGGAAGAGCCTAGGTGAGCCAAGACCGAAAAAAGCACGCCAAGTTCGATCAAATGTCAAAGTTTTGATCACTGTATTCTTCGATTACCATGGCGTGGTGCACCAGGAGTTCTTACCATATGGTCGTACGGTCAATAAAGAGTATTTTCTGGAAGTTATGCGCCGTTTGCGAGAAGCAATACGAAAGAAACGTCCAGAATTGTGGAAAAACAATTTATTGCTTTTGCATTACGATAATACCCCTGCTCACTCAACTTTGCTTGTGAGAGATTTTTTGGACAAAAACAACACCACAATAATGCCTCAGCCACCATATTCACCGGATTTTGCCCCATGTGACTTTTTCTTGTTCCCAAAACTAAAGAGACCTATGAAAGGACGGAGATTTGCAACGATTGAAGAGATAAAGACTGCATCGCTGGAAGAGCTCCTTTGATGTATGATTCGCTTATATTAAATTCGCTAAGCTTAACAAGCCATCTATAAAGTATTTCATTAAGTTCATTTCCGTTATATTTAATTAGCAGCTACTTAAGTGTTTGATGGTAGGACAAAATGTCGAACTTGACTCCATAGAGGTATGGGCGGAAATAAGCTGCAGCCCACACAATAGCTAATAATTCCTTTTGTATAGAAGAATGGTTTTTCTCATGGTCATTCAATGTCGTGGCATAGCAAATTGGATGACTTGTTGGAAAACAGCACCTAAAGCTGTATTGCTAACATCAGTAATAAGTTGAAATTTCTTTTTGAAATGCAATCATGATGTTGGGTTCGTTAACATCAATCTTAGCATCCTTTTTAAGGCATTTAATCAATGGGTAAGCTACTTAAGAGAAATCCTTTATAAACTTTGTATAATACCCAGTGATTTCTAGAAAAACTCTAATTTGATTAACATTTCTCCGAATTTTAATGTAAAGAATACTTTTATCTATTTCTGGGTAAGGCTTTATTCCTTAGGAGTTGACCCAAAAACTGTGTTTCTTTTGAAAAGAATTTGCATTTGTTTATGTGAATCTTAAGATTTGCTTCAGAAAGTTTTTTAAATATTGTGTGAATATGGCCAATATGTTCTAAAAAAAACTAAAAAAAAAAAAAATAAAAACGTCATCAAGATTGACGACACAAATTTTATTTGCTTTTTCTTTTAAAACTTTGTTTATAAGACGTTGAAACGTGGCAGGAGCGTTTTTGATCCCGAATGGCATCCGATTAAACTCGTAATGCCCGTGATGGGTAGAAAACGCTGTCTTTTTGCTAGCTTGTTCCTTAACAAGAATTTGGTGAAAACCTTTCGAGAGATCTACACAAGAAAAATATTGCGCTCTTCCTAACTTATCCAATATACCTTATATATATGGGATAGGAAACTTATCATCTACTGTGTTTTCATTAAATTTGCGATAATCAAGAACTATACGCAATTTTTTTATTCCACTGTTAACAGTTTTTTTTGGGTAGAAGCCATAAAGGGGCATTATATGGAGTATTGCTTTTACGTATTATTCTTTGTTGTAGCATTTCTTTTCATTGTTTTCCTCTTGATTCAAATCATTGAACAAAATTTTCTGTATTCTATCATCTATATTGATTGGTTCAATTTGATTTACCTCAACAGAGAATGGTGAACTATTATGAAATTGAATATTGTTATTATTAATTGTAATTGTATTCTGATAAAAATCAATAACAGCATGGCTTAAGAATGTTTTGCCCTATAATAGCATCGAACAATTTATTATTAAATGTTGTCAATTTCCAATTCATTGTGGCGTCTTCTTTAAATTCAATAGACAAATCAGGTTTAATTTCTTGCGTTATTAGCGATTTTTAATTTAGAGATGAAAATGATATTGGATGATACAAAGTTCTTCGGGGATATTGTAACAACTTATTTCTGTTTAACATGGAAGTTGTTGAAGCAGTTGTAAAGATGTTCAATCCCAAGAGAAAGAAATCCACATTTGCTGAATTGATATTTCAAACTGATTTTTTTTAAAACATTAGCTAATGGGGGTTTTGGTTAAAGTTTAATATAATATTTAATTAAGGTTTAGATAATTGGTTACAGCGTCTTCAAATTACAATGTCTAGAGATTTTTGATAAGTTTTATAAATCGCGAACGTCTTTGCTCCCGTCTTGATGCGTCGTCTTTCGCTTCCTTCCTTCAACTCAACTTTCTTGATCTCGTCGTTTCGTCTTTTTGGTCTTCTCGTCGTCTTTCAATCGCACTCGTTGTTTTCGTTCATCTTGATACATTTATTCGTCTTATCATATATCAATAAACAATAAAACCACTAAAATTATTAAACCTACAATTAATGCCGCACGATCTGACATGAGATGAATATTTCGTCCTTTTAATTCATAGTGATTATCTCTTATTTCTTTTAATTCATTTTTTAGTCTAGCTTATTATGGTCAATAATCGGTGATGAATGGCTTCTAAACAATACTTGGGATCTTACTTATATTACTTACATAGGAAACTGATATTGGCTCATAAGCTTCTGACTGAACACTATGATGAGCTATTAATATTTTGTCGCCTGTTCTTATAGTGCAACCAGACACAATCGTTAAAATTCCTTGCTCAGGCAGGTCTATTAATTCTTGCGGTAAATTATTAGTTTGTATTCTAGCTTTAGTTATTTCTGGAACCCTAAATAGCCAACTACCTTTCTTTTGCAACTCAACCCAGTAAGAATAGATCTAAGTCGTTTTTCTATAAATACAATTAGAGAAACTATTTGGCTTAAAGGAAATTATTTCGCAAGTATTATAAAAAGCTTAAGTAAAAAAACGGTCGTAAATTATGAGCTAGAGGACACAGCAGGGTGTCTGTCTGCCGTTCAGATTACCATATATTGAAACAGCGGGTAGGTGTCGCTTTGAAATATCGATTTGCTGCTTAAATAAATCTATTCAATCAAAAACTTCATAAAAAAAATAACGTAAAAAAATTAATGTGGCAAAATTTTGGATTAAATTTATCGTCAGCAGTCTTCCTGCATTCAAAAGGAAAAATACCAAAATTCCGGTCAAGAAATAAGTCACCAAAAACCAATTATGACTTACACAGCAATATTTTAACAATCTATTTTATATATTTTTAGAAACAAAATTCATCTTTTTCTTTAGATGTTGGACCTGGATATACTCAGTCCCGCCAGGGTCTCTTTACGGAAAATTTTTGTAAAGATATGGGACAAAAAGGTCTAAGACGAAAAACGGTTGGCTGGCGTGAGATGTAGATTGAGAGCCACTGGGGGTACGGAGTGAGAGAAATAGTTTATTCGGTGTCTGTAGCAGAGTGAAAAGGGTCAGCGGTAACGCGCATTTGGGCCTGGCTCATAGCATTCGCTACGAGAAGGCCGAGAGAGAGGGGATCGATTATGGGGACAAAAGAATTTATGGCCTAAATCTAGGCTTTTGTCTGGAAGTATTCATATTTATGCGTGGCCAGCTTGATTGGTTTTTTCCCTACGAGTTGCATTAAAATCAAGCGAGAAATACATTATTGGGGTATTTTTATTGATTTATTTGTAGCCCGAGTTTCTACTTTATTTTGTTTTCCCAGTGTAGTCGGGCGCAAGTTGGCTCAATACAGCCGCCAGTGACAGAAGAACAAATTTTCCTTTTAAAAAAAAATTTTTCCCGAAGTTCCTTTGGAAAGAGGGCGTGTCAGTGCGTAGTATTTTTATTATTTGAGAAATATTTTTATTTAATTATTCAGCAATCCTGGGTCCCTTGCACTAATCACTCGACCGTCCTTGAGGTTTTCTTCCTTCGCAAACTTTCTGCACTCCGAACGCACAAGATTTTGTTCACCTAGATTTTTTTTCCTCTACTTGCACTTCCGATCTCGCTCGCTGTGTAACCAAGAGTGTCAAGCTCTGCCCCACGCGTTTTGTTAAAGCTTTCCACTGCTCTGGGTTTTTTCCACTTCTCGGAGTTTCGGTACTCCTTTTCTCCCGCTCTTCCCTTGGCGCGTGCCAATTTTCGGGCGTTGTTTTCCTCCTCGATCGCATGTCCTCTCTCGATTGCTCCTGTTCGGCGCTGCTCACGCGAACACTTGTCGTGGTGAATATATCGTTGCTCTCCTGGTGTGTGTGTGTGGCTACTGCTGATGTGAGATGTGTCGTTGTCGACGCTGGCTGCTGATGTTGTTGTCGCTGGCTGGCGTTGTTGTTGTTGTTGCTGGCTGCTGTTGTTGTTGGCGCGGGCGGCTGATGTTCTTGGTGCTGTTTGTCGATGTTGTGAGCGCTATTTGTGAGGGGTCAAACGACTGAATGAACCCAACAAGATCTAGGTCGCTTTTAATAGAAGTGTATATTTTTACAATTTTTCGTTTGTATTCAAACCAGTGTGACCTTAGGTTATAGTCTAGAAGATGGGCCTGTACTGCAAACATCGCGAAAAAGTAGCGATTTTTTGTGACTTACGATCTTTTTTAATTTTAAGGTGCGTGTTTTGCTATAAAACGCAATATCCATTGTGATATTCAGAACTTATTAAAAAATATTTCCAAACTTAATAGGTTATACATTACAAACACCAAAGATTTAATATTTTTCATATTATTTTCCCACCAATTTTCCGAATGTGTCTAGGACAGCTAATGATATAGTCGTCCGATATTGATAAAATTTTATTCGAAATTCAAAACCAATTAAAAAATGTTATCTCCAAGCGCAAGAGGTTATACGAGTATGTTAGGAACATCAAAGGTATAATTTAACAAAAAAGTTTTTTCTGTTCATTCCTATGCGATCTATAAGACTTATTTCTCCGATCCAGTTAATTCCGACTTATTTACTACCTGCAAAAGAAAAACGACTTTTGGCAAAGTTTTAGCCCGATAGCTTTAAAACTGAGAGATAAGTTTGCGTAGAAACAGACGGACGGACAGACGGACAAGGTTAGATCGACTCTTCTAGTTATGCTGATCAAGAATATAGACTTTATAGGGTTTACTGCGATGCAAACTTCTGACTGAAATCATTATACCCTCTTCAAGGGTATAAAGGTCTGCGCAGTTTATCTAACCCGTGAAACCAGGCCAATTTTAGGTTTTATAAACAATAATTTCAATCTCTGAATTTGCCTCTGGGTTTGCCTTTGGGTTTGAGATCCGATCTTGGTTCCCCAGCTAAGTTAAACAAATCAAAATTAAAGTAAACATCAGCTTCCATTCGAAGCCCAATCAATTGTACCTCTTGCGTTCCAAGTGTCCTCCAAATTGCATTGGTCAGCATAATTGAATATCACAATAAGGCGCGACAGTATCATCTTAAGCTTTTATCTAAGCATAAATTGAAGTTCTAAAGTTCAAAAAGAAAAGCTCAATGCCGAAATTCCTGGGATTTCATTTTATATGGGAGAGGGCAGTACTATTTTCACCCGAGCCAAGATCAGTAATGTAATTGTGAAACTAAAGAATTGTTTTGCGTTAATAATATTTTCAATAAAGGTTTAACATCATAAAATATTTGAAGACAAAATTTTTTTTCTTAAAAAATTCTGGGTGAAAATTTATTGGCACCCAACATGGGGCCGCGTTATAAAAAAGTTCCTAACAATTATTCAATGTTAAATAAAAACAGCTCTCGTGCGGGCAATAACCCAACATTGTTTAATGGAAAAATTAAAAAATGCATCACCAATCGACGTCGCTTAACATTGTTACAGTGGTCGTTGTTCAAAAATTAAATGGAAATCAATTAATGTAATAATCCATTTAAACCCAAAAATATATTAAAGCTGTACCGAAAAATTTATTATCAACACAAAATAAAAAACAAACAAAATATAAAGTGAAAGAAAAAAAATAAATAAAAAGAAAGCTGAAAGAGAATCAAGCACCAAATAAAATCCAAAACCAAACTAAAAATACTGTGGCGAAAAAAAAATAAATAAAGACTGAAAAAATTAACAAAATCAGAAATAATTTACTATACAAGTATCACAAGTATCTTTCATTCAAGGACAATAACGTATACGCAAATTTATTTCACGTAACTAACTTAAGTTCTTATAAAGAAATAATTCACTTGGAATCAGATTAAATAAATAGGAATACTAATAAAAGATCACAATGGGAAGTTAGCTATACTTAGAAGTAATCGAATTAAATTTATCACAACTAATTTGAACTAGATCAAAAGGGGGAATATATGAGTTAGATACTGTGTGGAAAGTGTTAGCTGGAACTCCGGATCAAGATGATTTTATTAATGTTCGGAATAAATTCATTTTATTGATCAAGATATACCCCTGCAAAAACTTGTTTTACCAGATTTTTAAGTGGAAGAAAATCAACTTGTAAAAAAAAAGAGAAAAAAATAATAAGACAAGAAAGAAAGTTAATTTTAGCAAGCTGAAGTTTGTATACCCTTGCAGTTCTAAAAAATAAACTACTTTAGTAACACCATGTGAAATTTTTGAGGATTGTTGCTGATTCAGTGATATTAAAAAAAAATTATTTTGTTTTTTTCCGACCATTTTTTTGACATCTATATGTTAGAGTAGTCCGATTTTCATTAAATTGAATTCGAAGTTCTTAAAAAATATAAAATATGATATTCACAATATAATGGGATAATATGTCAAAAACCCACCAATTTTCCGATCGTTCTTTTGACAGCTTATGATAAGTCATCCGATTTTGATAAAAATGAATTAAATATTCAAAACTAATTAAGAAATGTAATTTCAAATCGTAGTAGGTTATATGTTAAAACAAGAAAGAAAGTTACCTTCGGCAAGCCGATGTTTGTATACCCTTGCAGCGGTATTTTTTTTACTTAAGTAAAATTTTCGGAAGAAAATTAATTTTCGACTGGGGCGGTGCGGCGTCTTTTCTTAAGACGTTGGACCAAATATGAATAAACGAACAAGATCTAGGTCGCTTCTTATTGTCTTTGTCCGTAATAACTAATGCTGTAACAACAGCACCTATTACTGGATTGGTAATAGGTGTCTCTTCTTTAGAAGTCCAATTTATTATTTGTTAAAACATTTTTTTTTAGTATTCAAGCCGGTGTGACCTTAGGTTATACTCTAGAAGAGGGGCCGGTACTCCAAAAATCGCGAAAAAATATCATCGATAGACCGCGACTTCTTTGAGATTTTCGTGTAGAAGAATTCCTTGTAATTTCATTTTTAAGTTGCGTGTTTTGCTATAAAAAGCATTTACCACGATATTAGGGTGTTTTGTGGTGCTTTGCTTTCCATTCGTTGTAAAAATTTCCTTCAGTTCCGAAAATAAAGTTTCACTTGTGAATCACCTTGTGAATAACGCTAAACAAGTGGCACTTCATATAGACAATTTAATTGGATGTCCGCTAGTTTCAATTCAAATTCAATTTTCTATAATTCAAACGACAACTTTTCGAAGTCACTTGGGATTTCACTTGTTCCGTATAATCATTTGTTGTACGGCGTGTCACATGCAAGTGAAATCACTTGGTCAATTCTGAATAGTTGTTGATTTGCCTTTTCGAACTACGTAAAACACTTTGCGATATCTTATTGGCACAAAACCTGATGTTTTTAATGATTTTCTTTCTGAAAGCTTTTGCTTTAATGATGATTTAGTAATTAAAGAATTTGTTCCAAATAAACCGAGAACAAATAACAGGCCCTCCACTGTGCCAAAAAACTAAAAAGTTTAATTTTGGCGTATCAAAATGTTAGGGGACCAAATATCAAGCTACCCAAGCTTTATGCTCACTCCTCTGCATTTACTGAAGATATTTTAGCTTTTACGGAAACTTGGCTGAAACAGAGATATCCGACTCTGAAGTTCTGTCTAATAACTTTAATACTTATAGGACCGATCGCCACTAACGTAGGGGAGCGGTGTGCTGATTGCCGTTACCTCTAGCCTAACATCGGAAAGAATTCTCATTCATATCCCGAATGAAATTGAATTTTTAAGTGTGAAAGTTTCTTTGCAATCTTTATCTGTTTTTGTTACATTTTCTTATATTCTACCTGGCTCTGACCTAGTAATTTATGAGCACCATCTGTCTGCAATAAAATCTGTTTTATCCCCTCTATCTAACAGAGACCTTTTGATTGTTTTAGGTGACTTTAATCTCTTGGTCTCCTCCTACTGACTCATTTGTCGCTATGCCTTTATCCGCCCATGATTTTGTGGATAGCCTTTTAGAATTATCGTTACAGCAAGTAAGGTTTATAAAAAATTCCTTAAGTAAACAATTAGATCTTGTGTTTGTTTCAGACCCGTCTGAAATCAAAGTATGTGAATTGACGCTCTTGTTGTACCTGAAGACCGATATCATCCAACTATGGAACTGGCAATTTGCCTCCCCTGCTCTGATACTCTCTCTCCTTTAGTTTCTCCAACTAAAATTTTTTTGTAAATGTGACTATAATAAACTTAACGATATGATTTCACATTATAATTGGACAGACTTGTACAATTGTACAGACATTGAAAGTGCCACTGAACTATTCTATATAGTCTTAAATACGTTTTTTAATGAATGCGATAGGTTTCTTTCAAACCTAAACAGGCCTCCTTGGCTTACCAATGCGCTTCGAAGACTTAAAAACCTTAAATCTAACACTTATAAAAAGTTTAAAAAATCGGATAGACCAGCAGATTTTTCGAAATATGTGGTGGCTTGAGCAGATTTTAATGTTCTCAATATTTATTGCTTTTTTATGTACCTAAAACGATGTAAATTTGAATTTTCAAACGATCCGAAACAGTTTTACAACTTTGTTAATGCCAAACGGAAGTCATCGGCATTGCCTTCATCGGTACGTCTAAACTTAATGGTGGCATCGACGGATTCTGAAATTACTGATTTATTTGTTGAGTTTTTCCAAACTACTTATAGTTCGACAGCTTGGTCAAATTCTAACTACCCTAATCCCTTAAATAGGGAAAATTGTATTTTGTATTATTTTGTATTAATCACCGAAAGCTCTCTCTTAAGAGATTAAGCAACAACAACGCCAAATTGTTCTCACGGTCCAGATGGACTTTCTGGATTTGTGCTTAAGGTTTTTGCGTCAACCATTTGTAAACCGATTCTTAAACTTTTCAATTGGTCTATTTCATCGTCAGTTTTTCCTTCTATCTGGAAGGACTCTTGTATTATTCCTCTCCATAAAAAAGGTGCGAAGGCGGATGCCCAAAAAAATAGAGGTATTTCTAAATTGTCGGCAATTCCTAAAGTATTTGAACGTATTATCACTTCTCATTTGCAACATTTATGTTCCTCGCTTATATCAGCGTATCAGCATGGTTTCATTAAGCCAAGATCGACCACCACCAACCTACTTGAATTGTCAACTATTGTAATAAATGGGTTTAAGAAAAAAATGCAGACTGACATTGTATATACAGATTTTCGTAAGGCCTTTGACTCCGTTAACCACTCACATCTTTTATTTAAATTAGATCAGCTTGGGTTTTCTAAAAATCTATTATCTTGGATTTCATGTTACTTGAATGGTAGGACTCAGAGAGTTATATTCAAGAATGCTGTTTCAAAATTGATCTACGTGACATCTGGAGTGCCTCAGGGTAGTCATTTGGTGAGTACAACCTTTTAAATTTGAACTGCCTTAAATGCAGCGTTGTGACTTTTTATAGGGGTACTTCTAGGTTTTTCAGATACTTTCTTAAAAATACGCCACTTGACCGTATATATTTAGTTAACGATTTAGGTGTACTTCTGGACCCGAAACATAAATTTAACTGCCACATTATGTCCACTGTTAACAAAGCCATGAGAGTTCTTGGGTTTAAAAAGCGTTGGCCAAAAGAATTTGATGACCCTTATACGACCTCCCTTGTCCGTCCTATTTTGGAATATTGTTCGTCTGCTTGGAGTCTACAATATCAAGTGCACTTTGACCGATTGAATCGGTACAAAAAAAAAATTCTCCTATTTGCCCTGCGTAGTTTGAACTGGGATCAAAACGTAAGGCTACCTTCCTAAGTAGTAAGTAGATTACAATTGCTTAATTTATCTGCACTTGTAAATCGTAGAACAATGCTTGGTACTATTTTTATACAAAATCTTATAAGAAGTGACATTGATTCTGCAGATATTTTATACCGCCTAACATTCAATGTTCCTGTTAGAGTAACACGAAATAATTATCCTCCAAATTTGCCACGATGTACAACAAATTTTTGTCTACACGAGCCCTTTCGCGTTCTATGTAATAACAATAATAAACTTTATAATTTAATTTGCATTTCAACATCTATCCCGGTATTAAAAATTAATATTTTAACTCATTTGCTTAATTCTTAGTTGTGTCTTTTATTTTCATTTGTGTCCCGTCTTCATTTGTTTTATATATGTATCTTCCCCGCGAACTCGCATTTTTTGCCCAAATTGATAAAAAGCCCCCGCGCGTAACAAGCACGTGCTTGGTGTCGTTGGACCACTTGTTTGTACTGCTCGAAGTGCATTAACGTCCATATATAAAAAAAAAATATCACTTATGAATAAATCAAATATGTATTACAGCGCACAATATAAAAAGCCTGCTGCTCATCTTTTCGTAACACAAACAGAATGCACCAGGTCTTGTTCTTCTTTTGTTTTTTACTGAACATAACGGTGAGCCGCTAAAAAGGAACCGACCAAAGCCGAGCGCCGAGGGTAGGCAGATTATAAGACACAGACAGAGAGGAAAATCTCTGCAGATCCTCCTTTTTTTATTGCACCACCGCTTTTTTGCACTCTTCTTCGCTGAGCTGGCTTATCTGCTAACGTCGACAGCGGCACAACGTTTTAGGCAAAAAAAATGCTTTCTGCCGTCTGACAAGTCAAAACTGAAGAGTTATACGAATTTTAATAAAAATGGATTAAAATCTGTAATTGTTCTTATAGGAGGCAAGTTTCCACCACCGCTATTTAAATATCCTCGATGGACCGCGATTCTCAAAGACCTCGATAGTGCTATTTTTAATCCTTTTTTGACTTGCGGAGCATTTCATTCATTTATCTTATTTTTAAGATGTTTCAAAGGTTTGACAATATAACCACAAAATTCTGGCAAAATATTATTCCACATATCTAAAAGGTAAATATACACAACTGTCTATATGAAGTGCGACGCAAGTTTTGTTAACATAACTCTGTTAACATTTAATAAGGTATAAATAACGTTTTTAATTTTTTAGTTGGTATAAAATTGTTTATTAAACTTTATGCAGTTGCTTGTCCCACGTCTAACTTATATCTCACTTCCTTTAGCTTTTATTTTAATCAAGAGAGTTCTAGGGCTTAAGTCTAGATCGAGATTATAGGTTCCCACAGTTGAATGTAGGCGAAGAAAGAAGGGGGAGAGCTTCGACTACATAATTTCCCCATCGCTTAAATTAAGACTCTCCTGAGTTTTATAATTCGTTTGTATACATATAAGTGTTAGGAATTCAATTCAATAGTAAATTATGTTACATTTGGAGTCAGAAATTCAATTTTCTATATTTCGGTTCATTATTATGTCTTAGAGTAAATCTCTCTCTCTTTTTTGTATAACCTTAATTTCTAGTTTCTTTAAAATTTTCTTTTTTTTTTAAAGATGTAAAGTAATATTCCTAATATTTTAGAATGTTATTGTGTATAATTCTTTTGTCACAATTTCCATATTTAATATGCATTAGCGTATTTTGTATTGCTGAGTAATAGCTGTTATTATAATATTCCATACCTTTACAAACTTATCTTTGATCATTGTTTTCAAGTTATATAATTCTCATCTTTTCGGTTAGAGTGTTATGAAATCATTTAACATCTGCATTGCCAGTGTGACTGTTCGGTTTCACAAAATGAACTTCTATATTCTCATTTCTTAAATATTCTTTTATATCAGTTATTAATTTTTCAAAGTTTTCTCTTTGGGACTTGTACGAGCGCATTTTTTCGATTATAGTTTGATTATTGCAATCCTCAAGAAAAAAAGCAGAAGCAAATTTTGAAAATCGGTCAATAAAAGTTAGAAAATAACATTTAGAATTTCTATAGATATACATTTGAACAACTTTTCTTATATATTATAGTGTTTCTGTGTAGTTAAATTTTTCTTTTACTTGTTTTCTTTCATATTTACACCGATTACAAATGTCAGAATTGTTTATATACTTGTGAATGTAATGTTGATGGTTTGGAAAGTAAAAAATCTTTTTTAAACTTTGGTAATTTTCATATATACCCGAAAGACCAGTATCATTATGGAATCGTTTAATTTCTTTATACACATCTTCTTCGTTTTGAATGTATATTGCGTGAAAGCATTTTACAAATAACTATAAGCCTTCGAAAATTTTTAAGATTTTGTTTTGAGATTTATTTTATTGAAGATCGTTATATTCACTGAATATTCCTACTTTGCCTTTTATAATAAGATTCTTCAAAAATTCTTCCATTCCATTTTCGACATCATTTAAATTAAATAAATTTTCTTATTTCTATTCTTATATTCGAATTCCGTAGTTACCTGTTACCATGATTTGTGTTTAAAATCTTTAAAAAACTGTTTCTATATTACCTAAAATAGTTGTGTCCACATAGTCTTCAGCCTTTTAATGTAGTGTACTTATACGAGGTGTGTTCAAAAGGTAAGGTGACTTTTCAAATTTCGCGGGCAACATATTTTCGATTATCAATTTTTTTGTTTTCTTATGTTGGTACACTCTTCGCTAACATCTGTACCAAGTTTCAATTGAATCCCCTTTTTTGTTTAGTTGTGAGAGGCGTAAAGGTAACAAGTTGTTTTGCGTACTCAGCGATTTTTTGCTATCGAAAAATATGGATCAAAGGATTTGCATCAAATTTTGTGTAAAACATAAAATTAAGTGCTCCGAAACACTTGAAATGTTGACAGTGGCATACGGTGTAACTGTTCTGAGTATAAAAAATGTTTACAAGTGATACAAACTCTTCCAAGATAGCCGGGAAGATGCCAATGACGAGCCTCGCCCTGGACGCCCAAGCACGTCAACAACTGATGAAAACGTTTAAGCAGTGAAGAAAATTATTTTGGAAAATCGTCGAATCACTATCAGAGAAGTTGCTGAAGATGTCGGTATATCACTTGGCTCGTGCTATGAAATTTTTTCAAATGTTTTGGGCATGAGTCGTGTTTCAGCGAAGTTTGTTCCAAAATTGCTGAATTTTGACCAAAAGAACCGTCGCATGAACATCGCTCAAGAGCTGTTGGATGACGTCAACGACGACCCAGATTTACTCAAAAGGGTCATAACTGGTTACGAATCATGACCATATGGTTATGATATCGAAACCAAAGCCCAATCGTCACAATGGAAGAGCCTAGGTGAGCCAAGACCGAAAAAAGCACGCCAAGTTCGATCAAATGTCAAAGTTTTGATCACTGTATTCTTCGATTACCATGGCGTGGTGCACCAGGAGTTCTTACCATATGGTCGTACGGTCAATAAAGAGTATTTTCTGGAAGTTATGCGCCGTTTGCGAGAAGCAATACGAAAGAAACGTCCAGAATTGTGGAAAAACAATTTATTGCTTTTGCATTACGATAATACCCCTGCTCACTCAACTTTGCTTGTGAGAG
Source organism: Drosophila biarmipes (assembly GCF_025231255.1). Taxonomy (NCBI): domain Eukaryota; kingdom Metazoa; phylum Arthropoda; class Insecta; order Diptera; family Drosophilidae; genus Drosophila; species Drosophila biarmipes. Next base: position 1,289,548 of record NW_026114528.1, on the reverse strand, counting down.
ATTTTTTGGACAAAAACAACACCACAATAATGCCTCAGCCACCATATTCACCGGATTTTGCCCCATGTGACTTTTTCTTGTTCCCAAAACTAAAGAGACCTATGAAAGGACGGAGATTTGCAACGATTGAAGAGATAAAGACTGCATCGCTGGAAGAGCTCCTTTGATGTATGATTCGCTTATATTAAATTCGCTAAGCTTAACAAGCCATCTATAAAGTATTTCATTAAGTTCATTTCCGTTATATTTAATTAGCAGCTACTTAAGTGTTTGATGGTAGGACAAAATGTCGAACTTGACTCCATAGAGGTATGGGCGGAAATAAGCTGCAGCCCACACAATAGCTAATAATTCCTTTTGTATAGAAGAATGGTTTTTCTCATGGTCATTCAATGTCGTGGCATAGCAAATTGGATGACTTGTTGGAAAACAGCACCTAAAGCTGTATTGCTAACATCAGTAATAAGTTGAAATTTCTTTTTGAAATGCAATCATGATGTTGGGTTCGTTAACATCAATCTTAGCATCCTTTTTAAGGCATTTAATCAATGGGTAAGCTACTTAAGAGAAATCCTTTATAAACTTTGTATAATACCCAGTGATTTCTAGAAAAACTCTAATTTTATTAACATTTCTCCGAATTTTAATGTAAAGAATACTTTTAACTTTTTCTGGGTTAGGCTTCATTCCTTAGGGGGTGACCTAACAACTGTGTTTCTTTTGAAAAGAATTTGCATTTGTTGATGTGAATCTTAAGATTTGCTTCAGAAAGTTTTTTAAATATTGTGTGAATATGGCCAATATGTTCTAAAAAAAACTAGTGGAAAAAATAAAAACGTCATCAAGATTGACGACACAAATTCTATTTGCTTTTTCTTTTAAGACTTTGTTTATAAGACGTTGAAACGTGGCAGGAGCGTTTTGATCCCGAATGGCTTCCGATTAAACTCGTAATGCCCGTGATGGGTAGAAAACGCTGTCTTTTTGCTAGCTTGTTCCTTAACAAGAATTTGGTGAAAACCTTTCGAGAGATCTACACAAGAAAAATATTGCGCTCTTCCTAACTTATCCAATATACCTTATATATATGGGATAGGAAAATTATCATCTACTGTGTTTTCATTAAAATTGCGATAATCAAGAACTATAACAGTTTTTTTTGGTTAACAGTTTTTTTTGGGTACAAGCCATAAAGGGGCATTATATGGAGTATTGCTTTTACGAATTTTTTCTTGTTGTAGCATTTCTTCAATTTGTCTATACATTTCTTGCTCATGTATTTGAGGATACCTATAAATCTTAAAATGTACAGGTTTAGCCACTACTGTTTTTATCTGATGCTCGGTAATGTTTGTATTGCTAAGACACTAACCTAAGGGAAATATTACTGTTTTAAATCTACTTAAAGTTTGAGTTAGAGAATTGTTTTCCTCTTGATTTAAATCATTGAAAAAAATTTTTTGTATTCTATCATCTATATTGATTGGTTCAATTTGATTTACCTCATCAGAGAATGATGAACTATTATGAAATTGAATTTTGTTATTATTGTAATTATATTTTGATAAAAATCAATAACAGCATTTAATGGCTTAAGAATGTTTTGCCCTATAATAGCATCGAACGATTTATGATGTTGTCATTTTCCAATTCATTGTGGCGTCTTCTTTAAATTCAATAGACAAATCAGGTTTAATTTCTTGCGTTATTAGCGATTTTTAATTTAGAGATGAAAATGATATTGGATGATACAAAGTTCTTCGGGGATATTGTAACAACTTATTTCTGTTTAACATGGAAGTTGTTGAAGCAGTTGTAAAGATGTTCAATCCCAAGAGAAAGAAATCCACATATGCTGAATTGATATTTCAAACTGATTTTTTTTAAAACATTAGCTAATATAGATGTGGGGTTTTGGTTAAAGTTTAATATAATATTTAATTAAGGTTTAGATAACTGGTTACAGCGTCTTCAAATTACAATGTCTAGAGATTTTTGATAAGTTTTATAAATCGCGAACGTCTTTGCTCCCGTCTTGATGCGTCGTCTTTCGCTTCCTTCCTTCAACTCAACTTTCTTGATCTCGTCGTTTCGTCTTTTTGGTCTTCTCGTCGTCTTTCAATCGCACTCGTCGTTTTCGCAATCCTTCTTAACTTCTCTCTTTGCTGCTAATACCATCGTTACTTTTCAAATTAAATTATACGTTACTTTTCAAATGGAACTTTTAGTTAGTGTTACTTTTTAAATTACAAGTGTTCAGCAAACACCCAATTCGGCCATCCTGCGTAAATATTCGCCTCGAATGCTTAGTTATCAGAATCATCAGAAATGGTTGATATTTTGTTGTTGGTTGGCCAAGGCTTCATATACTCGGCACAACTTCAAGATTTACCAGTCATAGGAGTTGTTGGATTTAACCTTTGTCACCTGGTATGGACCCAAAAACTTTGGTTTTAGTTTAACGCCAGCACCGAATTGCGTTCGTTTAATGGCAACTAAGTCACCCAGCTTGTATTTATGTATTCGGCTAAAATATGTTTATAGTCCTTACTTGTAGAATCAAGGGGTCCAAGAAAGTCTACGTGGAAGGTGTGCAGTGGAGCTTCGTCTTTGCTTAACGGATGCAAAAATCCTTCTTGTTTTCCTCGTTTGCGATTTGTGAGAATACAAGAAATACTACAGTTAATGTACTTCTCAATCTTAGACTTGATGTTCGGGATAAAACAGTCCTTGCAAATAAGATCTTTGGCTTTCTTAATTGCGAAATGACCTCTGTCATGAGCACGGCTTATTATTAGGCGCTGCATGTCCTTTGGGTCAACGATCACTGACGAGCTTGTATATAAATTCAGACCTGATGAAGTAATTATCGTGCGATATTGCACCGTTGTCGAGTATTTGTTTTACGGCTTTTAGATGTTCGTCTTGACCTTGGGCTGTTTTAAGGGCAAGAGTGATGCTGTCTTCTGTTGTGGTCATAACTGGATGGCGACTTAACGCATTTGCACACCTGGACGGTGATAAACTGTGCAGTTGTACTCTGCAAGTGTCATTACCCAACGACTGATTCTTTTATTCAAGTCCTTCTTTTGCATCGTTTTGTTCAATGCGTCGCAGTCTGTGAAAATTTGAACCTTCCCAAGAGATAGACTCGGAACTTTGAGACAGCTTCCACAACGGCAAGGACTTCCAGTTCATAGCTCGGATACTCTCTTTGAGCCGGTGACATCTTCCTGCTCATATAGTAAACGGGGTGCAGATGGCCATCTTCCGGAGTTTTCTGCATCAGGACTGCGCCAAATCCATCCTGAGAAGCGTCTGTGTGAACTTCTGTTTCATAATCCTGGTTATAGATACTCAGAACTGGACTCTCTCTCCTCTTCCGAGTATCAATCGCGACTTGCTCGTTGGCTCCTATTTCGATTTTTGTATCCTTTCTTGTCATGTCTGTGAGTGGTTTCGCAATTCTGGCATAATTGGGTATAAACTTTCGAAAGTACCCAGGCAGGCCTAAAAAGCTTTGAAGTTGCTTCAGTGTTTGAGGATTGGTACACTTCACAACTGCGTCTATTTTTTCAGTGCTCGGATATAATTTACGGTTCTCAATTATGTGACCTAGAAATTTGATGCGCGTCTGAAGAAAATCACATTTTTTTATATTTAACTCCAGGCCATATTCTTCGCATGTTTTGATGACTTCTTTAAGGTTCAGCAATGCCTCTTTTTCGTCGCTCGTAGGGATGATTATATTGTCGATATAAGGCAAGGCGATGCCTCTCTAAATAAGCGGTCGAAAAATGGCATTGATATGGCGCTGAAAAACTCCGGGAGGGTTTGACATTCCGAACGGGACCTTCCTGAACTGATATTGGCCGTTATTTGCGACACTACTCAGCGACTGCCAGGTGAAAAAATGCGTTTTTCAGATATATGGTGCTGAATATGCTTGCGTTCTGGAGTCGATCTAATTGTTCGTCTATGAGAGGTAATGGAAAGTGGTCCTTTATAATTACCTTATTTATACGTCTGTAGTCGACACAAAGTCGAGGAGAACCATCACTCTTTTTGACGAGAACAACAGGACTCGTGAACTCGGAATTAAATTCCTCGATAATCTGGGCTTTCAGCCACTCGTCACTCGCGCGATTCAGCAAACGGTATTGTCGCGGTCGCGAATATATTGGGCTTTCGTCAGCGAGAACGATACGCATTTCTACGCCAGTTGTCTTAACTTTCTTTGGCTCGTAGTTCGATATTAGCTCACGAACTTCCGTTTGTGCACCCACACTGACCGCGTTGTTTATATTTGGATCAGTTTCGGAAACCACATCGATTTTGAAAAAGTTCATTTCGAAATCTTCGTTGTTGGAATGCACTTTTCGAACACTTAAGCCATTGCGACCGAATAAAATGTCTGCGTGTCCGAAACCGATTATAAAAATGGAACTGTTTTCGAGTTTTGTCTTGTTCATCTCGACGTATAAGTCTTCGCGTATTATGTTAAAGTTGCTGCCCGCATCGAATAAAGCTACACATTTTTTGCCATCGAATGCCACCTTTGCCGTCGTTCTTCGGTTGGACACGATTCATATTGGATTTATTTTCAGTTGGCTTTTCTTTTTTCTCACAGTTTTTCGAAATATGCCCGAACTCGTTGCATTGGAAGCACTTTGGGCCTTTCCTTTTGTTGTTGCAGTCGTTAGAAACATGACCCTTTTCTCCACAATTGTAACAAACGCACTCTTTTTTGTAGTTTTTTACTAGACCGCTTTGGTTTTTCATTGAGCCAACTGACTTTGATTTTTGTTTATCACTTTCGGTTTGGTAGTCCTTCAGTTTATTTTTGAACTCACTTAAATTTCTTGCGCCGCACAAAATTGATTTGTTTACCGATAGTTCGTCGATCCCGTCAATGACGTACTGCATAAGCGCTTCTATTTAGACACTCCCACGCGAGGCGATGTCCTTCATTCGGTAGAAGTATTCGTACCCGGTTTAGTCCTTGCGGCGTTTGGTTTCGTCCAATTGCTTGTGAACTTGCTTGGAGCACACATTTGACCGAAACTCAACAAGCAAAGCCGTTTTAAGCGATTCCCATAAGTTTAAGCCGCGTTCGTTGCTGACAAAAAGTTTGGCTATACCTTTTAGCGATTTTTTCGCGAACACTAATTTTTGTAAGTCGCGCAACCAAGTCTCCACTGGTAAAACATCGCTACCATCGAAGACACGAACGGACTCTTCAACATCGCGAAAACTCAAAAGTGGAGAGTTTTTGCTCTCTCTCTCTCTTCTCTAAACCGCGAACTACGCCATTTGTCTGATTTTCGCGCTCTTTCCTAGAATTGGAAGACATTTTCGCATTCTGTTGCGCACTTGTTTCGTGTCGTTTTGCATTACGCTTTGGGCACTATTGAAAATTTTAGAGTTAGCAAGGTTATTTCTTTCAGGGCTTTCTTCATCTGCTGAGTACTCGTCACTTTCTTCGATACCTGCCGCTTCTAGCAAGCTTTCACTTTGAAGATTGTTAAAAATGTGTGAGAAAATATCATCCACTTCAGAACACCACAAATGCTCACAAAATCACGGTCACTTATGTTTTCGCTAATATAAGCAATTTTTCCGCCTGTATTCCTCACTTTCTTTGCTAATGCAAAAACCACTAAATTCGTGAAGCCTCTTACGGTTGTTTCTGTCTCCTTCACTTTCGAACACAAACTTGTGCAGTGCAACAATGCTCGATTTGCTGCTTGATTTAAGAGTTCCGGCTATAATTTCACCAAGTGTCGGCATTTTGGCACAGCAATATTTTTAATTTCTTTTCACCCAAGTTTGCACAAAAAATATTGGGCTATTTCGATTCTCTTTTGCGATACAAACACACACTTGCGAATTACGGAAATCGAGTTCTTTCTCGACCGTGTAGAGCCCTCAAAATGTGGGGTTTCGGTTAAAGTATATTTAATATTTAATTAAGGTTTAGATAATTGGTTACAGCGTCTTCAAATTACAATGTCTAGAGGTTTTTGATAAGTTTAATAAATCGCGAACGTCTTTGCTCCCGTCTTGATGCGTCGTCTTTCGCTTCCATCCTTCAACTCAATTTTTATTGATCTCGTCGTTTCGTCTTTTTGGTATTCTCGTCGTCTTTCAATCGCACTCGTCGTTTTCGCAATCCTTCTTAACTTTTCTCTTTGCTGCTAATACTATCGTTACTTTTCAAATTAAATTATACGTTACTTTTCAAATGGAACTTGTAGTTAGTGTTACTTTTTAAATTACAAGTGTTCAGACAACACCCAATTCCCACATAGATTACAGCAGAGTACAGTAGTATGGATCAATGCGTTGGGGAAAAAGGGCGCATTAGAATATAAACAGAAAGGCGTACTTAGAAATATTTTTGGAACGCTGCATTGGCGTTACTCAACTTAAAATATGGTTGATAGCATTTGAACTCATGCACTGATATTTTCGTTCATCTTCATACATTTATTCGTCTTATCATATATCAAAAAACATTAAAACCACTAAAATTATTAAACCTACGATTAATGCCGCACGATCATGAGATGAATATTTCGTTCTTTTAATTCATAGTGATTATCTCTTATTTCTTTTAATTCATTTTTTAGTCTAGCTTATTATGGATTCTAAACAATACTTGAAATCTTACTTATATTACTTACATAGGAAACTGATATTGGCTCATAAGCTTCTAACTGAACACTATGATGAGCTATTAATGTTTTGTCGCCTGTTCTTATAGTGCAACCAGACACAATCGTTAAAATTCCTTGCTCAGGGAGGTCTATTAATTCTTGCGGTAAATTATTACTTTGTATTCTAGCTTTAGTTATTTCTGGAACCCTAAATAGCCAACTACCTTTCTTTTGCAACTCAACCCAGTAAGAATTGATCTGAGTCGTTTTTTTATAAATACAATTTGAGGAACTATTTGGTTTAAAGGAAGTTATTTCGCAAGTATTGTCATCAGCGCTACTCCACGGCCAATTACCTTTACATATTACGTTATTAGCTTTCCATTTTTGACACCTATTTAAAGTAGCTTCCGACATTACTAAATATTTATAAATTAAGTTTGCCATAATTACCTCATTGTTAATTTTGACTGGCATAGGATATACTCTAAAAAGATGGGAAGGGTGTCTGCCAAAAAAGGGAATTTTGATATTTGTATTATCCACAAAAATTCCTTTATCTGTTAATAATGTGTAAATTTCCTTTAACTCCGTTCCTGTTCTTTTACATGATAGTACTAGTAATGCATCCTTTATGCTGGAAATTTCCTTTTTTAACTGCTTTATATTTATGAGTAAGCTTATTACACCTGCTTGAATCTTTTCACAATCTTCAATTAAAGATGATAATTGTTTTGTTACCATAAATAAATTAATTGACTCTTTATAGACATAGTAACTTTCTTTCAAAACTTCTGTTATGTTTTCTATTCGCGTATTCATACTTGGAAAATTTGAGTTTATATCATCCGTAGTTCTTTTGAAGATATTTATTGTTGATTCTACTACAAAGGTTTGCTTTTTAACCAATTCTGCAGTTTACTGGTTATCTAAGGGGTTCTTCATGTTACCCTCTAAGTTATCCCTATTTTCAGCGTCCATTACACCAAAAAGTATGTGATAGAGAGAGCCCATAAACTCGAATGGAGCTCGCCTATATATTTTCCTATCCTGAGTCATAAACAGTTTATTGTGCTCTTCCAAATCTGTAATCTGTCGTTGAGTATTATCAAGAAAAGTATTACATTAATCTTCAAACCCATGAAGCTTGTCACACACCAGTTTAATTTTCCCATTCAACAGTTTTCCCTTTCTTATCATGTTGTAATATACAATTAGATCCCAAGATGAGGCTATGACTTCTACGTCTCCCCTTGGATCTAAGTAAATGGAATTAGTCTCGTGTAATTTCTTGAATGACCACTTTTGTTGTCCTTGCGTAGGTGAACTTGCACTAGACACCTGGCCAAATTACATTAGCATTAACATTATCGGCATTAATCCAAGCTTATGGATTCTAGGGCTCCTGCGAGTATTCTTAGTCTGCTTGACCGGGAAAGGTGATTTGCTCTCTTCAGCCTCAATTCCAGTAAGAGGGCAAACTTTTGTAATAGGTTTTAAAATTCAACCATCTTGTAGTTTGACTTTTACTACTCTGACTCGGTCGTCTTTTCCCTTATATATTTCTTCTACTTTTCCCAAGCGCCATCTAGCGGGATGTCAATTTTCATCTTTTAGTAACACAATTTGGCCTCTATAAGGTTTTGCATTCCTAGTTTCCATTTATTTCTTTGTTGAAGGGTGTTTAAATAATCAATCTTCCTTCTTCAATTATAATCCAAAAGTCTCTTTTCATTTAATGAATTAATTTCCATCTATCTAAATTTGCAATTTTTTCCTCGGAAATGGTCTCAATAGGTCCTAATGTGGGCCTTCCTATCAGGAAGTGACCTGGTGTCAAAACTTTCCAATCGTCAATGTCAGTATTAGTTGTATATAATGGTCTTGAATTTAATACCGCTTCAAATTGGCATAAAAGAGTTGCCATCTCTTCATAAGTCAGATTATTATCCCCAATTATTCTTTTTAGGTGATATTTAAAAGATTTCACTCCAGCTTCCCAAATACCTCTGAAGTGAGGTCCTGCCGGGGGAATAAAATGCCATTCAATTTGTTCGCTTTCTAATGTTGGGATAATTTTAATATTTTCGTTGAGTGCCTTCTGTAGATCTTCATCCAATTTTCTGGAGGCTTCCTCGAAATTTGTCACATTATCTGAAAACATTTTCGCACATTTTCCTCTTCTGGAAAATACTCTTCTTAGTGCAGCTAAAAAAGCATCTGAAGTCAAATCACTTACAACTTCTAAATGGATAGCCTGGAAGGACTCTTTTATTATTCCTCTCCATAAAAAAGGTGCGAAGGCGGATGCCCAAAACCAAAGAGGTATTTCTAAATTGTCGGCAATTCCTAATGTATTTGAACGTATTATCACTTCTCATTTGCAACATTTATCGACCAAGATCGACCACCACCAACCTTCTTGAATTGTCATCTATTGTAATAAATGGGTTTAAGAAAAAAATGCAGATTGACATTGTATATACAGATTTTAGTAAGGCTTTTGACTCCGTTAACCACTCACTTCTTTTATTTACATTAGATCAGCTTGGGTTTTCTAAAAATCTATTATCTTGGATTTCATGTTACTTGAATGGTAGGACTCAGAGGGTTATATTCAAGAATGCTGTTTCAAAATTGATCTACGTGACATCTGGAGTGCCTCAGGGTAGTCATTTGGTAAGTACAACCTTTTAAATTTGAACTGCCTTAAATGCAGCGTTGTGACTTTTTATAGGGGTACTCCTAGGTTTTTCAGATACTTTCTTAAATATACGCCACTTGACCGTATATATTTAGTTAACGATTTAGGTGTACTTCTGGACCCCAAACTTAAATTTAACTGCCACATTATGTCCACTGTTAACAAAGCCATGAGAGTTCTTGGGTTTAAAAAGCGTTGGCCAAAAGAATTTGATGACCCTTATACGACCTTCCTTGTCCGTCCTATTTTGGAATATTATTCGTCTGCTTGGAGTCTACAATATCAAGTGCACTTTGACCGATTGAATCGGTACAAAAAAAAAATTCTCCTATTTGCCCTGCGTAGTTTGAACTGGGATCAAAACGTAAGGCTACCTTCCTACCAGAGTAGATTACAATTGCTTAATTTATCTGCACTTGTAAATCGTAGAACAATGCTTGGTACTATTTTTATAGAAAATCTTATAAGAAGTGACATTGATTCTGCAGATATTTTAAACCGCCTAACATTCAACGTTCCCGTTAGACTAACACGAAATTATTGTCCTCTAAATTTGCCGCGATGTACAACAAATTTTTGTCTGCACGAGCCCTTTCGCGTTCTATGTAATAACTATAATAAACTTTATCATTTAATTTGCATTTCAACATCTATCCCGGTATTAAAAACTAATATTTTAACTCATTTGCTTAATTCTTAGTTGTGCCTTTTATTTTCATTTGTGTCCCGTCTTCATTTGTTTTATATATGTATCTTCCTCGCGAACTTTTTTGTTGCACCACCGCTTTTTTTGCACTTTTCTTCGCTGAGCTGGCTTATCTGCTAACGTCGACAGCGGCACAACGTTTTAGGCAAAAAAAATGCTTTCTGCCGTCTGACAAGTCAAAACTGAAGAGTTATACGAATTTTAATAAAAATGGATTAAAATCTGTAATTGTTCTTATAGGAGGCAAGTTTCCACTACCGCTATTTAAATATCCTCGATGGACCGCGATTCTCAAAGACCTCGATAGTGCTATTTTTAATCATTTTTTGAATTGCGGAGCATTTCATTCATTTATTTTATTTTTAAGATGTTTCAAAGGTTTGACAATATAACCACAAAATTCTGGCAATATATTATTCCACATATCTAAAAGGTAAATATACACAACTGTCTATATGAAGTGCGACGCAAGTTTTGTTAACATAACTCTGTTAACATTTAATTAGATATAAATAACGTTTTTAGTTTTTTAGTTGGAATAAAATTGTTTATTTAACTTTATGTAGTTGCTTGTCCCACGTCTAACTTAGATCTCACTTCCTTTAGCTTTTATTTTAATCAAGAGAGTTCTAGGGCTTTTAAGTCTAGATCGAGATTATAGGTTCTCACAGTTGAATGTAGGCGAAGAGAGAGAGGTAGAGCTTCGACTACATAACTTCCCCACCGCTTAAATTAAGACTCTCCTGAGTTTTACAATTCGTTTGTATACATATAAGTGTTAGGAATTCAATTATAGTAAATTATGTTACATTTGGAGTCAAATATTTCTTCTTTCTTTTTATGTTGGAGCTATGTACATTATTTAAATTCAATTTTCTATATTTCGGTTCAGTTTTGTGTCTTAGAGTACATCAGTAATGTTCCATATATTTTAGAATGTTATTATGTATAATTTTTTTGTCACAATTTCCATATTCAATATGCATTAGCGTATTTTGTATTGCTGAGTGATAGCTGTTATTATAATATTCCATACCTTTACTAACTTTATCTTTCATTGATAGATCTTTGTTTTCAAGTTATATAATTCTCATCTTTTCGGTTGCAGTGTTATGAAATCATTTAACATCTGCATTGCCAGTGTGACTTTTCGGTTTCACATAATGAACTTATTCTCATTTCTTAAATATTCTTTTATATTTATACTATTAAATTCGTTATCAGTTATTAATTTTTCAAAGTTTTCTCTTTGGGACTTGTACGAGCGCATTTTTTTTATTATAGTTTGATTATTGCGATCCTCAAGAAAAAAGGCAGAAGAAAATTTTGAAAATCGGTCAATAAAAGTTGGAAAATAACATTTAGAATTTCTATAGATATATATTTGAACAATTTTTCTTATATCGTTTAGTGTTTCTGTATAGTTAAATTTTTCCTTTACTGGTTTTCTTTCATATTTACACCCTCACAATTCTTAATATACTTGTGAATGTAATGTTGATGGTTTGGAAAGTAAATATTCTTTTTTAAACTTTGGTAATTTTCATATATACCCGAAAGACCAGTATCATTATGGAATTGTTTAATTTCTTTATACACATCTTCTTCGTTTTGAATGTATATTGCGTGAAATCATTTTACAAATAACTATAAGCCTTCGAAAATTTTTAAGATTTTGTTTTGAGATTTATTGTATTGATGATCGTTATATTCACTGAATATTCCTACTTTGCCTTTTATAATAAGATATCTTTAAAATTTCTTCCATTCCATTTTCGAGATCATTTAAATTAAATAAATTTCCTTATTTCTATTCTTATATTCGAATGCCGTAGTTACTTGTTACCATGATTTGTGTTTTAAATCTATTAAAAACTGTTTCTGTATTACCTAAAATAGTTGTGTCCACAAAGTCTTCAGCCTGTTAATGTAGTGTACTAATATCATCAACATTGTTTTCTAAAGAGCTACAAAATTCAGCTGTATTTAGTGCACAAATTTAGTCGTTATTTATTTGACTTAAAAAGTCTGCTACCTGGTTATCCTTTCCTTTGATGTATGATACGTTTATATTAAATTCGCTAAGCTGAACAAGCCATCTATAAAGTATTTCATTATTTTCTTTTCCGTTATATTTAATTAGCAGCCACTTAAGTGGTGTGTGGTAGGACAAAATGTCGAACTTGACTCCATAGGGATATGGGCGGAAATAAGCTGCAGCCAACACAATAGCTAATAATTCGTTTTGTATAGAAGAATAGTTTTTCTCATGGTCATTCAGCAAATTGGATGACTATCTTGTTGGAAAACAGCACCTAAAGCTGTATTACTAACATCAGTAATAAGTTGACCTAAAAACTGTGTTTCTTTTGAAAAGAATTTGCATTTGTTGATGTGAATCTTAAGATTTGCTTCAGAAAGTTTTTTAAATATTGTTTGAATATGGCCAATATGTTCTAAAAAAAACTAGTGGAAAAAATAAAAACGTCATCAAGATTGACGACACAAATTCTATTTGCTTTTTCTTTTATGACTTTGTTTATAAGACGTTGAAACGTGGCAGGAGCGTTTTTGATCCCGAATGGCTTCCGATTAAACTCGTAATGCCCGTGATAGGTAGAAAACGCTGTCTTTTTGCTAGCTTGTTCCTTAATCTCGTCGTTTCATCTTTTTGGTCTTCTCGTCGTCTTTCAATGGCACTCGTCGTTTTCGCAATCCTTCTTAACTTCTCTCTTTGCTGCTAATACCATCGTTACTTTTCAAATTAAATTATACGTTACTTTTCAAATGGAACTTTTAGTTAGTGTTACTTTTTAAATTACAAGTGTTCAGCAAACACCCAATTCGGCCATCCTGCGTAAATATTCGCCTCGAATGCTTAGTTATCAGAATCATCAGAAATGGTTGATATTTTGTTGTTGGTTGGCCAAGGCTTCATATACTCGGCACAACTTCAAGATTTACCAGTCATAGGAGTTGTTGGATTTAACCTTTGTCACCTGGTATGGACCCAAAAACTTTGGTTTTAGTTTAACGCCAGCGTTCGTTTAATGGCAACTAAGTCACCCAGCTTGTATTTATGTATTCGGCTAAAATATGTTTATAGTCCTTACTTGTAGAATCAAGGGGTCCAAGAAAGTCTACGTGGAAGGTGTGCAGTGGAGCTTCGTCTTTGCTTAACGGATGCAAAAATCCTTCTTGTTTTCCTCGTTTGCGATTTGTGAGAATACAAGAAATACTACAGTTAATGTACTTCTCAATCTTAGACTTGATGTTCGGGATAAAACAGTCCTTGCAAATAAGATCTTTGGCTTTCTTAATTGCGAAATGACCTCTGTCATGAGCACGGCTTATTATTAGGCGCTGCATGTCCTTTGGGTCAACGATCACTGACGAGCTTGTATATAAATTCAGACCTGATGAAGTAATTATCGTGCGATATTGCACCGTTGTCGAGTATTTGTTTTACGGCTTTTAGATGTTCGTCTTGACCTTGGGCTGTTTTAAGGGCAAGAGTGATGCTGTCTTCTGTTGTGGTCATAACTGGATGGCGACTTAACGCATTTGCACACCTGGACGGTGATAAACTGTGCAGTTGTACTCTGCAAGTGTCATTACCCAACGACTGATTCTTTTATTCAAGTCCTTCTTTTGCATCGTTTTGTTCAATGCGTCGCAGTCTGTGAAAATTTGAACCTTCCCAAGAGATAGACTCGGAACTTTGAGACAGCTTCCACAACGGCAAGGACTTCCAGTTCATAGCTCGGATACTCTCTTTGAGCCGGTGACATCTTCCTGCTCATATAGTAAACGGGGTGCAGATGGCCATCTTCCGGAGTTTTCTGCATCAGGACTGCGCCAAATCCATCCTGAGAAGCGTCTGTGTGAACTTCTGTTTCATAATCCTGGTTATAGATACTCAGAACTGGACTCTCTCTCCTCTTCCGAGTATCAATCGCGACTTGCTCGTTGGCTCCTATTTCGATTTTTGTATCCTTTCTTGTCATGTCTGTGAGTGGTTTCGCAATTCTGGCATAATTGGGTATAAACTTTCGAAAGTACCCAGACAGGCCTAAAAAGCTTTGAAGTTGCTTCAGTGTTTGAGGATTGGTACACTTCACAACTGCGTCTATTTTTTCAGTGCTCGGATATAATTTACGGTTCTCAATTATGTGACCTAGAAATTTGATGCGCGTCTGAAGAAAATCACATTTTTTTATATTTAACTCCAGGCCATATTCTTCGCATGTTTTGATGACTTCTTTAAGGTTCAGCAATGCCTCTTTTTCGTCGCTCGTAGGGATGATTATATTGTCGATATAAGGCAAGGCGATGCCTCTCTAAATAAGCGGTCGAAAAATGGCATTGATATGGCGCTGAAAAACTCCGGGAGGGTTTGACATTCCGAACGGGACCTTCCTGAACTGATATTGGCCGTTATTTGCGACACTACTCAGCGACTGCCGGGTGAAAAAATCCGTTTTTCAGATCTATGGTGCTGAATATGCTTGCGTTCTGGAGTTGATCTAATTGTTCGTCTATGAGAGGTAATGGAAAGTGGTCCTTTATAATTACCTTATTTATGCGTCTGTAGTCGACACAAAGTCGAGGAGAACCATCACTCTTTTTGACGAGAACAACAGGACTCGTGAACTCGGAATTAGATTCCTCGATAATCTGGGCTTTCAGCCACTCGTCACTCGCGCGATTCAGCAAACGGTATTGTCGCGGTCGCGAATATATTGGGCTTTCGTCAGCGAGAACGATACGCATTTCTACGCCAGTTGTCTTAACTTTCTTTGGCTCGTAGTTCGATATTAGCTCACGAACTTCCGTTTGTGCACCCACACTGACCGCGTTGTTTATATTTGGATCAGTTTCGGAAACCATCGATTTTGAATAAGTTCATTTCGAAATCTTCGTTGTTGGAATGCACTTTTCGAACACTTAAGCCATTGCGACCGAATAAAATGTCTGCGTGTCTGAAACCGATTATAAAAATGGAACTGTTTTCGAGTTTTGTCTTGTTCATCTCGACGTATAAGTCTTCGCGTATTATGTTAAAGTTGCTGCCCGCATCGAATAAAGCTACACATTTTTTGCCATCGAATGCCACCTTTGCTAGTGAAGTCGTTCTTCGGTTGGACACGATTCATATTGGATTTATTTTCAGTTGGCTTTTCTTTTTTCTCACAGTTTTTCGAAATATGCCCGAACTCGTTGCATTGGAAGCACTTTGGGCCTTTCCTTTTGTTGTTGCAGTCGTTAGAAACATGACCCTTTTCTCCACAATTGTAACAAACGCACTCTTTTTTGTAGTTTTTTACTAGACCGCTTTGGTTTTTCATTGAGCCAACTGACTTTGATTTTTGTTTATCACTTTCGGTTTGGTAGTACTTCAGTTTATTTTTGAACTCACTTAAATTTCTTGCGCCGCACAAAATTGATTTGTTTTCCGATAGTTCGTCGATCCCGTCAATGACGTACTGCATAAGCGCTTCTATTTAGACACTCCCACGCGAGGCGATGTCCTTCATTCGGTAGAAGTATTCGTACCCGGTTTCGTCCTTGCGGCGTTTGGTTTCGTCCAATTGCTTGTGAACTTGCTTGGAGCACACATTTGACCGAAACTCAACAAGCAAAGCCGTTTTAAGCGATTCTCATAAGTTTAAGCCGCGTTCGTTGCTGACAAAAAGTTTGGCTATACCTTTTAGCGATTTTTTCGCGAACACTAATTTTTGTAAGTCGCTCCAGCACATTAGAGATGCCGTTTCGTCGAATTCGCTTAACCAAGTCTCCACTGGTAAAACATCGCTACCATCGAAGACACGAACGGACTCTTCAACATCGCGAAAACTCAAAAGTGGAGAGTTTTTGCTCTCTCTCTCTCTTCTCTAAACCGCGAACTACGCCATTTGTCTGATTTTCGCGCTCTTTCCTAGAATTGGAAGACATTTTCGCATTCTGTTGCGCACTTGTTTCGTTGTCGTTTTGCATTACGCTTTGGGCACTATTGAAAATTTTAGAGTTAGCAAGGTTATTTCTTTCAGGGCTTTCTTCATCTGCTGAGTACTCGTCACTTTCTTCGATACCTGCCGCTTCTAGCAAGCTTTCACTTTGAAGATTGTTAAAAATGTGTGAGAAAATATCATCCACTTCAGAACACCACAAATGCTCACAAAATCACGGTCACTTATGTTTTCGCTAATATAAGCAATTTTTCCGCCTGTATTCCTCACTTTCTTTGCTAATGCAAAAACCACTAAATTCGTGAAGCCTCTTACGGTTGTTTCTGTCTCCTTCACTTTCGAACACAAACTTGTGCAGTGCAACAATGCTCGATTTGCTGCTTGATTTAAGAGTTCCGGCTATAATTTCACCAAGTGTCGGCATTTTGGCACAGCAATATTTTTAATTTCTTTTCACCCAAGTTTGCACAAAAAATATTGGGCTATTTCGATTCTCTTTTGCGATACAAACACACACTTGCGAATTACGGAAATCGAGTTCTTTCTCGACCGTGTAGAGCCCTCAAAATGTGGGGTTTCGGTTAAAGTTTAATAAATTATTTAATTAAGGTTTAGATAATTGGTTACAGCGTCTTCAAATTACAATGTCTAGAGGTTTTTGATAAGTTTAATAAATCGCGAACGTCTTTGCTCCCGTCTTGATGCGTCGTCTTTCGCTTCCTTCCTTCAACTCAACTTTCTTGATCTCGTCGTTTCGTCTTTTTGGTCTTCTCGCCGTCTTTCAATCGCACTCGTAGTTTTCGCAATCCTTCTTAACTTCTCTCTTTGCTGCTAATACAATCGTTACTTTTCAAATTAAATTATACGTTACTTTTCAAATGGAACTTGTAGTTAGTGTTACTTTTTAAATTACAAGTGTTCAGACAACACCCAATTCCCACATAGACTACAGCAGAGTACAATAGTATGGACCAATGCGTCGGGGAATATAAACAGATAAGCGTGCTTAGAAATATTTTTGGAACGCTGCATTGGCGTTACTCAACTTAAAATTGGGTTGATAGCATTTGAACTCATGTACTGATATTTTGGTTCGTCTTGATACATTTATTCGTCTTATCATATAAACAACTAAAACCACTAAAATTGTTAAACCACGATCCGACATGAGATGAAAATTCCGTCCTTTTAATTCATAGTGACTATCTCTTATTTCTTTTAATTCATTTTTTAGTTTAGCTAATTTTTTATTATGGTCAATAATCGGTGATGAATGGATCCTAAAAAATACTTGGAATCTTACTTATATTACTTACATAGGAAACTGATATTGGCTCATAAGCTTCTGACTGAACACTATGATGAGCTATTAATATTTTGTCGTCTGTTCTTAAAGTGCAACCAGACACAATCCTTAAAATTCTTTGCTCAGGCAGGTCTATTAATTCTTGCGGTAAATTATTACTTTGTATTCTAGCTTTAGTTATTTCTGGAACCCTAAATAGCCAACTACCTTTCTTTATAAATACAATTTGAGGAACTATTGGGCTTAAAGGAAGTTATTTCGCAAGTATTGTCATCAGCGCTACTCCAAGGCCAATTACCTTTACATATTACGTTATTAGCTTTCCATTTTTGACACCTATTTAAAGTAGCTTCCGACATTACTAAATATTTATAAATTAAGTTTGCCATAATTATCTCATTGTTAATTTTGACTGGCATAGGATATACTCTAAAAAGATGGGAAGGGTGTCTGCCAAAAAAGGGAATTTTGATATTTGTATTATCCACAAAAATTCCTTTATCTGTTAATAATGTGTAAATTTCCTTTAACTCCGTTCCTGTTCTTTTACATGATAGTACTAGTAATGCATCCTTTATGCTGGAAATTTCCTTTTTTAACTGCTTTATATTTATGAGTAAGCTTATTACACCTGCTTGAATCTTTTCACAATCTTCAATTAAAGATGATAATTGTTTTGTTACCATAAATAAATTAATTGACTCTTTATAGACATAGTAACTTTCTTTCAAAACTTCTGTTATGTTTTCTATTCGCGTATTCATACTTGGAAAATTTGAGTTTATATCATCCGTAGTTCTTTTGAAGATATTTATTGTTGATTCTACTACAAAGGTTTGCTTTTTAACCAATTCTGCAGTTTTTTGCTGGTTATCTATAACATATAGAGAGAGCCCATAAACTCGAATGGAGCTCGCCTATATATTTTCCTATCCAGAGTCATAAACAGTTTATTGTGCTCTTCCAAATCTGTAATCTCTCGTTGAGTATTATTAAGAAAAGTATTACATTAATCTTCAAACCCATGAAGCTTGTCACACACCAGTTTAATTTTCCCATTCAACAGTTTTCCCTTTCATATCATGTTGTAATATACAATTAGATCCCAAGATGAGGCTATGACTTCTACGTCTCCCCTTGGATCTAAGTAAATGGAATTAGTCTCGTGTAATTTCTTGAATGACCACTTTTGTTGTCTTTGCGTAGGTGAACTTGCACTAGACACCTGGCAAAATAACATTAGCATTAACATTATCGGCATTAATCCAAGCTTATGGATTCTAGGGCTCCTGCGAGTATCCTTAGTCTGCTTGACCGGGAAAGGTGATTTGCTCTCTTCAGCCTCAATTCCAGTTAGAGGGCAAACTTTTGTAATAGGTTTTAAAATTGAACCATCTTGTAGTTTGACTTTTACTACTCTGAATCGGTCTTCTTTTCCCTTATATATTTCTTCTACTTTTCCCAAGCGCCATCTAGCGGGATGTCAATTTTCATCTTTTAGTAACACAATTTGACCTCTATTAAGGTTTGGCATTCCTAGTTTCCATTTATTTCTTTGTTGAAGGGTGTTTAAATAATCATTCTTCCATTATAACCCAAAATTCTCTTTTCATTTTATGAATTAATTTCCATCTATCTAAATTTGCAATTCTTTCCTCGGAAATGGTCTCAATAGGTCCTAATGTGGGCCTTCCTATCAGGAAGTGACCTGGTGTCAAAACTTCCCAATCGTCAATGTCAGTATTAGTTGTATGTAATGGTCTTTGGAGTTGCCATCTCTTCATAAGTCAGATTATCATCCCCAATTATTCTTTTTAGGTGATATTTAACAGATTTCACTCCAGCTTCCCAAATACCTCCGAAGTGAGGTCCTGCCGGGGGAATAAAATGCCATTCAATTTGTTCGCTTTCTAATGTTGGGATAATTTTAATATTTTCGTTGAGTGCCTTCTGTAGATCTTCATCCAATTTTCTGGAGGCTTCCTCGAAATTTGTCACATTATCTGAAAACATTTTAGCACATTTTCCTCTTCTGGACAATACTCTTCTTAGTGCAGCAAAAAAAGCATCTGAAGTCAAATCACTTACAACTTCTAAATGGATAGCCTGGAAGGACTCTTTTATTATTCCTCTCCATAAAAAAGGTGCGAAGGCGGAAGCCCAAAACCATAGAGGTATTTCTAATTGTCGGCAATTCCTAATGTATTTGAACGTATTATCACTCCTCATTTGCAACATTTATCGACCCAGATCGACCACCACCAACCTTCTTGAATTGTCATCTATTGTAATAAATGGGCTTAAGAAAAAATAAGGCCTTTGACTCCGTTAACCACTCACTTCTTTTATTTAAATTAGATCAGCTTGCGTTTTCTAGAAATCTATTATCTTGGATTTCATTTTACTTGAATGGTAGGACTCAAAGGGTTATATTCAAGAATGCTGTTTCAAAATTGATCTACGTGACATCTGGAGTGCCCCAGGGTAGTCATTTGGCGAGTACAACCTTTTAAATTTGAACTGCCTTAAATGCAAATGTTAACAAAGCGAGTGTTCTTGGGTTTAAAAAGCGTTGGCCAAGAGAATTTGATTTTTATTTAATTTGATTTGATTTTACGACCTCCCTTGTCCGTGCTATTTGGGAATATTGTTCATAGGTTTGGAGTCCACAATACCAAGTGTACATCGACCGATTGAGTCGGTACAAAAAAAATTTTTCTTATTTGCCCTGAGTAGTTTAACTGGGATCAAAACGTAAGGCTACCTTCCTACCAGAGTAGATTACAATTGCTTAATTTACCTACACTTGTAAATCGTAGAACTATGCTTGGTACTATTTTTATACAAAATCTTATAAGAAGTGGCATTGATTCTGCAGATATTTTATACCGTGGTACTTTCAATGTTCCTGTTAGAGTAACACGAAATAATTATCCTCAAAATTTGCCACGATGTACAAAAAATGTTTGTCTACACGAGCCCTTTCGCGTTCTATGTAATAACTATAATAAACTTTATCATTTAATTTGCATTTCAACATCTATCCCGGTATTAAAAACTAATATTTTAACTCATTTGCTTAATTCTTAGTTGTGTCTTTTATTTTCATTTGTGACCCGTCTTCATTTGTTTTATATATGTATCTTCCTCGCGAACTCGCATTTTTTGCCCAAATTGAATAAAGGGCCCCGCGCGTAACAAGCACGTGCTTGGTGTCGTTGGGCCACTTGTTTGTACTGTTCGAAGTGCATCAACGTCCATATATATATATAAAACATTTAATCATGCCACCTTCGGGAAATCGAACCAAAATGTTTAGGGTGTTCTGTAAAACCTATAAAACAACTTAGCCCTTATTTGACTTTATTTTTAAAAAAAATATCACTTTTGAATAAATCAAATGTATGTATACAGCGCACAATATAAAAAGCCTGCTGCTCGTCTTTTCGTAACACAAACCAAATGCACCAGGTCTTGTTCTTCTTTTGTTTTTTACTGAACACAACGGTGAGCCGCTAAAAAAAAACCGGCCAAATGTGGTTTTTCCGAGCGCCGAGGGTAGGCAGATTATAAGACACAGACAGAGAGGAAAATCTCTGCAGATCCTCCTTTTTTTGTTGGACCACTGCTTTTTTTGCACTCTTCTTCGCTGAGCTGGCTTATCTGCTAACGTCGACAGCGGGACAATGTTTTAGGCAAAAAAAATGCTTTCTGCCGTCTGACAAGTCAAAACTGAAGGGTTATACGCATTTGAAAAAAATTGATTAAAATCTGTAATTGTTTTTATAGGAGGCAAGTTTCCACAACCGCTATTTAAATATCCTCGATGGACCGCGATTCTCAAAGACCTCGATAGTGCTATTTTTAATCATTTTTTGACTTGCGGTGCATTTTATTCATTTTTCTTATTTTTAAGATGTTTCAAAGGTTTGACAATATAACCACAAAATTCTGGCAAAATATTATTCCACATATCTAAAAGGTAAATATACACACGCGAGTTTGGTTAACATAACTCTGTTAACATTTAATTAGATATAAATAACGTTTTTAGTTTTTTAGTTGGAATAAAATTGTTTATTTAACTTTATGTAGTTGCTTGTTCCACGTCTAACTTAGATCTCACTTATTTTTTTATAATCAAGAGAGTTTTAGGGCTTTTAAGTCTAGATCGAGATTATAGGTTCTCACAGTTGAATGTAGGCGAAGACAGAGAGGTAGAGCTTCGACTACATAACTTCCCCATCGCTTAAATTAAGACTCTCCTGAGTTTTACAATTCGTTTGTATACATATAAGTGTTAGGAATTCAATTATAGTAAATTATGTTACATTTGGAGTCAAATATTTCTTCTTTCTTTTTATGTTGGAGCTATGTACATTATTTAAATTCAATTTTCTGAATTTCGGTTCAGTTTTGTGTCTTAGAGTACATCAGTAATGTTCCATATATTTTAGAATGTTATTATGTATAATTTTTTTGTCACAATTTCCATATTCAATATGCATTAGCGTATTTTGTATTGCTGAGTGATAGCTGTTATTATAATATTCCATACCTTTACTAACTTTATCTTTCATTGATAGATCTTTGTTTTCAAGTTATATAATTCTCATCTTTTCGGTTGCAGTGTTATGAAATCATTTAACATCTGCATTGCCAGTGTGACTTTTCGGTTTCACATAATGAACTTATTCTCATTTCTTAAATATTCTTTTATATTTATACTATTAAATTCGTTATCAGTTATTAATTTATCAAAGTTTTCCCTTTGGGACTTGTACGAGCGCATTTTTTTGATTATAGTTTGATTATTGCGATCCTCAAGAAAAAAGGCAGAAGCAAATTTTGAAAATCGGTCAATAAAAGTTAGAAAATAACATTTAGAATTTCTATAGATATATATTTGAACAATTTTTCTTATATCGTTTAGTGTTTCTTTATAGTTAAATTTTTCCTTTACTGGTTTTCTTTCATATTTACACCATGTCACAATTCTTAATATACTTGTGAATGTAATGTTGATGGTTTGGAAAGTAAATATTCTTTTTTAAACTTTGGTAATTTTCATATATACCCGAAAGACCAGTATCATTATGGAATCGTTTAATTTCTTTATACACATCAGCATTTTACAAATAACTATAAGCCTTCGAAAATTTTTAAGATTTTGTTTTGAGATTTATTGTATTGATGATCGTTATATTCACTGAATATTCCTACTTTGCCTTTTATAATAAGATATCTTTAAAATTTTTTCCATTCCATTATCGAGATCATTTAAATTAAATAAATTTCCTTATTTCTATTCTTATATTCGAATGCCGTAGTTACCTGTTACCATGATTTGTGTTTTAAATCTATTAAAAACTGTTTCTGTATTACCTAAAATAGTTGTGTCCACAAAGTCTTCAGCCTGTTAATGTAGTGTACTAATATCATCAACATTGTTTTCTAAAGAGCTACAAAATTCAGCTGTATTTAGTGCACAAATTTAGTCGTTATTTATTTGACTTAAAAAGTCTGCTACCTGGTTATCCTTTCCTTTGATGTATGATACGTTTATATTAAATTCGCTAAGCTTAACAAGCCATCTATAAAGTATTTCATTATTTTCTTTTCCGTTATATTTAATTAGCAGCCACTTAAGTGGTGTGTGGTAGGACAAAATGTCGAACTTGACTCCATAGAGATATGGGCGGAAATAAGCTGCAGCCAACACAATAGCTAATAATTCGTTTTGTATAGAAGAATAGTTTTTCTCATGGTCATTCAGCAAATTGGATGACTATCTTGTTGGAAAACAGCACCTAAAGCTGTATTACTAACATCAGTAATAAGTTGACCTAAAAACTGTGTTTCTTTTGAAAAGAATTTGCATTTGTTGATGTGAATCTTAAGATTTGCTTCAGAAAGTTTTTTAAATATTGTTTGAATATGGCCAATATGTTCTAAAAAACTAGTGGAAAAAATAAAAACGTCATCAAGATTGACGACACAAATTCTATTTGCTTTTTCTTTTAAGACTTTGTTTATAAGACGTTGAAACGTGGCAGGAGCGTTTTTGATCCCGAATGGCTTCCGATTAAATTCGTAGATAGAAAACGCTGTCTTTTTGCTAGCTTGTTCCTTAACAAGAATTTGGTGAAAACCTTACGAGAGATCTACACAAGAAAAATATTGCGCTCTTCCTAACTTATCCAATATACCTTATATATATGGGATAGGAAACTTATCATCTACTGTGTTTTCATTAAATTTGCGATAATCAAGAACTATAACAGTTTTTTTGGTTAACAGTCAGTCAGCCATAAAGGGGGATTATATGGAGTATTGCTTTTACGTATTATTCCTTGTTGTAGCATTTCTTCAATTTGTCTATATATTTCTTGCTCATGTATTTGAGGATATCTATAAATCTTAAAATGTACAGGTTTATCCACTACTGCTTTTATCTGATGCTCGATAATGTTTGTATTGCTAAGACACTGACCCAAGGAAAATATTGCTGTTTTAAATCTACTTAAAGTTTGAGTTAGAGCATTGTTTTCCTCTTGATTTAAATCATTGAAAAGAATTTTCTGTATTCTATCATCTATATTGATTGGTTCAATTTGATTTACCTCATCAGAGAATGGTGAACTATTATGAAATTGAATTTTGTTATTATTAATTGTAATTATATTCTGATAAAAATCAATAACAGCATTTAATGGCTTAAGAATGTTTTGCCCTATAATAGCATCGAACGATTTATTATGTTGTCATTTTCCAATTCATTGTGGCGTCTTCTTTAAATTCAATAGACAAATCAGTTATAATTTCTTGCGTTATTAGCGATTTTTAATTTAGAAATGATATTGGATGATACAAAGTTCTTCGGGGATATTGTAACAACTTATTTCTGTTTAACATGGAAGTTGTTGAAGCAGTTGTAAAGATGTTCAATCCCAAGAGAAAGAAATCCACATTTGCTGAATTGATATTTCAAACTGATTTTTTTTAAAACATTAGCTAATGGGGGTTTTGGTTAAAGTTTAATATAATATTTAATTAAGGTTTAGATAATTGGTTACAGCGTCTTCAAATTACAATGTCTAGAGATTTTTGATAAGTTTTATAAATCGCGAACGTCTTTGCTCCCGTCTTGATGCGTCGTCTTTCGCTTCCTTCCTTCAACTCAACTTTCTTGATCTCGTCGTTTCGTCTTTTTGGTCTTCTCGCCGTCTTTCAATCGCACTCGTCGTTTTCGCAATCCTTCTTAACTTCTCTCTTTGCTGCTAATACAATCGTTACTTTTCAAATTAAATTATACGTTACTTTTCAAATGGAACTTGTAGTTAGTGTTACTTTTTAAATTACAAGTGTTCAGACAACACCCAATTCCCACATAGACTACAGCAGAGTACAATAGTATGGACCAATGCGTCGGGGAATATAAACAGATAAGCGTGCTTAGAAATATTTTTGGAACGCTGCATTGGCGTTACTCAACTTAAAATTGGGTTGATAGCATTTGAACTCATGTACTGATATTTTGGTGCGTCTTGATACATTTATTCGTCTTATCATATAAACAACTAAAACCACTAAAATTGTTAAACCACGATCCGACATGAGATGAAAATTCCGTCCTTTTAATTCATAGTGACTATCTCTTATTTCTTTTAATTCATTTTTTAGTTTAGCTAATTTTTTATTATGGTCAATAATCGGTGATGAATGGATCCTAAAAAATACTTGGAATCTTACTTATATTACTTACATAGGAAACTGATATTGGCTCATAAGCTTCTGACTGAACACTATGATGAGCTATTAATATTTTGTCGCCTGTTCTTATAGTGCAACCAGACACAATCCTTAAAATTCTTTGCTCAGGCTGGTCTATTAATTCTTGCGGTAAATTATTACTTTGTATTCTAGCTTTAGTTATTTCTGGAACCCTAAATAGTCAACTACCTTTCTTTTGCAACTCAACCCAGTAAGAATTGATCTGAGTCGTTTTTTTATAAATACAATTTGAGGAACTATTTGGTTTAAAGGAAGTTATTTCGCAAGTATTGTCATCAGCGCTACTCCACGGCCAATTACCTTTACATATTACGTTATTAGCTTTCCATTTTTGACACCTATTTAAAGTAGCTTCCGACATTACTAAATATTTATAAATTAAGTTTGCCATAATTACCTCATTGTTAATTTTGACTGGCATAGGATATACTCTAAAAAGATGGGAAGGGTGTCTGCCAAAAAAGGGAATTTTGATATTTGTATTATCCACAAAAATTCCTTTATCTGTTAATAATGTGTAAATTTCCTTTAACTCCGTTCCTGTTCTTTTACATGATAGTACTAGTAATGCATCCTTTATGCTGGAAATTTCCTTTTTTAACTGCTTTATATTTATGAGTAAGCTTATTACACCTGCTTGAATCTTTTCACAATCTTCAATTAAAGATGATAATTGTTTTGTTACCATAAATAAATTAATTGACTCTTTATAGACATAGTAACTTTCTTTCAAAACTTCTGTTATTTTTTCTATTCGCGTATTCATACTTGGAAAATTTGAGTTTATATCATCCGTAGTTCTTTTGAAGATATTTATTGTTGATTCTAGTACAAAGGTTTGCTTTTTAACCAATTCTGCAGTTTTTTGCTGGTTATCTATAACATATAGAGAGAGCCCATAAACTCGAATGGAGCTCGCCTATATATTTTCCTATCCAGAGTCATAAACAGTTTATTGTGCTCTTCCAAATCTGTAATCTCTCGTTGAGTATTATTAAGAAAAGTATTACATTAATCTTCAAACCCATGAAGCTTGTCACACACCAGTTTAATTTTCCCATTCAACAGTTTTCCCTTTCTTATCATGTTGTAATATACAATTAGATCCCAAGATGAGGCTATGACTTCTACGTCTCCCCTTGGATCTAAGTAAATGGAATTAGTCTCGTGTAATTTCTTGAATGACCACTTTTGTTGTCCTTGCGTAGGTGAACTTGCACTAGACACCTGGCAAAATAACATTAGCATTAACATTATCGGCATTAATCCAAGCTTATGGATTCTAGGGCTTCTGCGAGTATCCTTAGTCTGCTTGACCGGGAAAGGTGATTTGCTCTCCTCAGCCTCAATTCCAGTTAGAGGGCAAACTTTTGTAATAGGTTTTAAAATTGAACCATCTTGTAGTTTGAATTTTACTACTCTGAATCTCTTCATAAGTCAGATTATTATCCCCAATTATTCTTTTTAGGTGATATTTAACAGATTTCACTCCAGCTTCCCAAATACCTCCGAAGTGAGGTCCTGCCGGGGGAATAAAATGCCATTCAATTTGTTCGCTTTCTAATGTTGGGATAATTTTAATATTTTCGTTGAGTGCCTACTGTAGATCTTCATCCAATTTTCTGGAGGCTTCCTCGAAATTTGTCACATTATCTGAAAATATTTTAGCACATTTTCCTCTTCTGGAAATCACTCTTCTAGTGCAGCAAAAAAAGCATCTGAAGTCAAATCACTTACAACTTCTAAATGGATAGCCTGGAAGGACTCTTTTATTATTCCTCTCCATAAAAAAGGTGCGAAGGCGGAAGCCCAAAACCATAGAGGTATTTCTAAATTGTCGGCAATTCCTAATGTATTTGAACGTATTATCACTTCTCATTTGCAACATTTATCGACCCAGATCGATTGTCATCTATTGTAATAAATGGGTTTAAAAAAAAAATGCAGATTGACATTGTATATACAGATTTTAGTAAGGCCTTTGACTCCGTTAACCACTCACTTCTTTTATTTACATTAGATCAGCTTGGGTTTCCTGGAAATCTATTATCTTGGATTTCATTTTACTTGAATGGTAGGACTCAGAGGGTTATATTCAAGAATGCTGTTTCAAAATTGATCTACGTGACATCTGGAGTGCCCCAGGGTAGTCATTTGGTGAGTACAACCTTTTAAATTTGAACTGCCTTAAATGCAAATGTTAACAAAGCCACGAGTGTTCTTGGGTTTAAAAAGCGTTGGCCAAAAGAATTTGATTTTGATTTAATTTGATTTGATTTTACGACCTCCCTTGTCCGTCCTATTTTGGAATATTGTTCATAGGTTTGGAGTCCACAATACCAAGTGTACATCGACCGATTGAGTCGGTACAAAAAAAATTTCTCTTATTTGCCCTGAGTAGTTTAACTGGGATCAAAACGTAAGGCTACCTTCCTACCAGAGTAGATTACAATTGCTTAATTTATCTGCACTTGTAAATCGTAGAACAATGCTTGGTACTATTTTTATACAAAATCTTATAAGAAGTGGCATTGATTCTGCAGATATTTTATACCGTGGTACTTTCAATGTTCCTGTTAGAGTAACACGAAATAATTATCCTCAAAATTTGCCACAATGTACAAAAAATGTTTGTCTACACGAGCCCTTTCGCGTTCTATGTAATAACTATAATAAACTTTATAATTTAATTTGCATTTCAACATCTATCCCGGTATTAAAAACTAATATTTTATTTCATTTGCTTAATTCTTAGTTGTGTCTTTTATTTTCATTTGTGACCCGTCTTCATTTGTTTTATATATGTATCTTCCTCGCGAACTCGCATTTTTTGCCCAAATTGAATAAAGGGCCCCGCGCGTAACAAGCACGTGCTTGGTGTCGTTGGGCCACTTGTTTGTACTGTTCGAAGTGCATAAACGTCCATATATATATATAAAACATTTAATCATGCCACCTTCGGGAAATCGAACCAAAATGTTTAGGGTGTTCTGTAAAACCTATAAAACAACTTAGCCCTTATTTGACTTTATTTTTAAAAAAAATATCACTTTTGAATAAATCAAATGTATGTATACAGCGCACAATATAAAAAGCCTGCTGCTCGTCTTTTCGTAACACAAACCAAATGCACCAGGTCTTGTTCTTCTTTTGTTTTTTACTGAACACAACGGTGAGCCGCTAAAAAAAAACCGGCCAAATGTGGTTTTTCCGAGCGCCGAGGGTAGGCAGATTATAAGACACAGACAGAGAGGAAAATCTCTGCAGATCCTCCTTTTTTTGTTGGACCACTGCTTTTTTTGCACTCTTCATCGCTGAGCTGGCTTATCTGCTAACGTCGACAGCGGGACAATGTTTTAGGCAAAAAAAAAATGCTTTCTGCCGTCTGACAAGTCAAAACTGAAGGGTTATACGCATTTGAAAAAAATTGATTAAAATCTGTAATTGTTTTTATAGGAGGCAAGTTTCCACAACCGCTATTTAAATATCCTCGATGGACCGCGATTCTCAAAGACCTCGATAGTGCTATTTTTAATCATTTTTTGACTTGCGGTGCATTTTATTCATTTTTCTTATTTTTAAGATGTTTCAAAGGTTTGACAATATAACCACAAAATTCTGGCAAAATATTATTCCACATATCTAAAAGGTAAATATACACAACTGTCTATATGAAGTGCCACGCGAGTTTGGTTAACATAACTCTGTTAACATTTAATTAGATATAAATAACGTTTTTAGTTTTTTAGTTGGAATAAAATTGTTTATTTAACTTTATGTAGTTGCTTGTTCCACGTCTAACTTAGATCTCACTTATTTTTTTATAATCAAGAGAGTTTTAGGGCTTTTAAGTCTAGATCGAGATTATAGGTTCTCACAGTTGAATGTAGGCGAAGACAGAGAGGTAGAGCTTCGACTACATAACTTCCCCATCGCTTAAATTAAGACTCTCCTGAGTTTTACAATTCGTTTGTATACATATAAGTGTTAGGAATTCAATTATAGTAAATTATGTTACATTTGGAGTCAAATATTTTTTCTTTCTTTTTATGTAAGAGCTATGTACATTATTTAAATTCAATTTTCTAAATTTCGGTTCAGTTTTGTGTCTTAGAGCACATCAGTAATGTTCCATATATTTTAGAATGTTATTATGTATAATTTTTTTGTCACAATTTCCATATTCAATATGCATTAGCGTATTTTGTATTGCTGAGTGATAGCTGTTATTATAATAATCCATACCTTTACTAATTGTATCTTTCATTGATAGATCTTTGTTTTCAAGTTATATAATTCTCATCTTTTCGGTTGCAGTGTTATGAAATCATTTAACATCTGCATTGCCAGTGTGACTTTTCGGTTTCACATAATGAACTTATTCTCATTTCTTAAATATTCTTTTATATTTATACTATTAAATTCGTTATCAGTTATTAATTTTTCAAAGTTTTCTCTTTGGGACTTGTACGAGCGCATTTTTTCGATTATAGTTTGATTATTGCGATCCTCAAGAAAAAAGGCAAAAGCAAATTTTGAAAATCGGTCAATAAAAGTTAGAAAATAACATTTACATTTGAACAATTTTTCTTATATCGTTTAGTGTTTCTGTATAGTTAAATTTTTCTTTTACTGGTTTTCTTTCATATTTACACCATGTCACAATTCTTAATATACTTAATAATGTTGATGGTTTGGAAAGTAAATATTCTTTTTTAAACTTTGGTAATTTTTATATATACCCGAATGATCAGTATCATTATGGAATCGTTTAATTTCTTTATACACATCTTCTTCGTTTTCAATGTCTATTGTCTGAAAGCATTTTACAAATAACAATAGACCTTCGAAAATTTTTAAGATTTTGTTTTGAGATTTATTGTATTGATGATCGTTATAATCACTGAATATTCCTACTTTGCCTTTTATAATAATATATCTTTAAAATTTTTTCCATTCCATTATCGAGATCATTTAAATTAAATAAATTTCCTTATTTCTATTCTTATATTCGAATGCCGTAGTTTCCTGTTACCATGATTTGTGTTTTAAATCTATTAAAAACTGTTTCTGTATTACCTAAAATAGTTGTGTCCACAAAGTCTTCAGCCTGTTAATGTATTGTACTAATATCATCAACATTGTTTTCTAAAGAGCTACAAAATTCAGCTGTATTTAGTGCACAAATTTAGTCGTTATTTATTTGACTTAAAAAGTCAAAAAAGTAAAAATAAAAGTTTCATTATTTTCTTTTCCGTTATATTTAATTAGCAGCCACTTAAGTGGTGTGTGGTAGGACAAAATGTCGAACTTGACTCCATAGAGATATGGGCGGAAATAAGCTGCAGCCAACACAATAGCTAATAATTCGTTTTGTATAGAAGAATAGTTTTTCTCATGGTCATTCAGCAAATTGGATGACTATCTTTTTGGAAAACAGCACCTAAAGCTGTATTACTAACATCAGTAATAAGTTGACCTAAAAACTGTGTTTCTTTTGAAAAGAATTTGCATTTGTTGATGTGAATCTTAAGATTTGCTTCAGAAAGTTTTTTAAATATTGTTTGAATATGGCCAATATGTTCTAAAAAACTAGTGGAAAAAATAAAAACGTCATCAAGATTGACGACACAAATTCTATTTGCTTTTTCTTTTAAGACTTTGTTTATAAGACGTTGAAACGTGGCAGGAGCGTTTTGATCCCGAATGGCTTCCGATTAAACTCGTAATGCCCGTGATAGATAGAAAACGCTGTCTTTTTGCTAGCTTGTTCCTTAACAAGAATTTGGTGAAAACCTTTCGAGAGATCTACACAAGAAAAATATTGCGCTCTTCCTAACTTATCCAATATACCTTATATATATGGGATAGGAAACTTATCATCTACTGTGTTTTCATTAAATTTGCGATAATCAAGAACTATAACAGTTTTTTTGGTTAACAGTTTTTTGGGTACAAGCCATAAAGGGGGATTATATGGAGTATTGCTTTTACGTATTATTCCTTGTTGTAGCATTTCTTCAATTTGTCTATATATTTCTTGCTCATGTATTTGAGGATATCTATAAATCTTAAAATGTACAGGTTTATCCACTACTGCTTTTATCTGATGCTCGATAATGTTTGTATTGCTAAGACACTGACCCAAGGAAAATATTGCTGTTTTAAATCTACTTAAAGTTTGAGTTAGAGCATTGTTTTCCTCTTGATTTAAATCATTGAAAAGAATTTTCTGTATTCTATCATCTATATTGATTGGTTCAATTTGATTTACCTCATCAGAGAATGGTGAACTATTATGAAATTGAATTTTGTTATTATTAATTGTAATTATATTCTGATAAAAATCAATAACAGCATTTAATGGCTTAAGAATGTTTTGCCCTATAATAGCATCGAACGATTTATTATGTTGTCATTTTCCAATTCATTGTGGCGTCTTCTTTAAATTCAATAGACAAATCAGGTTTAATTTCTTGCGTTATTAGCGATTTTTAATTTAGAAATGATATTGGATGATACAAAGTTCTTCGGGGATATTGTAACAACTTATTTCTGTTTAACATGGAAGTTGTTGAAGCAGTTGTAAAGATGTTCAATCCCAAGAGAAAGAAATCCACATTTGCTGAATTGATATTTCAAACTGATTTTTTTTAAAACATTAGCTAATGGGGGTTTTGGTTAAAGTTTAATATAATATTTAATTAAGGTTTAGATAATTGGTTACAGCGTCTTCAAATTACAATGTCTAGAGATTTTTGATAAGTTTTATAAATCGCGAACGTCTTTGCTCCCGTCTTGATGCGTCGTCTTTCGCTTCCTTCCTTCAACTCAACTTTCTTGATCTCGTCGTTTCGTCTTTTTGGTCTTCTCGTCGTCTTTCAATCGCACTCGCCATTTTCGTTCATCTTGATACATTTATTCGTCTTATCATATATCAATAAACAATAAAACCACTAAAATTATTAAACCTACGATTAATGCCGCACGATCTGACATGAGATGAATATTTCGTCCTTTTAATTCATAGTGATTATCTCTTATTTCTTTTAATTTATTTTTTGGTCTAGCTTATTATAGTCAATAATCGGTGATGAATGGCTTCTAAACAATACTTGGGATCTTACTTATATTACTTACATAGGAAACTGATATTGGCTCATAAGCTTCTGACTGAACACTATGATGAGCTATTAATATTTTGTCGCCTGTTCTTATAGTGCAACCAGACACAATCGTTAAAATTCCTTGCTCAGGCAGGTCTATTAATTCTTGCGGTAAATTATTAGTCTAGCTTTAGTTATTTCTGGAACCCTAAATAGCCAACTACCTTTCTTTTGCAACTCAACCCAGTAAGAATAGATCTAAGTCGTTTTTCTATAAATACAATTAGAGAAACTATTTGGCTTAAAGGAAGTTATTTCGCAAGTATTGTCATCAGCGCTACTCCAAGGCCAATTACCTTTACATATTACGTTATTAGCTTTCCATTTTTGACACCTATTTAAAGTAGCTTCCGACATTACTAAATATTTATAAATTAAGTTTGCCATAATTACCTCATTGTTAATTTTGACTGGCATAGGAATTACTCTAAAAAGATGGGAAGGGTGTCTGCCAAAAAAGGGAATTTTGATATTTGTATTATCCACAAAAATTCCTTTATCTGTTAATAATGTGTTAATTTCCTTTAACTCCGTTCCTGTTCTTTTACATGATAGTACTAGTAATGCATCCTTTATGCTGGAAATTTCCTTTTTTAACTGCTTTATATTTATGAGTAAGCTTATTACACCTGCTTGAATCTTTTCACAATCTTCAATTAAAGATGATAATTGTTTTGTTACCATAAATAAATTAATTGACTCTTTATAGACATAGTAACTTTCTTTCAAAACTTCTGTTATGTTTTCTATTCGCGTATTCATACTTAGAAAATTTGAGTTTATATCATCCGTAGTTCTTTTGAAGATATTTATTGTTGATTCTACTACAAAGGTTTGCTTTTTAACCAATTCTGCAGTTTTTTGCTGGTTATCTATAACATATAGAGAGAGCCCATAAACTCGAATGGAGCTCGCCTATATATTTTCCTATCCAGAGTCATAAACAGTTTATTGTGCTCTTCCAAATCTGTAATCTCTCGTTGAGTATTATTAAGAAAAGTATTACATTAATCTTCAAACCCATGAAGCTTGTCACACACCAGTTTAATTTTCCCATTCAACAGTTTTCCCTTTCTTATCATGTTGTAATATACAATTAGATCCCAAGATGAGGCTATGACTTCTACGTCTCCCCTTGGATCTAAGTAAATGGAATTAGTCTCGTGTAATTTCTTGAATGACCACTTTTGTTGTCCTTGCGTAGGTGAACTTGCACTAGACACCTGGCAAAATAACATTGGCATTAACATTATCGGCATTAATCCAAGCTTATGGATTCTAGGGCTCCTGCGAGTACCCTAAGTCTGCTTGACCGGGAAAGGTGATTTTCTCTCTTCAACCTCAATTCCAGTTAGAGGGCAAACTTGTGTAATAGATCTTAAATCTTGTAGTTTGACTTTTACTATATATTTCTTCTACTTTTCCCAAGCGCCATCTAGCAGGATGTCAATTTTCATCTTTTAGTAACACAATTTGACCTTTATTAAGGTTTCGCTTTCCTAGTTTCCATTTATTTCTTTGTTAAAGGGTGTTTATATAATCATTCTTCCATTTAACCCAAAATTCTCTTTTCATTTTCTGAATTAATTTCCATCTATCTCCAATTTTCCAATTTTTCTTTCCTCAGAAATGATCTCAATAGGTCCTAATGTGTGCCTGCCTATCAGGAAGTGACCTGATGACAAAACTTCCCAATCGTCAATGTCAGTATTAGTTGTATATAATGGTCTTGAATTTAATACCGCTTCAATTTGGCATAAGAGAGTTGCCATCTCTTTATAAGTCAGATTATTATCCCCAATTATTCTTTTTAGGTGATATTTAACAGATTTCCCTCCAGCTTCCCAAATACCTCCGAAGTGAGGTTCTGCCGGGGGATTAAATCCGTGGTGCAATGTTTCCCTTTGTGCATTTCTGATGATTAATAAGGATACATCTCACTTATCTAAAATTAAGGGATGTTTTACAGAAAATTCTGCGCTGGAGTTCTGTAATCTACCTTTAACTCTGATTAATCCACCTTTATCTAAAAATGGATTTAATCCTAATATTTTGCTTTTAGTTCCTATATCCTGTTGGTGGCTTAAGCAATTTATTTCTGAACTAATTGGACTTTCCTGTTGCTGTTTTATTATTAAAATTCTTGCCAATTTTAATTCACTCACTGTCAAATATGTGGGAAACTTTACCTCAATAAATCTTAAGGTATATGCAATAATTCTTTATAATTTTTGCTTACAGGATTATTTTTTTGTTAGTGATTGTATTAACTGGCCTGATTTTCCTGATAAGGCGGTACTGACAATTATACTATCTACTTGTTCCTCTTTCGGCCAGTATTTTCTGATTTGGCCAACCATTGAGGTCCGTTCCATCAAATTGCACATTCCAGCAATTTTTGCTGGATTGTCTTCTCATCTAACGTGTCTCCGATCAATATTCTTAAATGTTCTTATTTCGTCAGTTCGCCGTCGAATAAATTTGTCTTCATTATTCCCATTGTTAATCCATCCTAGTGTGATCGTTGAATCACTCCATCCATATGCCTTTGCTCCAATTGCTGTCCAACTCTATCTATTAGTTATGATAGAAGATGTGCAGAACATAGCTCTAATTTAGGGATTCCTTTTTATTTTTCTTCGGATTAACCTTGCTCTCGCTAGCTATAATCGTAGAGGTGGATCCCACTTTTGCATAAACTACGGCTGCGTATGCTTTTTCGGACGCATCAGAGAATCCATGAATTTGTACTGGCATATCTTCCTGGGATTTAACCCACTTGGGGATTCTAATACCTTCAAGAGATGTTAAGTTCTCTTTAAAGGCTTTCCATTCGTTGGCATCTGGATCTGACAAGTTCTGATCCCATTTTTGCTCTGTCAACCATAGCTTTTGCATAAATAATTTTCCTACTATGGTTACTGGAGACAACCAGCCTAGGGGGTCATAAACTTTTGCTAATGTAGATAAAACTTTTCGTTTATTAATATTAGCGCCGTGTTCAGAATTGAAATTAAATTTAAATTCATTTTTAATTGGTTCCCATTGAAGCCCCAAAGTTTTAATTGATTCATTTTATCGAATCTTTCTTTGCTTTCCAAAGCTTACACAATTTCTGAAACATTCCAAATCCATTTTCTTAAGTTGAGACCAAACTTTTCTAATTCAAAGTTTACGAGTATATGCTCAGCGTGAACTCTGGCTTCTATTATGGAATTAGCCCCTGTCATTAGGTCATCCATATAAAAATCATTTTTGATTATTTCCTTAATTGATAGATTTTCGCATCTATTTGCAATTTCAGCAAGCACTCTCGTGGCTAAATAGGGTGCTGATGCTGTTCCGTATGTAACGGTTGTTAATTTAGATTCTTTTAATTCCTCACTCTATCATGTGGACCAAGTTAATATATTCATGCATAAATTTAATATAATTTTCTTTAAGTTTTATATTTTTGTTTAATTTTCTTTCCAAATTAAAAAATCGCGCTATGGCTTGCGCTTTGGAGTATCCTAATTCTTTTTCATTATTAAATGGAATTTCAGCCACATATGTGCCATTTTTATCTATTTTAGTGGTCTCTAAGAAATGTTTTTCTACTTCCACAGTAGTAGCACCAATTAATTTTTCGCCTTTTGATTTGTTGCACCCGGATACAATCCATCCAAATTCCGTACTCCGTCATTAGCTATATGGGGATATAAATCCACTCCTATAATAAGATCTTCCCTAATAGGTTTATTAAAGTGAGGGTCCTCCAACGTATATTTTGTTCACTTAGATTTATCAACATTTAATGTTTGGTTTGGCAAGGCTTTCATTAGTTTTGGAAGAATTATGGCTTCAATGTTAAGATAATCTTTTTTATAATCGCGAATTTTTAAACTTAAATTCACTTTATGCTTTGAGATACAAGTGTCTGACACTCCACTAACTTCAGTGATACTGTTTTTCCTTATTAAATTTAATATTTAATATTAATATTTAATATCAATTAATGCTCTAAGTCTTTCATAGCCACCATTTTTTGACTTTACTTTAATTAGGGCTGTGGGTAGAAAAGCTTGTTCTTATGTGACACAAGTGTTTACTTTCTCCTTTTTTTCTGTTGGGACGTGGAGCATTGTATGATGTGTTTTTTTGCAAACTGAACATAAATATTCAGAGTTACACTTTTTAAATGAAGAATGCTTAAAGCATTTATTGCACAAGCGCTGTTTTTTATAAATTCCCCTCTTTCCACCGGACTCATTCCCTTAAATTTATAGCAATTTGTCATAAAATGGCCAACAATTTAACAAAGTAGACAGCCTTCTTTAACAGAGGTGTTTACCATTTTTTAAAAGGCCTCTTTTCCTCACCATTTGAAGAGGCAAGAGAACTATAACGTTGTTCTAAGAAGTCCATTACGTCGTCTAGTAATTCTTTATGTGCGTTTCATATAACTGTAACGCTTCTTTATTAAATTCACGGAAATCCCATCAACATCTTCATTTAAACTTGCTTTTGTCTTTATTAAATGAATCGAATCATTTATTGAGTCAATAAACAGTTTAACTTGTATTGCTGAATCGTTGTCTAGCATGGGCAAATAGATCAACCGATTGAGCTGATCGAGAGTATTTGTCTCTTGTTTTCATACCGCTTGGTTAATAGTTCCCAAGCGGCATTATAATTTTCGGCAGAGCCTATTAGCAAGTGAGCGACCATACTCCTTGCTTCGCCTTTTTAAGTAATTAAACTTTAGAGATGTGCTCAGATCAATTATAAGTCCCACTCTTTTCCTTCTCCAGAAAAGGTGGAAACTTTAATTTTTGGTAATACAGGAAGGTTATCAGCCATTTCCTTTACCATAACCCCACTATTGCCTTCCGTTTTTGTTTCGGAAGCTTTCATCCTTTCTTTCAAAGTGTTTTTGAAGTCAAATTCTAAATCTTCGACGCTTTCGTCGAAAGATAAGTTATTCTCTTAGTTTTTGTAGAACTCCTTTAATTTATTATTTGTCCTATTCCATAAAAATTGAATTTTCTTAGCTCTAAGGCTGCAAATTTCCCGGTTAGCCTGACTGAGCTCCTGATGGGTTTTCTCCAAATAATCCGTTAATTGTTCGACATTTTTGTCGAACAACTCTGCCAATTTTAATGGGTCTTTTTCAGTTTTCTTTGCTTCTAGTTGGGTTCCAGACAAAGCTTTCATGTTGCTATTTATTTTTAAGAGTTCAATTACTTTACAAATTTTATCGATCATTTTTTCGTTAAAGTAATCATGATTGACTACTCCGCATTTTAACAAATTGGTGTGGTTTGCGGTGAATTTTGTTTTTACGCTATCAAGTTTAAGGATTGCGTCACTGGTTAATTGACCAGATTCAATCTCTCTAACCTCTTTTGTTAGACTTGCCTGAGCCTCTAAGAACTTTAAAATTTGTTTTGAACAACATGATTTAAAAAATGTATTTATAAAATATTTATATAAAAAAATATATATGTATAATATATATATGTATATATGTGTATATGAAATGGATATTAAATGTGAAGAAAAGAAAACTTGCCCGTTTGGCCTTTTTTATTTAACAAGTAAAACTTGTGTTATTTGTTATTTACTTGGTCTCTTACCACTAATGGGGGAAGACACAAGTTTTATATTTTATTTTATTTTTGCAGCTGATCGTGCGCTCGCAACAAATCAGACTTTAAGGTGCCAGCTGCAACTCTAAGCCTCTTACCTCTGGTGTGGGATGACTATAAAGTTTAGCTCGAAGAACCTTTCTACATTTTGCGACGTGATTATCAATTAATAATTTTCCATCATTATGTGAAATGGATCTTGAATTGTAAACGTCACAACGATCGGTAATAATAGGGTATTTTATGTAAATTATAATAAGATCTTGATGCAAAGCGATTTTAAATTCAGATATATCTAAAAGATCTGTTATAACTACAGGTCTATCTTCGTGGTTATAAATTTCTAGTATATCATCATTGTTTAGAATTTTAGTATTAAATACATCAATTTTGGCAAGTGTAATTGTGTCCATTAAATTCATAAGATCGTAAGTAAGCAAACGCAGACGATATTTTCTAAGTGGAATTTCTTGAATTTTAAAGGCTGTTTTGAACTGTTCAGACAAAGATTTTATCTCTTTAAATATTTTAGAATTAATAACGAATTGATCGTTACTATTTTGTATTAAATCATCGATTTTATTTTGGACTGTTATGAAATCATCATGATCTGGTGTTTCCGCTATCGATTTCCAAAGGTTGCCTATTTCATTGATACGTCTTTTTGATCTACTGGGTAAAATTTGAGAGATAAGTATTTTGATAATTTTTAAATCGTGGGATATTTCACAAAAAAATTCTTGTTGTCGTGCCCTATAGAAATTCTGTTTCAAGATTAATTATCTCTCTATAAAGACATATATTAGTTATATGAAATAAATCTGCGTGTGATTCATAAATAAGAACATCTTTGGTATCCTTGTAAAGAAGGAAATCATGGTTCGTGTAATCCATAATTTCTGATTTGGTTGTAGCTAACAGCAATAATAAGTACATTATTGAAATCATTATTTATAATTTGAAACAAGTTATTTAATATTATCTTTATGAATCGTACGGTTTCTGTTATTTATAATAACTTTATTTGGGAGATTTTGTTTTTTATATCTAGAATTAAGCTTGTTCCTTTCCCCGTGTTTCTTTTCGTAAATTACCTCTCCTACGTGATAATTCTTATTTTGTCTTTCTTTATTGTAAAAATGTAACCGTTTCTCTTGGGCTTGCTGCAATAATTTAGGAATATCATCGTGTTTGATTTTATTAAATAATATATCAAAAGGTCGATGATTGGTTATTGAATAAATTGTTAAATTGTATTTTTGTGCTGCTCTAATTATAATTTCGGGATAATCAATTAAATTAAGCTCATCTTTAATGCAGCGAGCAATTTCTGTTAAGGTAGAGTGTGCTCTTTCTATTTGTCCGTTAGACGTACTATGTCGAGGATCTGCAAAGAATAAAGATATCCCATTTCTTTGTGCAAAAGATTTAAATTGGGATGAAGAAAAACTTGGTTCGTTATCTATCATCAAAGATTTGGCTAATGGAAATTGTTGTAAAATTTCTGAAACTTTATTTTCTATATTTAGTATATTAGGGATTTCTTTTACCACTAAGTATTTCGAATACGAATCTATACAAGTAATGAATATAAGATTTTGGGCGTAAAATATGTCAAGATGCAAATTCTCACCTTCTCTTTCTGGAATTGGTGCTTGGCCGATAGCAATCTGTACTGGGTGTCTGTTGTATTTGATGTGATTGCATATAGTGCAATTCTTTATAAACTCCTTAAGCTTTTTGTATAAATTTGGCCAATAATAGAGTCTAGTTCTTTGTTTATAATTTTCATCAAGCCCTCTATGAGCTCTTCAATGAGAGATCTGTCTTCAGCGTTCTCGACATCCTGGACAAATGCCTTAGTTTATAAAAATGTATTTATAAAATTGTCCTTAAGTGGTTTTTGAATTCTGTAAAAATCCTCTAGAGTACAGTGAACTCCTATTGTTATGTTAGGTGGAATATATTCCCTTAAGATTGATACTAAATTTTCTGGAGTGTCATACTCTATTATATGTCTATTATTTCCGAATACATTAATCGACTCATGTATTGTATACCTCCCCGCTGCTATTAGCAATTCTTGCTTATACTGGTTTTAGGGTTTTCGGGTTTCTTGTATTACATTCTCAAAGCTACTCTTTGCTGAATGCTGAGCATTTTGATCTCAGACCGATTCATTACTTTCCGTTAAGTTATTTATTTGAATCCTAGATAAAGCGTCCGCAACAACATTTGTTGCTCCTGGCTTGTAAATAATTTTGGGTGAATAGCTTTCAATAAAGGAATACCACCTTTTCATCTCAATATTTGGATTTTTTTGAGAAAAGGAAAATGAAAGAGGTTGATGATCGGTATAGATCTCGATGTTGTTAACCCCACATAAGTAATTTCGAAGATTTTTGAAAGCCCATACAAAGGCTAAAAGTTCCTTTTTATTGGTTGCGAATAATTGTTCGGTTTTTGTCAGAGTTTTTGAAATAAATGTAATTGGTTTTCCTTCCTGAGAAAGAACGGCACCAATTGCTCAGTCAGATGCGTCCGTTGTTAGAGTAAATTTTTTATTATAGTCTGGTTGTACTAGTTCTACTTGTGCAATCAAATTTTCTTTGAGCTCGTTTAAAGCTCTTACAGCTGAATCATCAAACTGTATTAAAGTTTTACGTGATGCCTTTTTTGATACTTTGCGTTTTGGGCTTTTAAATATTTTGTTAAAGGTTTAGCTATCTTTGCGTAATTTTGCACAAATTTTCTGTAATATCCTTTAAAGCCTAGGAAGCTTCTAAGCTCTCGAATAGTTTTTATCACATTGTGAGAAACAATGTAACCGAGAAAATTGGTTTCTAATTTAAAGAACTTTGATTTTTCAATTGAAATGTTCATGTTTGCGTTCAGCAAAATTTTAGTAATGAGAATTAAATCTTTGTAATGTTGTTCAATTGTTTTTGAAAATATAATTATGTCATCCATATAAACGTGACATGTTTTACCCACTTGTTCTCTTAAGATATCATCCATCGCTCGTTGGAATATTCTTGGATCGTTGGTCAAACCGAAAGGCATTCTTAGGAATTCGTATTTCCCGTTGTTTATTGAAAATGAGGTTTTCTGAATGTCTGGTTCATTCATGAGAATCTGATGAAATCCAGATTCCAAGTCAATTGTTGAAAAGTATTTGGCTTTCCCAAGATTTGACAAAATCACTGAAGGGTCCTGCATTGGATATCTGTCTGGTATTGTATTTTCATTAAGTTTTTTATAATCAATTACGAGTCTGAGTTTTGGAGTTCCGTCTTCATTGAAACCTTTTCGATTTATTTCAGAATTCACAAAATCTGAAGCTGATTGAGCATAAGGGTATTGTTTGCTGTAAATGGCCCTATCATTTACGGTGTTTATTTCACCGCGGATATCTGTCCTAAATGGGATCTGCATATTTATTTTTGAATGCTCTTCATTAATAATATTTAATATTTCTTTCTCCAGATCTTTTCTTTGATATGCAGATGATATTTTTATGTTGTTTATTTTTTGATTGTCGGATAGTTCAACGACGGCGTGTTCAGAATTTGTATATTCCAAACTTTTATTTTTGTTGGATTTCTCAACGACGGCGCGTTCAGGATTTTAAATTCCCAAACTTTTATTTTTGTCGGATATTTCAACGACGGCGTGTTCGGAATTTTTGAATTCCAAACTTTTGTTTTTGTCGGATTTTTCAACGACGGCGTGTTCAGGATTTGTATATCCCAAACTAGATTACCCATTTCAGATTCGGATCTGATTTGAGCTTTTTCATCAAAGTATTTTTTTAATATAAATTCTTTTAATGGAAGAAT
Organism: Drosophila biarmipes; assembly: GCF_025231255.1. Lineage (NCBI taxonomy): Eukaryota > Metazoa > Arthropoda > Insecta > Diptera > Drosophilidae > Drosophila > Drosophila biarmipes. Next base: position 1,247,775 of record NW_026114528.1, on the reverse strand, counting down.
GGTGTTTTCTTCTGTTAAAGAATGTTGGTTTAATATGTTTCCGTTATTATAATTTAATTTTTCTTCTATTCCATTATATTTAATTACTCCCTTAGCTGTATCAATTACCCCTCCTATTTTTGTTAATAGGTTATAGCCGACCAGTAAATCTGAGTCTAGCCCATCTATTTCATAAAAAGTATATCGCGTGTCAAAAAAAGTTATCATATAATATTTAATTATTGAATATCCATTCACTGTAGATACTCTTTTGTAGATTGGAAGCTCGTTCTTATTTTTATAAATTCCTGTTTTTATATAACAAGAGGTTGCCCCAGTGTCAATTAATATTTTTAATTTTTTATTTATTTTTGGATCTTTTCTAATTAAGTAGGGTAAATCTACTCCTGACTTTTGTCTAAAAAATGGTTCTCCTCAATGTTATTTAATCTCATCGTCTTGTTAGCCGGTTGGTTAACAGTTCCAGTTGGTACCCTTTTATTTTGGGCTTGGCCTTGCTGAGTGTTCTGGGTCTCAAATTTTTTTGTTTGATCCCACTTGTTCTGACTATAATTATTATTTTGATATTTATTATAGCCTTGATTATAGCCGTTGTAAGCCTTATTCTGAACCTGGATAGACTCGTCTACCTCCATTGGTTCCGGATTATTTTGTGGCTGCCTATAGGTGATCCACTGTTTTTGTTGGTTATTATTAAATCTACCCTGGTTCCAAGAATTATTTTTCTTCTGATTATAATAACCGTAAGTATTTTTGTTCTGGTAGTTGTCATGATTAAACCTTAAATTATTATTGTTTCGCTGGTTACTATAACTATTGTTTTGCTGTCTAGTCTTGTGGTTGAAATGTGTTTGTCCATTTCCACTAGAGTTTGGCTCGCTATGTTTTCTCTGAGTAGTAGAGAAGCTATTTGCGAAATGAGCCCTCATGTTGTTGCTTTCCAGTTCCTGAACTATGACCATTGCATTTGGTAGGTCAGGTGGATTCATTGAGAAAATAGTATCTGAAATTTGGGCGTTGAGGCCGGTAATGAAAACTCTAAGAGCTGTCTTCCTATGTTTCTCATTCATTTCCGCTGTTATAGGTTTGTTTCTACCGTAGGTCATAATAGTTTTATTAATTAGCAAAGTTAATTTTCTATTAACTGTACCATAATAATCCATTATGGATAATTTTCCCTGACTCAATACACTTAATTCCTGTTCAATAAATTCAATAAAGACGAAGTCAAGTCTCGCCATTATGGCATCGAAATTTAATACAGTACCGTTATGGGTTAAGGCGTCGTTTGCCATTCCTGTTATTTTGTTTCGTAATACAGATAAGGCAGAATAAAATCTTTCCCTCCCTCTGGCATATTGCCCCATGGCTACTTCTGCCGATTCTCTCCAGCTTACATATTTATCCTCTTCACCTTTATATTCCCTAACAGATTTGATAATCTCATAAGATGTGTCGCATTTTATATTCGGATCTACAATCTCTGTCTGATAATCCTCAACCGTTTTAATTTTGTGAGAAAGCTGCGATCTTAAGTTAACGATCTCCTCCTTTAATGGATTTAATTCAAGATTTACAATTTGCTTAATTAAATCTCCTACATTTAACATTGTGTTGTTTGTTATTGCCTGATGGCTTGTATTTTCTTTTGGATTCATGTGGAGTCTTTTATTTGCTCCAGTCTGGCTTGTTGAAGGTTCTGGCATTTTGAGAACTCTTTCAAAATTTGAAATTAACTCTTCCACTTTGTATATTTATATTTCCTTTCTTACAAATTTTTTATAAAATAATAATAATAAAAAATTGTATGATAAAAATAGTATCGCTCACGAATCGTCCTTATTTTTTTCTCTTCTCGTTGTTGTTTTTCCTGTTGGGGTCGTCCTTATCCTGAATGATGATCCTGATTGGGGTCGTCCTTCTTTTTTTCTGTTTTTAAATTGTCAATTTTTGGCGAGGGATTGCCCTTCAGCCTGTTTTCTTAGAATGTCTTTGTTGTTGATTTTGAAGATTTTTTTAAATTGTTTTTCACAATGTTTATTTTTTATTTTATTTTTTTTTTTTTAATTTTTTGTCGCTTTTTGATTTTTATATTGTCCGAGCAGTGAATTTATGTTACGATCAATATTTTGTAGTTTGAGATTTCAAGGGGATTATTTCATTAATTAATTTCCACCTTAGTTATTTGATCAACACAAACTTTTTATTTATTCGTCGGTTGTATCGGGTTTTATTGGCCGCGCTAAATTCCTTTTTCACTTTAAAACTTTTTTGTTTTTATTTTAAAGCTTGTTTTTTAGAATTTTTTAATCGCACGCCCCCACGTTGAGCGCCAATTAAGTTTCTCACTAGTGATTTAATTAAAAAAGTTTATTTTTATTTATTAATCACTTAATCACTGCTACAATGTTTTAATAGGTCGAACTTAGTTAATTCACTCCTCGTTTACTTTTACTCGATTTGTACTACTGCTCGATTCGGATCTCAAAAACGGACTGCCTGATCTCTAGTTCAATGATCAATAATCAAACCTCGGCTTAAGAGATTTTATCCCCAAAAATTGATAAAGAGAATGGCTCAAGAGAGTCGGAAAATAGGATGATGCAATTTGCCAATTAAATTTGAAGTCCAATCTTGACCGGAAATTGGTGTTTACATTAGCGGAGTTTTAGGGACCGCTTTGGGGATCTTTTTGTTTACGCTAACGGACTGGATGTTAACAGCATCCGTTTGATTTGGGCTGCGTGAAATTGATCTGGGTGGGAATGATTCGGAGGCCTGGTTGAAAGAAATAGCTGACCACGGGTTTATCTCGGGTCTGTCAGAGTTATTTGGAAATTGGCTCTTGGCCCAAAGTTGTTTATGAATTGGGGAAGAGCCCCTAAATAATGTGTCATATAACTTGCATAGAACATGCACAAGATGGTTCTAGGTTACACATGAAGTTGTACGAGAGCAGCAAATATCCGATGCACAAAAACACTTAGTAGGTTTTTATTTTTCTGTACACACTTTTATCTCTTTGTCAAAGCCGGTATGTTTTAACAAAACGAACCTTTTCAGTTTATGTGTCTTTTGCACGAGGTAAGTATATATCGGATTAGCACAAGCACAAAATCGCTGTGGAAATTTTAATGTTTTTGGTTACTCCGTCGACTGCGCCAATTTTGTTAACATAACTCTGTTAACATTTAATTAGATATAAATAACATTTTTAATTTTTTAGTTCGTATAAAATTGTTTATTTAACTTTATGTAAATGCTTGTCTCACGTCTTACTTAGATCTCACTCACTTATAATCAAGAGAGATAATAAGTTCTCACTATTGAATGTAGGCGAAGAGGGACAGAGAGGGAAAAATTTGACTGAATAACTCGCGTGCGTTCACAAGGGTATTCCCGAGTTAAACTTTATTTTCGGAATTGAAGAGAATTTAAAATGTTTCATTTTGCAAGAGCAAGAACAGAGTACTTTCAACAATCTATTAAATTTAAAACATTAGTTAATTAAAAGAAAGTAACAAACCATAAACGGCAAATTCGAGGAAAAAAATTTTTTAATATAAAAAAAAAACTGAAAATTAACGGAAAAATATATGGAAGTGATTCTTTATGAAACGTATCGAGTTTTTTATATGATCACCAAAAGATTCTTGTTTTTCATGATACTGATATAAAAAAAGGCGATGCTTAATTTATTTAAAACTTACACTCGACAGAATTGTTTGCATGACATACTCTTTGCTATTACCCCGGGCCTTTGCAAATGTTACCTTGAGAAGTCGTCACTATTGTAGGACTACCATTGTGTACTCAAAGGAGATGTTATAATAATTTAAGGATTCAGACGGTTCCAAAATGTTAAAAGAATACCTCTTATTTTCAGAAACACCGAATTAGAATGTTCTCGTCTTCTTCATTTTCCGGTTTATAAAGTCAGGGCTGTCGATTTTTTTTAAATATCGTATCGTTGGTGCTTTTTCAAATTATTTACATTTAAATGGAAGAGGAAATAAATTAAATTCACAGCGCATAGTACCTTAATATCATGCTTCAACAAACAAGATATGAATAATTCAAGAAATCGAAAAGTATTATCAAATAAATTCTACATATTTTATTGAATGCAAGAAATAGAGCTGGGAAACTAACAATGGTCGCGCCATTCGATATTTGTTTTTCAGAGAGAAATTTCGATAGTATCAATAGCATCGTTTTTGGATGCTCTTTATAAAAATTAAAATTTTAAGAAATTTCGAATGTATATTTCATATCATATTTTGTGCTTAATTCTATAAGTGCAACTAAAAATTAATAAACCATATCAAAGTAATTATCATTTTTAAATAAAACAGAGATTAATTCATGAGGTAAACAAAAAACATAAAAACAAATTACACTATCCATAAATTCCTTTTCAAAAATAAGAGTATATCAACATTGTTCGCCAAAGAGGTAAATATTTAATACCTCGATAGTACCATCGTTTTTGTTACTAAGCATAAACGATTCTTGATAAAGTTAATTAAAAGACTCCTTTACGCCAAAATTTCGAATAAGATTAGTCTTGACGTCGTCCCACGACGTGAAAAGCTGCGCCTTAGATTTTGTTGGGAATGATACGGCGAAAGACGTAGACTCTTGCAGTAGATGTGGGAGGTAATAATTAAAATATCATCTTCAAGTGGGGCACGCGCTGGTTCCGGCTCATTTTTTCGTCGGTAAAGGGAGTGAGTTTCCAATTTGATCCACAGTGCTACTTGCCCGCATATGTATATAACTGAGCAAGTATTTAATATCCTTTTTTAATTCGCGTGCGCACTGACTTTGAGGTAACTCCCAACCGTCTTCATTGATGCAAGCTTCCATTAGTAAAGAAATTTCCAAGAAAACTGAAACCACGAGAAGGAGTAACTCGACTTCTGAGAAGTTTCTTTGACGCTGATGATCACGTTGATTCGCTTAGAGACTTTTTCCAGGAAAACTGAAACCACGAGAAGGAGTAACTCGACTTCTGAGAAGTTTCTTGTTTAGAGACGTTTTCCAGGAAAACTGGAGACAAGGGAAGTAGTATCTCAACTTCCAAGAATTTTCCTCGACGCTGACGGTCACGTTGTTGCGCTTAAGGGACTTTTTTCTAGGTAAACTGGAGTCACGAGAAGGAGTACCACGACTTCCAAGAATTTCGCACGATTCCAGGAAAACAGGAATCACCAGAAGGAGTATCTCGATAAGCGCCCTACAAACGATAACGTGAAATCGTTTGCAATCGCGAGATGAGTAATGAGCCCAGTGCCGGCACACTGCATAGAACATGCACAAGATGGTTCTAGGTTAAACACGAAGTTGTACGAGATGCAGCAAATATCCCTTCAGTTCTGCAGTCCAGTCGCCGGGACATGTCCGATCGCAAAAAGCTGTTTTATTTTTTTGCAGAGAATTCGGAGCAGCGTAGAAGACTTCCGACAAAAGCATTTCGACAAAAAAAGAGGCAGATCTTCGGATATTACCCTCTCTTTCTGTGTCTTATAATCTTCCTGCCCTCGGCTCTCAGAGAGCAACATTCGGCCAGTGCTCTCTTTTGCGTCTCTCCGTTATGTTTAGAAAGAAACCAAAAGAAGAAGAAGACCTGGTACATTCTGTTTGAGTTATGAAAAGAGGAGCAGCAGTTATTTAAATTGTGCGCTGCGAGACATTAAAATTTTTGAATTAAAGTGATATTTCTTGGAAAAAAATAATATATAAAATTAGTTGAAGATGTTGTTCGTTGATCCACGTTTAAAGAACGTCCCCTTTTTTTTTTTACATTTTTCATAGGTTTTATAACATAACCCAACATATTCTGGTTCCGTTACCAGAAAGTGGCGTGAGGAAATCCCTCAAAGCAGTTTGAAAAGGTAAATATACAATGGGGCGTCCCGGGGAGTTCCTCCGTGCGCCAGGACATGTCCCTTCGGAATTCCGAGAGGCTTTCCCCGGGATACTTTTATTTTGGAGCTGAAGAGATCCGATGCACAAAATACTTAGTAGGTTTTTATTTTTCTGTACACACTTTTACGTATCTCTTTGTCAAAGCCGGTATGTTTTAACAAAACGAACCTTTTCAGTTTATGTGTCTTTTGCCCAAGGTAAGTATATATGGGATTAGCAAAAGCACAAAATCGCCCAATACTGCATTTAAGTGGAAATTTTAATGTTTTTGGTTACTCCGTCGACTGCGCCAATTTTGTTAACATAACTCTGTTAACATTTAATTAGATATAAATAACATTTTTAATTTTTTAGTTCGTATAAAATTGTTTATTTAACTTTATGTAGTTGCTTGTCTCACGTCTTACTTAGATCTCACTCACTTATAATCGAGAGAGATAATAAGTTCTCACTGTTGAATGTAGGCGAAGGGAGACAGAGAGGGAAAGATTTGACTGAATAACTCGCGTGGGTTCACTAGGATATTCCCGAGTTAAACTTTATTTTCGGAATTGAAGAGAATTTAAAATGTTTTATTTTGCAAGAGCAAGAACAGAGCACTTTCAACAATCTATTAAATTTAAAACATTAGTTAATTAAAAGAAAGTAACAAGTAACAAACAATAAAATATTTTAAAATCAACCACTAACAACAGAAATAAACTAATGTTTTTTAAACAATATTATGTATATTATTATTTACATTAATTACATTGAAAAACTTTAAAACAAAGTAATCACAAAAGTGAAAAACATAAATAACAAAACAGAAAGCTTTAGATGAGTGCCTCGACTAAGACCTGTTATTCAGCTTAAAGGAGCAAAAGCAGCAAGGAAATTTTGTAAAGCTCCACCTAACAGCTAATTTAATGTATGGCAGAGATATTTAAGCGTTTGTTATTGTAGAGCGTTAGAGCGGTCGTGGCAGTCGATAGGTAAATCGATAGATATTTATAAAACAAGACACTTTAGGATATATTTTGTTCTTATGGGTGAGGAAACGCTCTTTTCTACCTGTTACATACTTTCCAATGAATATAGTATACTCTTTCACTCTACAGTTAACGACATAAAAACTAAAAAACATTAAAGTAAATAAAAAAAAACCATAAACGAGGAAAAAAATCTTTTAATATAAAAAAAGAACTGAAAATTAACGGAAAAATATATGGAAGTGATTCTTTATGAAACGTATCGAGTTTTTTATATGATCACCAAAAGATTCTTATTTTTCATGATACTGATATAAAAAAAGGCGATGCTTAATTTATTTAAAACTTACACTCGACAGAATTGTTAGCATGACATACTCTTTGCTATTACCCCGGGCCTTTGCAAATGTTACCTTGAGAAGTCGTCACTATTGTAGGACTACCATTTTGTACTCAATGGAGATGTTATAATAATTTAAGGATTCAGACGGTTCCAAAATGTTAACAGAATACCTCTTATTTTCAGAAACACCGAATTAGAATGTTCTCGTCTTCTTCATTTTCCGGTTTATAAAGTCAGGGCTGTCGATTTTTTTTAAATATCGTATCGTTGGTGCTTTTTTCAAAAAATATCTGCATAGTACCTTAATATCATGCTTCAACAAACAAGATATGACAAATTCAAGAAATCGAAAAGTATTATCAAATAAATTCTACATATTTTATTGAATGCAAGAAATAGAGCTGGGAAACTAACAATGGTCGTGCCAATCGATATTTTCGATGTTTTCAGAGAGAAATTTCGATAGTATCAATAGTATTGTTTTTGGATGCTCTTTATAAAAATTAAAATTTTAAGAAATTTCGAATGTATATTTCATATCATATTTTGTGCTTAATTCTATAAGTGCAACTAAAAATTAATAAACCATATCAAAGTAATTATAATTTTTAAATAAAACAGAGATTAATTCATGAGGAAAACAAAAAACATAAAAACAAATTACTCTATCCATAAATTCCTTTTCAAAAATAGGAGTATATCAACATTGTTCGCCATAAGCGAGACCCTTCCTGCGATCCGACTCTGACCCTGTTGCGGGTTTAAGCTAGCCTAGAATGCAGTTTTATTAATGGAAATTCAATGTTTAACTTGTTGTCAACTTTCGCGAAATGTAAGTGATGTGAAAATTGCCCAGCACCATCGATAATGACAAAAAACTGTCTATAGTGGCTCAAAGAGGTAAATATTTGATACCTCGATAGCACCGTCGTTTTTGTTACTAAGCATAAACGCTTCTTGATAAAGTTAATTAAAAGACTCCTTTAGGCCAAAATTTCGAATAAGAATCGTCTTGACGTCGTCCCACGACGGCTCCGAATGATCCTCATAACATGAAAAGCTGCGCCTTGGATTTTGTTGGGAATGATACGGCGAAAGACGTAGACTAGCAGTAGATGTGGGAGGTAATAATTAAAATATCATCTCCTTTTCACGAATAAATGATGATAGAGGAAGGTGTCCTTTGTACTCGTGAATGTGGTGGGCATCCTTAAGAATGTGTGTAGCATATCACGAATGATTCTAGCAGCAGCGAAAGATGGTGGGTGTAGCTTCAAGTGGGGCACGCGCTGGTTCCGGCTCATTTTTTCGTCGGTAAAGGGAGTGAGTTTCCAATTTGATCCACAGTGCTACTTGCCCGCATATGTATATAACTGAGCAAGTATTTAATATCCTTTTTTAATTCGCGTGCGCACTGACTTTGAGGTAAATTTGTAGAAGGACAGAATTAATAGTGGGATAAAGAGGGATGGAATACCTGAAAAGGAGAGTGCTGCCTAGATGGAATGGCAACAGCTGATGTATGTGTGTCGCATAACCTGACAGAGGTTGGTGATCCCTTTGAAATACGCCTAACTCCCAACCGTCTTCATTGATGCAAGCTTCCATTAGTAAAGAAATTTCCAAGAAAACTGAAACCACGAGAAGGAGTAACTCGACTTCTGAGAAGTTTCTTTGACGCTGATGATCACGTTGATTCGCTTAGAGACTTTTTCCAGGAAAACTGAAACCACGAGAAGGAGTAACTCGACTTCTGAGAAGTTTCTTGTTTAGAGACGTTTTCCAGGAAAACTGGAGCCAAGGGAAGTAGTATCTCAACTTCCAAGAATTTTCCTCGACGCTGACGATCACGTTGTTGCGCTTTAGGGACTTTTTTCTAGGAAAACTGGAGTCACGAGAAGGAGTACCACGACTTCCAAGAATTTCGAACGATTCCAGGAAAACAGGAATCACCAGAAGGAGTATCTCGATAAGCGCCCTACAAACGATAACGTAAAATCGTTTGCAATCGAGAGATGAGTAAAGAGCCCAGTGCCGGCACACTGCATAGAACATGCACAAGATGGTTCTAGGTTAAACACGAAGTTGTACGAGATGCAGCAAATATCCCTTCAGTTATGCAGTCCAGTCGCCGGGACATGTCCGATCGCAAAAAGCTGTTTTGTTTTTTTGCAGAGAATTCGGAGCAGCGTAAAAGACTTCCGACAAAAGCATTTCTACAAAAAAAGAGGCAGATCTTCGGATATTACCCTCTCTTTCTGTGTCTTATAATCTTCCTGCCCTCGGCTCTCAGAGAGCAACATTCGGCCAGTGCTCTCTTTTGCGTCTCTCCATTATGTTTAGAAAGAAACCAAAAGAAGAAGAAGACCTGGTACATTCTGTTTGAGTTATGAAAAGAGGAGCAGCAGTTATTTAAATTGTGCGCTGCGAGACTTTAAAATTTTTGAATTAAAGTGATATTTCTTGGAAAAAAATAATATATAAAATTAGTTGAAGATGTTGTTCGTTGATCCACGTTTAAGGAACGTCCCCTTTTTTTTTTTACATTTTTCATAGGTTTTATAACATAACCCAATATATTCTGGTTCCGTTACCAGAAAGTGGCGTGAGGAAATCCCTCAAAGCAGTTTGAAAAGGTAAATATACAATGGGGCGTCCCGGGGAGTTCCTCCGTGCGCCAGGACATGTCCCTTCGGAATTCCGAGAGGCTTTCCCCGGGATACTTTTATTTTGGAGCTGAAGAGATCCGATGCACAAAATACTTAGTAGGTTTTTATTTTTCTGTACACACTTTTACGTATCTCTATGTCAAAGCCGGTATGTTTTACCAAAACGAACCTTTTCAGTTTATGTGTCTTTTGCCCAAGGTAAGTATATATGGGATTAGCAAAAGCACAAAATCGCCCAATACTGCATTTAAGTGGAAATTTTAATGTTTTTGGTTACTCCGTCGACTGCGCCAATTTTGTTAACATAACTCTGTTAACATTTAATTAGATATAAATAGCATTTTTAATTTTTTAGTTCGTATAAAATTGTTTATTTAACTTTATGTAGTTGCTTGTCTCACGTCTTACTTAGATCTCACTCACTTATAATCGAGAGAGATAATAAGTTCTCACTGTTGAATGTAGGCGAAGGGAGACAGAGAGGGAAAGATTTGACTGAATAACTCGCGTGGGTTCACTAGGATATTCCCGAGTTAAACTTTATTTTCGGAATTGAAGAGAATTTAAAATGTTTTATTTTGCAAGAGCAAGAACAGAGTACTTTCAACAATCTATTAAATTTAAAACATTAGTTAATTAAAAGAAAGTAACAAGTAACAAACAATAAAATATTTTAAAATCAACCACTAACAACAGAAATAAACTAATGTTTTTTAAACAATATTATGTATATTATTATTTACATTAATTACATTGAAAAACTTTAAAACAAAGTAATCACAAAAGTGAAAAACATAAATAACAAAACAGAAAGCTTTAGATGAGTGCCTCGACTAAGACCTGTTATTCAGCTTAAAGGAGCAAAAGCAGCAAGGAAATTTTGTAAAGCTCCACCTAACAGCTAATTTAATGTATGGCAGAGATATTTAAGCGTTTGTTATTGTAGAGCGTTAGAGCGGTCGTGGCAGTCGATAGGTAAATCGATAGATATTTATAAAACAAGACACTTTAGGATATATTTTGTTCCTATGGGTGAGGAAACGCTCTTTTCTACCTGTTACATACTTTCCAATGAATATTGTATACTCTTTCACTCTACAGTTAACGACATAAAAACTAAAAAACATTAAAGTAAATCAAAAAAAACCTTAAACGAGGAAAAAAATCTTTTAATATAAAAAAGAACTGAAAATTAACGGAAAAATATATGGAAGTGATTCTTTATGAAACGTATCGAGTTTTTTATATGATCACCAAAAGATTCTTATTTTTCATGATACTGATATAAAAAAAGGCGATGCTTAATTTATTTAAAACTTACACTCGACAGAATTGTTAGCATGACATACTCTTTGCTATTACCCCGGGCCTTTGCAAATGTTACCTTGAGAAGTCGTCACTATTGTAGGACTACCATTTTGTACTCAAAGGAGATGTTATAATAGTTTAAGGATTCAGACGGTTCCAAAATGTTAAAAGAATACCTCTTATTTTCAGAAACACCGAATTAGAATGTTCTCGTCTTCTTCATTTTCCGGTTTATAAAGTCAGGGCTGTCGATTTTTTTTAGATATCGTATCGTTGGTGCTTTTTTCAAAAAATATCTGAAAATATCAATTTAATTATCGATATATTGATAATATTTTTACATTTCAAATTATTTACATTTAAATGGAAGAGGAAATAAATTAAATTCACAGCGCATAGTACCTTAATATCATGCTTCAACAAACAAGATATGAAAAATTCAAGAAATCGAAAAGTATTATCAAATAAATTCTACATATTTTATTGAATGCAAGAAATAGAGCTGGGAAACTAACAATGGTCGTGCCAATCGATATTTTCGATGTTTTCAGAGAGAAATTTCGATAGTATCAATAGTATTGTTTTTGGATGCTCTTTATAAAAATTAAAATTTTAAGAAATTTCGAAAGTATATTTCATATCATATTTTGTGCTTAATTCTATAAGTGCAACTAAAAATTAATAAACCATATCAAAGTAATTATAATTTTTAAATAAAACAGAGATTAATTCATGAGGAAAACAAAAAACATAAAAACAAATTACTCTATCCATAAATTCCTTTTCAAAAATAGGAGTATATCAACATTGTTCGCCATAAGCGAGACCCTTCCTGCGATCCGACTCTGACCCTGTTGCGGGTTTAAGCTAGCCTAGAATGCAGTTTTATTAATGGAAATTCAATGTTTAACTTGTTGTCAACTTTCGCGAAATGTAAGTGATGTGAAAATTGCCCAGCACCATCGATAATGACAAAAAACTGTCTATAGTGGCTCAAAGAGGTAAATATTTGATACCTCGATAGTACCGTCGTTTTTGTTACTAAGCATAAACGCTTCTTGATAAAGTTAATTAAAAGACTCCTTTATGCCAAAATTTCGAATAAGAATCGTCTTGACGTCGTCCCACGACGGCTCCGAATGATCCTCATAACATGAAAAGCTGCGCCTTGGATTTTGTTGGGAATGATACGGCGAAAGACGTAGACTCTTGCAGTAGATGTGGGAGGTAATAATTAAAATATCATCTCCTTTTCACGAATAAATGATGATAGAGGAAGGTGTCCTTTGTACTCGTGAATGTGGTGGGCATCCTTAAGAATGTGTGTAGCATATCACGAATGATTCTAGCAGCAGCGAAAGATGGTGGGTGTAGCTTCAAGTGGGGCACGCGCTGGTTCCGGCTCATTTTTTCGTCGGTAAAGGGAGTGAGTTTCCAATTTGATCCACAGTGCTACTTGCCCGCATATGTACAGTGGCTCGAAGCTTATTTCGTGCAAGAGAAAAATTAAATTTTAAATTGTCATTGCTGCCAAACTAGGAACGATATCAACAAAATTTAAACGCAATAATTCAAATAAACTCTTCATTTATTAATATAACAAAACAAAATTCCTTAATCTAAAAAAACAAAACAAATTTTCATATAAAACTTAAAAATAAGGCATTTCTGGCGTCGAAGCTTAATTCGTGCAAGCACTTAAATATATTGTAACATTTTTATTTCTTAAATTTAATATTTTGTTGGACCGCCTTTTTGTTTCTTAACCGATTTAAGACGATTTCCCATGGACTCCACTAATTTCTTTGTTGTTTCCACAGGAATTTTACGCCACTCTTCCAATAAGGCACTCTTTAGCTCAGTTTTGTTAGAAATTTTCCTTTTGCGGATCGCTTGGTCCAAAATCTCCCACAAATTTTCAATAACGTTTAAATCTGGGGATTGTGCTGGTGTTTTTATGGTGTGTGGACAGTTCCAGACCAACCAAAACTTCACATCGGCAGCAGTGTGCTTCGGGTCGTTGTCTTGATAAAAAATGGAACGGTCCAGTATTCCCAAGCTTTCTGCGCTTTGTAGTAAGTTTTCTTTTAAAATATATAAATACATCTTAGCATCCATAATGCCATCAATGAAGACTAGGTTTCTCACCCCAGACGCAGCCATACAGCCCCAAACCATAACATGGCCTCCACCGTGCTTGACCGTAGCTTTTAGATTTTTTGTATCTAGCTCCGTATTCGGACGCCGCCAAACATAATGCCTCCCATCCGACCCGAAAATGTTGTATTTGGATTCGTCCGCAAAAATAACGTCATTCCAGTACGAAATCGGCTTAGTCTCCATCTCCTTGGCGAACTTGAAACGAACAATTCTGTTCTTGTCGCTGATGAATGGTTTCTTTAGAGCAACTCGACCATTAAAATTATGCTTGTGCAGTACGTTGCGAATTGTGTCTGGGCAACATTTTTTGCCCATTTCCTCTTCTATCTCTGCAGCGATTTTTGGAGCCGATAGTTTGGGGGTTTCCCTAACTTTTCGGACTATTCGGCGCTCCTCGTGGTCGTTAAAAATTTTGTTCGGCGCAACTCGGCCCCTATCTTCCTCTCGATTTTCGCGAACAAATCTTTGAATTATATATTGCACCGTACTGGGGCTTAAGCAAACCATTTCGGCTATGGCACGCTGGGTTTATCCATCCTTAAAGTGTTTAAGGACTAATTCCCTTTGCTCGATCGTTATTCGCGGACCCATAGCCAAAAATTACCGGTAAATTTTACTTTAGTGTAACCAGCTCCGAAAACGTATAAAATGTTTATTTAAGAATACAAATAAACAAGTATACAGAAAAAAAACGGATTGAAAAGTCCCTTTTTTATGTTTTTTTTGAGTTTAAAGTCTTTGCACGAATTAAGCTTCGACGCCAGAAATGCCTTGTTTTTTAGTTTTATATGAAAATTTGTTTTGTTTTTTTTAGATTAAGTAATTTTGTTTTGTTATATTAATAAATTAAGAGTTTATTTGAATTACTGCGTTTAAATTTTGTTGATATCGTTCCTAGTTTAGCAGCAATGACGATTTAAAATTTAATTTTTCTCTTGCACGAAATAAGCTTCGAGCCACTGTATATAACTGAGCAAGTATTTAATATCCTTTTTTAATTCGCGTGCGCACTGACTTTGAGGTAAATTTGTAGAAGGACAGAATTAATAGTGGGATAAAGAGGGGTGGAATACCTGAAAAGGAGAGTGCTGCCTAGATGGAATGGCAACAGCTGATGTATGTGTGTCGCATAACCTGACAGAGGTTGGTGATCCCTTTGAAATACGCCTAACTCCCAACCGTCTTCATTGATGCAAGCTTCCATTAGTAAAGAAATTTCCAAGAAAACTGAAACCACGAGAAGGAGTAACTCGACTTCTGAGAAGTTTCTTTGACGCTGATGATCACGTTGATTCGCTTAGAGACTTTTTCCAGGAAAACTGAAACCACGAGAAGGAGTAACTCGACTTCTGAGAAGTTTCTTGTTTAGAGACGTTTTCCAGGAAAACTGGAGCCAAGGGAAGTAGTATCTCAACTTCCAAGAATTTTCCTCGACGCTGACGATCACGTTGTTGCGCTTTAGGGACTTTTTTCTAGGAAAACTGGAGTCACGAGAAGGAGTACCACGACTTCCAAGAATTTCGAACGATTCCAGGAAAACAGGAATCACCAGAAGGAGTATCTCGATAAGCGCCCTACAAACGATAACGTAAAATCGTTTGCAATCGAGAGATGAGTAAAGAGCCCAGTGCCGGCACACTGCATAGAACATGCACAAGATGGTTCTAGGTTAAACACGAAGTTGTACGAGATGCAGCAAATATCCCTTCAGTTCTGCAGTCCAGTCGCCGGGACATGTCCGAGCGCAAAAAGCTGTTTTGTTTTTTTTGCAGAGAATTCGGAGCAGCGTAGAAGACTTCCGACAAAAGCATTTCGACAAAAAAAGAGGCAGATCTTCGGATATTACCCTCTCATTCTGTGTCTTATAATCTGCCTGCCCTCGGCTCTCAGAGAGCAACATTCGGCCAGTGCTCTCTTTTGCGTCTCTCCGTTATGTTTAGAAAGAAACCAAAAGAAGAAGAAGACCTGGTACATTCTGTTTGAGTTATGAAAAGAGGAGCAGCAGTTATTTAAATTGTGCGCTGCGAGACATTAAAATTTTTGAATTAAAGTGATATTTCTTGGAAAAAAATAATATATAAAATTAGTTGAAGATGTTGTGCGTTGATCCACGTTTAAAGAACGTCCCCTTTTTTTTACATTTTTTATAGGTTTTATAACATAACCCAACAAATTCTGGTTCCGTTACCAGAAAGTGGCGTGAGGAAATCCCTCAAAGCAGTTTGAAAAGGTAAATATACAATGGGGCGTCCCGGGGAGTTCCCCCGTGCGCCAGGACATGTCCCTTCGGAATTCCGAGAGGCTTTCCCCGGGATACTTTTATTTTGGAGCTGAAGAGATCCGATGCACAAAACACTTAGTAGGTTTTTATTTTTCTGTACACACTTTTGCGTATCTCTTTGTCAAAGCCGGTATGTTTTAACAAAACGAACCTTTTCAGTTTATGTGTCTTTTGCACGAGGTAAGTATATATGGGATTAGCACAAGCACAAAATCGCCCAATACTGCATTTAAGTGGAAATTTTAATGTTTTTGGTTACTCCGTCGACTGCGCCAATTTTGTTAACATAACTCTGTTAACATTTAATTAGATATAAATAGCATTTTTAATTTTTTAGTTCGTATAAAATTGTTTATTTAACTTTATGTAGTTGCTTGTCTCACGTCTTACTTAGATCTCACTCACTTATAATCGAGAGAGATAATAAGTTCTCACTGTTGAATGTAGGCGAAGGGAGACAGAGAGGGAAAGATTTGACTGAATAACTCGCGTGGGTTCACTAGGATATTCCCGAGTTAAACTTTATTTTCGGAATTGAAGAGAATTTAAAATGTTTTATTTTGCAAGAGCAAGAACAGAGTACTTTCAACAATCTATTAAATTTAAAACATTAGTTAATTAAAAGAAAGTAACAAGTAACAAACAATAAAATATTTTAAAATCAACCACTAACAACAGAAATAAACTAATGTTTTTTAAACAATATTATGTATATTATTATTTACATTAATTACATTGAAAAACTTTAAAACAAAGTAATCACAAAAGTGAAAAACATAAATAACAAAACAGAAAGCTTTAGATGAGTGCCTCGACTAAGACCTGTTATTCAGCTTAAAGGAGCAAAAGCAGCAAGGAAATTTTGTAAAGCTCCACCTAACAGCTAATTTAATGTATGGCAGAGATATTTAAGCGTTTGTTATTGTAGAGCGTTAGAGCGGTCGTGGCAGTCGATAGGTAAATCGATAGATATTTATAAAACAAGACACTTTAGGATATATTTTGTTCTTATGGGTGAGGAAACGCTCTTTTCTACCTGTTACATACTTTCCAATGAATATAGTATACTCTTTCACTCTACAGTTAACGACATAAAAACTAAAAAACATTAAAGTAAATAAAAAAAAACCATAAACGAGGAAAAAAATCTTTTAATATAAAAAAAGAACTGAAAATTAACGGAAAAATATATGGAAGTGATTCTTTATGAAACGTATCGAGTTTTTTATATGATCACCAAAAGATTCTTATTTTTCATGATACTGATATAAAAAAAGGCGATGCTTAATTTATTTAAAACTTACACTCGACAGAATTGTTAGCATGACATACTCTTTGCTATTACCCCGGGCCTTTGCAAATGTTACCTTGAGAAGTCGTCACTATTGTAGGACTACCATTTTGTACTCAATGGAGATGTTATAATAATTTAAGGATTCAGACGGTTCCAAAATGTTAACAGAATACCTCTTATTTTCAGAAACACCGAATTAGAATGTTCTCGTCTTCTTCATTTTCCGGTTTATAAAGTCAGGGCTGTCGATTTTTTTTAAATATCGTATCGTTGGTGCTTTTTTCAAAAAATATCTGCATAGTACCTTAATATCATGCTTCAACAAACAAGATATGAAAAATTCAAGAAATCGAAAAGTATTATCAAATAAATTCTACATATTTTATTGAATGCAAGAAATAGATCTGGGAAACTAACAATGGTCGTGCCAATCGATATTTTCGATGTTTTCAGAGAGAAATTTCGATAGTATCAATAGTATTGTTTTTGGATGCTCTTTATAAAAATTAAAATTTTAAGAAATTTCGAAAGTATATTTCATATCATATTTTGTGCTTAATTCTATAAGTGCAACTAAAAATTAATAAACCATATCAAAGTAATTATAATTTTTAAATAAAACAGAGATTAATTCATGAGGAAAACAAAAAACATAAAAACAAATTACTCTATCCATAAATTCCTTTTCAAAAATAGGAGTATATCAACATTGTTCGCCATAAGCGAGACCCTTCCTGCGATCCGACTCTGACCCTGTTGCGGGTTTAAGCTAGCCTAGAATGCAGTTTTATTAATGGAAATTCAATGTTTAACTTGTTGTCAACTTTCGCGAAATGTAAGTGATGTGAAAATTGCCCAGCACCATCGATAATGACAAAAAACTGTCTATAGTGGCTCAAAGAGATAAATATTTGATACCTCGATAGTACCGTCGTTTTTGTTACTAAGCATAAACGCTTCTTGATAAAGTTAATTAAAAGACTCCTTTACGCCATTTTTAATGTTTTAGTTCGTATAAAATTGTTTATTTAACTTTATGTAGCTGCTTGTCTCACGTCTTACTTAGATCTCACTCACTTATAATCAAGAGAGATAATAAGTTCTCACTGTTGAATGTAGGCGAAGAGAGACAGAGAGGGAAAGATTTGACTGAATAACTCGCGTGCGTTCACAAGGGTATTCCCGAGTTAAACTTTATTTTCGGAATTGAAAAGAATTTAAAATGTTTCATTTTGCAAGAGCAAGAACAGAGTACTTTCAACAATCTATTAAATTTAAAACATTAGTTAATTAAAAGAAAGTAACAAGTAACAAACAATAAAATATTTTAAAATCAACCACTAACAACAGAAATAAACTAATGTTTTTTAAACAATATTATGTATATTATTATTTACATTAATTACATTGAAAAACTTTAAAACAAAGTAATCACAAAAGTGAGTCACATAAATAACAAAACAGAAAGCTTTAGATGAGTGCCTCGACTAAGACCTGTTATTCAGCTTAAAGGAGCAAAAGCAGCAAGGAAATTTGTTATTGTAGAGCGTTAGAGCGGTCGTGGCAGTCGATAGGTAAATCGATAGATATTTATAAAACAAGACACTTTAGGATATATTTTGTTCTTATGGGTGAGGAAACGCTCTTTTCTACCTGTTACATACTTTCCAATGAATATATTATACTCTTTCACTCTACAGTTAACGACACAAAAAACTAAAAACATTAAAGTAAATCAAAAAAAACCATAAACGAGGAAAAAAATCTTTTAATATAAAAAAAGGACTGAAAATTAACGGAAAAATATATGGAAGTGATTCTTTATGAAACGTATCGAGTTTTTTATATGATCACCAAAAGATTCTTGTTTTTCATGATACTGATATAAAAAAAGGCGATGCTTAATTTATTTAAAACTTACACTCGACAGAATTGTTAGCATGACATACTCTTTGCTATTACCCCGGGCCTTTGCAAATGTTACCTTGAGAAGTCGTCACTATTGTAGGACTACCATTTTGTACTCAAAGGAGATGTTATAATAGTTTAAGGATTCAGACGTTTCCAAAATGTTAAAAGAATACCTCTTATTTTCAGAAACACCGTCTTCTTCATTTTCCGGTTTATAAAGTCAGGGCTGTCGATTTTTTTTAAATATCGTATCGTTGGTGCTTTTTTCAAAAAATATCTGAAAATATCAATTTAATTATCGATATATTGATAATATTTTTACATTTCAAATTATTTACATTTAAATGGAAGAGGAAATAAATTAAATTCACAGCGCATAGTACCTTAATATCATGCTTCAACAAACAAGATATGAAAAATTCAAGAAATCGAAAAGTATTATCAAATAAATTCTACATATTTTATAGAATGCAAGAAATAGAGCTGGGAAACTAACAATGGTCGCGCCAATCGATATTTTCGATGTTTTCAGAGAGAAATTTCGATAGTATCAATAGTATTGTTTTTGGATGCTCTTTATAAAAATTAAAATTTTAAGAAATTTCGAATGTATATTTCATATCATATTTTGTGCTTAATTCTATAAGTGCAACTAAAAATTAATAAACCATATCAAAGTAATTATCATTTTTAAATAAAACAGAGATTAATTCATGAGGTAAATAAAAAACATAAAAACAAATTACTCTATCCATAAATTCCTTTTCAAAAATAGGAGTATATTAACATTGTTCGCCATAAGCGAGACCCTTCCGGACATGCGATCCGAATCTGTCGCTGTTGCGGGTTTAAGCTAGCCTAGAATGCAGTTTTATTAATAGAAATTCAATGTTTAACTTGTTGTCAACTTTCGCGAAATGTAAGTGATGTGAAAATTGCCCAGCACCATCGATAGTGACAAAAAACTGTCGATAGTGGCTCAAAGAGGTAAATATTTGATACCTCGATAGTACCATCGTTTTTGTTACTAAGCATAAACGCTTCTTGATAAAGTTAATTAAAAGACTCCTTTACGCCAAAATTTCGAATAAGAATCGTCTTGACGTCGTCCCACGACGGCTCCGAATGATCCTCATAACATGAAAAGCTGCGCCTTGGATTTTGTTGGGAATGATACGGCGAAAGACGTAGACTCTTGCAGTAGATGTGGGAGGTAATAATTAAAATATCATCTCCTTTTCACGAATAAATGATGATAGAGGAAGGTGTCCTTTGTACTCGTGAATGTGGTGGGCATCCTTAAGAATGTGTGTAGCATATCACGAATGATTCTAGCAGCAGCGAAAGATGGTGGGTGTAGCTTCAAGTGGGGCACGCGCTGGTTCCGGCTCATTTTTTCGTCGGTAAAGGGAGTGAGTTTCCAATTTGTTCCACAGTGCTACTTGCCCGCATATGTATATAACTGAGCAAGTATTTAATATCCTTTTTTAATTCGCGTGCGCACTGACTTTGAGGTAAATTTGTAGAAGGACAGAATTAATAGTGGGATAAAGAGGGATGGAATACCTGAAAAGGAGAGTGCTGCCTAGATGGAATGGCAACAGCTGATGTATGTGTGTCGCATAACCTGACAGAGGTTGGTGATCCCTTTGAAATACGCCTAACTCCGTCTTCATTGATGCAAGCTTCCATTAGTAAAGCAATTTCCAAGAAAACTGAAACCACGAGAAGGAGTAACTCGACTTCTGAGAAGTTTCTTTGACGCTGATGATCACGTTGATTCGCTTAGAGACTTTTTCCAGGAAAACTGAAACCACGAGAAGGAGTAACTCGACTTCTGAGAAGTTTCTTGTTTAGAGACGTTTTCCAGGAAAACTGGAGCCAAGGGAAGTAGTATCTCAACTTCCAAGAATTTTCCTCGACGCTGACGATCACGTTGTTGCGCTTTAGGGACTTTTTTCTAGGAAAACTGGAGTCACGAGAAGGAGTACCACGACTTCCAAGAATTTCGAACGATTCCAGGAAAACAGGAATCACCAGAAGGAGTATCTCGATAAGCGCCCTACAAACGATAACGTAAAATCGTTTGCAATCGAGAGATGAGTAAAGAGCCCAGTGCCGGCACACTGCATAGAACATGCACAAGATGGTTCTAGGTTAAACACGAAGTTGTACGAGATGCAGCAAATATCCCTTCAGTTATGCAGTCCAGTCGCCGGGACATGTCCGATCGCAAAAAGCTGTTTTGTTTTTTTGCAGAGAATTCGGAGCAGCGTAAAAGACTTCCGACAAAAGCATTTCTACAAAAAAAGAGGCAGATCTTCGGATATTACCCTCTCTTTCTGTGTCTTATAATCTTCCTGCCCTCGGCTCTCAGAGAGCAACATTCGGCCAGTGCTCTCTTTTGCGTCTCTCCATTATGTTTAGAAAGAAACCAAAAGAAGAAGAAGACCTGGTACATTCTGTTTGAGTTATGAAAAGAGGAGCAGCAGTTATTTAAATTGTGCGCTGCGAGACATTAAAATTTTTGAATTAAAGTGATATTTCTTGGAAAAAAATAATATATAAAATTAGTTGAAGATGTTGTGCGTTGATCCACGTTTAAAGAACGTCCCCTTTTTTTTACATTTTTTATAGGTTTTATAACATAACCCAACAAATTCTGGTTCCGTTACCAGAAAGTGGCGTGAGGAAATCCCTCAAAGCAGTTTGAAAAGGTAAATATACAATGGGGCGTCCCGGGGAGTTCCCCCGTGCGCCAGGACATGTCCCTTCGGAATTCCGAGAGGCTTTCCCCGGGATACTTTTATTTTGGAGCTGAAGAGATCCGATGCACAAAACACTTAGTAGGTTTTTATTTTTCTGTACACACTTTTGCGTATCTCTTTGTCAAAGCCGGTATGTTTTAACAAAACGAACCTTTTCAGTTTATGTGTCTTTTGCACGAGGTAAGTATATATGGGATTAGCACAAGCACAAAATCGCCCAATACTGCATTTAAGTGGAAATTTTAATGTTTTTGGTTACTCCGTCGACTGCGACTAATTAGATATAAATAACATTTTTAATTTTTTAGTTCGTAGCTGCAGTAGTAGTAGTTTTAGCTGTAGCTGCTTGTCTCACGTCTTACTTAGATCTCACTCACTTATAATCAAGAGAGATAATAAGTTCTCACTGTTGAATGTAGGCGAAGAGAGACAGAGAGGGAAAGATTTGACTGAATAACTCGCGTGCGTTCACAAGGGTATTCCCGAGTTAAACTTTATTTTCGGAATTGAAAAGAATTTAAAATGTTTCATTTTGCAAGAGCAAGAACAGAGTACTTTCAACAATCTATTAAATTTAAAACATTAGTTAATTAAAAGAAAGTAACAAGTAACAAACAATAAAATATTTTAAAATCAACCACTAACAACAGAAATAAACTAATGTTTTTTAAACAATATTATGTATATTATTATTTACATTAATTACATTGAAAAACTTTAAAACAAAGTAATCACAAAAGTGAGTCACATAAATAACAAAACAGAAAGCTTTAGATGAGTGCCTCGACTAAGACCTGTTATTCAGCTTAAAGGAGCAAAAGCAGCAAGGAAATTTTGTAAAGCTCCACCTAACAGCTAATTTAATGTATGGCAGAGATATTTAAGCGTTTGTTATTGTAGAGCGTTAGAGCGGTCGTGGCAGTCGATAGGTAAATCGATAGATATTTATAAAACAAGACACTTTAGGATATATTTTGTTTCTATGGGTGAGGAAACGCTCTTTTCTACCTGTTACATACTTTCCAATGAATATGTTATACTCTTTCACTCTACAGTTAACGACATAAAAACTAAAAAACATTAAAGTAAATCAAAAAAAACCTTAAACGAGGAAAAAAATCTTTTAATATAAAAAAGAACTGAAAATTAACGGAAAAATATATGGAAGTGATTCTTTATGAAACGTATCGAGTTTTTTATATGATCACCAAAAGATTCTTATTTTTCATGATACTGATATAAAAAAAGGCGATGCTTAATTTATTTAAAACTTACACTCGACAGAATTGTTAGCATGACATACTCTTTGCTATTACCCCGGGCCTTTGCAAATGTTACCTTGAGAAGTCGTCACTATTGTAGGACTACCATTTTGTACTCAAAGGAGATGTTATAATAGTTTAAGGATTCAGACGGTTCCAAAATGTTAAAAGAATACCTCTTATTTTCAGAAACACCGAATTAGAATGTTCTCGTCTTCTTCATTTTCCGGTTTATAAAGTCAGGGCTGTCGATTTTTTTTAAATATCGTATCGTTGGTGCTTTTTTCAAAAAATATCTGAAAATATCAATTTAATTATCGATATATTGATAATATTTTTACATTTCAAATTATTTACATTTAAATGGAAGAGGAAATAAATTAAATTCACAGCGCATAGTACCTTAATATCATGCTTCAACAAACAAGATATGAAAAATTCAAGAAATCGAAAAGTATTATCAAATAAATTCTACATATTTTATTGAATGCAAGAAATAGAGCTGGGAAACTAACAATGGTCGTGCCAATCGATATTTTCGATGTTTTCAGAGAGAAATTTCGATAGTATCAATAGTATTGTTTTTGGATGCTCTTTATAAAAATTAAAATTTTAAGAAATTTCGAAAGTATATTTCATATCATATTTTGTGCTTAATTCTATAAGTGCAACTAAAAATTAATAAACCATATCAAAGTAATTATAATTTTTAAATAAAACAGAGATTAATTCATGAGGAAAACAAAAAACATAAAAACAAATTACTCTATCCATAAATTCCTTTTCAAAAATAGGAGTATATCAACATTGTTCGCCATAAGCGAGACCCTTCCTGCGATCCGACTCTGACCCTGTTGCGGTTTTAAGCTAGCCTAGAATGCAGTTTTATTAATGGAAATTCAATGTTTAACTTGTTGTCAACTTTCGCGAAATGTAAGTGATGTGAAAATTGCCCAGCACCATCGATAGTGACAAAAAACTGTCGATAGTGGCTCAAAGAGGTAAATATTTGATACCTCGATAGTAGCATCGTTTTTGTTACTAAGCATAAACGCTTCTTGATAAAGTTAATTAAAAGACTCCTTTACGCCAAAATTTCGAATAAGAATCGTCTTGACGTCGTCCCACGACGGCTCCGAATGATCCTCATAACATGAAAAGCTGCGCCTTGGATTTTGTTGGGAATGATACGGCGAAAGACGTAGACTCTTGCAGTAGATGTGGGAGGTAATAATTAAAATATCATCTCCTTTTCACGAATAAATGATGATAGAGGAAGGTGTCCTTTGTACTCGTGAATGTGGTGGGCATCCTTAAGAATGTGTGTAGCATATCACGAATGATTCTAGCAGCAGCGAAAGATGGTGGGTGTAGCTTCAAGTGGGGCACGCGCTGGTTCCGGCTCATTTTTTCGTCGGTAAAGGGAGTGAGTTTCCAATTTGTTCCACAGTGCTACTTGCCCGCATATGTATATAACTGAGCAAGTATTTAATATCCTTTTTTAATTCGCGTGCGCACTGACTTTGAGGTAAATTTGTAGAAGGACAGAATTAATAGTGGGATAAAGAGGGATGGAATACCTGAAAAGGAGAGTGCTGCCTAGATGGAATGGCAACAGCTGATGTATGTGTGTCGCATAACCTGACAGAGGTTGGTGATCCCTTTGAAATACGCCTAACTCCGTCTTCATTGATGCAAGCTTCCATTAGTAAAGCAATTTCCAAGAAAACTGAAACCACGAGAAGGAGTAACTCGACTTCTGAGAAGTTTCTTTGACGCTGATGATCACGTTGATTCGCTTAGAGACTTTTTCCAGGAAAACTGAAACCACGAGAAGGAGTAACTCGACTTCTGAGAAGTTTCTTGTTTAGAGACGTTTTCCAGGAAAACTGGAGCCAAGGGAAGTAGTATCTCAACTTCCAAGAATTTTCCTCGACGCTGACGATCACGTTGTTGCGCTTTAGGGACTTTTTTCTAGGAAAACTGGAGTCACGAGAAGGAGTACCACGACTTCCAAGAATTTCGAACGATTCCAGGAAAACAGGAATCACCAGAAGGAGTATCTCGATAAGCGCCCTACAAACGATAACGTAAAATCGTTTGCAATCGAGAGATGAGTAAAGAGCCCAGTGCCGGCACACTGCATAGAACATGCACAAGATGGTTCTAGGTTAAACACGAAGTTGTACGAGATGCAGCAAATATCCCTTCAGTTCTGCAGTCCAGTCGCCGGGACATGTCCGAGCGCAAAAAGCTGTTTTGTTTTTTTTGCAGAGAATTCGGAGCAGCGTAGAAGACTTCCGACAAAAGCATTTCGACAAAAAAAGAGGCAGATCTTCGGATATTACCCTCTCATTCTGTGTCTTATAATCTGCCTGCCCTCGGCTCTCAGAGAGCAACATTCGGCCAGTGCTCTCTTTTGCGTCTCTCCGTTATGTTTAGAAAGAAACCAAAAGAAGAAGAAGACCTGGTACATTCTGTTTGAGTTATGAAAAGAGGAGCAGCAGTTATTTAAATTGTGCGCTGCGAGACATTAAAATTTTTGAATTAAAGTGATATTTCTTGGAAAAAAATAATATATAAAATTAGTTGAAGATGTTGTGCGTTGATCCACGTTTAAAGAACGTCCCCTTTTTTTTACATTTTTTATAGGTTTTATAACATAACCCAACAAATTCTGGTTCCGTTACCAGAAAGTGGCGTGAGGAAATCCCTCAAAGCAGTTTGAAAAGGTAAATATACAATGGGGCGTCCCGGGGAGATCCCCCGTGCGCCAGGATATGTCCCTTCGGAATTCCGAGAGGCTTTCCCCGGGATACTTTTATTTTGGAGCTGAAGAGATCCGATGCACAAAACACTTAGTAGGTTTTTATTTTTCTGTACACACTTTTGCGTATCTCTTTGTCAAAGCCGGTATGTTTTAACAAAACGAACCTTTTCAGTTTATGTGTCTTTTGCACGAGGTAAGTATATATGGGATTAGCACAAGCACAAAATCGCCCAATACTGCATTTAAGTGGAAATTTTAATGTTTTTGGTTACTCCGTCGACTGCGCCAATTTTGTTAACATAACTCTGTTAACATTTAATTAGATATAAATAACATTTTTAATTTTTTAGTTCGTAGCTGCAGTAGTAGTAGTTTTAGCTGTAGCTGCTTGTCTCACGTCTTACTTAGATCTCACTCACTTATAATCAAGAGAGATAATAAGTTCTCACTGTTGAATGTAGGCGAAGAGAGACAGAGAGGGAAAGATTTGACTGAATAACTCGCGTGCGTTCACAAGGGTATTCCCGAGTTAAACTTTATTTTCGGAATTGAAAAGAATTTAAAATGTTTCATTTTGCAAGAGCAAGAACAGAGTACTTTCAACAATCTATTAAATTTAAAACATTAGTTAATTAAAAGAAAGTAACAAGTAACAAACAATAAAATATTTTAAAATCAACCACTAACAACAGAAATAAACTAATGTTTTTTAAACAATATTATGTATATTATTATTTACATTAATTACATTGAAAAACTTTAAAACAAAGTAATCACAAAAGTGAAAAACATAAATAACAAAACAGAAAGCTTTAGATGAGTGCCTCGACTAAGACCTGTTATTCAGCTTAAAGGAGCAAAAGCAGCAAGGAAATTTTGTAAAGCTCCACCTAACAGCTAATTTAATGTATGGCAGAGATATTTAAGCGTTTGTTATTGTAGAGCGTTAGAGCGGTCGTGGCAGTCGATAGGTAAATCGATAGATATTTATAAAACAAGACACTTTAGGATATATTTTGTTCTTATGGGTGAGGAAACGCTCTTTTCTACCTGTTACATACTTTCCAATGAATATAGTATACTCTTTCACTCTACAGTTAACGACATAAAAACTAAAAAACATTAAAGTAAATCAAAAAAAACCATAAACGAGGAAAAAAATCTTTTAATATAAAAAAAGAACTGAAAATTAACGGAAAAATATATGGAAGTGATTCTTTATGAAACGTATCGAGTTTTTTATATGATCACCAAAAGATTCTTATTTTTCATGATACTGATATAAAAAAAGGCGATGCTTAATTTATTTAAAACTTACACTCGACAGAATTGTTAGCATGACATACTCTTTGCTATTACCCCGGGCCTTTGCAAATGTTACCTTGAGAAGTCGTCACTATTGTAGGACTACCATTTTGTACTCAATGGAGATGTTATAATAATTTAAGGATTCAGACGGTTCCAAAATGTTAACAGAATACCTCTTATTTTCAGAAACACCGAATTAGAATGTTCTCGTCTTCTTCATTTTCCGGTTTATAAAGTCAGGGCTGTCGATTTTTTTTAAATATCGTATCGTTTTTTAAATATCGTATCTTTTTTCAAAAAATATCTGAAAATATCAATTTAATTATCGATATATTGATAATATTTTTACATTTCAAATTATTTACATTTAAATGGAAGAGGAAATAAATTAAATTCACAGCGCATAGTACCTTAATATCATGCTTCAACAAACAAGATATGAAAAATTCAAGAAATCGAAAAGTATTATCAAATAAATTCTACATATTTTATAGAATGCAAGAAATAGAGCTGGGAAACTAACAATGGTCGCGCCAATCGATATTTTCGATGTTTTCAGAGAGAAATTTCGATAGTATCAATAGTATTGTTTTTGGATGCTCTTTATAAAAATTAAAATTTTAAGAAATTTTGAATGTATATTTCATATCATATTTTGTGCTTAATTCTATAAGTGCAACTAAAAATTAATAAACCATATCAAAGTAATTATCATTTTTAAATAAAACAGAGATTAATTCATGAGGTAAATAAAAAACATAAAAACAAATTACTCTATCCATAAATTCCTTTTCAAAAATAGGAGTATATTAACATTGTTCGCCATAAGCGAGACCCTTCCGGACATGCGATCCGAATCTGTCGCTGTTGCGGGTTTAAGCTAGCCTAGAATGCAGTTTTATTAATAGAAATTCAATGTTTAACTTGTTGTCAACTTTCGCGAAATGTAAGTGATGTGAAAATTGCCCAGCACCATCGATAGTGACAAAAAACTGTCGATAGTGGCTCAAAGAGGTAAATATTTGATACCTCGATAGTACCATCGTTTTTGTTACTAAGCATAAACGCTTCTTGATAAAGTTAATTAAAAGACTCCTTTACGCCAAAATTTCGAATAAGAATCGTCTTGACGTCGTCCCACGACGGCTCCGAATGATCCTCATAACATGAAAAGCTGCGCCTTGGATTTTGTTGGGAATGATACGGCGAAAGACGTAGACTCTTGCAGTAGATGTGGGAGGTAATAATTAAAATATCATCTCCTTTTCACGAATAAATGATGATAGAGGAAGGTGTCCTTTGTACTCGTGAATGTGGTGGGCATCCTTAAGAATGTGTGTAGCATATCACGAATGATTCTAGCAGCAGCGAAAGATGGTGGGTGTAGCTTCAAGTGGGGCACGCGCTGGTTCCGGCTCATTTTTTCGTCGGTAAAGGGAGTGAGTTTCCAATTTGATCCACAGTGCTACTTGCCCGCATATGTATATAACTGAGCAAGTATTTAATATCCTTTTTTAATTCGCGTGCGCACTGACTTTGAGGTAAATTTGTAGAAGGACAGAATTAATAGTGGGATAAAGAGGGATGGAATACCTGAAAAGGAGAGTGCTGCCTAGATGGAATGGCAACAATGTATGTGTGTCGCATAACCTGACAGAGGTTGGTGATCCCTTTGAAATACGCCTAACTCCGTCTTCATTGATGCAAGCTTCCATTAGTAAAGAAATTTCCAAGAAAACTGAAACCACGAGAAGGAGTAACTCGACTTCTGAGAAGTTTCTTTGACGCTGATGATCACGTTGATTCGCTTAGAGACTTTTTCCAGGAAAACTGAAACCACGAGAAGGAGTAACTCGACTTCTGAGAAGTTTCTTGTTTAGAGACGTTTTCCAGGAAAACTGGAGCCAAGGGAAGTAGTATCTCAACTTCCAAGAATTTTCCTCGACGCTGACGATCACGTTGTTGCGCTTTAGGGACTTTTTTCTAGGAAAACTGGAGTCACGAGAAGGAGTACCACGACTTCCAAGAATTTCGAACGATTCCAGGAAAACAGGAATCACCAGAAGGAGTATCTCGATAAGCGCCCTACAAACGATAACGTAAAATCGTTTGCAATCGAGAGATGAGTAAAGAGCCCAGTGCCGGCACACTGCATAGAACATGCACAAGATAATTCTAGGTTAAACACGAAGTTGTACGAGATGCAGCAAATATCCCTTCAGTTCTGCAGTCCAGTCGCCGGGACATGTCCGAGCGCAAAAAGCTGTTTTGTTTTTTTTGCAGAGAATTCGGAGCAGCGTAGAAGACTTCCGACAAAAGCATTTCGACAAAAAAAGAGGCAGATCTTCGGATATTACCCTCTCATTCTGTGTCTTATAATCTGCCTGCCCTCGGCTCTCAGAGAGCAACATTCGGCCAGTGCTCTCTTTTGCGTCTCTCCGTTATGTTTAGAAAGAAACCAAAAGAAGAAGAAGACCTGGTACATTCTGTTTGAGTTATGAAAAGAGGAGCAGCAGTTATTTAAATTGTGCGCTGCGAGACATTAAAATTTTTGAATTAAAGTGATATTTCTTGGAAAAAAATAATATATAAAATTAGTTGAAGATGTTGTGCGTTGATCCACGTTTAAAGAACGTCCCCTTTTTTTTACATTTTTTATAGGTTTTATAACATAACCCAACAAATTCTGGTTCCGTTACCAGAAAGTGGCGTGAGGAAATCCCTCAAAGCAGTTTGAAAAGGTAAATATACAATGGGGCGTCCCGGGGAGTTCCCCCGTGCGCCAGGACATGTCCCTTCGGAATTCCGAGAGGCTTTCCCCGGGATACTTTTATTTTGGAGCTGAAGAGATCCGATGCACAAAACACTTAGTAGGTTTTTATTTTTCTGTACACACTTTTGCGTATCTCTTTGTCAAAGCCGGTATGTTTTAACAAAACGAACCTTTTCAGTTTATGTGTCTTTTGCACGAGGTAAGTATATATGGGATTAGCACAAGCACAAAATCGCCCAATACTGCATTTAAGTGGAAATTTTAATGTTTTTGGTTACTCCGTCGACTGCGCCAATTTTGTTAACATAACTCTGTTAACATTTAATTAGATATAAATAACATTTTTAATTTTTTAGTTCGTAGCTGCAGTAGTAGTAGTTTTAGCTGTAGCTGCTTGTCTCACGTCTTACTTAGATCTCACTCACTTATAATCAAGAGAGATAATAAGTTCTCACTGTTGAATGTAGGCGAAGAGAGACAGAGAGGGAAAGATTTGACTGAATAACTCGCGTGCGTTCACAAGGGTATTCCCGAGTTAAACTTTATTTTCGGAATTGAAAAGAATTTAAAATGTTTCATTTTGCAAGAGCAAGAACAGAGTACTTTCAACAATCTATTAAATTTAAAACATTAGTTAATTAAAAGAAAGTAACAAGTAACAAACAATAAAATATTTTAAAATCAACCACTAACAACAGAAATAAACTAATGTTTTTTAAACAATATTATGTATATTATTATTTACATTAATTACATTGAAAAACTTTAAAACAAAGTAATCACAAAAGTGAAAAACATAAATAACAAAACAGAAAGCTTTAGATGAGTGCCTCGACTAAGACCTGTTATTCAGCTTAAAGGAGCAAAAGCAGCAAGGAAATTTTGTAAAGCTCCACCTAACAGCTAATTTAATGTATGGCAGAGATATTTAAGCGTTTGTTATTGTAGAGCGTTAGAGCGGTCGTGGCAGTCGATAGGTAAATCGATAGATATTTATAAAACAAGACACTTTAGGATATATTTTGTTCTTATGGGTGAGGAAACGCTCTTTTC
Source organism: Drosophila biarmipes (assembly GCF_025231255.1). NCBI lineage: Eukaryota > Metazoa > Arthropoda > Insecta > Diptera > Drosophilidae > Drosophila > Drosophila biarmipes. Next base: position 1,216,973 of record NW_026114528.1, on the reverse strand, counting down.
TACCTGTTACATACTTTCCAATGAATATTGTATACTCTTTCACTCTACAGTTAACGACATAAAAACTAAAAAACATTAAAGTAAATCAAAAAAAACCTTAAACGAGGAAAAAATCTTTTAATATAAAAAAGAACTGAAAATTAACGGAAAAATATATGGAAGTGATTCTTTATGAAACGTATCGAGTTTTTTATATGATCACCAAAAGATTCTTATTTTTCATGATACTGATATAAAAAAAGGCGATGCTTAATTTATTTAAAACTTACACTCGACAGAATTGTTAGCATGACATACTCTTTGCTATTACCCCGGGCCTTTGCAAATGTTACCTTGAGAAGTCGTCACTATTGTAGGACTACCATTTTGTACTCAAAGGAGATGTTATAATAGTTTAAGGATTCAGACGGTTCCAAAATGTTAACAGAATACCTCTTATTTTCAGAAACACCGAATTAGAATGTTCTCGTCTTCTTCATTTTCCGGTTTATAAAGTCAGGGCTGTCGATTTTTTTTAAATATCGTATCGTTTTTTAAATATCGTATCTTTTTTCAAAAAATATCTGAAAATATCAATTTAATTATCGATATATTGATAATATTTTTACATTTCAAATTATTTACATTTAAATGGAAGAGGAAATAAATTAAATTCACAGCGCATAGTACCTTAATATCATGCTTCAACAAACAAGATATGAAAAATTCAAGAAATCGAAAAGTATTATCAAATAAATTCTACATATTTTATAGAATGCAAGAAATAGAGCTGGGAAACTAACAATGGTCGCGCCAATCGATATTTTCGATGTTTTCAGAGAGAAATTTCGATAGTATCAATAGTATTGTTTTTGGATGCTCTTTATAAAAATTAAAATTTTAAGAAATTTCGAATGTATATTTCATATCATATTTTGTGCTTAATTCTATAAGTGCAACTAAATATTAATAAACCATATCAAAGTAATTATCATTTTTAAATAAAACAGAGATTAATTCATGAGGTAAATAAAAAACATAAAAACAAATTACTCTATCCATAAATTCCTTTTCAAAAATAGGAGTATATTAACATTGTTCGCCATAAGCGAGACCCTTCCGGACATGCGATCCGAATCTGTCGCTGTTGCGGGTTTAAGCTAGCCTAGAATGCAGTTTTATTAATGGAAATTCAATGTTTAACTTGTTGTCAACTTTCGCGAAATGTAAGTGATGTGAAAATTGCCCAGCACCATCGATAATGACAAAAAACTGTCTATAGTGGCTCAAAGATGTAAATATTTGATACCTCGATAGTACCGTCGTTTTTGTTACTAAGCATAAACGCTTCTTGATAAAGTTAATTAAAAGACTCCTTTACGCCAAAATTTCGAATAAGAATCGTCTTGACGTCGTCCCACGACGGCTCCGAATGATCCTCATAACATGAAAAGCTGCGCCTTGGATTTTGTTGGGAATGATACGGCGAAAGACGTAGACTCTTGCAGTAGATGTGGGAGGTAATAATTAAAATATCATCTCCTTTTCACGAATAAATGATGATAGAGGAAGGTGTCCTTTGTACTCGTGAATGTGGTGGGCATCCTTAAGAATGTGTGTAGCATATCACGAATGATTCTAGCAGCAGCGAAAGATGGTGGGTGTAGCTTCAAGTGGGGCACGCGCTGGTTCCGGCTCATTTTTTCGTCGGTAAAGGGAGTGAGTTTCCAATTTGATCCACAGTGCTACTTGCCCGCATATGTATATAACTGAGCAAGTATTTAATATCCTATTTTAATTCGCGTGCGAACTGACTTTGAGGTAAATTTGTAGGAGGACAGAATTAATAGTGGGATAAAGAGGGATGGAATACCTGAAAAGGAGAGTGCTGCCTAGATGGAATGGCAACAGCTGATGTATGTGTGTCGCATAACCTGACAGAGGTTGGTGATCCCTTTGAAATACGCCTAACTCCGTCTTCATTGATGCAAGCTTCCATTAGTAAAGCAATTTTCAAGAAAACTGAAACCACGAGAAGGAGTAACTCGACTTCTGAGAAGTTTCTTTGACGCTGATGATCACGTTGATTCGCTTAGAGACTTTTTCCAGGAAAACTGAAACCACGAGAAGGAGTAACTCGACTTCTGAGAAGTTTCTTGTTTAGAGACGTTTTCCAGGAAAACTGGAGCCAAGGGAAGTAGTATCTCAACTTCCAAGAATTTTCCTCGACGCTGACGATCACGTTGTTGCGCCTTAGGGACTTTTTTCTAGGAAAACTGGAGTCACGAGAAGGAGTACCACGACTTCCAAGAATTTCGCACGATTCCAGGAAAACAGAAATCACCAGACGGAGTATCTCGATAAGCGCCCTACAAACGATAACGTAAAATCGTTTGCAATCGAGAGATGAGTAAAGAGCCCAGTGCCGGCACACTGCATAGAACATGCACAAGATGGTTCTAGGTTAAACACAAAGTTGTACGAGATGCAGCAAATATCCCTTCAGTTCTGCAGTCCAGTCGCCGGGACATGTCCGAGCGCAAAAAGCTGTTTTGTTTTTTTGCAGAGAATTCGGAGCAGCGTAGAAGACTTCCGACAAAAGCATTTCGACAAAAAAAGAGGCAGATCTTCGGATATTACCCTCTCATTCTGTGTCTTATAATCTGCCTGCCCTCGGCTCTCAGAGAGCAACATTCGGCCAGTGCTCTCTTTTGCGTCTCTCCGTTATGTTTAGAAAGAAACCAAAAGAAGAAGAAGACCTGGTACATTCTGTTTGAGTTATGAAAAGAGGAGCAGCAGTTATTTAAATTGTGCGCTGCGAGACATTAAAATTTTTGAATTAAAGTGATATTTCTTGGAAAAAAATAATATATAAAATTAGTTGAAGATGTTGTGCGTTGATCCACGTTTAAAGAACGTCCCCTTTTTTTTTACATTTTTTATAGGTTTTATAACATAACCCAACAAATTCTGGTTCCGTTACCAGAAAGTGGCGTGAGGAAATCCCTCAAAGCAGTTTGAAAAGGTAAATATACAATGGGGCGTCCCGGGGAGTTCCCCCGTGCGCCAGGACATGTCCCTTCGGAATTCCGAGAGGCTTTCCCCGGGATACTTTTATTTTGGAGCTGAAGAGATCCGATGCACAAAACACTTAGTAGGTTTTTATTTTTCTGTACACACTTTTGCGTATCTCTTTGTCAAAGCCGGTATGTTTTAACAAAACGAACCTTTTCAGTTTATGTGTCTTTTGCACGAGGTAAGTATATATGGGATTAGCACAAGCACAAAATCGCCCAATACTGCATTTAAGTGGAAATTTTAATGTTTTTGGTTACTCCGTCGACTGCGCCAATTTTGTTAACATAACTCTGTTAACATTTAATTAGATATAAATAACATTTTTAATTTTTTAGTTCGTATAAAATTGTTTATTTAACTTTATGTAGTTGCTTGTCTCACGTCTTACTTAGATCTCACTCACTTATAATCAAGAGAGATAATAAGTTCTCACTGTAGGCGAAGTTCGTAATGTAGGCGAAGAGAGACAGAGAGGGAAAGATTTGACTGAATAACTCGCGTGCGTTCACAAGGGTATTCCCGAGTTAAACTTTATTTTCGGAATTGAAGAGAATTTAAAATGTTTCATTTTGCAAGAGCAAGAACAGAGTACTTTCAACAATCTATTAAATTTAAAACATTAGTTAATTAAAAGAAAGTAACAAGTAACAAACAATAAAATATTTTAAAATCAACCACTAACAACAGAAATAAACTAATGTTTTTTAAACAATATTATGTATATTATTATTTACATTAATTACATTGAAAAACTTTAAAACAAAGTAATCACAAAAGTGAAAAACATAAATAACAAAACAGAAAGCTTTAGATGAGTGCCTCGACTAAGACCTGTTATTCAGCTTAAAGGAGCAAAAGCAGCAAGGAAATTTTGTAAAGCTCCACCTAACAGCTAATTTAATGTATGGCAGAGATATTTAAGCGTTTGTTATTGTAGAGCGTTAGAGCGGTCGTGGCAGTCGATAGGTAAATCGATAGATATTTATAAAACAAGACACTTTAGGATATATTTTGTTCTTATGGGTGAGGAAACGCTCTTTTTTACCTGTTACATACTTTCCAATGAATATAGTATACTCTTTCACTCTACAGTTAACGACATAAAAACTAAAAAACATTAAAGTAAATCAAAAAAAACCATAAACGAGGAAAAAAATCTTTTAATATAAAAAAAGAACTGAAAATTAACGGAAAAATATATGGAAGTGATTCTTTATGAAACGTATCGAGTTTTTTATATGATCACCAAAAGATTCTTATTTTTCATGATACTGATATAAAAAAAGGCGATGCTTAATTTATTTAAAACTTACACTCGACAGAATTGTTTGCATGACATACTCTTTGCTATTACCCCGGGCCTTTGCAAATGTTACCTTGAGAAGTCGTCACTATTGTAGGACTACCATTTTGTACTCAAAGGAGATGTTATAATAATTTAAGGATTCAGACGGTTCCAAAACGTTAAAAGAATACCTCTTATTTTCAGAAACACCGAATTAGAATGTTCTCGTCTTCTTCATTTTCCGGTTTATAAAGTCAGGGCTGTCGATTTTTTTTAAATATCGCATCGTTGGTGCTTTTTTCAAAAAATATCTGCATAGTACCTTAATATCATGCTTCAACAAACAAGATATGAAAAATTCAAGAAATCGAAAAGTATTATCAAATAAATTCTACATATTTTATTGAATGCAAGAAATAGAGCTGGGAAACTAACAATGGTCGTGCCAATCGAGATTTTCGATGTTTTCAGAGAGAAATTTCGATAGTATCAATAGTATTGTTTTTGGATGCTCTTTATAAAAATTAAAATTTTAAGAAATTTCGAAAGTATATTTCATATCATATTTTGTGCTTAATTCTATAAGTGCAACTAAAAATTAATAAACCATATCAAAGTAATTATAATTTTTAAATAAAACAGAGATTAATTCATGAGGAAAACAAAAAACATAAAAACAAATTACTCTATCCATAAATTCCTTTTCAAAAATAGGAGTATATCAACATTGTTCGCCATAAGCGAGACCCTTCCTGCGATCCGACTCTGACCCTGTTGCGGGTTTAAGCTAGCCTAGAATGCAGTTTTATTAATGGAAATTCAATGTTTAACTTGTTGTCAACTTTCGCGAAATGTAAGTGATGTGAAAATTGCCCAGCACCATCGATAATGACAAAAAACTGTCTATAGTGGCTCAAAGAGGTAAATATTTGATACCTCGATAGTACCGTCGTTTTTGTTACTAAGCATAAACGCTTCTTGATAAAGTTAATTAAAAGACTCCTTTACGCCAAAATTTCGAATAAGAATCGTCTTGACGTCGTCCCACGACGGCTCTGAATGATCCTCATAACATGAAAAGCTGCGCCTTGGATTTTGTTGGGAATGATACGGCGAAAGACGTAGACTCTTGCAGTAGATGTGGGAGGTAATAATTAAAATATCATCTCCTTTTCACGAATAAATGATGATAGAGGAAGGTGTCCTTTGTACTCGTGAATGTGGTGGGCATCCTTAAGAATGTGTGTAGCATATCACGAATGATTCTAGCAGCAGCGAAAGATGGTGGGTGTAGCTTCAAGTGGGGCACGCGCTGGTTCCGGCTCATTTTTTCGTCGGTAAAGGGAGTGAGTTTCCAATTTGATCCACAGTGCTACTTGCCCGCATATGTATATAACTGAGCAAGTATTTAATATCCTTTTTTAATTCGCGTGCGCACTGACTTTGAGGTAAATTTGTAGAAGGACAGAATTAATAGTGGGATAAAGAGGGATGGAATACCTGAAAAGGAGAGTGCTGCCTAGATGGAATGGCAACAGCTGATGTATGTGTGTCGCATAACCTGACAGAGGTTGGTGATCCCTTTGAAATACGCCTAACTCCCAACCGTCTTCATTGATGCAAGCTTCCATTAGTAAAGAAATTTCCAAGAAAACTGAAACCACGAGAAGGAGTAACTCGACTTCTGAGAAGTTTCTTTGACGCTGATGATCACGTTGATTCGCTTAGAGACTTTTTCCAGGAAAACTGAAACCACGAGAAGGAGTAACTCGACTTCTGAGAAGTTTCTTGTTTAGAGACGTTTTCCAGGAAAACTGGAGCCAAGGGAAGTAGTATCTCAACTTCCAAGAATTTTCCTCGACGCTGACGATCACGTTGTTGCGCTTTAGGGACTTTTTTCTAGGAAAACTGGAGTCACGAGAAGGAGTACCACGACTTCCAAGAATTTCGAACGATTCCAGGAAAACAGGAATCACCAGAAGGAGTATCTCGATAAGCGCCCTACAAACGATAACGTAAAATCGTTTGCAATCGAGAGATGAGTAAAGAGCCCAGTGCCGGCACACTGTATAGAATATGCACAAGATGGTTCTAGGTTAAACACGAAGTTGTACGAGATGCAGCAGATATCCCTTCAGTTCTGCAGTCCAGTCGCCGGGACATGTCCGAGCGCAAAAAGCTGTTTTGTTTTTTTTGCAGAGAATTCGGAGCAGCGTAGAAGACTTCCGACAAAAGCATTTCGACAAAAAAAGAGGCAGATCTTCGGATATTACCCTCTCATTCTGTGTCTTATAATCTGCCTGCCCTCGGCTCTCAGAGAGCAACATTCGGCCAGTGCTCTCTTTTGCGTCTCTCCGTTATGTTTAGAAAGAAACCAAAAGAAGAAGAAGACCTGGTACATTCTGTTTGAGTTATGAAAAGAGGAGCAGCAGTTATTTAAATTGTGCGCTGCGAGACATTAAAATTTTTGAATTAAAGTGATATTTCTTGGAAAAAAATAATATATAAAATTAGTTGAAGATGTTGTGCGTTGATCCACGTTTAAAGAACGTCCCCTTTTTTTTTTACATTTTTTATAGGTTTTATAACATAACCCAACAAATTCTGGTTCCGTTACCAGAAAGTGGCGTGAGGAAATCCCTCAAAGCAGTTTGAAAAGGTAAATATACAATGGGACGTCCCGGGGAGTTCCCCCGTGCGCCAGGACATGTCCCTTCGGAATTCCGAGAGGCTTTCCCCGGGATACTTTTATTTTGGAGCTGAAGAGATCCGATGCACAAAACACTTAGTAGGTTTTTATTTTTCTGTACACACTTTTGCGTATCTCTTTGTCAAAGCCGGTATGTTTTAACAAAACGAACCTTTTCAGTTTATGTGTCTTTTGCACGAGGTAAGTATATATGGGATTAGCACAAGCACAAAATCGCCCAATACTGCATTTAAGTGGAAATTTTAATGTTTTTGGTTACTCCGTCGACTGCGCCAATTTTGTTAACATAACTCTGTTAACATTTAATTAGATATAAATAACATTTTTAATTTTTTAGTTCGTATAAAATTGTTTATTTAACTTTATGTAGTTGCTTGTCTCACGTCTTACTTAGATCTCACTCACTTATAATCAAGAGAGATAATAAGTTCTCACTGTAGGCGAAGTTCGTAATGTAGGCGAAGAGAGACAGAGAGGGAAAGATTTGACTGAATAACTCGCGTGCGTTCACAAGGGTATTCCCGAGTTAAACTTTATTTTCGGAATTGAAGAGAATTTAAAATGTTTCATTTTGCAAGAGCAAGAACAGAGTACTTTCAACAATCTATTAAATTTAAAACATTAGTTAATTAAAAGAAAGTAACAAGTAACAAACAATAAAATATTTTAAAATCAACCACTAACAACAGAAATAAACTAATGTTTTTTAAACAATATTATGTATATTATTATTTACATTAATTACATTGAAAAACTTTAAAACAAAGTAATCACAAAAGTGAAAAACATAAATAACAAAACAGAAAGCTTTAGATGAGTGCCTCGACTAAGACCTGTTATTCAGCTTAAAGGAGCAAAAGCAGCAAGGAAATTTTGTAAAGCTCCACCTAACAGCTAATTTAATGTATGGCAGAGATATTTAAGCGTTTGTTATTGTAGAGCGTTAGAGCGGTCGTGGCAGTCGATAGGTAAATCGATAGATATTTATAAAACAAGACACTTTAGGATATATTTTGTTCTTATGGGTGAGGAAACGCTCTTTTCTACCTGTTACATACTTTCCAATGAATATAGTATACTCTTTCACTCTACAGTTAACGACATAAAAACTAAAAAATATTAAAGTAAATAAAAAAAACCATAAACGAGGAAAAAATCTTTTAATATAAAAAAAGAACTGAAAATTAACGGAAAAATATATGGAAGTGATTCTTTATGAAACGTATCGAGTTTTTTATATGATCACCAAAAGATTCTTATTTTTCATGATACTGATATAAAAAAAGGCGATGCTTAATTTATTTAAAACTTACACTCGACAGAATTGTTAGCATGACATACTCTTTGCTATTACCCCGGGCCTTTGCAAATGTTACCTTGAGAAGTCGTCACTATTGTAGGACTACCATTTTGTACTCAAAGGAGATGTTATAATAGTTTATGGATTCAGACGGTTCCAAAATGTTAACAGAATACCTCTTATTTTCAGAAACACCGAATTAGAATGTTCTCGTCTTCTTCATTTTCCGGTTTATAAAGTCAGGGCTGTCGATTTTTTTTAAATATCGTATCGTTTTTTAAATATCGTATCTTTTTTCAAAAAATATCTGAAAATATCAATTTAATTATCGATATATTGATAATATTTTTACATTTCAAATTATTTACATTTAAATGGAAGTGGAAATAAATTAAATTCACAGCGCATAGTACCTTAATATCATGCTTCAACAAACAAGATATGAAAAATTCAAGAAATCGAAAAGTATTATCAAATAAATTCTACATATTTTATAGAATGCAAGAAATAGAGCTGGGAAACTAACAATGGTCGCGCCAATCGATATTTTCGATGTTTTCAGAGAGAAATTTCGATAGTATCAATAGTATTGTTTTTGGATGCTCTTTATAAAAATTAAAATTTTAAGAAATTTCGAAAGTATATTTCATATCATATTTTGTGCTTAATTCTATAAGTGCAACTAAAAATTAATAAACCATATCAAAGTAATTATAATTTTTAAATAAAACAGAGATTAATTCATGAGGAAAACAAAAAACATAAAAACAAATTACTCTATCCATAAATTCCTTTTCAAAAATAGGAGTATATCAACATTGTTCGCCATAAGCGAGACCCTTCCTGCGATCCGACTCTGACCCTGTTGCGGGTTTAAGCTAGCCTAGAATGCAGTTTTATTAATGGAAATTCAATGTTTAACTTGTTGTCAACTTTCGCGAAATGTAAGTGATGTGAAAATTGCCCAGCACCATCGATAATGACAAAAAACTGTCGATAGTGGCTCAAAGAGGTAAATATTTGATACCTCGATAGTACCGTCGTTTTTGTTACTAAGCATAAACGCTTCTTGATAAAGTTAATTAAAAGACTCCTTTACGCCAAAATTTCGAATAAGAATCGTCTTGACGTCGTCCCACGACGGCTCCGAATGATCCTCATAACATGAAAAGCTGCGCCTTGGATTTTGTTGGGAATGATACGGCGAAAGACGTAGACTCTTGCAGTAGATGTGGGAGGTAATAATTAAAATATCATCTCCTTTTCACGAATAAATGATGATAGAGGAAGGTGTCCTTTGTACTCGTGAATGTGGTGGGCATCCTTAAGAATGTGTGTAGCATATCACGAATGATTCTAGCAGCAGCGAAAGATGGTGGGTGTAGCTTCAAGTGGGGCACGCGCTGGTTCCGGCTCATTTTTTCGTCGGTAAAGGGAGTGAGTTTCCAATTTGATCCACAGTGCTACTTGCCCGCATATGTATATAACTGAGCAAGTATTTAATAACCTTTTTTAATTCGCGTGCGCACTGACTTTGAGGTAAATTTGTAGGAGGACAGAATTAATAGTGGGATAAAAAAGGATGGAATACCTGAAAAGGAGAGTGCTGCCTAGATGGAATGGCAACAGCTGATGTATGTGTGTCGCATAACCTGACAGAGGTTGGTGATCCCTTTGAAATACGCCTAACTCCCAACCGTCTTCATTGATGCAAGCTTCCATTAGTAAAGAAATTTCCAAGAAAACTGAAACCACGAGAAGGAGTAACTCGACTTCTGAGAAGTTTCTTGTTTAGAGACGTTTTCCAGGGAAGCTGGAGCCAAGGGAAGTAGTATCTCAACTTCCAAGAATTTTCCTCGACGCTGACGGTCACGTTGTAGCGCTTGAGGGACTTTTTTCTAGGAAAACTGGAGTCAAGAGAAGGAGTACCACGACTTCCAAGAATTTCGCACGATTCCAGGAAAACAGGAATCACCAGAAGGAGTATCTCGATAAGCGCCCTACAAACGATAACGTAAAATCGTTAGCAATCGCGAGATGAGTAAAGAGCCCAGTGCCGGCACACTGCATAGAACATGCACAAGATGGTTCTTGGTTAAACACGAAGTTGTACGAGATGCAGCAAATATCCCTTCAGTTCTGCAGTCCAGTCGCCGGGACATGTCCGATCGCAAAAAGCTGTTTTGTTTTTTTGCAGAGAATTCGGAGCAGCGTAGAAGACTTCCGACAAAAGCATTTCGACAAAAAAAGAGGCAGATCTTCGGATATTACCCTCTCTTTCTGTGTCTTATACTCTGCCTGCCCTCGGCTCTCAGAGAGCAACATTCGGCCAGTGCTCTCTTTTGCGTCTTTCCGTTATGTTTAGAAAGAAACCAAAAGAAGAAGAAGACCTGGTACATTCTGTTTGAGTTATGAAAAGAGGAGCAGCAGTTATTTAAATTGTGCGCTGCGAGACATTAAAATTTTTGAATTAAAGTGATATTTCTTGGAAAAAAATAATATATAAAATTAGTTGAAGATGTTGTGCGTTGATCCACGTTTAAAGAACGTCCCCTTTTTTTTACATTTTTTATAGGTTTTATAACATAACCCAACAAATTCTGGTTCCGTTACCAGAAAGTGGCGTGAGGAAATCCCTCAAAGCAGTTTGAAAAGGTAAATATACAATGGGGCGTCCCGGGGAGTTCCCCCGTGCGCCAGGACATGTCCCTTCGGAGTTCCGAGAGGCTTTCCCCGGGATACTTTTATTTTGGAGCTGAAGAGATCCGATGCACAAAAACACTTAGTAGGTTTTTATTTTTCTGTACACACTTTTGCGTATCTCTTTGTCAAAGCCGGTATGTTTTAACAAAACGAACCTTTTCAGTTTATGTGTCTTTTGCACGAGGTAAGTATATATGGGATTAGCACAAGCACAAAATCGCCCAATACTGCATTTAAGTGGAAATTTTAATGTTTTTGGTTACTCCGTCGACTGCGCCAATTTTGTTAACATAACTCTGTTAACATTTAATTAGATATAAATAACATTTTTAATTTTTTAGTTCGTATAAAATTGTTTATTTAACTTTATGTAGTTGCTTGTCTCACGTCTTACTTAGATCTCACTCACTTATAATCGAGAGAGATAATAAGTTCTCACTGTTGAATGTAGGCGAAGGGAGACAGAGAGGGAAAGATTTGACTGAATAACTCGCGTGCGTTCACAAGGGTATTCCCGAGTTAAACTTTATTTTCGGAATTGAAGAGAATTTAAAATGTTTTATTTTGCAAGAGCAAGAACAGAGTACTTTCAACAATCTATTAAATTTAAAACATTAGTTAATTAAAAGAAAGTAACAAGTAACAAACAATAAAATATTTTAAAATCAACCACTAACAACAGAAATAAACTAATGTTTTTTAAACAATATTATGTATATTATTATTTACATTAATTACATTGAAAAACTTTAAAACAAAGTAATCACAAAAGTGAAAAACATAAATAACAAAACAGAAAGCTTTAGATGAGTGCCTCGACTAAGACCTGTTATTCAGCTTAAAGGAGCAAAAGCAGCAAGGAAATTTTGTAAAGCTCCACCTAACAGCTAATTTAATGTATGGCAGAGATATTTAAGCGTTTGTTATTGTAGAGCGTTAGAGCGGTCGTGGCAGTCGATAGGTAAATTGATAGATATTTATAAACAAGACACTTTAGGATATATTTTGCACTTATGGGTGAGGAAACGCTCTTTTCTACCTGTTACATACTTTCCAATGAATATAGTATACTCTTTCACTCTACAGTTAACGACACAAAAAACTAAAAACATTAAAGTAAATAAAAAAAAAACCATAAACGAGGAAAAAAATCTTTTAATATAAAAAAAAAAACTGAAAATTAACGGAAAAATATATGGAAGTGATTCTTTATGAAACGTATCGAGTTTTTTATATGATCACCAAAAGATTCTTGTTTTTCATGATACTGATATAAAAAAGGCAATGCTTAATTTATTTAAAACTTACACTCGACAGAATTGTTTGCATGAAATACTCTTTGCTATTACCCCGGGCCTTTGCAAATGTTACCTTGAGAAGTCGTCACTATTGTAGGACTACCATTGTGTACTCAAAGGAGATGTTATAATAATTTAAGGATTCAGACGGTTCCAAAATGTTAAAAGAATACCTCTTATTTTCAGAAACACCGAATTAGAATGTTCTCGTCTTCTTCATTTTCCGGTTTAAGTCAGGGCTGTCGATTTTTTTTAAATATCGTATCGTTGGTGCTTTTTTCAAAAAATATCTGAAAATATCAATTTAATTATCGATATATTGATAATATTTTTACATTTCAAATTATTTACATTTAAATGGGAGAGGAAATAAATTAAATTCACAGCGCATAGTACCTTAATATCATGCTTCAACAAACAAGATATGAAAAATTCAAGAAATCGAAAAGTATTATCAAATAAATTCTACATATTATATACATATACATATAGAAATAGAGCTGGGAAACTAACAATGGTCGCGCCAATCGATATTTTCGATGTTTTCAGAGAGAAATTTCGATAGTATCAATAGTATTGTTTTTGGATGCTCTTTATAAAAATTAAAATTTTAAGAAATTTCGAAAGTATATTTCATGTCATATTTTGTGCTTAATTCTATAAGTGCAACTAAAAATTAATAAACCATATCAAAGTAATTATCATTTTTAAATAAAACAGAGATTAATTCATGAGGAAAACAAAAAACATAAAAACAAATTACTCTATCCATAAATTCCTTTTCAAAAATAGGAGTATATCAACATTGTTCGCCATAAGCGAGACCCTTCCGGACATGCGATCCGACTCTGTCCCTGTTGCGGGTTTAAGCTAGCCTAGAATGCAGTTTTATTAATAGAAATTCGATGTTTAACTTGTTGTCAACTTTCGCGAAATGTAAGTGATGTGAAAATTGCCCAGCACCATCGATAGTGACAAAAAACTGTCGATAGTGGCTCAAAGAGGTAAATATTTGATACCTCGATAGTACCATCGTTTTTGTTACTAAGCATAAACGCTTCTTGATAAAGTTAATTAAAAGACTCCTTTACGCCAAAATTTCGAATAAGATTCGTCTTGACGTCGTCCCACGACGTGAAAAGCTGCGCCTTAGATTTTGTTGGGAATGATACGGCGAAAGACGTAGACTCTTGCAGTAGATGTGGGAGGTAATAATTAAAATATCATCTCCTTTTCACGAATAAATGATGATAGAGGAAGGTGTCCTTTGTACTCGTGAATGTGGTGGGCATCCTTAAGAATGTGTGTAGCATATCACGAATGATTCTAGCAGCAGCGAAAGATGGTGGGTGTAGCTTCAAGTGGGGCACGCGCTGGTTCCGGCTCATTTTTTCGTCGGTAAAGGGAGTGAGTTTCCAATTTGATCCACAGTGCTACTTGCCCGCATATGTATATAACTGAGCAAGTATTTAATATCCTTTTTTAAATCGCGTGCGCACTGACTTTGAGGTAAATTTGTAGAAGGACAGAATTAATAGTGGGATAAAGAGGGATGGAATACCTGAAAAGGAGAGTGCTGCCTAGATGGAATGGCAACAGCTGATGTATGTGTGTCGCATAACCTGACAGAGGTTGGTGATCCCTTTGAAATACGCCTAACTCCCAACCGTCTTCATTGATGCAAGCTTCCATTAGTAAAGAAATTTCCAAGAAAACTGAAACCACGAGAAGGAGTAACTCGACTTCTGAGAAGTTTCTTTGACGCTGATGATCACGTTGATTCGCTTAGAGACTTTTTCCAGGAAAACTGAAACCACGAGAAGGAGTAACTCGACTTCTGAGAAGTTTCTTGTTTAGAGACGTTTTCCAGGAAAACTGGAGCCAAGGGAAGTAGTATCTCAACTTCCAAGAATTTTCCTCGACGCTGACGATCACGTTGTTGCGCTTTAGGGACTTTTTTCTAGGAAAACTGGAGTCACGAGAAGGAGTACCACGACTTCCAAGAATTTCGAACGATTCCAGGAAAACAGGAATCACCAGAAGGAGTATCTCGATAAGCGCCCTACAAACGATAACGTAAAATCGTTTGCAATCGAGAGATGAGTAAAGAGCCCAGTGCCGGCACACTGCATAGAACATGCACAAGATGGTTCTAGGTTAAACACGAAGTTGTACGAGATGCAGCAAATATCCCTTCAGTTCTGCAGTCCAGTCGCCGGGACATGTCCGAGCGCAAAAAGCTGTTTTGTTTTTTTTGCAGAGAATTCGGAGCAGCGTAGAAGACTTCCGACAAAAGCATTTCGATAAAAAAAGAGGCAGATCTTCGGATATTACCCTCTCATTCTGTGTCTTATACTCTGCCTGCCCTCGGCTCTCAGAGAGCAACATTCGGCCAGTGCTCTCTTTTGCGTCTCTCCGTTATGTTTAGAAAGAAGAAGAAGAAGACCTGGTACATTCTGTTTGAGTTATGAAAAGAGGAGCAGCAGTTATTTAAATTGTGCGCTGCGAGACATTAAAATTTTTGAATTAAAGTGATATTTCTTGGAAAAAAATAATATATAAAATTAGTTGAAGATGTTGTGCGTTGATCCCTTTTTTTTTTACATTTTTTATAGGTTTTATAACATAACCCAACAAATTCTGGTTCCGTTACCAGAAAGTGGCGTGAGGAAATCCCTCAAAGCAGTTTGAAAAGGTAAATATACAATGGGACGTCCCGGGGAGTTCCCCCGTGCGCCAGGACATGTCCCTTCGGAATTCCGAGAGGCTTTCCCCGGGATACTTTTATTTTGGAGCTGAAGAGATCCGATGCACAAAACACTTAGTAGGTTTTTATTTTTCTGTACACACTTTTGCGTATCTCTTTGTCAAAGCCGGTATGTTTTAACAAAACGAACCTTTTCAGTTTATGTGTCTTTTGCACGAGGTAAGTATATATGGGATTAGCACAAGCACAAAATCGCCCAATACTGCATTTAAGTGGAAATTTTAATGCTTTTGGTTACTCCGTCGACTGCGCCAATTTTGTTAACATAACTCTGTTAACATTTAATTAGATATAAATAACATTTTTAATTTTTTAGTTCGTATAAAATTGTTTATTTAACTTTATGTAGTTTCTTGTCTCACGTCTTACTTAGATCTCACTCACTTATAATCAAGAGAGATAATAAGTTCTCACTGTAGGCGAAGTTCGTAATGTAGGCGAAGAGAGACAGAGAGGGAAAGATTTGACTGAATAACTCGCGTGCGTTCACAAGGGTATTCCCGAGTTAAACTTTATTTTCGGAATTGAAGAGAATTTAAAATGTTTCATTTTGCAAGAGCAAGAACAGAGTACTTTCAACAATCTATTAAATTTAAAACATTAGTTAATTAAAAGAAAGTAACAAGTAACAAACAATAAAATATTTTAAAATCAACCACTAACAACAGAAATAAACTAATGTTTTTTAAACAATATTATGTATATTATTATTTACGTTAATTACATTGAAAAACTTTAAAACAAAGTAATCACAAAAGTGAAAAACATAAATAACAAAACAGAAAGCTTTAGATGAGTGCCTCGACTAAGACCTGTTATTCAGCTTAAAGGAGCAAAAGCAGCAAGGAAATTTTGGCAGAGATATTTAAGCGTTTGTTATTGTAGAGCGTTAGAGCGGTCGTGGCAGTCGATAGGTAAATCGATAGATATTCATAAAACAAGACACTTTAGGATATATTTTGTTCTTATGGGTGAGGAAACGCTCTTTTCTACCTGTTACATACTTTCCAATGAATATAGTATACTCTTTCACTCTACAGTTAACGACATAAAATCTAAAAAACATTAAAGTAAATAAAAAAAAACCTTAAACGAGGAAAAAATCTTTTAATATAAAAAAGAACTGAAAATTAACGGAAAAATATATGGAAGTGATTCTTTATGAAACGTATCGAGTTTTTTATATGATCACCAAAAGATTCTTATTTTTCATGATACTGATATAAAAAAAGGCGATGCTTAATTTATTTAAAACTTACACTCGACAGAATTGTTAGCATGACATACTCTTTGCTATTACCCCGGGCCTTTGCAAATGTTACCTTGAGAAGTCGTCACTATTTTAGGACTACCATTTTGTACTCAAAGGAGATGTTATAATAGTTTAAGGATTCAGACGGTTCCAAAATGTTAAAAGAATACCTCTTATTTTCAGAAACACCGAATTAGAATGTTCTCGTCTTCTTCATTTTCCGGTTTATAAAGTCAGGGCTGTCGATTTTTTTTAAATATCGTATCGTTTTTTAAATATCGTACCTTTTTTCAAAAAATATCTGAAAATATCAATTTAATTATCGATATATTGATAATATTTTTACATTTCAAATTATTTACATTTAAATGGAAGAGGAAATAAATTAAATTCACAGCGCATAGTACCTTAATATCATGCTTCAACAAACAAGATATGAAAAATTCAAGAAATCGAAAAGTATTATCAAATAAATTCTACATATTTTATAGAATGCAAGAAATAGAGCTGGGAAACTAACAATGGTCGCGCCAATCGATATTTTCGATGTTTTCAGAGAGAAATTTCGATAGTATCAATAGTATTGTTTTTGGATGCTCTTTATAAAAATTAAAATTTTAAGAAATTTCGAATGTATATTTCATATCATATTTTGTGCTTAATTCTATAAGTGCAACTAAAAATTAATAAACCATATCAAAGTAATTATCATTTTTAAATAAAACAGAGATTAATTCATGAGGTAAATAAAAAACATAAAAACAAATTACTCTATCCATAAATTCCTTTTCAAAAATAGGAGTATATTAACATTGTTCGCCATAAGCGAGACCCTTCCGGACATGCGATCCGAATCTGTCGCTGTTGCGGGTTTAAGCTAGCCTAGAATGCTGTTCTATTAATAGAAATTCAATGTTTAACTTGTTGTCAACTTTCGCGAAATGTAAGTGATGTGAAAATTGCCCAGCACCATCGATAGTGACAAAAAACTGTCGATAGTGGCTCAAAGAGGTAAATATTTGATACCTCGATAGTACCATCGTTTTTGTTACTAAGCATAAACGCTTCTTGATAAAGTTAATTAAAAGACTCCTTTACGCCAAAATTTCGAATAAGAATCGTCTTGACGTCGTCCCACGACGGCTCCGAATGATCCTCATAATATGAAAAGCTGCGCCTTGGATTTTGTTGGGAATGATACGGCGAAAGACGTAGACTCTTGCAGTAGATGTGGGAGGTAATAATTAAAATATCATCTCCTTTTCACGAATAAATGATGATAGAGGAAGGTGTCCTTTGTACTCGTGAATGTGGTGGGCATCCTTAAGAATGTGTGTAGCATATCACGAATGATTCTAGCAGCAGCGAAAGATGGTGGGTGTAGCTTCAAGTGGGGCACGCGCTGGTTCCGGCTCATTTTTTCGTCGGTAAAGGGAGTGAGTTTCCAATTTGATCCACAGTGCTACTTGCCCGCATATGTATATAACTGAGCAAGTATTTAATAACCTTTTTTAATTCGCGTGCGCACTGACTTTGAGGTAAATTTGTAGGAGGACAGAATTAATAGTGGGATAAAAAAGGATGGAATACCTGAAAAGGAGAGTGCTGCCTAGATGGAATGGCAACAGCTGATGTATGTGTGTCGCATAACCTGACAGAGGTTGGTGATCCCTTTGAAATACGCCTAACTCCCAACCGTCTTCATTGATGCAAGCTTCCATTAGTAAAGAAAGTTCCAAGAAAACTGAAACCACGAGAAGGAGTAACTCGACTTCTGAGAAGTTTCTTTGACGCTGATGATCACGTTGATTCGCTTAGAGACTTTTTCCAGGAAAACTGAAACCACGAGAAGGAGTAACTCGACTTCTGAGAAGTTTCTTGTTTAGAGACGTTTTCCAGGAAAACTGGAGCCAAGGGAAGTAGTATCTCAACTTCCAAGAATTTTCCTCGACGCTGACGATCACGTTGTTGCGCTTGAGGGACTTTTTTCTAGGAAAACTGGAGTCAAGAGAAGGAGTACCACGACTTTCAAGAATTTCGCACGATTCCAGGAAAACAGGAATCACCAGAAGGAGTATCTCGATAAGCGCCCTACAAACGATAACGTAAAATCGTTTGCAATCGCGAGATGAGTAAAGAGCCCAGTGCCGGCACACTGCATAGAACATGCACAAGATGGTTCTTGGTTAAACACGAAGTTGTACGAGATGCAGCAAATATCCCTTCAGTTCTGCAGTCCAGTCGCCGGGACATGTCCGATCGCAAAAAGCTGTTTTGTTTTTTTGCAGAGAATTCGGAGCAGCGTAGAAGACTTCCGACAAAAGCATTTCGACAAAAAAAGAGGCAGATCTTCGGATATTACCCTCTCTTTCTGTGTCTTATACTCTGCCTGCCCTCGGCTCTCAGAGAGCAACATTCGGCCAGTGCTCTCTTTTGCGTCTCTCCGTTATGTTTAGAAAGAAGAAGAAGAAGACCTGGTACATTCTGTTTGAGTTATGAAAAGAGGAGCAGCAGTTATTTAAATTGTGCGCTGCGAGACATTAAAATTTTTGAATTAAAGTGATATTTCTTGGAAAAAAATAATATATAAAATTAGTTGAAGATGTTGTGCGTTGATCCACGTTTAAAGAACGTCCCCTTTTTTTTACATTTTTTATAGGTTTTATAACATAACCCAACAAATTCTGGTTCCGTTACCAGAAAGTGGCGTGAGGAAATCCCTCAAAGCAGTTTGAAAAGGTAAATATACAATGGGGCGTCCCGGGGAGTTCCCCCGTGCGCCAGGACATGTCCCTTCGGAGTTCCGAGAGGCTTTCCCCGGGATACTTTTATTTTGGAGCTGAAGAGATCCGATGCACAAAAACACTTAGTAGGTTTTTATTTTTCTGTACACACTTTTGCGTATCTCTTTGTCAAAGCCGGTATGTTTTAACAAAACGAACCTTTTCAGTTTATGTGTCTTTTGCACGAGGTAAGTATATATGGGATTAGCACAAGCACAAAATCGCCCAATACTGCATTTAAGTGGAAATTTTAATGTTTTTGGTTACTCCGTCGACTGCGCCAATTTTGTTAACATAACTCTGTTAACATTTAATTAGATATAAATAACATTTTTAATTTTTTAGTTCGTATAAAATTGTTTATTTAACTTTATGTAGTTGCTTGTCTCACGTCTTACTTAGATCTCACTCACTTATAATCGAGAGAGATAATAAGTTCTCACTGTTGAATGTAGGCGAAGGGAGACAGAGAGGGAAAGATTTGACTGAATAACTCGCGTGCGTTCACAAGGGTATTCCCGAGTTAAACTTTATTTTCGGAATTGAAGAGAATTTAAAATGTTTTATTTTGCAAGAGCAAGAACAGAGTACTTTCAACAATCTATTAAATTTAAAACATTAGTTAATTAAAAGAAAGTAACAAGTAACAAACAATAAAATATTTTAAAATCAACCACTAACAACAGAAATAAACTAATGTTTTTTAAACAATATTATGTATATTATTATTTACATTAATTACATTGAAAAACTTTAAAACAAAGTAATCACAAAAGTGAAAAACATAAATAACAAAACAGAAAGCTTTAGATGAGTGCCTCGACTAAGACCTGTTATTCAGCTTAAAGGAGCAAAAGCAGCAAGGAAATTTTGTAAAGCTCCACCTAACAGCTAATTTAATGTATGGCAGAGATATTTAAGCGTTTTTTATTGTAGAGCGTTAGAGCGGTCGTGGCAGTCGATAGGTAAATTGATAGATATTTATAAACAAGACACTTTAGGATATATTTTGTACTTATGGGTGAGGAAACGCTCTTTTCTACCTGTTACATACTTTCCAATGAATATAGTATACTCTTTCACTCTACAGTTAACGACACAAAAAACTAAAAACATTAAAGTAAATAAAAAAAAAACCATAAACGAGGAAAAAAATCTTTTAATATAAAAAAAAAAACTGAAAATTAACGGAAAAATATATGGAAGTGATTCTTTATGAAACGTATCGAGTTTTTTATATGATCACCAAAAGATTCTTGTTTTTCATGATACTGATATAAAAAAGGCGATGCTTAATTTATTTAAAACTTACACTCGACAGAATTGTTTGCATGAAATACTCTTTGCTATTACCCCGGGCCTTTGCAAATGTTACCTTGAGAAGTCGTCACTATTGTAGGACTACCATTGTGTACTCAAAGGAGATGTTATAATAATTTAAGGATTCAGACGGTTCCAAAATGTTAAAAGAATACCTCTTATTTTCAGAAACACCGAATTAGAATGTTCTCGTCTTCTTCATTTTCCGGTTTAAGTCAGGGCTGTCGATTTTTTTTAAATATCGTATCGTTGGTGCTTTTTCAAAAAATATCTGAAAATATCAATTTAATTATCGATATAATGATAATATTTTTACATTTCAAATTATTTACATTTAAATGGGAGAGGAAATAAATTAAATTCACAGCGCATAGTACCTTAATATCATGCTTCAACAAACAAGATATGAAAAATTCAAGAAATCGAAAAGTATTATCAAATAAATTCTACATATTTTATTGAGTGCAAGAAATAGAGCTGGGAAACTAACAATGGTCGCGCCAATCGATATTTTCGATGTTTTCAGAGAGAAATTTCGATAGTATCAATAGTATTGTTTTTGGATGCTCTTTATAAAAATTAAAATTTTAAGAAATTTCGAAATTGCTTAATTCTATAAGTGCAACTAAAAATTAATAAACCATATCAAAGTAATTATCATTTTTAAATAAAACAGAGATTAATTCATGAGGAAAACAAAAAACATAAAAACAAATTACTCTATCCATAAATTCCTTTTCAAAAATAGGAGTATATCAACATTGTTCGCCATAAGCGAGACCCTTCCGGACATGCGATCCGACTCTGTCCCTGTTGCGGGTTTAAGCTAGCCTAGAATGCAGTTTTATTAATAGAAATTCGATGTTTAACTTGTTTTCAACTTTCGCGAAATGTAAGTGATGTGAAAATTGCCCAGCACCATCGATAGTGACAAAAAACTGTCGATAGTGGCTCAAAGAGGTAAATATTTGATACCTCGATAGTACCATCGTTTTTGTTACTAAGCATAAACGCTTCTTGATAAAGTTAATTAAAAGACTCCTTTACGCCAAAATTTCGAATAAGATTCGTCTTGACGTCGTCCCACGACGTGAAAAGCTGCGCCTTAGATTTTGTTGGGAATGATACGGCGAAAGACGTAGACTCTTGCAGTAGATGTGGGAGGTAATAATTAAAATATCATCTCCTTTTCACGAATAAATGATGATAGAGGAAGGTGTCCTTTGTACTCGTGAATGTGGTGGGCATCCTTAAGAATGTCCCCAAACGTGTAGCATATCACGAATGATTCTAGCAGCACCGAAAGATGGTGGGTGTAGCTTCAAGTGGTGCACGCGCTGGTTCCGGCTCATTTTTTCGTCGGTAAAGGGAGTGAGTTTCTAATTTGATCCACAGTGCTACTTGCCCTCATATGTATATAACTGAGCAAGTATTTAATATCCTATTTTAATTCGCGTGCGAACTGACTTTGAGGTAAATTTGTAGGAGGACAGAATTAATAGAGGGATAAAGAGGGATGGAATACCTGAAAAGAAGAGTGCTGCCTAGATGGAATGGCAACAGCTGATGTATGTGTGTCGCATAACCTGACAGAGGTTGGTGATCCCTTTGACATACGCCTAACTCCCAACCGTCTTCATTGATGCAGGCTTCCATTAGTAAAGAAATTTCCAGGAAAACTGAAACCACGAGAAGGAGTAACTCGACTTCTGAGAAGTTTCTTCGATGCTGATGATCACGTTGATTCTCTTAGAGACTTTTTCCAGGAAAACTGAAACCACGAGAAGGAGTAACTCGACTTCTGAGAAGTTTCTTGTTTAGAGACGTTTTCCAGGAAAGCTGGAGCCAAGGGAAGTAGTATCTCAACTTCCAAGAATTTTCCTCGACGCTGACGGTCACGTTGTAGCGCTTGAGGGACTTTTTTCTAGGAAAACTGGAGTCAAGAGAAGGAGTACCACGACTTCCAAGAATTTCGCACGATTCCAGGAAAACAGGAATCACCAGAAGGAGTATCTCGATAAGCGCCCTACAAACGATAACGTAAAATCGTTTGCAATCGAGAGATGAGTAAAGAGCCCAGTTCCGGCACACTGCATAGAACATGCACAAGATGGTTCTAGGTTAAACACGAAGTTGTACGAGATGCAGCAAATATCCCTTCAGTTCTGCAGTCCAGTCGCCGGGACATGTCCGATCGCAAAAAGCTGTTTTGTTTTTTTGCAGAGAATTCGGAGCAGCGTAGAAGACTTCCGACAAAAGCATTTCGACAAAAAAAGAGGCAGATCTTCGGATATTACCCTCTCTTTCTGTGTCTTATAATCTGCCTGCCCTCGGCTCTCAGAGAGCAACATTCGGCCAGTGCTCTCTTTTGCGTCTCTCCCTTATGTTTAGAAAGAAACCAAAAGAAGAAGAAGACCTGGTACATTCTGTTTGAGTTATGAAAAGCAGTTATTTAAATTGTGCGCTGCGAGACATTAAAATTTTTGAATTAAAGTGATATTTCTTGGAAAAAAATAATACATAAAATTAGTTGAAGATGTTGTGCGTTGATCCACGTTTAAAGAACGTCCCCTTTTTTTTACATTTTGTATAGGTTTTATAACATAACCCAACAAATTCTGGTTCCGTTACCAGAAAGTGGCGTGAGGAAATCCCTCAAAGCAGTTTGAAAAGGTAAATATACAATGGGGCGTCCCGGGGAGTTCCCCCGTGCGCCAGGACATGTTCCTTCGGAATTCCGAGAGGCTTTCCCCGGGATACTTTTATTTTGGAGCTGAAGAGATCCGATGCACAAAAACACTTAGTAGGTTTTTATTTTTCTGTACACACTATTGCGTATCTCTTTGTCAAAGCCGGTATGTTTTAACAAAACGAACCTTTTCAGTTTATGTGTCTTTTGCACGAGGTAAGTATATATGGGATTAGCACAAGCACAAAATCGCCCAATACTGCATTTAAGTGAAAATTTTAATGTTTTTGGTTACTCCGTCGACTGCGCCAATTTTGTTAACATAACTCTGTTAACATTTAATTAGATATAAATAACATTTTTAATTTTTTAGTTCGTATAAAATTGTTTATTTAACTTTATGTAGTTGCTTGTCTCACGTCTTACTTAGATCTCACTCACTTATAATCAAGAGAGATAATAAGTTCTCACTGTTGAATGTAGGCGAAGGGAGACAGAGAGGGAAAGATTTGACTGAATAACTCGCGTGCGTTCACAAGGGTATTCCCGAGTTAAACTTTATTTTCGGAATTGAAGAGAATTTAAAATGTTTTATTTTGCAAGAGCAACAACAGAGTACTTTCAACAATCTATTAAATTTAAAACATTAGTTAATTAAAAGAAAGTAACAAGTAACAAACAATAAAATATTTTAAAATCAACCACTAACAACAGAAATAAACTAATGTTTTTTAAACAATATTATGTATATTATTATTTACATTAATTACATTGAAAAACTTTAAAACAAAGTAATCACAAAAGTGAAAAACATAAATAACAAAACAGAAAGCTTTAGATGAGTGCCTCGACTAAGACCTGTTATTCAGCTTAAAGGAGCAAAAGCAGCAAGGAAATTTTGTAAAGCTCCACCTAACAGCTAATTTAATGTATGGCAGAGATATTTAAGCGTTTTTTATTGTAGAGCGTTAGAGCGGTCGTGGCAGTCGATAGGTAAATTGATAGATATTTATAAACAAGACACTTTAGGATATATTTTGTACTTATGGGTGAGGAAACGCTCTTTTCTACCTGTTACATACTTTCCAATGAATATAGTATACTCTTTCACTCTACAGTTAACGACACAAAAAACTAAAAACATTAAAGTAAATAAAAAAAAAACCATAAACGAGGAAAAAAATCTTTTAATATAAAAAAAAAAACTGAAAATTAACGGAAAAATATATGGAAGTGATTCTTTATGAAACGTATCGAGTTTTTTATATGATCACCAAAAGATTCTTGTTTTTCATGATACTGATATAAAAAAGGCGATGCTTAATTTATTTAAAACTTACACTCGACAGAATTGTTTGCATGAAATACTCTTTGCTATTACCCCGGGCCTTTGCAAATGTTACCTTGAGAAGTCGTCACTATTGTAGGACTACCATTGTGTACTCAAAGGAGATGTTATAATAATTTAAGGATTCAGACGGTTCCAAAATGTTAAAAGAATACCTCTTATTTTCAGAAACACCGAATTAGAATGTTCTCGTCTTCTTCATTTTCCGGTTTAAGTCAGGGCTGTCGATTTTTTTTTAATATCGTATCGTTGGTGCTTTTTCAAAAAATATCTGAAAATATCAATTTAATTATCGATATAATGATAATATTTTTACATTTCAAATTATTTACATTTAAATGGGAGAGGAAATAAATTAAATTCACAGCGCATAGTACCTTAATATCATGCTTCAACAAACAAGATATGAAAAATTCAAGAAATCGAAAAGTATTATCAAATAAATTCTACATATTTTATTGAGTGCAAGAAATAGAGCTGGGAAACTAACAATGGTCGCGCCAATCGATATTTTCGATGTTTTCAGAGAGAAATTTCGATAGTATCAATAGTATTGTTTTTGGATGCTCTTTATAAAAATTAAAATTTTAAGAAATTTCGAAATTGCTTAATTCTATAAGTGCAACTAAAAATTAATAAACCATATCAAAGTAATTATCATTTTTAAATAAAACAGAGATTAATTCATGAGGAAAACAAAAAACATAAAAACAAATTACTCTATCCATAAATTCCTTTTCAAAAATAGGAGTATATCAACATTGTTCGCCATAAGCGAGACCCTTCCGGACATGCGATCCGACTCTGTCCCTGTTGCGGGTTTAAGCTAGCCTAGAATGCAGTTTTATTAATAGAAATTCGATGTTTAACTTGTTTTCAACTTTCGCGAAATGTAAGTGATGTGAAAATTGCCCAGCACCATCGATAGTGACAAAAAACTGTCGATAGTGGCTCAAAGAGGTAAATATTTGATACCTCATAGTACCGTCGTTTTTGTTACTAAGCATAAACGCTTCTTGATAAAGTTAATTAAAAGACTCCTTTACGCCAAAATTTCGAATAAGATTCGTCTTGACGTCGTCCCACGACGTGAAAAGCTGCGCCTTAGATTTTGTTGGGAATGATACGGCGAAAGACGTAGACTCTTGCAGTAGATGTGGGAGGTAATAATTAAAATATCATCTCCTTTTCACGAATAAATGATGATAGAGGAAGGTGTCCTTTGTACTCGTGAATGTGGTGGGCATCCTTAAGAATGTCCCCAAACGTGTAGCATATCACGAATGATTCTAGCAGCACCGAAAGATGGTGGGTGTAGCTTCAAGTGGTGCACGCGCTGGTTCCGGCTCATTTTTTCGTCGGTAAAGGGAGTGAGTTTCTAATTTGATCCACAGTGCTACTTGCCCTCATATGTATATAACTGAGCAAGTATTTAATATCCTATTTTAATTCGCGTGCGAACTGACTTTGAGGTAAATTTGTAGGAGGACAGAATTAATAGAGGGATAAAGAGGGATGGAATACCTGAAAAGAAGAGTGCTGCCTAGATGGAATGGCAACAGCTGATGTATGTGTGTCGCATAACCTGACAGAGGTTGGTGATCCCTTTGACATACGCCTAACTCCCAACCGTCTTCATTGATGCAGGCTTCCATTAGTAAAGAAATTTCCAGGAAAACTGAAACCACGAGAAGGAGTAACTCGACTTCTGAGAAGTTTCTTCGATGCTGATGATCACGTTGATTCTCTTAGAGACTTTTTCCAGGAAAACTGAAACCACGAGAAGGAGTAACTCGACTTCTGAGAAGTTTCTTGTTTAGAGACGTTTTCCAGGAAAGCTGGAGCCAAGGGAAGTAGTATCTCAACTTCCAAGAATTTTCCTCGACGCTGACGGTCACGTTGTAGCGCTTGAGGGACTTTTTTCTAGGAAAACTGGAGTCAAGAGAAGGAGTACCACGACTTCCAAGAATTTCGCACGATTCCAGGAAAACAGGAATCACCAGAAGGAGTATCTCGATAAGCGCCCTACAAACGATAACGTAAAATCGTTTGCAATCGAGAGATGAGTAAAGAGCCCAGTTCCGGCACACTGCATAGAACATGCACAAGATGGTTCTAGGTTAAACACGAAGTTGTACGAGATGCAGCAAATATCCCTTCAGTTCTGCAGTCCAGTCGCCGGGACATGTCCGATCGCAAAAAACTGTTTTGTTTTTTTGCAGAGAATTCGGAGCAGCGTAGAAGACTTCCGACAAAAGCATTTCGACAAAAAAAGAGGCAGATCTTCGGATATTACCCTCTCTTTCTGTGTCTTATAATCTGCCTGCCCTCGGCTCTCAGAGAGCAACATTCGGCCAGTGCTCTCTTTTGCGTCTCTCCCTTATGTTTAGAAAGAAACCAAAAGAAGAAGAAGACCTGGTACATTCTGTTTGAGTTATGAAAAGCAGTTATTTAAATTGTGCGCTGCGAGACATTAAAATTTTTGAATTAAAGTGATATTTCTTGGAAAAAAATAATACATAAAATTAGTTGAAGATGTTGTGCGTTGATCCACGTTTAAAGAACGTCCCCTTTTTTTTACATTTTGTATAGGTTTTATAACATAACCCAACAAATTCTGGTTCCGTTACCAGAAAGTGGCGTGAGGAAATCCCTCAAAGCAGTTTGAAAAGGTAAATATACAATGGGGCGTCCCGGGGAGTTCCCCCGTGCGCCAGGACATGTTCCTTCGGAATTCCGAGAGGCTTTCCCCGGGATACTTTTATTTTGGAGCTGAAGAGATCCGATGCACAAAAACACTTAGTAGGTTTTTATTTTTCTGTACACACTATTGCGTATCTCTTTGTCAAAGCCGGTATGTTTTAACAAAACGAACCTTTTCAGTTTATGTGTCTTTTGCACGAGGTAAGTATATATGGGATTAGCACAAGCACAAAATCGCCCAATACTGCATTTAAGTGAAAATTTTAATGTTTTTGGTTACTCCGTCGACTGCGCCAATTTTGTTAACATAACTCTGTTAACATTTAATTAGATATAAATAACATTTTTAATTTTTTAGTTCGTATAAAATTGTTTATTTAACTTTATGTAGTTGCTTGTCTCACGTCTTACTTAGATCTCACTCACTTATAATCAAGAGAGATAATAAGTTCTCACTGTTGAATGTAGGCGAAGGGAGACAGAGAGGGAAAGATTTGACTGAATAACTCGCGTGCGTTCACAAGGGTATTCCCGAGTTAAACTTTATTTTCGGAATTGAAGAGAATTTAAAATGTTTTATTTTGCAAGAGCAAGAACAGAGTACTTTCAACAATCTATTAAATTTAAAACATTAGTTAATTAAAAGAAAGTAACAAGTAACAAACAATAAAATATTTTAAAATCAACCACTAACAACAGAAATAAACTAATGTTTTTTAAACAATATTATGTATATTATTATTTACATTAATTACATTGAAAAACTTGAAAACAAAGTAATCACAAAAGTGAAAAACATAAATAACAAAACAGAAAGCTTTAGATGAGTGCCTCGACTAAGACCTGTTATTCAGCTTAAAGGAGCAAAAGCAGCAAGGAAATTTTGTAAAGCTCCACCTAACAGCTAATTTAATGTATGGCAGAGATATTTAAGCGTTTGTTATTGTAGAGCGTTAGAGCGGTCGTGGCAGTCGATAGGTAAATCGATAGATATTTATAAAACAAGACACTTTAGGATATATTTTGTTCTTATGGGTGAGGAAACGCTCTTTTCTACCTGTTACATACTTTCCAATGAATATAGTATACTCTTTCACTCTACAGTTAACGACACAAAAAACTAAAAACATTATAGTAAATCAAAAAAAACCATAAACGAGGAAAAAAATCTTTTAATATAAAAAAAGGACTGAAAATTAACGGAAAAATATATGGAAGTGATTCTTTATGAAACGTATCGAGTTTTTTATATGATCACCAAAAGATTCTTATTTTTCATGATACTGATATAAAAAAAGGCGATGCTTAATTTATTTAAAACTTACACTCGACAGAATTGTTTGCATGACATACTCTTTGCTATTACCCCGGGCCTTTGCAAATGTTACCTTGAGAAGTCGTCACTATTGTAGGACTACCATTTTGTACTCAAAGGAGATGTTATAATAATTTAAGGATTCAGACGGTTCCAAAACGTTAAAAGAATACCTCTTATTTTCAGAAACACCGAATTAGAATGTTCTCGTCTTCTTCATTTTCCGGTTTAAGTCAGGGCTGTCGATTTTTTTTAAATATCGTATCGTTGGTGCTTTTTTCAAAAAATATCTGAAAATATCAATTTAATTATCGATATATTGATAATATTTTTACATTTCAAATTATTTACATTTAAATGGGAGAGGAAATAAATTAAATTCACAGCGCATAGTACCTTAATATCATGCTTCAACAAACAAGATATGAAAAATTCAAGAAATCGAAAAGTATTATCAAATAAATTCTACATATTTTATTGAATGCAAGAAATAGAGCTGGGAAACTAACAATGGTCGCGACAATCGATATTTTCGATGTTTTCAGAGAGAAATTTCGATAGTATCAATAGTATCGTTTTTGGATGCTCTTTATAAAAATTAAAATTTTAAGAAATTTCGAATGTATATTTCATATCATATTTTGTGCTTAATTCTATAAGTGCAACTAAAAATTAATAAACCATATCAAAGTAATTATCATTTTTAAATAAAACAGAGATTAATTCATGAGGAAAACAAAAAACATAAAAACAAATTACTCTATCCATAAATTCCTTTTCAAAAATAGGAGTATATCAACATTGTTTGCCATAAGCGAGACCCTTCCGGACATGCGATCCGACTCTGTCCCTGTTGCGGGTTTAAGCTAGCCTAGAATGCAGTTTTATTAATGGAAATTCAATGTTTAACTTGTTGTCAACTTTCGCGAAATGTAAGTGATGTGAATATTGCCCAGCACCATCGATAGTGACAAAAAACTGTCGATAGTGGCTCAAAGAGGTAAATATTTGATACCTCGATAGTACCATCGTTTTTGTTACTAAGCATAAACGCTTCTTGATAAAGTTAATTAAAAGACTCCTTTACGCCAAAATTTCGAATAAGATTCGTCTTGACGTCGTCCCACGACGTGAAAAGCTGCGCCTTAGATTTTGTTGGGAATGATACGGCGAAAGACGTAGACTCTTGCAGTAGATGTGGGAGGTAATAATTAAAATATCATCTCCTTTTCACTAATAAGTGATGATAGAGGAAGGTGTCCGTTGTACTCGTAAATGTGGTGGGCATCCTTAAGAATGTCCCCAAACGTGTAGCATATCACGAATGATTCTAGCAGCACCGAAAGATGGTGGGTGTAGCTACAAGTGGTGCACGCGCTGGTTCCGGCTCATTTTTTCGTCGGTAAAGGGAGTGAGTTTCTAATTTGATCCACAGTGCTACTTGCCCTCATATGTATATAACTGAGCAAGTATTTAATATCCTATTTTAATTCGCGTGCGAACTGACTTTGAGGTAAATTTGTAGGAGGACAGAATTAATAGTGGGATAAAGAGGGATGGAATACCTGAAAAGGAGAGTGCTGCCTAGATGGAATGGCAACAGCTGATGTATGTGTGTCGCATAACCTGACAGAGGTTGGTGATCCCTTTGACATACGCCTAACTCCCAACCGTCTTCATTGATGCAAGCTTCCATTAGTAAAGAAATTTCCAGGAAAACTGAAACCACGAGAAGGAGTAACTCGACTTCTGAGAAGTTTCTTCGATGCTGATGATCACGTTGATTCGCTTAGAGACTTTTTCCAGGAAAACTGAAACCACGAGAAGGAGTAACTCGACTTCTGAGAAGTTTCTTGTTTAGAGACGTTTTCCAGGAAAGCTGGAGCCAAGGGAAGTAGTATCTCAACTTCCAAGAATTTTCCTCGACGCTGACGGTCACGTTGTTGCGCTTGAGGGACTTTTTTCTAGGAAAACTGGAGTCAAGAGAAGGAGTACCACGACTTCCAAAAATTTTTGCACGATTCCAGGAAAACAGGAATCACCAGAAGGAGTATCTCGATAAGCGCCCTACAAACGATAACGTGAAATCGTTTGCAATCGCGAGATGAGTAATGAGCCCAGTGCCGGCACACTGCATAGAACATGCACAAGATGGTTCTAGGTTAAACACGAAGTTGTACGAGATGCAGCAAATATCCCTTCAGTTCTGCAGCCCAGTCGCCGGGACATGCCCGATCGCAAAAAGCTGTTTTGTTTTTTTGCAGAGAATTCGGAGCAGCGTAGAAGACTTCCGACAAAAGCATTTCGACAAAAAAAGAGGCAGATCTTCGGATATTACCCTCTCTTTCTGTGTCTTATAATCTGCCTGCCCTCGGCTCTCAGAGCGCAACATTCGGCCAGTGCTCTCTTTTGCGTCTCTCCCTTATGTTTAGAAAGAAACCAAAAGAAGAAGAAGACCTGGTACATTCTGTTTGAGTTATGAAAAGAGGAGCAGCAGTTATTTAAATTGTGCGCTGCGAGACATTAAAATTTTTGAATTAAAGTGATATTTCTTGGAAAAAAATAATATATAAAATTAGTTGAAGATGTTGTGCGTTGATCCACGTTTAAAGAACGTCCCCTTTTTTTTACATTTTGTATAGGTTTTATAACATAACCCAACAAATTCTGGTTCCGTTACCAGAAAGTGGCATGAGGAAATCCCTCAAAGCAGTTTGAAAAGGTAAATATACAATGGGGCGTCCCGGGGAGTTCCCCCGTGTGCCAGGACACGTCCCTTCGGAATTCCGAGAGGCTTTCCCCGGGATACTTTTATTTTGGAGCTGAAGAGATCCGATGCACAAAAACACTTAGTAGGTTTTTATTTTTCTGTACACACTATTGCGTATCTCTTTGTCAAAGCCGGTATGTTTTAACAAAACGAACCTTTTCAGTTTATGTGTCTTTTGCCCAAGGTAAGTATATATGGGATTAGCACAAGCACAAAATCGCCCAATACTGCATTTAAGTGAAAATTTTAATGTTTTTGGTTACTCCGTCGACTGCGCCAATTTTGTTAACATAACTCTGTTAACATTTAATTAGATATAAATAACATTTTTAATTTTTTAGTTCGTATAAAATTGTTTATTTAACTTTATGTAGTTGCTTGTCTCACGTCTTACTTAGATCTCACTCACTTATAATTAAGAGAGATAATAAGTTCTCACTGTTGAATGTAGGCGAGGAGAGACAGAGAGGGAAAGATTTGACTGACTAACTCGCGTGCGTTCACAAGGGTATTCCCGAGTTAAACTTTATTTTCGGAATTGAAGAGAATTTAAAATGTTTCATTTTACAAGAGCAAGAACAGAGTACTTTCAACAATCTATTAAATTTAAAACATTAGTTAATTAAAAGAAAGTAACAAGTAACAAACAATAAAATATTTTAAAATCAACCACTAACAACAGAAATAAACTAATGTTTTTTAAACAATATTATGTATATTATTATTTACATTAATTACATTGAAAAACTTTAAAACAAAGTAATCACAAAAGTGAAAAACATAAATAACAAAACAGAAAGCTTTAGATGAGTGCCTCGACTAAGACCTGTTATTCAGCTTAAAGGAGCAAAAGCAGCAAGGAAATTTTGTAAAGCTCCACCTAACAGCTAATTTAATGTATGGCAGAGATATTTAAGCGTTTGTTATTGTAGAGCGTTAGAGCGGTCGTGGCAGTCGATAGGTAAATCGATAGATATTTATAAAACAAGACACTTTAGGATATATTTTGTTCTTATGGGTGAGGAAACACTCTTTTCTACCTGTTACATACTTTCCAATGAATATAGTATACTCTTTCACTCTACAGTTAACGACACAAAAAACTAAAAACATTATAGTAAATCAAAAAAAACCATAAACGAGGAAAAAAATCTTTTAATATAAAAAAGGACTGAAAATTAACGGAAAAATATATGGAAGTGATTCTTTATGAAACGTAATGAGTTTTTTATATGATCACCAAAAGATTCTTGTTTTTCATGATACTGATATAAAAAAAGGCGATGCTTAATTTATTTAAAACTTACACTCGACAGAATTGTTTGCATGACATACTCTTTGCTATTACCCCGGGCCTTTGCAAATGTTACCTTGAGAAGTCGTCACTATTGTAGGACTACCATTTTGTACTCAAAGGAGATGTTATAATAATTTAAGGATTCAGACGGTTCCAAAATGTTAAAAGAATACCTCTTATTTTCAGAAACACCGAATTAGAATGTTCTCGTCTTCTTCATTTTCCGGTTCATAAAGTCAGGGCTGTCGATTTTTTTTAAATATCGTATCGTTGGTGCTTTTTTCAAAAAATATCTGAAAATATCAATATAATTATCGATATATTGATAATATTTTTACATTTCAAATTATTTACATTTAAATGGGAGAGGAAATAAATTAAATTCAGCGCATAGTACCTTAATATCATGCTTCAACAAACAAGATATGAAAAATTCAAGAAATCGAAAAGTATTATCAAATAAATTCTACATATTTTATTGAATGCAAGAAATAGAGCTGGGAAACTAACAATGGTCGCGCCAATCGATATTTTCGATGTTTTCAGAGAGAAATTTCGATAGTATCAATAGTATCGCTTTTGGATGCTCTTTATAAAAATTAAAATTTTAAGAAATTTCGAATGTATATTTCATATCATATTTTGTGCTTAATTCTATAAGTGCAACTAAAAATTAATAAACCATATCAAAGTAATTATCATTTTTAAATAAAACAGAGATTAATTCATGAGGAAAACAAAAAACATAAAAACAAATTACTCTATCCATAAATTCCTTTTCAAAAATAGGAGTATATCAACATTGTTTGCCATAAGCGAGACCCTTCCGGACATGCGATCCGACTCTGTCCCTGTTGCGGGTTTAAGCTAGCCTAGAATGCAGTTTTATTAATGGAAATTCAATGTTTAACTTGTTGTCAACTTTCGCGAAATGTAAGTGATGTGAAAATTGCCCAGCACCATCGATAATGACAAAAAACTGTCTATAGTGGCTCAAAGAGGTAAATATTTGATACCTCATAGTACCGTCGTTTTTGTTACTAAGCATAAACGCTTCTTGATAAAGTTAATTAAAAGACTCCTTTACGCCAAAATTTCGAATAAGAGTCGGCTCCGAATGATCCTCATAACATGAAAAGCTGCGCCTTGGATTTTGTTGGGAATGATACGGCGAAAGACGTAGACTCTTGCAGTAGATGTGGGAGGTAATAATTAAAATATCATCTCCTTTTCACGAATAAATGATGATAGAGGAAGGTGTCCTTTGTACTCGTGAATGTGGTGGGCATCCTTAAGAATGTCCCCAAACGTGTAGCATATCACGAATGATTCTAGCAGCAGCGAAAGATGGATGGTGGGTGTAGCTTCAAGTGGGGCACGCGCTGGTTCCGGCTCATTTTTTCGTCGGTAAAGGGAGTGAGTTTCCAATTTGATCCACAGTTCTACTTGCCTGCATATGTATATAACTGAGCAAGTATTTAATATCCTATTTTAATTCGCGTGCGCACTGACTTTGAGGTAAATTTGTAGAAGGACAGAATTAATAGTGGGATAAAGAGGGATGGAATACCTGAAAAGGAGAGTGCTGCCTAGATGGAATGGCAACAGCTGATGTATGTGTGTCGCATAACCTGACAGAGTCGATAGTGGCTCAAAGAGGTAATTATTTGATACCTCGATAGTACCATCGTTTTTGTTACTAAGCATAAACGCTTCTTGATAAAGTTAATTAAAAGACTCCTTTACGCCAAAATTTCGAATAAGATTCGTCTTGACGTCGTCCCACGACGTGAAAAGCTGCGCCTTAGATTTTGTTGGGAATGATACGGCGAAAGACGTAGACTCTTGCAGTAGATGTGGGAGGTAATAATTAAAATATCATCTCCTTTTCACGAATAAATGATGATAGAGGAAGGTGTCCTTTGTACTCGTGAATGTGGTGGGCATCCTTAAGAATGTCCCCAAACGTGTAGCATATCACGAATGATTCTAGCAGCACCGAAAGATGGTGGGTGTAGCTACAAGTGGTGCACGCGCTGGTTCCGGCTCATTTTTTCGTCGGTAAAGGGAGTGAGTTTCTAATTTGATCCACAGTGCTACTTGCCCTCATATGTATATAACTGAGCAAGTATTTAATATCCTATTTTAATTCGCGTGCGAACTGACTTTGAGGTAAATTTGTAGGAGGACAGAATTAATAGTGGGATAAAGAGGGATGGAATACCTGAAAAGGAGAGTGCTGCCTAGATGGAATGGCAACAGCTGATGTATGTGTGTCGCATAACCTGACAGAGGTTGGTGATCCCTTTGACATACGCCTAACTCCCAACCGTCTTCATTGATGCAAGCTTCCATTAGTAAAGAAATTTCCAGGAAAACTGAAACCACGAGAAGGAGTAACTCGACTTCTGAGAAGTTTCTTCGATGCTGATGATCACGTTGATTCGCTTAGAGACTTTTTCCAGGAAAACTGAAACCACGAGAAGGAGTAACTCGACTTCTGAGAAGTTTCTTGTTTAGAGACGTTTTCCAGGGAAGCTGGAGCCAAGGGAAGTAGTATCTCAACTTCCAAGAATTTTCCTCGACGCTGACGGTCACGTTGTTGCGCTTGAGGGACTTTTTTCTAGGAAAACTGGAGTCAAGAGAAGGAGTACCACCACTTCCAAGAATTTCGCACGATTCCAGGAAAACAGGAATCACCAGAAGGAGTATCTCGATAAGCGCCCTACAAACGATAACGTCAAATCGTTTGCAATCGCGAGATGAGTAAAGAGCCCAGTGCCGGCACACTGCATAGAACATGCACAAGATGGTTCTAGGTTAAACACGAAGTTGTACGAGGTGCAGCAAATATCCCTTCAGTTCTGCAGTCCAGTCGCCGGGACATGTCCGATCGCAAAAAGCTGTTTTGTTTTTTTGCAGAGAATTCGGAGCAGCGTAGAAGACTTCCGACAAAAGCATTTCGACAAAAAAAGAGGCAGATCTTCGGATATTACCCTCTCTTTCTGTGTCTTATAATCTGCCTGCCCTCGGCTCTCAGAGAGCAACATTCGGCCAGTGCTCTCTTTTGCGTCTCTCCCTTATGTTTAGAAAGAAACCAAAAGAAGAATAAGAACTGGTACATTCTGTTTGAGTTATGAAAAGAGGAGCAGCAGTTATTTAAATTGTGCGCTGCGAGACATTAAAATTTTTGAATTAAAGTGATATTTCTTGGATAAAAATAATATATAAAATTAGTTGAAGATGTTGTGCGTTGATCCACGTTTAAAGAACGTCCCCTTTTTTTACATTTTGTATAGGTTTTATAACATAACCCAACAAATTCTGGTTCCGTTACCAGAAAGTGGCATGAGGAAATCCCTCAAAGCAGTTTGAAAAGGTAAATATACAATGGGGCGTCCCGAAGAGTTCCCCCGTGCGCCAGGACACGTCCCTTCGGAATTCCGAGAGGCTTTCCCCGGGATACTTTTATTTTGGAGCTGAAGAGATCCGATGCACAAAAATACTTAGTAGGTTTTTATTTTTCTGTACACACTTTTGCGTATCTCTTTGTCAAAGCCGGTATGTTTTAACAAAACGAACCTTTTCAGTTTATGTGTCTTTTGCACGAGGTAAGTATATATGGGATTAGCACAAGCACAAAATCGCCCAATACTGCATTTAAATGAAAATTTTAGTGTTTTTGGTTACTCCGTCGACTGCGCCAATTTTGTTAACATAACTCTGTTAACATTTAATTAGATATAAATAACATTTTTAATTTTTTAGTTCGTATAAAATTGTTTATTTAACTTTATGTAGTTGCTTGTCTCACGTCTTACTTAGATCTCACTTACTTATAATCAAGAGAGATAATAAGTTCTCACTGTTGAATGTAGGCGAAGAGAGACAGAGAGGGAAAGATTTGACTGAATAACTCGCGTGCGTTCACAAGGGTATTCCCGAGTTAAACTTTATTTTCGGAATTGAAGAGAATTTAAAATGTTTCATTTTACAAGAGCAAGAACAGAGTACTTTCAACAATCTATTAAATTTAAAACATTAGTTAATTAAAAGAAAGTAACAAGTAACAAACAATAAAATATTTTAAAATCAACCACTAACAACAGAAATAAACTAATGTTTTTTAAACAATATTATGTATATTATTATTTACATTAATTACATTGAAAAACTTTAAAACAAAGTAATCACAAAAGTGAGTCACATAAATAACAAAACAGAAAGCTTTAGATGAGTGCCTCGACTAAGACCTGTTATTCAGCTTAAAGGAGCAAAAGCAGCAAGGAAATTTGTTATTGTAGAGCGTTAGAGCGGTCGTGGCAGTCGATAGGTAAATCGATAGATATTTATAAAACAAGACACTTTAGGATATATTTTGTTCTTATGGGTGAGGAAACGCTCTTTTCTACCTGTTACATACTTTCCAATGAATATATTATACTCTTTCACTCTACAGTTAACGACACAAAAAACTAAAAACATTAAAGTAAATCAAAAAAAACCATAAACGAGGAAAAAAATCTTTTAATATAAAAAAAGGACTGAAAATTAACGGAAAAATATATGGAAGTGATTCTTTATGAAACGTATCGAGTTTTTTATATGATCACCAAAAGATTCTTGTTTTTCATGATACTGATATAAAAAAAGGCGATGCTTAATTTATTTAAAACTTACACTCGACAGAATTGTTTGCATGACATACTCTTTGCTATTACCCCGGGCCTTTGCAAATGTTACCTTGAGAAGTCGTCACTATTGTAGGACTACCATTTTGTACTCAAAGGAGATGTTATAATAGTTTAAGGATTCAGACGGTTCCAAAATGTTAAAAGAATACCTCTTATTTTCAGAAACACCGAATTAGAATGTTCTCGTCTTCTTCATTTTCCGGTTTATAAAGTCAGGGCTTTCGATTTTTTTTAAATATCGTATCGTTTTTTAAATATCGTATCTTTTTTCAAAAAATATCTGAAAATATCAATTTAATTATCGATATATTGATAATATTTTTACATTTCAAATTATTTACATTTAAATGGAAGAGGAAATAAATTAAATTCACAGCGCATAGTACCTTAATATCATGCTTCAACAAACAAGATATGAAAAATTCAAGAAATCGAAAAGTATTATCAAATAAATTCTACATATTTTATTGAATGCAAGAAATAGAGCTGGGAAACTAACAATGGTCGCGCCAATCGATATTTTCGATGTTTTCAGAGAGAAATTTCGATAGTATCAATAGTATCGTTTTTGGATGCTCTTTATAAAAATTAAAATTTTAAGAAATTTCGAATGTATATTTCATATCATATTTTGTGCTTAATTCTATAAGTGCAACTAAAAATTAATAAACCATATCAAAGTAATTATCATTTTTAAATAAAACAGAGATTAATTCATGAGGAAAACAAAAAACATAAAAACAAATTACTCTATCCATAAATTCCTTTTCAAAAATAGGAGTATATCAACATTGTTTGCCATAAGCGAGACCCTTCCGGACATGCGATCCGACTCTGTCCCTGTTGCGGGTTTAAGCTAGCCTAGAATGCAGTTTTATTAATGGAAATTCAATGTTTAACTTGTTGTCAACTTTCGCGAAATGTAAGTGATGTGAAAATTGCCCAGCACCATCGATAATGACAAAAAACTGTCTATAGTGGCTCAAAGAGGTAAATATTTGATACCTCATAGTACCGTCGTTTTTGTTACTAAGCATAAACGCTTCTTGATAAAGTTAATTAAAAGACTCCTTTACGCCAAAATTTCGAATAAGAGTCGGCTCCGAATGATCCTCATAACATGAAAAGCTGCGCCTTGGATTTTGTTGGGAATGATACGGCGAAAGACGTAGACTCTTGCAGTAGATGTGGGAGGTAATAATTAAAATATCATCTCCTTTTCACGAATAAATGATGATAGAGGAAGGTGTCCTTTGTACTCGTGAATGTGGTGGGCATCCTTAAGAATGTCCCCAAACGTGTAGCATATCACGAATGATTCTAGCAGCAGCGAAAGATGGATGGTGGGTGTAGCTTCAAGTGGGGCACGCGCTGGTTCCGGCTCATTTTTTCGTCGGTAAAGGGAGTGAGTTTCCAATTTGATCCACAGTTCTACTTGCCCGCATATGTATATAACTGAGCAAGTATTTAATATCCTATTTTAATTCGCGTGCGCACTGACTTTGAGGTAAATTTGTAGAAGGACAGAATTAATAGTGGGATAAAGAGGGATGGAATACCTGAAAAGGAGAGTGCTGCCTAGATGGAATGGCAACAGCTGATGTATGTGTGTCGCATAACCTGACAGAGTCGATAGTGGCTCAAAGAGGTAAATATTTGATACCTCGATAGTACCATCGTTTTTGTTACTAAGCATAAACGCTTCTTGATAAAGTTAATTAAAAGACTCCTTTACGCCAAAATTTCGAATAAGATTCGTCTTGACGTCGTCCCACGACGTGAAAAGCTGCGCCTTAGATTTTGTTGGGAATGATACGGCGAAAGACGTAGACTCTTGCAGTAGATGTGGGAGGTAATAATTAAAATATCATCTCCTTTTCACGAATAAATGATGATAGAGGAAGGTGTCCTTTGTACTCGTGAATGTGGTGGGCATCCTTAAGAATGTCCCCAAACGTGTAGCATATCACGAATGATTCTAGCAGCAGCGAAAGATGGATGGTGGGTGTAGCTTCAAGTGGGGCACGCGCTGGTTCCGGCTCATTTTTTCGTCGGTAAAGGGAGTGAGTTTCTAATTTGATCCACAGTGCTACTTGCCCTCATATGTATATAACTGAGCAAGTATTTAATATCCTATTTTAATTCGCGTGCGCACTGACTTTGAGGTAAATTTGTAGAAGGACAGAATTAATAGTGGGATAAAGAGGGATGGAATACCTGAAAAGGAGAGTGCTGCCTAGATGGAATGGCAACAGCTGATGTATGTGTGTCGCATAACCTGACAGAGGTTGGTGATCCCTTTGACATACGCCTAACTCCCAACCGTCTTCATTGATGCAAGCTTCCATTAGTATAGAAATTTCCAGGAAAACTAAAACCACGAGAAGGAGTAACTCGACTTCTGAGAAGTTTCTTCGATGCTGATGATCACGTTGATTCGCTTAGAGACTATTTCCAGGAAAACTGAAACCACGAGAAGGAGTAACTCGACTTCTGAGAAGTTTCTTGTTTAGAGACGTTTTCCAGGGAAGCTGGAGCCAAGGGAAGTAGTATCTCAACTTCCAAGAATTTTCCTCGACGCTGACGGTCACGTTGTTGCGCTTGAGGGACTTTTTTCTAGGAAAACTGGAGTCAAGAGAAGGAGTACCACGACTTCCAAGAATTTCGCACGATTCCAGGAAAACAGGAATCACCAGAAGGAGTATCTCGATAAGCGCCCTACAAACGATAACGTCAAATCGTTTGCAATCGCGAGATGAGTAAAGAGCCCAGTGCCGGCACACTGCATAGAACATGCACAAGATGGTTCTAGGTTAAACACGAAGTTGTACGAGATGCAGCAAATATCCCTTCAGTTCTGCAGTCCAGTCGCCGGGACATGTCCGAGCGCAAAAAGCTGTTTTGTTTTTTTTGCAGAGAATTCGGAGCAGCGTAGAAGACTTCCGACAAAAGCATTTCGACAAAAAAAGAGGCAGATCTTCGGATATTACCCTCTCATTCTGTGTCTTATAATCTGCCTGCCCTCGGCTCTCAGAGAGCAACATTCGGCCAGTGCTCTCTTTTGCGTCTCTCCGTTATGTTTAGAAAGAAACCAAAAGAAGAAGAAGACCTGGTACATTCTGTTTGAGTTATGAAAAGAGGAGCAGCAGTTATTTAAATTGTGCGCTGCGAGACATTAAAATTTTTGAATTAAAGTGATATTTCTTGGAAAAAAATAATATATAAAATTAGTTGAAGATGTTGTGCGTTGATCCACGTTTAAAGAACGTCCCCTTTTTTTTACATTTTGTATAGGTTTTATAACATAACCCAACAAATTCTGGTTCCGTTACCAGAAAGTGGCATGAGGAAATCCCTCAAAGCAGTTTGAAAAGGTAAATATACAATGGGGCGTCCCGGGGAGTTCCCCCGTGTGCCAGGACACGTCCCTTCGGAATTCCGAGAGGCTTTCCCCGGGATACTTTTATTTTGGAGCTGAAGAGATCCGATGCACAAAAACACTTAGTAGGTTTTTATTTTTCTGTACACACTATTGCGTATCTCTTTGTCAAAGCCGGTATGTTTTAACAAAACGAACCTTTTCAGTTTATGTGTCTTTTGCCCAAGGTAAGTATATATGGGATTAGCACAAGCACAAAATCGCCCAATACTGCATTTAAGTGAAAATTTTAATGTTTTTGGTTACTCCGTCGACTGCGCCAATTTTGTTAACATTTAATTAGATATAAATAACATTTTTAATTTTTTAGTTCGTATAAAATTGTTTATTTAACTTTATGTAGTTGCTTGTCTCACGTCTTACTTAGATCTCACTCACTTATAATTAAGAGAGATAATAAGTTCTCACTGTTGAATGTAGGCGAGGAGAGACAGAGAGGGAAAGATTTGACTGACTAACTCGCGTGCGTTCACAAGGGTATTCCCGAGTTAAACTTTATTTTCGGAATTGAAGAGAATTTAAAATGTTTCATTTTACAAGAGCAAGAACAGAGTACTTTCAACAATCTATTAAATTTAAAACATTAGTTAATTAAAAGAAAGTAACAAGTAACAAACAATAAAATATTTTAAAATCAACCACTAACAACAGAAATAAACTAATGTTTTTTAAACAATATTATGTATATTATTATTTACATTAATTACATTGAAAAACTTTAAAACAAAGTAATCACAAAAGTGAGTCACATAAATAACAAAACAGAAAGCTTTAGATGAGTGCCTCGACTAAGACCTGTTATTCAGCTTAAAGGAGCAAAAGCAGCAAGGAAATTTGTTATTGTAGAGCGTTAGAGCGGTCGTGGCAGTCGATAGGTAAATCGATAGATATTTATAAAACAAGACACTTTAGGATATATTTTGTTCTTATGGGTGAGGAAACGCTCTTTTCTACCTGTTACATACTTTCCAATGAATATATTATACTCTTTCACTCTACAGTTAACGACACAAAAAACTAAAAACATTAAAGTAAATCAAAAAAAACCATAAACGAGGAAAAAAATCTTTTAATATAAAAAAAGGACTGAAAATTAACGGAAAAATATATGGAAGTGATTCTTTATGAAACGTATCGAGTTTTTTATATGATCACCAAAAGATTCTTGTTTTTCATGATACTGATATAAAAAAAGGCGATGCTTAATTTATTTAAAACTTACACTCGACAGAATTGTTTGCATGACATACTCTTTGCTATTACCCCGGGCCTTTGCAAATGTTACCTTGAGAAGTCGTCACTATTGTAGGACTACCATTTTGTACTCAAAGGAGATGTTATAATAGTTTAAGGATTCAGACGGTTCCAAAATGTTAAAAGAATACCTCTTATTTTCAGAAACACCGAATTAGAATGTTCTCGTCTTCTTCATTTTCCGGTTTATAAAGTCAGGGCTTTCGATTTTTTTTAAATATCGTATCGTTGGTGCTTTTTTCAAAAAATATCTGAAAATATCAATTTAATTATCGATATATTGATAATATTTTTACATTTCAAATTATTTACATTTAAATGGGAGAGGAAATAAATTAAATTCACAGCGCATAGTACCTTAATATCATGCTTCAACAAACAAGATATGAAAAATTCAAGAAATCGAAAAGTATTATCAAATAAATTCTACATATTTTATTGAATGCAAGAAATAGAGC
Organism: Drosophila biarmipes; assembly: GCF_025231255.1. Lineage (NCBI taxonomy): Eukaryota > Metazoa > Arthropoda > Insecta > Diptera > Drosophilidae > Drosophila > Drosophila biarmipes. Next base: position 1,174,531 of record NW_026114528.1, on the reverse strand, counting down.
TGGGAAACTAACAATGGTCGCGCCAATCGATATTTTCGATGTTTTCAGAGAGAAATTTCGATAGTATCAATAGTATCGTTTTTGGATGCTCTTTATAAAAATTAAAATTTTAAGAAATTTCGAATGTATATTTCATATCATATTTTGTGCTTAATTCTATAAGTGCAACTAAAAATTAATAAACCATATCAAAGTAATTATCATTTTTAAATAAAACAGAGATTAATTCATGAGGAAAACAAAAAACATAAAAACAAATTACTCTATCCATAAATTCCTTTTCAAAAATAGGAGTATATCAACATTGTTTGCCATAAGCGAGACCCTTCCGGACATGCGATCCGACTCTGTCCCTGTTGCGGGTTTAAGCTAGCCTAGAATGCAGTTTTATTAATGGAAATTCAATGTTTAACTTGTTGTCAACTTTCGCGAAATGTAAGTGATGTGAAAATTGCCCAGCACCATCGATAATGACAAAAAACTGTCTATAGTGGCTCAAAGAGGTAAATATTTGATACCTCATAGTACCGTCGTTTTTGTTACTAAGCATAAACGCTTCTTGATAAAGTTAATTAAAAGACTCCTTTACGCCAAAATTTCGAATAAGAATCGGCTCCGAATGATCCTCATAACATGAAAAGCTGCGCCTTGGATTTTGTTGGGAATGATACGGCGAAAGACGTAGACTCTTGCAGTAGATGTGGGAGGTAATAATTAAAATATCATCTCCTTTTCACGAATAAATGATGATAGAGGAAGGTGTCCTTTGTACTCGTGAATGTGGTGGGCATCCTTAAGAATGTCCCCAAACGTGTAGCATATCACGAATGATTCTAGCAGCAGCGAAAGATGGATGGTGGGTGTAGCTTCAAGTGGGGCACGCGCTGGTTCCGGCTCATTTTTTCGTCGGTAAAGGGAGTGAGTTTCTAATTTGATCCACAGTGCTACTTGCCCTCATATGTATATAACTGAGCAAGTATTTAATATCCTATTTTAATTCGCGTGCGCACTGACTTTGAGGTAAATTTGTAGAAGGACAGAATTAATAGTGGGATAAAGAGGGATGGAATACCTGAAAAGGAGAGTGCTGCCTAGATGGAATGGCAACAGCTGATGTATGTGTGTCGCATAACCTGACAGAGTCGATAGTGGCTCAAAGAGGTAAATATTTGATACCTCGATAGTACCATCGTTTTTGTTACTAAGCATAAACGCTTCTTGATAAAGTTAATTAAAAGACTCCTTTACGCCAAAATTTCGAATAAGATTCGTCTTGACGTCGTCCCACGACGTGAAAAGCTGCGCCTTAGATTTTGTTGGGAATGATACGGCGAAAGACGTAGACTCTTGCAGTAGATGTGGGAGGTAATAATTAAAATATCATCTCCTTTTCACGAATAAATGATGATAGAGGAAGGTGTCCTTTGTACTCGTGAATGTGGTGGGCATCCTTAAGAATGTCCCCAAACGTGTAGCATATCACGAATGATTCTAGCAGCAGCGAAAGATGGATGGTGGGTGTAGCTTCAAGTGGGGCACGCGCTGGTTCCGGCTCATTTTTTCGTCGGTAAAGGGAGTGAGTTTCTAATTTGATCCACAGTGCTACTTGCCCTCATATGTATATAACTGAGCAAGTATTTAATATCCTATTTTAATTCGCGTGCGCACTGACTTTGAGGTAAATTTGTAGAAGGACAGAATTAATAGTGGGATAAAGAGGGATGGAATACCTGAAAAGGAGAGTGCTGCCTAGATGGAATGGCAACAGCTGATGTATGTGTGTCGCATAACCTGACAGAGGTTGGTGATCCCTTTGACATACGCCTAACTCCCAACCGTCTTCATTGATGCAAGCTTCCATTAGTATAGAAATTTCCAGGAAAACTAAAACCACGAGAAGGAGTAACTCGACTTCTGAGAAGTTTCTTCGATGCTGATGATCACGTTGATTCGCTTAGAGACTATTTCCAGGAAAACTGAAACCACGAGAAGGAGTAACTCGACTTCTGAGAAGTTTCTTGTTAAGAGACGTTTTCCAGGGAAGCTGGAGCCAAGGGAAGTAGTATCTCAACTTCCAAGAATTTTCCTCGACGCTGACGGTCACGTTGTTGCGCTTGAGGGACTTTTTTCTAGGAAAACTGGAGTCAAGAGAAGGAGTACCACGACTTCCAAGAATTTCGCACGATTCCAGGAAAACAGGAATCACCAGAAGGAGTATCTCGATAAGCGCCCTACAAACGATAACGTCAAATCGTTTGCAATCGCGAGATGAGTAAAGAGCCCAGTGCCGGCACACTGCATAGAACATGCACAAGATGGTTCTAGGTTAAACACGAAGTTGTACGAGATGCAGCAAATATCCCTTCAGTTCTGCAGTCCAGTCGCCGGGACATGTCCGATCGCAAAAAGCTGTTTTGTTTTTTTGCAGAGAATTCGGAGCAGCGTAGAAGACTTCCGACAAAAGCATTTCGACAAAAAAAGAGGCAGATCTTCGGATATTACCCTCTCTTTCTGTGTCTTATAATCTGCCTGCCCTCGGCTCTCAGAGAGCAACATTCGGCCAGTGCTCTCTTTTGCGTCTCTCCCTTATGTTTAGAAAGAAACCAAAAGAAGAAGAAGACCTGGTACATTCTATTTGAGTTATGAAAAGAGGAGCAGCAGTTATTTAAATTGTGCGCTGCGAGACATTAAAATTTTTGAATTAAAGTGATATTTCTTGGAAAAAAATAATATATAAAATTAGTTGAAGATGTTGTGCGTTGATCCACGTTTAAAGAACGTCCCCTTTTTTTTACATTTTGTATAGGTTTTATAACATAACCCAACAAATTCTGGATCCGTTACCAGAAAGTGGCATGAGGAAATCCCTCAAAGCAGTTTGAAAAGGTAAATATACAATGGGGCGTCCCGAAGAGTTCCCCCGTGCGCCAGGACACGTTCCTTCGGAATTCCGAGAGGCTTTCCCCGGGATACTTTTATTTTGGAGCTGAAGAGATCCGATGCACAAAAACACTTAGTAGGTTTTTATTTTTCTGTACACACTTTTGCGTATCTCTTTGTCAAAGCCGGTATGTTTTAACAAAACGAACCTTTTCAGTTTATGTGTCTTTTGCACGAGGTAAGTATATATGGGATTAGCACAAGCACAAAATCGCCCAATACTGCATTTAAATGAAAATTTTAGTGTTTTTGGTTACTCCGTCGACTGCGCCAATTTTGTTAACATAACTCTGTTAACATTTAATTAGATATAAATAAAATTTTTAATTTTTTAGTTCGTATAAAATTGTTTATTTAACTTTATGTAGTTGCTTGTCTCACGTCTTACTTAGATCTCACTCACTTATAATCAAGAGAGATAATAAGTTCTCACTGTTGAATGTAGGCGAAGAGAGACAGAGAGGGAAAGATTTGACTGAATAACTCGCGTGCGTTCACAAGGGTATTCCCGAGTTAAACTTTATTTTCGGAATTGAAGAGAATTTAAAATGTTTCATTTTACAAGAGCAAGAACAGAGTACTTTCAACAATCTATTAAATTTAAAACATTAGTTAATTAAAAGAAAGTAACAAGTAACAAACAATAAAATATTTTAAAATCAACCACTAACAACAGAAATAAACTAATGTTTTTTAAACAATATTATGTATATTATTATTTACATTAATTACATTGAAAAACTTTAAAACAAAGTAATCACAAAAGTGAGTCACATAAATAACAAAACAGAAAGCTTTAGATGAGTGCCTCGACTAAGACCTGTTATTCAGCTTAAAGGAGCAAAAGCAGCAAGGAAATTTGTTATTGTAGAGCGTTAGAGCGGTCGTGGCAGTCGATAGGTAAATCGATAGATATTTATAAAACAAGACACTTTAGGATATATTTTGTTCTTATGGGTGAGGAAACGCTCTTTTCTACCTGTTACATACTTTCCAATGAATATATTATACTCTTTCACTCTACAGTTAACGACACAAAAAACTAAAAACATTAAAGTAAATCAAAAAAAACCATAAACGAGGAAAAAAATCTTTTAATATAAAAAAAGGACTGAAAATTAACGGAAAAATATATGGAAGTGATTCTTTATGAAACGTATCGAGTTTTTTATATGATCACCAAAAGATTCTTGTTTTTCATGATACTGATATAAAAAAAGGCGATGCTTAATTTATTTAAAACTTACACTCGACAGAATTGTTTGCATGACATACTCTTTGCTATTACCCCGGGCCTTTGCAAATGTTACCTTGAGAAGTCGTCACTATTGTAGGACTACCATTTTGTACTCAAAGGAGATGTTATAATAGTTTAAGGATTCAGACGGTTCCAAAATGTTAACAGAATACCTCTTATTTTCAGAAACACCGAATTAGAATGTTCTCGTCTTCTTCATTTTCCGGTTTATAAAGTCAGGGCTTTCGATTTTTTTTAAATATCGTATCGTTGGTGCTTTTTTCAAAAAATATCTGAAAATATCAATTTAATTATCGATATATTGATAATATTTTTACATTTCAAATTATTTACATTTAAATGGGAGAGGAAATAAATTAAATTCACAGCGCATAGTACCTTAATATCATGCTTCAACAAACAAGATATGAAAAATTCAAGAAATCGAAAAGTATTATCAAATAAATTCTACATATTTTATTGAATGCAAGAAATAGAGCTGGGAAACTAACAATGGTCGCGCCAATCGATATTTTCGATGTTTTCAGAGAGAAATTTCGATAGTATCAATAGTATCGTTTTTGGATGCTCTTTATAAAAATTAAAATTTTAAGAAATTTCGAATGTATATTTCATATCATATTTTGAGCTTAATTCTATAAGTGCAACTAAAAATTAATAAACCATATCAAAGTAATTATCATTTTTAAATAAAACAGAGATTAATTCATGAGGAAAACAAAAAACATAAAAACAAATTACTCTATCCATAAATTCCTTTTCAAAAATAGGAGTATATCAACATTGTTTGCCATAAGCGAGACCCTTCCGGACATGCGATCCGACTCTGTCCCTGTTGCGGGTTTAAGCTAGCCTAGAATGCAGTTTTATTAATGGAAATTCAATGTTTAACTTGTTGTCAACTTTCGCGAAATGTAAGTGATGTGAAAATTGCCCAGCACCATCGATAATGACAAAAAACTGTCTATAGTGGCTCAAAGAGGTAAATATTTGATACCTCATAGTACCGTCGTTTTTGTTACTAAGCATAAACGCTTCTTGATAAAGTTAATTAAAAGACTCCTTTACGCCAAAATTTCGAATAAGAATCGGCTCCGAATGATCCTCATAACATGAAAAGCTGCGCCTTGGATTTTGTTGGGAATGATACGGCGAAAGACGTAGACTCTTGCAGTAGATGTGGGAGGTAATAATTAAAATATCATCTCCTTTTCACGAATAAATGATGATAGAGGAAGGTGTCCTTTGTACTCGTGAATGTGGTGGGCATCCTTAAGAATGTCCCCAAACGTGTAGCATATCACGAATGATTCTAGCAGCAGCGAAAGATGGATGGTGGGTGTAGCTTCAAGTGGGGCACGCGCTGGTTCCGGCTCATTTTTTCGTCGGTAAAGGGAGTGAGTTTCTAATTTGATCCACAGTGCTACTTGCCCTCATATGTATATAACTGAGCAAGTATTTAATATCCTATTTTAATTCGCGTGCGCACTGACTTTGAGGTAAATTTGTAGAAGGACAGAATTAATAGTGGGATAAAGAGGGATGGAATACCTGAAAAGGAGAGTGCTGCCTAGATGGAATGGCAACAGCTGATGTATGTGTGTCGCATAACCTGACAGAGTCGATAGTGGCTCAAAGAGGTAAATATTTGATACCTCGATAGTACCATCGTTTTTGTTACTAAGCATAAACGCTTCTTGATAAAGTTAATTAAAAGACTCCTTTACGCCAAAATTTCGAATAAGATTCGTCTTGACGTCGTCCCACGACGTGAAAAGCTGCGCCTTAGATTTTGTTGGGAATGATACGGCGAAAGACGTAGACTCTTGCAGTAGATGTGGGAGGTAATAATTAAAATATCATCTCCTTTTCACGAATAAATGATGATAGAGGAAGGTGTCCTTTGTACTCGTGAATGTGGTGGGCATCCTTAAGAATGTCCCCAAACGTGTAGCATATCACGAATGATTCTAGCAGCACCGAAAGATGGTGGGTGTAGCTTCAAGTGGTGCACGCGCTGGTTCCGGCTCATTTTTTCGTCGGTAAAGGGAGTGAGTTTCTAATTTGATCCACAGTGCTACTTGCCCTCATATGTATATAACTGAGCAAGTATTTAATATCCTATTTTAATTCGCGTGCGAACTGACTTTGGGTAAATTTGTAGGAGGACAGAATTAATAGTGGGATAAAGAGGGATGGAATACCTGAAAAGGAGAGTGCTGCCTAGATGGAATGGCAACAGCTGATGTATGTGTGTCGCATAACCTGACAGAGGTTGGTGATCCCTTTGACATACGCCTAACTCCCAACCGTCTTCATTGATGCAAGCTTCCATTAGTATAGAAATTTCCAGGAAAACTAAAACCACGAGAAGGAGTAACTCGACTTCTGAGAAGTTTCTTCGATGCTGATGATCACGTTGATTCGCTTAGAGACTATTTCCAGGAAAACTGAAACCACGAGAAGGAGTAACTCGACTTCTGAGAAGTTTCTTGTTTAGAGACGTTTTCCAGGGAAGCTGGAGCCAAGGGAAGTAGTATCTCAACTTCCAAGAATTTTCCTCGACGCTGACGGTCACGTTGTTGCGCTTGAGGGACTTTTTTCTAGGAAAACTGGAGTCAAGAGAAGGAGTACCACGACTTCCAAGAATTTCGCACGATTCCAGGAAAACAGGAATCACCAGAAGGAGTATCTCGATAAGCGCCCTACAAACGATAACGTCAAATCGTTTGCAATCGCGAGATGAGTAAAGAGCCCAGTGCCGGCACACTGCATAGAACATGCACAAGATGGTTCTAGGTTAAACACGAAGTTGTACGAGATGCAGCAAATATCCCTTCAGTTCTGCAGTCCAGTCGCCGGGACATGTCCGATCGCAAAAAGCTGTTTTGTTTTTTTGCAGAGAATTCGGAGCAGCGTAGAAGACTTCCGACAAAAGCATTTCGACAAAAAAAGAGGCAGATCTTCGGATATTACCCTCTCTTTCTGTGTCTTATAATCTGCCTGCCCTCGGCTCTCAGAGAGCAACATTCGGCCAGTGCTCTCTTTTGCGTCTCTCCCTTATGTTTAGAAAGAAACCAAAAGAAGAAGAAGACCTGGTACATTCTATTTGAGTTATGAAAAGAGGAGCAGCAGTTATTTAAATTGTGCGCTGCGAGACATTAAAATTTTTGAATTAAAGTGATATTTCTTGGAAAAAAATAATATATAAAATTAGTTGAAGATGTTGTGCGTTGATCCACGTTTAAAGAACGTCCCCTTTTTTTTACATTTTGTATAGGTTTTATAACATAACCCAACAAATTCTGGTTCCGTTACCAGAAAGTGGCATGAGGAAATCCCTCAAAGCAGTTTGAAAAGGTAAATATACAATGGGGCGTCCCGAAGAGTTCCCCCGTGCGCCAGGACACGTCCCTTCGGAATTCCGAGAGGCTTTCCCCGGGATACTTTTATTTTGGAGCTGAAGAGATCCGATGCACAAAAACACTTAGTAGGTTTTTATTTTTCTGTACACACTTTTGCGTATCTCTTTGTCAAAGCCGGTATGTTTTAACAAAACGAACCTTTTCAGTTTATGTGTCTTTTGCACGAGGTAAGTATATATGGGATTAGCACAAGCACAAAATCGCCCAATACTGCATTTAAGTGAAAATTTTAATGTTTTTGGTTACTCCGTCGACTGCGCCAATTTTGTTAACATAACTCTGTTAACATTTAATTAGATATAAATAACATTTTTAATTTTTTAGTTCGTATAAAATTGTTTATTTAACTTTATGTAGTTGCTTGTCTCACGTCTTACTTAGATCTCACTCACTTATAATCAAGAGAGATAATAAGTTCTCACTGTTGAATGTAGGCGAAGAGAGACAGAGAGGGAAAGATTTGACTGAATAACTCACGTGCGTTCACAAGGGTATTCCCGAGTTAAACTTTATTTTCGGAATTGAAGAGAATTTAAAATGTTTCATTTTGCAAGAGCAAGAACAGAGTACTTTCAACAATCTATTAAATTTAAAACATTAGTTAATTAAAAGAAAGTAACAAGTAACAAACAATAAAATATTTTAAAATCAACCACTAACAACAGAAATAAACTAATGTTTTTTAAACAATATTATGTATATTATTATTTACATTAATTACATTGAAAAACTTTAAAACAAAGTAATCACAAAAGTGAGTCACATAAATAACAAAACAGAAAGCTTTAGATGAGTGCCTCGACTAAGACCTGTTATTCAGCTTAAAGGAGCAAAAGCAGCAAGGAAATTTTGTAAAGCTCCACCTAACAGCTAATTTAATGTATGGCAGAGATATTTAAGCGTTTGTTATTGTAGAGCGTTAGAGCGGTCGTGGCAGTCGATAGGTAAATCGATAGATATTTATAAAACAAGACACTTTAGGATATATTTTGTTCTTATGGGTGAGGAAACGCTCTTTTCTACCTGTTACATACTTTCCAATGAATATATTATACTCTTTCACTCTACAGTTAACGACACAAAAAACTAAAAACATTAAAGTAAATCAAAAAAAACCATAAACGAGGAAAAAAATCTTTTAATATAAAAAAAGGACTGAAAATTAACGGAAAAATATATGGAAGTGATTCTTTATGAAACGTATCGAGTTTTTTATATGATCACCAAAAGATTCTTGTTTTTCATGATACTGATATAAAAAAAGGCGATGCTTAATTTATTTAAAACTTACACTCGACAGAATTGTTTGCATGACATACTCTTTGCTATTACCCCGGGCCTTTGCAAATGTTACCTTGAGAAGTCGTCACTATTGTAGGACTACCATTTTGTACTCAAAGGAGATGTTATAATAGTTTAAGGATTCAGACGGTTCCAAAATGTTAAAAGAATACCTCTTATTTTCAGAAACACCGAATTAGAATGTTCTCGTCTTCTTCATTTTCCGGTTTATAAAGTCAGGGCTTTCGATTTTTTTTAAATATCGTATCGTTGGTGCTTTTTTCAAAAAATATCTGAAAATATCAATTTAATTATCGATATATTGATATAATATTTTTACATTTCAAATTATTTACATTTAAATGGGAGAGGAAATAAATTAAATTCACAGCGCATAGTACCTTAATATCATGCTTCAACAAACAAGATATGAAAAATTCAAGAAATCGAAAAGTATTATCAAATAAATTCTACATATTTTATTGAATGCAAGAAATAGAGCTGGGAAACTAACAATGGTCGCGCCAATCGATATTTTCGATGTTTTCAGAGAGAAATTTCGATAGTATCAATAGTATCGTTTTTGGATGCTCTTTATAAAAATTAAAATTTTAAGAAATTTCGAATGTATATTTCATATCATATTTTGTGCTTAATTCTATAAGTGCAACTAAAAATTAATAAACCATATCAAAGTAATTATCATTTTTAAATAAAACAGAGATTAATTCATGAGGAAAACAAAGAACATAAAAACAAATTACTCTATCCATAAATTCCTTTTCAAAAATAGGAGTATATCAACATTGTTTGCCATAAGCGAGACCCTTCCGGACATGCGATCCGACTCTGTCCCTGTTGCGGGTTTAAGCTAGCCTAGAATGCAGTTTTATTAATGGAAATTCAATGTTTAACTTTTTGTCAACTTTCGCGAAATGTAAGTGATGTGAAAATTGCCCAGCACCATCGATAATGACAAAAAACTGTCTATAGTGGCTCAAAGAGGTAAATATTTGATACCTCATAGTACCGTCGTTTTTGTTACTAAGCATAAACGCTTCTTGATAAAGTTAATTAAAAGACTTCTTTACGCCAAAATTTCGAATAAGAATCGTCTTGACGTCGTCCCACGACGGCTCCGAATGATCCTCATAACATGAAAAGCTGCGCCTTGGATTTTGTTGGGAATGATACGGCGAAAGACGTAGACTCTTGCAGTAGATGTGGGAGGTAATAATTAAAATATCATCTCCTTTTCACGAATAAATGATGATAGAGGAAGGTGTCCTTTGTACTCGTGAATGTGGTGGGCATCCTTAAGAATGTCCCCAAACGTGTAGCATATCACGAATGATTCTAGCAGCACCGAAAGATGGTGGGTGTAGCTTCAAGTGGGGCACGCGCTGGTTCCGGCTCATTTTTTCGTCGGTAAAGGGAGTGAGTTTCCAATTTGATCCACAGTTCTACTTGCCCGCATATGTATATAACTGAGCAAGTATTTAATATCCTATTTTAATTCGCGTGCGCACTGACTTTGAGGTAAATTTGTAGGAGGACAGAATTAATAGTGGGATAAAGAGGGATGGAATACCTGAAAAGGAGAGTGCTGCCTAGATGGAATGGCAACAGCTGATGTATGTGTGTCGCATAACCTGACAGAGGTTGGTGATCCCTTTGAAATACGCCTAACTCCCAACCGTCTTCATTGATGCAAGCTTCCATTAGTAAAGAAATTTCCAAGAAAACTGAAACTACGAGAAGGAGTAACTCGACCTCGACTGTTTCCAGGAAAACTGAAACCACGAGAAGGAGTAACTCGACTTCTGAGAAGTTTCTTGTTTAGAGACGTTTTCCAGGAAAACTGGAGCCAAGGGAAGTAGTATCTCAACTTCCAAGAATTTTCCTCGACGCTGACGATCACGTTGTTGCGCTTTAGGGACTTTTTTCTAGGAAAACTGGAGTCACGAGAAGGAGTACCACGACTTCCAAGAATTTCGCACGATTCCAGGAAAACAGGAATCACCAGAAGGAGTATCTCGATAAGCGCCCTATAAACGATAACGTAAAATCGTTTGCAATCGAGAGATGAGTAAAGAGCCCAGTGCCGGCACACTGCATAGAACATGCACAAGATGGTTCTAGGTTAAACACGAAGTTGTACGAGATGCAGCAAATATCCCTTCAGTTCTGCAGTCCAGTCGCCGGGACATGTCCGAGCGCAAAAAGCTGTTTTGTTTTTTTGCAGAGAATTCGGAGCAGCGTAGAAGACTTCCGACAAAAGCATTTCGACAAAAAAAGAGCCAGTCTTATAATCTGCCTGCCCTCGGCTCTCAGAGAGCAACATTCGGCCAGTGCTCTCTTTTGCGTCTCTCCGTTATGTTTAGAAAGAAACCAAAAGAAGAAGAAGACCTGGTACATTCTGTTTGAGTTATGAAAAGAGGAGCAGCAGTTATTTAAATTGTGCGCTGCGAGACATTAAAATTTTTGAATTAAAGTGATATTTCTTGGAAAAAAATAATATATAAAATTAGTTGAAGATGTTGTGCGTTGATCCACGTTTAAAGAACGTCCCCTTTTTTTTTACATTTTGTATAGGTTTTATAACATAACCCAACAAATTCTGGTTCCGTTACCAGAAAGTGGCGTGAGGAAATCCTTCAAAGCAGTTTGAAAAGGTAAATATACAATGGGGCGTCCCGGGGAGTTCCCCCGTGCGCCAGGACATGTCCCTTCGGGGTTCCGAGAGGCTTTCCCCGGGATACTATTATTTTGGAGCTGAAGAGATCCGATGCACAAAAACACTTAGTAGGTTTTTATTTTTCCGTACACACTTTTGCGTATCTCTTTGTCAAAGCCGGTATGTTTTAACAAAACGAACCTTTTCAGTTTATGTGTCTTTTGCACGAGGTAAGTATATATGGGATTAGCACAAGCACAAAATCGCCCAATACTGCATTTAAGTGGAAATTTTAATGTTTTTGGTTACTCCGTCGACTGCGCCAATTTTGTTAACATAACTCTGTTAACATTTAATTAGATATAAATATCATTTTTAATTTTTTAGTTCGTATAAAATTGTTTATTTAACTTTATGTAGTTGCTTGTCTCACGTCTTACTTAGATCTCACTCACTTATAATCAAGAGAGATAATAAGTTCTCACTGTTGAATGTAGGCGAAGAGAGACAGAGAGGGAAAGATTTGACTGAATAACTCACGTGCGTTCACAAGGGTATTCCCGAGTTAAACTTTATTTTCGGAATTGAAGAGAATTTAAAATGTTTCATTTTGCAAGAGCAAGAACAGAGTACTTTCAACAATCTATTAAATTTAAAACATTAGTTAATTAAAAGAAAGTAACAAGTAACAAACAATAAAATATTTTAAAATCAACCACTAACAACAGAAATAAACTAATGTTTTTTAAACAATATTATGTATATTATTATTTACATTAATTACATTGAAAAACTTTAAAACAAAGTAATCACAAAAGTGAAAAACATAAATAACAAAACAGAAAGCTTTAGATGAGTGCCTCGACTAAGACCTGTTATTCAGCTTAAAGGAGCAAAAGCAGCAAGGAAATTTTGTAAAGCTCCACCTAACAGCTAATTTAATGTATGGCAGAGATATTTAAGCGTTTGTTATTGTAGAGCGTTAGAGCGGTCGTGGCAGTCGATAGGTAAATCGATAGATATTTATAAAACAAGACACTTTAGGATATATTTTGTTCCTATGGGTGAGGAAACGCTCTTTTCTACCTGTTACATACTTTCCAATGAATATATTATACTCTTTCACTCTACAGTTAACGACATAAAAACTAAAAAACATTAAATTAAATAAAAAAAACCATAAAAGAGGAAAAAAATCTTTTATATAAAAAAAAGAACTGAAAATTAACGGAAAAATATATGGAAGTGATTCTTTATGAAACGTATCGAGTTTTTTATATGATCACCAAAAGATTCTTATTTTTCATGATACTGATATAAAAAAAAGGCGATGCTTAATTTATTTAAAACTTACACTCGACAGAATTGTTTGCATGACATACTCTTTGCTATTACCCCGGGCCTTTGCAAATGTTACCTTGAGAAGTCGTCACTATTGTAGGACTACCATTTTGTACTCAAAGGAGATGTTATAATAATTTAAGGATTCAGACGGTTCCAAAATGTTAAAAGAATACCTCTTATTTTCAGAAACACCGATTTAGAATGTTCTCGTCTTTTTTTTAAATATCGTATCGTTGGTTGATAATATTTTTACATTTCAAATTATTTACATTTAAATGGAAGAGAAAATAAATTAAATTCACAGCGCATAGTACCTTAATATCATGCTTCAACAAATAAGATATGAAAAATTCAAGAAATCGAAAAGTATTATCAAATAAATTCTACATATTTTATTGAATGCAAGAAATAGAGCTGGGAAACTAACAATGGTCGCGACAATCGATATTTTCGATGTTTTCAGAGAGAAATTTCGATAGTATCAATAGTATTGTTTTTGGATGCTCTTTATAAAAATTAAAATTTTAAGAAATTTCGAATGTATATTTCATATCATATTTTGTGCTTAATTCTATAAGTGCAACTAAAAATTAATAAACCATATCAAAGTAATTATCATTTTTAAATAAAACAGAGATTAATTCATGAGGAAAACAAAAAACATAAAAACAAATTACTCTATCCATAAATTCCTTTTCAAAAATAGGAGTACATCAACATTGTTCGCCATAAGCGAGACCCTTCCGGACATGCGATCCGACTCTGTCCCTGTTGCGGGTTTAAGCTAGCCTAGAATGCAGTTTTATTAATAGAAATTCAATGTTTAACTTGTTGTCAACTTTCGCGAAATGTAAGTGATGTGAAAATTGCCCAGCACCATCGATAATGACAAAAAACTGTCTATAGTGGCTCAAAGAGGTAAATATTTGATACCTCGATAGTACCGTCGTTTTTGTTACTAAGCATAAACGCTTCTTGATAAAGTTAATTAAAAGACTCCTTTACGCCAAAATTTCGAATAAGAATCGTCTTGACGTCGTCCCACGACGGCTCCGAATGATCATCATAACATGAAAAGCTGCGCCTTGGATTTTGTTGGGAATGATACGGCGAAAGACGTAGACTCTTGCAGTAGATGTGGGAGGTAATAAATAAAATATCATCTCCTTTTCACGAATAAATGATGATAGAGGAAGGTGTCCTTTGTACTCGTGAATGTGGTGGGCATCCTTAAGAATGTCCCCAAACGTGTAGCATATCACGAATGATTCTAGCAGCAGCGAAAGATGGTGGGTGTAGCTTCAAGTGGGGCACGCGCTGGTTCCGGCTCATTTTTCGTCGGTAAAGGGAGTGAGTTTCCAATTTGATCCACAGTGCTACTTGCCCGCATATGTATATAACTGAGCAAGTATTTAATATCCTATTTTAATTCGCGTGCGCACTGACTTTGAGGTAAATTTGTAGAAGGACAGAATTAATAGTGGGATAAAAAGGGATGGAATACCTGAAAAGGAGAGTGCTGCCTAGATGGAATGGCAACAGCTGATGTATGTGTGTCGCATAACCTGACAGAGGTTGGTGATCCCTTTAAAATACGCCTAACTCCCAACCGTCTTCATTGATGCAAGCTTCCATTAGTAAAGAAATTTCCAAGAAAACTGAAACCACGAGAAGGAGTAACTCGACTTCTGAGAAGTTTCTTTGACGCTGATGATCACGTTGATTCGCTTAGAGACTTTTTCCAGGAAAACTGAAACCACGAGAAGGAGTAACTCGACTTCTGAGAAGTTTCTTGTTTAGAGACGTTTTCCATGAAAACTGGAGCCAAGGGAAGTAGTATCTCAACTTCCAAGAATTTTCCTCGACGCTGACGATCACGTTGTTGCGCTTTAGGGACTTTTTTCTAGGAAATCTGGAGTCACGAGAAGGAGTACCACGACTTCCAAGAATTTCGCACGATTCCAGGAAAACAGGAATCACCAGAAGGAGTATCTCGATAAGCGCCCTACAAACGATAACGTCAAATCGTTTGCAATCGCGAGATGAGTAAAGAGCCCAGTGCCGGCACACTGCATAGAACATGCACAAGATGGTTCTAGGTTAAACAGAGAGAATTTCGACAAAAAAAGAGGCAGATCTTCGGATATTACCCTCTCTTTCTGTGTCTTATAATCTGCCTGCCCTCGGCTCTCAGAGAGCAACATTCGGCTAGTGCTCTCTTTTGCGTCTCTCCGTTATGTTTAGAAAGAAACCAAAAGAAGAAGAAGACCTGGTACATTCTGTTTGAGTTATGAAAAGAGGAGCAGCAGTTATTTAAATTGTGCGCTGCGAGACATTAAAATTTTTGAATTAAAGTGATATTTCTTGGAAAAAAATAATATATAAAATTAGTTGAAGATGTTGTGCGTTGATCCACGTTTAAAGAACGTCCCCTTTTTTTTTACATTTTTTATAGGTTTTATAATATATCCCAACAAATTCTGGTTCCGTTACCAGAAAGTGGCGTGAGGAAATCCCTCAAAGCAGTTTGAAAAGGTAAATATACAATGGGGCGTCCCGGGGAGTTCCCCCGTGCGCCAGGACATGTCCCTTCGGAGTTCCGAGAGGCTTTCCCCGGGATACTTTTATTTTGGAGCTGAAGAGATCCGATGCACAAAAACACTTAGTAGGTTTTTATTTTTCTGTACACACTTTTGCGTATCTCTTTGTCAAAGCCGGTATGTTTTAACAAAACGAACCTTTTCAGTTTATGTGTCCTTTGACCGAGGTAAGTATATATGGGATTAGCACAAGCACAAAATCGCCCAATACTGCATTTAAGTGGAAATTTTAATGTTTTTGGTTACTCCGTCGACTGCGCCAATTTTGTTAACATAACTCTATTAACATTTAATTAGATATAAATAACATTTTTAATTTTTTAGTTCGTATAAAATTGTTTATTTAACTTTATGTAGTTGCTTGTCTCACGTCTTACTTAGATCTCACTCACTTATAATCAAGAGAGATAATAAGTTCTCACTGTTGAATGTAGGCGAAGAGAGACAGAGAGGGAAAGATTTGACTGAATAACTCGCGTGCGTTCACAAGGGTATTCCCGAGTTAAACTTTATTTTCGGAATTGAAGAGAATTTAAAATGTTTCATTTTGCAAGACCAAGAACAGAGTACTTTCAACAATCTATTAAATTTAAAACATTAGTTAATTAAAAGAAAGTAACAAGTAACAAACAATGAAATAATTTAAAATCAACCACTAACAACAGAAATAAACTAATGTTTTTTAAACAATATTATGTATATTATTATTTACATTAATTACATTGAAAAACTTGAAAACAAAGTAATCACAAAAGTGAAAAACATAAATAACGAAACAGAAAGCTTTAGATGAGTGTCTTGACATGTTATTCAGCTTAAAGGAGCAAAAGCAGCAAGGAAATTTTGTAAAGCACCACCTAACAGCTAATTTAATGTATGGCAGAGATATTTAAGCGTTTGTTATTGTAGAGCGTTAGAGCGGTCGTGGCAGTCGATAGGTAAATCGATAGATATTTATAAAACAAGACACTTTAGGATATATTTTGTTCTTATGGGTGAGGAAACGCTCTTTTCTACCTGTTACATACTTTCCAATGAATATAGTATACTCTTTCACTCTACAGTTAACGACATAAAAACTAAAAAACATTAAAGTAAATCAAAAAAAACCATAAAAGAGGAAAAAAATCTTTTAATATAAAAAAAGGACTGAAAATTAACGGAAAAATATATGGAAGTGATTCTTTATGAAACGTATCGAGTTTTTTATATGATCACCAAAAGATTCTTGTTTTTCATGATACTGATATAAAAAAAGGCGATGCTTAATTTATTTAAAACTTACACTCGACAGAATTGTTTGCATGACACACTCTTTGCTATTACCCCGGGCCTTTGCAAATGTTACCTTGAGAAGTCGTCACTATTGTAGGACTACCATTTTGTACTCAAAGGAGATGTTATAATAATTTAAGGATTCAGACGGTTCCAAAATGTTAAAAGAATACCTCTTATTTTCAGAAACACCGAATTAGAATGTTCTCGTCTTCTTCATTTTCCGGTTTATAAAGTCAGGGCTGTCGATTTTTTTTTAAATATCGGATCGTTGGTGCTTTTTTCAAAAAATATCTGAAAATATCAATATAATTATCGATATATTGATAATATTTTAACATTTCAAATTATTTACATTTAAATGGGAGAGGAAATAAATTAAATTCACAGCGCATAGTACCTTAATATCATGCTTCAACAAACAAGATATGAAAAATTCAAGAAATCGAAAAGTATAATCAAATAAATTCTACATATTTTATTGAATGCAAGAAATAGAGATGGGAAACTTACAATGGTCGCGCCATTCGTTATTTTCGATGTTTTCAGAGAGAAATTTCGATAGTATCAATAGTATCGTTTTTGGATGCTCTTTATAAAAATTAAAATTTTAAGAAATTTCGAATGTATATTTCATATCATATTTTGTGCTTAATTCTATAAGTGCAACTAAAAATTAATAAACCATATCAAAGTAAAAACAAATTACTCTATCCATAAATTCCTTTTCAAAAATAGGAGTATATCAACATTAGTCGCCATAAGCGAGACCCTTCCGGACATGCGATCCGACTCTGTCGCTGTTGCGGGTTTAAGCTAGCCTAGAATGCAGTTTTATTAATAGAAATACAATGTTTAACTTGTTGTCAACTTTCGCGAAATGTAAGTGATGTGAAAATTGCCCAGCACCATCGATAGTGACAAAAAACTGTCGATAGTGGCTCAAAGAGGAAAATATTTGATACCTCGATAGTACCATCGTTTTTGTTACTAAGCATAAACGCTTCTTAATAAAGTTAATTAAAAGACTCCTTTACGCCAAAATTTCGAATAAGATTCGTCTTGACGTCGTCCCACGACGGCTCCGAATGATCCTCATAACATAAAAAGCTGCGTCTTGGATTTTGTTGGGAATGATACGGCGAAAGACGTAGACTCTTGCAGTAGATGTGGGAGGTAATAATTAAAATATCATCTCCTTTTCACGAATAAATGATGATAGAGGAAGGTGTCCTTTGTACTCGTGAATGTGGTGGGCATCCTTAAGAATGTGTGTAGCATATCACGAATGATTCTAGCAGCAGCGAAAGATGGTGGGTGTAGCTTCAAGTGGGGCACGCGCTGGTTCCGGCTCATTTTTTCGTCGGTAAAGGGAGTGAGTTTCCAATTTGATCCACAGTGCTACTTGCCCGCATATGTATATAACTGAGCAAGTATTTAATATCCTATTTTAATTCGCGTGCGAACTGACTTTGAGGTAAATTTGTAGGAGGACAGAATTAATAGTGGGATAAAGAGGGATGGAATACCTGAAAAGGAGAGTGCTGCCTAGATGGAATGGCAACAGCTGATGTATGTGTGTCGCATAACCTGACAGAGGTTGGTGATCCCTTTGACATACGCCTAACTCCCAACCGTCTTCATTGATGCAAGCTTCCATTAGTAAAGAAATTTCCAGGAAAACTGAAACCACGAGAAGGAGTAACTCGACTTCTGAGAAGTTTCTTCGATGCTGATGATCACGTTGATTCGCTTAGAGACTTTTTCCAGGAAAACTGAAACCACGAGAAGGAGTAACTCGACTTCTGAGAAGTTTCTTGTTTAGAGACGTTTTCCAGGAAAACTGGAGCCAAGGGAAGTAGTATCTCAACTTGTTGCGCTTGAGGGACTTTTTTCTAGGAAAACTGGAGTCAAGAGAAGGAGTACCACGACTTCCAAGAATTTCGCACGATTCCAGGAAAACAGGAATCACCAGAAGGAGTATCTCGATAAGCGCCCTACAAACGATAACGTAAAATCGTTTGCAATCGAGAGATGAGTAAAGAGCCCAGTGCCGGCACACTGCATAGAACATGCACAAGATGGTTCTAGGCTAAACACGAAGTTGTACAAGATGCAGCAAATATCCCTTCAGTTCTGCAGTCCAGTCGCCGGGACATGTCCGAGCGCAAAAACTGTTTGGTTTTTTTGCAGAGAATTCGGAGCAGCGTAGAAGACTTTCGACAAAAAAAGAGGCAGATCTTCGGATATTACCCTCTCTTTCTGTGTCTTATAATCTGCCTGCCCTCGGCTCTCAGAGAGCAACATTCGGCCAGTGCTCTCTTTTGCGTCTCTCCGTTATGTTTAGAAAGAAACCAAAAGAAGAAGAAGACCTGGTACATTCTGTTTGAGTTATGAAAAGAGGAGCAGCAGTTATTTAAATTGTGCGCTGCGAGACATTAAAATTTTTGAATTAAAGTGATATTTCTTGGAAAAAAATAATATATAAAATTAGTTGAAGATGTTGTGCGTTGATCCACGTTTAAAGAACGTCCCCTTTTTTTTACATTTTTTATAGGTTTTATAATATAACCCAACAAATTCTGGTTCCGTTACCAGAAAGTGGCGTGAGGAAATCCCTCAAAGCTCAAAGTTTGAAAAGGTAAATATACAATGGGTCGTCCCGGGGAGTTCCCCCGTGCGCCAGGACATGTCCCTTCGGAATTCCGAGAGGCTTTCCCCGGGATACTTTTATTTTGGAGCTGAAGAGATCCGATGCACAAAAACACTTAGCAGGTTTTTATTTTTCTGTACACACTTTTGCGTATCTCTTTGTCAAAGCCGGTATGTTTTAACAAAATGAACCTTTTCAGTTTATGTGTCTTTTGACCGAGGTAAGTATATATGGGATTAGCACAAGCACAAAATCGCCCAATACTGCATTTAAGTGGAAATTTTAATGTTTTTGGTTACTCCGTCGACTGCGCCAATTTTGTTAACATAACTCTGTTAACATTTAATTAGATATAAATAACATTTTTAATTTTTTAGTTCGTATAAAATTGTTTATTTAACTTTATGTAGTTGCTTGTCTCACGTCTTACTTAGATCTCACTCACTTATAATCAAGAGAGATAATAAGTTCTCACTGTTGAATGTAGGCGAAGAGAGACAGAGAGGGAAAGATTTGACTGAATAACTCGCGTGCGTTCACAAGGGTATTCCCGAGTTAAACTTTATTTTCGGAATTGAAGAGAATTTAAAATGTTTCATTTTGCAAGACCAAGAACAGAGTACTTTCAACAATCTATTAAATTTAAAACATTAGTTAATTAAAAGAAAGTAACAAGTAACAAACAATAAAATATTTTAAAATCAACCACTAACAACAGAAATAAACTAATGTTTTTTAAACAATATTATGTATATTATTATTTACATTAATTACATTGAAAAACTTGAAAACAAAGTAATCACAAAAGTGAAAAACATAAATAACAAAACAGAAAGCTTTAGATGAGTGCCTCGACTAAGACCTGTTATTCAGCTTAAAGGAGCAAAAGCAGCAAGGAAATTTTGTAAAGCTCCACCTAACAGCTAATTTAATGTATGGCAGAGATATTTAAGCGTTTGTTATTGTAGAGCGTTAGAGCGGTCGTGGCAGTCGATAGGTAAATCGATAGATATTTATAAAACAAGACACTTTAGGATATATTTTGTTCTTATGGGTGAGGAAACGCTCTTTTCTACCTGTTACATACTTTCCAATGAATATAGTATACTCTTTCACTCTACAGTTAACGACATAAAAACTAAAAAACATTAAAGTAAATCAAAAAAAACCATAAAAGAGGAAAAAAATCTTTTAATATAAAAAAAGGACTGAAAATTAACGGAAAAATATATGGAAGTGATTCTTTATGAAACGTATCGAGTTTTTTATATGATCACCAAAAGATTCTTGTTTTTCATGATACTGATATAAAAAAAGGCGATGCTTAATTTATTTAAAACTTACACTCGACAGAATTGTTTGCATGACACACTCTTTGCTATTACCCCGGGCCTTTGCAAATGTTACCTTGAGAAGTCGTCACTATTGTAGGACTACCATTTTGTACTCAAAGGAGATGTTATAATAATTTAAGGATTCAGACGGTTCCAAAATGTTAAAAGAATACCTCTTATTTTCAGAAACACCGAATTAGAATGTTCTCGTCTTCTTCATTTTCCGGTTTATAAAGTCAGGGCTGTCGATTTTTTTTTAAATATCGGATCGTTGGTGCTTTTTTCAAAAAATATCTGAAAATATCAATATAATTATCGATATATTGATAATATTTTAACATTTCAAATTATTTACATTTAAATGGGAGAGGAAATAAATTAAATTCACAGCGCATAGTACCTTAATATCATGCTTCAACAAACAAGATATGAAAAATTCAAGAAATCGAAAAGTATAATCAAATAAATTCTACATATTTTATTGAATGCAAGAAATAGAGATGGGAAACTTACAATGGTTGCGCCATTCGATATTTTCGATGTTTTCAGAGAGAAATTTCGATAGTATCAATAGTATCGTTTTTGGATGCTCTTTATAAAAATTAAAATTTTAAGAAATTTCGAATGTATATTTCATATCATATTTTGTGCTTAATTCTATAAGTGCAACTAAAAATTAATAAACCATATCAAAGTAAAAACAAATTACTCTATCCATAAATTCCTTTTCAAAAAAAAGGAGTATATCAACATTAGTCGCCATAAGCGAGACCCTTCCGGACATGCGATCCGACTCTGTCGCTGTTGCGGGTTTAAGCTAGCCTAGAATGCAGTTTTATTAATAGAAATACAATGTTTAACTTGTTGTCAACTTTCGCGAAATGTAAGTGATGTGAAAATTGCCCAGCACCATCGATAGTGACAAAAAACTGTCGATAGTGGCTCAAAGAGGAAAATATTTGATACCTCGATAGTACCATCGTTTTTGTTACTAAGCATAAACGCTTCTTAATAAAGTTAATTAAAAGACTCCTTTACGCCAAAATTTCGAATAAGATTCGTCTTGACGTCGTCCCACGACGGCTCCGAATGATCCTCATAACATGAAAAGCTGCGCCTTGGATTTTGTTGGGAATGATACGGCGAAAGACGTAGACTCTTGCAGTAGATGTGGGAGGTAATAATTAAAATATCATCTCCTTTTCACGAATAAATGATGATAGAGGAAGGTGTCCTTTGTACTCGTGAATGTGGTGGGCATCCTTAAGAATGTGTGTAGCATATCACGAATGATTCTAGCAGCAGCGAAAGATGGTGGGTGTAGCTTCAAGTGGGGCACGCGCTGGTTCCGGCTCATTTTTTCGTCGGTAAAGGGAGTGAGTTTCCAATTTGATCCACAGTGCTACTTGCCCGCATATGTATATAACTGAGCAAGTATTTAATATCCTATTTTAATTCGCGTGCGAACTGACTTTGAGGTAAATTTGTAGGAGGACAGAATTAATAGTGGGATAAAGAGGGATGGAATACCTGAAAAGGAGAGTGCTGCCTAGATGGAATGGCAACAGCTGATGTATGTGTGTCGCATAACCTGACAGAGGTTGGTGATCCCTTTGACATACGCCTAACTCCCAACCGTCTTCATTGATGCAAGCTTCCATTAGTAAAGAAATTTCCAGGAAAACTGAAACCACGAGAAGGAGTAACTCGACTTCTGAGAAGTTTCTTCGATGCTGATGATCACGTTGATTCGCTTAGAGACTTTTTCCAGGAAAACTGAAACCACGAGAAGGAGTAACTCGACTTCTGAGAAGTTTCTTGTTTAGAGACGTTTTCCAGGAAAACTGGAGCCAAGGGAAGTAGTATCTCAACTTGTTGCGCTTGAGGGACTTTTTTCTAGGAAAACTGGAGTCAAGAGAAGGAGTACCACGACTTCCAAGAATTTCGCACGATTCCAGGAAAACAGGAATCACCAGAAGGAGTATCTCGATAAGCGCCCTACAAACGATAACGTAAAATCGTTTGCAATCGAGAGATGAGTAAAGAGCCCAGTGCCGGCACACTGCATAGAACATGCACAAGATGGTTCTAGGCTAAACACGAAGTTGTACAAGATGCAGCAAATATCCCTTCAGTTCTGCAGTCCAGTCGCCGGGACATGTCCGAGCGCAAAAACTGTTTGGTTTTTTTGCAGAGAATTCGGAGCAGCGTAGAAGACTTTCGACAAAAAAAGAGGCAGATCTTCGGATATTACCCTCTCTTTCTGTGTCTTATAATCTGCCTGCCCTCGGCTCTCAGAGAGCAACATTCGGCCAGTGCTCTCTTTTGCGTCTCTCCGTTATGTTTAGAAAGAAACCAAAAGAAGAAGAAGACCTGGTACATTCTGTTTGAGTTATGAAAAGAGGAGCAGCAGTTATTTAAATTGTGCGCTGCGAGACATTAAAATTTTTGAATTAAAGTGATATTTCTTGGAAAAAAATAATATATAAAATTAGTTGAAGATGTTGTGCGTTGATCCACGTTTAAAGAACGTCCCCTTTTTTTTTACATTTTTTATAGGTTTTATAATATAACCCAACAAATTCTGGTTCCGTTACCAGAAAGTGGCGTGAGGAAATCCCTCAAAGCTCAAAGTTTGAAAAGGTAAATATACAATGGGTCGTCCCGGGGAGTTCCCCCGTGCGCCAGGACATGTCCCTTCGGAATTCCGAGAGGCTTTCCCCGGGATACTTTTATTTTGGAGCTGAAGAGATCCGATGCACAAAAACACTTAGCAGGTTTTTATTTTTCTGTACACACTTTTGCGTATCTCTTTGTCAAAGCCGGTATGTTTTAACAAAACGATTAGGGATTAGCACAAGCACAAAATCGCCCAATACTGCATTTAAGTGTAAATTTTAATGTTTTTGGTTACTCCTTCGACTGCGCCAATTTTGTTAACATAACTCTGTTAACATTTAATTAGATATAAATAACATTTTTAATTTTTTAGTATAAAATTATATAAAATTGTTTATTTAACTTTATGTAGTTGCTTGTCTCACGTCTTACTTAGATCTCACTCACTTATAATCAAGAGAGATAATAAGTTCTCACTGTTGAATGTAGGCGAAGAGAGACAGAGAGGGAAAGATTTGACTGAATAACTCGCGTGCGTTCACAAGGGTATTCCCGAGTTAAACTTTATTTTCGGAATTGAAGAGAATTTAAAATGTTTCATTTTGCAAGAGCAAGAACAGAGTACTTTCAACAATCTATTAAATTTAAAACATTAGTTAATTAAAAGAAAGTAACAAGTAACAAACAATAAAATATTTTAAAATCAACCACTAACAACAGAAATAAACTAATGTTTTTTAAACAATATTATATATTATTAATATAATAATATATTATTATTATTATTTAAACAATATTATTATTTACATTAATTACATTGAAAAACTTGAAAACAAAGTAATCACAAAAGTGAAAAACATAAATAACAAAACAGAAAGCTTTAGATGAGTGCCTCGACTAAGACCTGTTATTCAGCTTAAAGGAGCAAAAGCAGCAAGGAAATTTTGTAAAGCTTCACCTAACAGCTAATTTAATGTATGGCAGAGATATTTAAGCGTTTGTTATTGTAGAGCGTTAGAGCGGTCGTGGCAGTCGATAGGTAAATCTATAGATATTTATAAAACAAGACACTTTAGGATATATTTTGTTCTTATGGGTGAGGAAACGCTCTTTTCTACCTGTTACATACTTTCCAATAAATATAGTATATTCTTTCACTCTACAGTTTACGACATAAAAACTAAAAAACATTAAAGTAAGTAAAAAAAAAAACCATAAACGGCAAATTCGAGGAAAAGAATCTTTTAATATAATAAAAGAACTGAAAATTAACGGAAAAATATATGAAAGTGATTCTTTATGAAACGTATCGAGTTTTTATATGATCACCAAAAGATTCTTGTTTTTCATGATACTGATATAAAAAAAGGCGATGCTTAATTTATTTAAAACTTACACTCGACAGAATTGTTTGCATGACATACTCTTTGCTATTACCCCGGGCCTTTGCAAATGTTACTTTGAGAAGTCGTCACTATTGTAGCACTACCATTTTGTACTCAAAGGAGATGTTATAATAATTTAAGGATTCAGACGGTTCCAAAATGTTAAAAGAATACCTCTTATTTTCAGAAACACCGAATTAGAATGTTCTCGTCTTCTTCATTTTCCGATTTACAAAGTCAGGGCTGTCGATTTTTTTTTAAATATCGTATCGTTGGTGCTTTTTTCAAAAAATATCTGAAAATATCAATATAATTATCGATATATTGATAATATTTTAACATTTCAAATTATTTACATTTAAATGGGAGAGGAAATAAATTAAATTCACAGCGCATAGTACCTTAATATCATGCTTCAACAAACAAGATATGAAAAATTCAAGAAATCGAAAAGTATAATCAAATAAATTCTACATATTTTATTGAATGCAAGAAATAGAGATGGGAAACTTACAATGGTCGCGCCATTCGATATTTTCGATGTTTTCAGAGAGAAATTTCGATAGTATCAATAGTATCGTTTTTGGATGCTCTTTATAAAAATTAAAATTTTAAGAAATTTCGAATGTATATTTCATATCAAATTTTGTGCTTAATTCTATAAGTGCAACTAAAAATTAATAAACCATATCAAAGTAAAAACAAATTACTCTATCCATAAATTCCTTTTCAAAAATAGGAGTATATCAACATTAGTCGCCATAAGCGAGACCCTTCCGGACATGCGATCCGACTCTGTCGCTGTTGCGGGTTTAAGCTAGCCTAGAATGCAGTTTTATTAATAGAAATACAATGTTTAACTTGTTGTCAACTTTCGCGAAATGTAAGTGATGTGAAAATTGCCCAGCACCATCGATAGTGACAAAAAACTGTCGATAGTGGCTCAAAGAGGAAAATATTTGATACCTCGATAGTACCATCGTTTTTGTTACTAAGCATAAACGCTTCTTAATAAAGTTAATTAAAAGACTCCTTTACGCCAAAATTTCGAATAAGATTCGTCTTGACGTCGTCCCACGACGGCTCCGAATGATCCTCATAACATAAAAAGCTGCGTCTTGGATTTTGTTGGGAATGATACGGCGAAAGACGTAGACTCTTGCAGTAGATGTGGGAGGTAATAATTAAAATATCATCTCCTTTTCACGAATAAATGATGATAGAGGAAGGTGTCCTTTGTACTCGTGAATGTGGTGGGCATCCTTAAGAATGTGTGTAGCATATCACGAATGATTCTAGCAGCAGCGAAAGATGGTGGGTGTAGCTTCAAGTGGGGCACGCGCTGGTTCCGGCTCATTTTTTCGTCGGTAAAGGGAGTGAGTTTCCAATTTGATCCACAGTGCTACTTGCCCGCATATGTATATAACTGAGCAAGTATTTAATATCCTATTTTAATTCGCGTGCGAACTGACTTTGAGGTAAATTTGTAGGAGGACAGAATTAATAGTGGGATAAAGAGGGATGGAATACCTGAAAAGGAGAGTGCTGCCTAGATGGAATGGCAACAGCTGATGTATGTGTGTCGCATAACCTGACAGAGGTTGGTGATCCCTTTGACATACGCCTAACTCCCAACCGTCTTCATTGATGCAAGCTTCCATTAGTAAAGAAATTTCCAGGAAAACTGAAACCACGAGAAGGAGTAACTCGACTTCTGAGAAGTTTCTTCGATGCTGATGATCACGTTGATTCGCTTAGAGACTTTTTCCAGGAAAACTGAAACCACGAGAAGGAGTAACTCGACTTCTGAGAAGTTTCTTGTTTAGAGACGTTTTCCAGGAAAGCTGGAGCCAAGGGAAGTAGTATCTCAACTTCCAAGAATTTTCCTCGACGCTGACGGTCACGTTGTTGCGCTTGAGGGACTTTTTTCTAGGAAAACTGGAGTCAAGAGAAGGAGTACCACGACTTCCAAAAATTTTTGCACGATTCCAGGAAAACAGGAATCACCAGAAGGAGTATCTCGATAAGCGCCCTACAAACGATAACGTGAAATCGTTTGCAATCGCGAGATGAGTAATGAGCCCAGTGCCGGCACACTGCATAGAACATGCACAAGATGGTTCTAGGTTAAACACGAAGTTGTACGAGATGCAGCAAATATCCCTTCAGTTCTGCAGCCCAGTCGCCGGGACATGCCCGAGCGCAAAAAGCTGTTTTGTTTTTTTGCAGAGAATTCGGAGCAGCGTAGAAGACTTCCGACAAAAGCATTTCGACAAAAAAAGAGGCAGATCTTCGGATATTACCCTCTCTTTCTGTGTCTTATAATCTGCCTGCCCTCGGCTCTCAGAGAGCAACATTCGGCCAGTGCTCTCTTTTGCGTCTCTCCCTTATGTTTAGAAAGAAACCAAAAGAAGAAGAAGACCTGGTACATTCTGTTTGAGTTATGAAAAGAGGAGCAGCAGTTATTTAAATTGTGCGCTGCGAGACATTAAAATTTTTGAATTAAAGTGATATTTCTTGGAAAAAAATAATATATAAAATTAGTTGAAGATGTTGTGCGTTGATCCACGTTTAAAGAACGTCCCCTTTTTTTTTTACATTTTTCATAGGTTTTATAACATAACCCAACATATTCTGGTTCCGTTACCAGAAAGTGGCGTGAGGAAATCCCTCAAAGCAGTTTGAAAAGGTAAATATACAATGGGGCGTCCCGGGGAGTTCCTCCGTGCGCCAGGACATGTCCCTTCGGAATTCCGAGAGGCTTTCCCCGGGATACTTTTATTTTGGAGCTGAAGAGATCCGATGCACAAAATACTTAGTAGGTTTTTATTTTTCTGTACACACTTTTACGTATCTCTTTGTCAAAGCCGGTATGTTTTAACAAAACGAACCTTTTCAGTGTGTGTCTTTGCACGAGGTAAGTATATATGGGATTAGCACAAGCACAAAATCGCCCAATACTGCATTTAAGTGGAAATTTTAATGTTTTTGGTTACTCCGTCGACTGCGCCAATTTTGTTAACATAACTCTGTTAACATTTAATTAGATATAAATAACATTTTTAATTTTTTAGTTCGTATAAAATTGTTTATTTAACTTTATGTAGTTGCTTGTCTCACGTCTTACTTAGATCTCACTCACTTATAATCAAGAGAGATAATAAGTTCTCACTGTTGAATGTAGGCGAAGAGAGACAGAGAGGGAAAGATTTGACTGAATAACTCACGTGCGTTCACAAGGGTATTCCCGAGTTAAACTTTATTTTCGGAATTGAAGAGAATTTAAAATGTTTCATTTTACAAGAGCAAGAACAGAGTACTTTCAACAATCTATTAAATTTAAAACATTAGTTAATTAAAAGAAAGTAACAAGTAACAAACAATAAAATATTTTAAAATCAACCACTAACAACAGAAATAAACTAATGTTTTTTAAACAATATTATGTATATTATTATTTACATTAATTACATTGAAAAACTTTAAAACAAAGTAATCACAAAAGTGAAAAACATAAATAACAAAACAGAAAGCTTTAGATGAGTGTCTTGACTAAGACCTGTTATTCAGCTTAAAGGAGCAAAAGCAGCAAGGAAATTTTGTAAAGCTCCACCTAACAGCTAATTTAATGTATGGCAGAGATATTTAAGCGTTTGTTATTGTAGAGCGTTAGAGCGGTCGTGGCAGTCGATAGGTAAATCGATAGATATTTATAAAACAAGACACTTTAGGATATATTTTGTTCTTATGGGTGAGGAAACGCTCTTTTCTACCTGTTACATACTTTCCAATGAATATAGTATACTCTTTCACTCTACAGTTAACGACATAAAAACTAAAAAACATTAAAGTAAATCAAAAAAAACCATAAAAGAGGAAAAAAATCTTTTAATATAAAAAAAGGACTGAAAATTAACGGAAAAATATATGGAAGTGATTCTTTATGAAACGTATCGAGTTTTTTATATGATCACCAAAAGATTCTTGTTTTTCATGATACTGATATAAAAAAAGGCGATGCTTAATTTATTTAAAACTTACACTCGACAGAATTGTTTGCATGACACACTCTTTGCTATTACCCCGGGCCTTTGCAAATGTTACCTTGAGAAGTCGTCACTATTGTAGGACTACCATTTTGTACTCAAAGGAGATGTTATAATAATTTAAGGATTCAGACGGTTCCAAAATGTTAAAAGAATACCTCTTTTTTTCAGAAACACCGAATTAGAATGTTCTCGTCTTCTTCATTTTCCGGTTTATAAAGTCAGGGCTGTCGATTTTTTTTTAAATATCGGATCGTTGGTGCTTTTTTCAAAAAATATCTGAAAATATCAATATAATTATCGATATATTGATAATATTTTAACATTTCAAATTATTTACATTTAAATGGGAGAGGAAATAAATTAAATTCACAGCGCATAGTACCTTAATATCATGCTTCAACAAACAAGATATGAAAAATTCAAGAAATCGAAAAGTATAATCAAATAAATTCTACATATTTTATTGAATGCAAGAAATAGAGATGGGAAACTTACAATGGTCGCGCCATTCGATATTTTCGATGTTTTCAGAGAGAAATTTCGATAGTATCAATAGTATCGTTTTTGGATGCTCTTTATAAAAATTAAAATTTTAAGAAATTTCGAATGTATATTTCATATCATATTTTGTGCTTAATTCTATAAGTGCAACTAAAAATTAATAAACCATATCAAAGTAAAAACAAATTACTCTATCCATAAATTCCTTTTCAAAAAAAAGGAGTATATCAACATTAGTCGCCATAAGCGAGACCCTTCCGGACATGCGATCCGACTCTGTCGCTGTTGCGGGTTTAAGCTAGCCTAGAATGCAGTTTTATTAATAGAAATACAATGTTTAACTTGTTGTCAACTTTCGCGAAATGTAAGTGATGTGAAAATTGCCCAGCACCATCGATAGTGACAAAAAACTGTCGATAGTGGCTCAAAGAGGAAAATATTTGATACCTCGATAGTACCATCGTTTTTGTTACTAAGCATAAACGCTTCTTAATAAAGTTAATTAAAAGACTCCTTTACGCCAAAATTTCGAATAAGATTCGTCTTGACGTCGTCCCACGACGGCTCCGAATGATCATCATAACATGAAAAGCTGCGCCTTGGATTTTGTTGGGAATGATACGGCGAAAGACGTAGACTCTTGCAGTAGATGTGGGAGGTAATAAATAAAATATCATCTCCTTTTCACGAATAAATGATGATAGAGGAAGGTGTCCTTTGTACTCGTGAATGTGGTGGGCATCCTTAAGAATGTCCCCAAACGTGTAGCATATCACGAATGATTCTAGCAGCACCGAAAGATGGTGGGTGTAGCTACAAGTGGTGCACGCGCTGGTTCCGGCTCATTTTTTCGTCGGTAAAGGGAGTGAGTTTCTAATTTGATCCACAGTGCTACTTGCCCTCATATGTATATAACTGAGCAAGTATTTAATATCCTATTTTAATTCGCGTGCGAACTGACTTTGAGGTAAATTTGTAGGAGGACAGAATTAATAGTGGGATAAAGAGGGATGGAATACCTGAAAAGGAGAGTGCTGCCTAGATGGAATGGCAACAGCTGATGTATGTGTGTCGCATAACCTGACAGAGGTTGGTAATCCCTTTGACATACGCCTAACTCCCAACCGTCTTCATTGATGCAAGCTTCCATTAGTATAGAAATTTCCAAGAAAACTGAAACCACGAGAAGGAGTAACTCGACTTCTGAGAAGTTTCTTTGACGCTGATGATCACGTTGATTCGCTTAGAGACTTTTTCCAGGAAAACTGAAACCACGAGAAGGAGTAACTCGACTTCTGAGAAGTTTCTTGTTTAGAGACGTTTTCCAGGAAAACTGGAGCCAAAGGAAGTAGTACCTCAATTTCCAAGAATTTTCCTCGACGCTGACGATCACGTTGTTGCGCTTGAGGGACTTTTTTCTAGGAAAACTGGAGTCACGAGAAGGAGTACCACGACTTCCAAGAATTTCGCACGGTTCCAGGAAAACTGGAATCACCAGAAGGAGTATCTCGATAAGCGCCCTACAAACGATAACGTAAAATCGTTTGCAATCGAGAGATGAGTAAAGAGCCCAGTGCCGGCACACTGCATAGAACATGCACAAGATGGTTCTAGGTTAAACACGAAGTTGTACGAGATGCAGCAAATATCCCTTCAGTTCTGCAGTCCAGTCGCCGGGACATGTCCGAGCGCAAAAAGCTGTTTTGTTTTTTTGCAGAGAATTCGGAGCAGCGTAGAAGACTTCCGACAAAAGCATTTCGACAAAAAAAGAGCCAGTCTTATAATCTGCCTGCCCTCGGCTCTCAGAGAGCAACATTCGGCCAGTGCTCTCTTTTGCGTCTCTCCGTTATGTTTAGAAAGAAACCAAAAGAAGAAGAAGACCTGGTACATTCTGTTTGAGTTATGAAAAGAGGAGCAGCAGTTATTTAAATTGTGCGCTGCGAGACATTAAAATTTTTGAATTAAAGTGATATTTCTTGGAAAAAAATAATATATAAAATTAGTTGAAGATGTTGTGCGTTGATCCACGTTTAAAGAACGTCCCCTTTTTTTTACATTTTGTATAGGTTTTATAACATAACCCAACAAATTCTGGTTCCGTTACCAGAAAGTGGCGTGAGGAAATCCTTCAAAGCAGTTTGAAAAGGTAAATATACAATGGGTCGTCCCGGGGAGTTCCCCCGTGCGCCAGGACATGTCCCTTCGGGGTTCCGAGAGGCTTTCCCCGGGATACTTTTATTTTGGAGCTGAAGAGATCCGATGCACAAAAACACTTAGTAGGTTTTTATTTTTCTGTACACACTTTTGCGTATCTCTTTGTCAAAGCCGGTATGTTTTAACAAAACGAACCTTTTCAGTTTATGTGTCTTTTGCACGAGGTAAGTATATATGGGATTAGCACAAGCACAAAATCGCCCAATACTGCATTTAAGTGGAAATTTTAATGTTTTTGGTTACTCCGTCGACTGCGCCAATTTTGTTAACATAACTCTGTTAACATTTAATTAGATATAAATAACATTTTTAATTTTTTAGTTCGTAGCTGCAGTAGTAGTAGTTTTAGCTGTAGCTGCTTGTCTCACGTCTTACTTAGATCTCACTCACATATAATCAAGAGAGATAATAAGTTCTCACTGTTGAATGTAGGCGAAGAGAGACAGAGAGGGAAAGATTTGACTGAATAACTCGCGCGCGCTCACAAGGGTATTCCCGAATTAAACTTTATTTTCGGAATTGAAGAGAATTTAAAATGTTTCATTTTGCAAGAGCAAGAACAGAGTACTTTCAACAATCTATTAAATTAAAACATTAGTTAATTAAAAGAAAGTAACAAGTAACAAACAATAAAATATTTTAAAATCAACCACTAACAACAGAAATAAACTAATGTTTTTTTAACAATATTATGAAAAACTTTAAAACAAAGTAATCACAAAAGTGAAAAACATAAATAACAAAACAGAAAGCTTTAGATGAGTCCCTCGACTAAGACCTGTTATTCAGCTTAAAGGAGCAACAGCAGCAAGGAAATTTTGTAAAGCTCCACCTAACAGCTAATTTAATGTATGGCAGAGATATTTAAGCGTTTGTTATTGTAGAGCTTTAGAGCGGTCGTGGCAGTCAATAGGTAAATCGATAGATATTTATAAAACAAGACACTTTAGGATATATTTTGTTCTTATGGGTGAGGAAACGCTCTTTTCTACCTGTTACATACTTTCCAATTAATATAGTATACTCTTTAACTCTACAGTTAACGACATAAAAACTAAAAAACATTAAGGTAAATCAAAAAAAACCATAAACGGCAAATTCGAGGAAAAAAATCTTTTAATATAAAAAAAGAACTGAAAATTAACGGAAAAATATATGGAAGTGATTCTTTATGAAACGTATCGAGTTTTTTATATGATCACCAAAAGATTCTTGTTTTTCATGATACTGATATAAAAAAAGGCGATGCTTAATTTATTTAAAACTTACACTCGACAGAATTGTTTGCATGACATACTCTTTGCTATTACCCCGGGCCTTTGCAAATGTTACTTTGAGAAGTCGTCACTATTGTAGCACTACCATTTTGTACTCAAAGGAGATGTTATAATAATTTAAGGATTCAGACGGTTCCAAAATGTTAACAGAATACCTCTTATTTTCAGAAACACCGAATTAGAATGTTCTCGTCTTCTTCATTTTCCGGTTTATAAAGTCAGGGCTGTCGATTTTTTTTAAATATCGTATCGTTGGTGCTTTTTTCAAAAAATATCTGAAAATATCACTTTAATTATTGATATATTGATAATATTTTTACATTTCAAATTATTTACATTTAAATGGGAGAGGAAATAAATTAAATTCACAGCGCATAGTACCTTAATATCATGCTTCAACAAACAAGATATGAAAAATTCAAGAAATCGAAAAGTATTATCAAATAAATTCTACATATTTTATTGAATGCAAGAAATAGAGCTGGGAAACTTACAATGGTCGCGCCATTCGATATTTTCGATGTTTTCAGAGAGAAATTTCGATAGTATCAATAGTATCGTTTTTGGATGCTCTGTATAAAAATTAAAATGTTAAGAAATTTCGAATGTATGTTTCATATCATATTTTGTGCTTAATTCTATAAGTGCAACTAAAAATTAATAAACCATATCAAAGTAATTATCATTTTTAAATAAAACATAGATTAATTCATGAGGAAAACAAAAAACATAAAAACAAATTACTCTATCCATAAATTCCTTTTCAAAAATAGGAGTATATCAACATTGTTCGCCATAAGCGAGACCCTTCCGGACATGCGATCCGACTCTGTCCCTGTTGCGGGTTTAAGCTAGCCTAGAATGCAGTTTTATTAATAGAAATTCAATGTTTAACTTGTTGTCAACTTTCGTGAAATGTAAGTGATGTGAAAATTGCCCAGCACCATCGATAATGACAAAAAACTGTCTATAGTGGCTCAAAGAGGTAAATATTTGATACCTCGATAGTACCATCGTTTTTGTTACTAAGCATAAACGCTTCTTGATAAAGTTAATTAAAAGACTCCTTTACGCCAAAATTTCGAATAAGAATCGTCTTGACGTCGTCCCACGACGGCTCCGAATGATCCTCATAACATGAAAAGCTGCGCCTTGGATTTTGTTGGGAAGGATACGGCGAAAGACGTAGACTCTTGCAGTAGATGTGGGAGGTAATAATTAAAATATCATCTCCTTTTCACGAATAAATGATGATAGAGGAAGGTGTCCTTTGTACTTGTGAATGTGGTGGGCATCCTTAAGAATGTCTCCAAACGTGTAGCATATCACGAATGATTCTAGCAGCAGCGAAAGATGGTGGGTGTAGCTTCAAGTGGGGCACGCGCTGGTTCCGGCTCATTTTTTCGTCGGTAAAGGGAGTGAGTTTCCAATTTGATCCACAGTGCTACTTGCCCGCATATGTATATAACTGAGCAAGTATTTAATATCCTATTTTAATTCGCGTGCGCACTGACTTTGAGGTAAATTTGTAGAAGGACAGAATTAATAGGATAAAGAGGGATGGAATACCTGAAAAGGAGAGTGCTGCCTAGATGGAATGGCAACAGCTGATGTATGTGTGTCGCATAACCTGACAGAGGTTGGTGATCCCTTTGAAATACGCCTAACTCCCAACCGTCTTCATTGATGCAAGCTTCCATTAGTAAAGAAATTTCCAAGAAAACTGAAACCACGAGAAGGAGTAACTCGACTTCTGAGAAGTTTCTTTGACGCTGATGATCACGTTGATTCGCTTAGAGACTTTTTCCAGGAAAACTGAAACCACGAGAAGGAGTAACTCGACTTCTGAGAAGTTTCTTGTTTAGAGACGTTTTCCAGGAAAACTGGAGCCAAAGGAAGTAGTACCTCAATTTCCAAGAATTTTCCTCGACGCTGACGATCACGTTGTTGCGCTTGAGGGACTTTTTTCTAGGAAAACTGGAGTCACGAGAAGGAGTACCACGACTTCCAAGAATTTCGCACGGTTCCAGGAAAACTGGAATCACCAGAAGGAGTATCTCGATAAGCGCCCTACAAACGATAACGTAAAATCGTTTGCAATCGAGAGATGAGTAAAGAGCCCAGTGCCGGCACACTGCATAGAACATGCACAAGATGGTTCTAGGTTAAACACGAAGTTGTACGAGATGCAGCAAATATCCCTTCAGTTCTGCAGTCCAGTCGCCGGGACATGTCCGAGCGCAAAAAGCTGTTTTGTTTTTTTGCAGAGAATTCGGAGCAGCGTAGAAGACTTCCGACAAAAGCATTTCGACAAAAAAAGAGCCAGTCTTATAATCTGCCTGCCCTCGGCTCTCAGAGAGCAACATTCGGCCAGTGCTCTCTTTTGCGTCTCTCCGTTATGTTTAGAAAGAAACCAAAAGAAGAAGAAGACCTGGTACATTCTGTTTGAGTTATGAAAAGAGGAGCAGCAGTTATTTAAATTGTGCGCTGCGAGACATTAAAATTTTTGAATTAAAGTGATATTTCTTGGAAAAAAATAATATATAAAATTAGTTGAAGATGTTGTGCGTTGATCCACGTTTAAAGAACGTCCCCTTTTTTTTACATTTTGTATAGGTTTTATAACATAACCCAACAAATTCTGGTTCCGTTACCAGAAAGTGGCGTGAGGAAATCCTTCAAAGCAGTTTGAAAAGGTAAATATACAATGGGGCGTCCCGGGGAGTTCCCCCGTGCGCCAGGACATGTCCCTTCGGGGTTCCGAGAGGCTTTCCCCGGGATACTTTTATTTTGGAGCTGAAGAGATCCGATGCACAAAAACACTTAGTAGGTTTTTATTTTTCTGTACACACTTTTGCGTATCTCTTTGTCAAAGCCGGTATGTTTTAACAAAACGAACCTTTTCAGTTTATGTGTCTTTTGCACGAGATAAGTATATATGGGATTAGCACAAGCACAAAATCGCCCAATACTGCATTTAAGTGGAAATTTTAATGTTTTTGGTTACTCCGTCGACTGCGCCAATTTTGTTAACATAACTCTGTTAACATTTAATTAGATATAAATAACATTTTTAATTTTTTAGTTCGTATAAAATTGTTTATTTAACTTTATGTAGTTGCTTGTCTCACGTCTTACTTAGATCTCACTCACATATAATCAAGAGAGATAATAAGTTCTCACTGTTGAATGTAGGCGAAGAGAGACAGAGAGGGAAAGATTTGACTGAATAACTCGCGCGCGCTCACAAGGGTTTTCCCGAGTTAAACTTTATTTTCGGAATTGAAGAGAATTTAAAATGTTTCATTTTGCAAGAGCAAGAACAGAGTACTTCCAACAATCTATTAAATTAAAACATTAGTTAATTAAAAGAAAGTAACAAGTAACAAACAATAAAATATTTTAAAATCAACCACTAACAACAGAAATAAACTAATGTTTTTTTAACAATATTATGAAAAACTTTAAAACAAAGTAATCACAAAAGTGAAAAACATAAATAACAAAACAGAAAGCTTTAGATGAGTCCCTCGACTAAGACCTGTTATTCAGCTTAAAGGAGCAACAGCAGCAAGGAAATTTTGTAAAGCTCCACCTAACAGCTAATTTAATGTATGGCAGAGATATTTAAGCGTTTGTTATTGTAGAGCGTTAGAGCGGTCGTGGCAGTCGATAGGTAAATCGATAGATATTTATAAAACAAGACACTTTAGGATATATTTTGTTCTTATGGGTGAGGAAACGCTCTTTTCTACCTGTTACATACTTTCCAATGAATATAGTATACTCTTTCACTCTACAGTTAACGACATAAAAACTAAAAAACATTAAGGTAAATCAAAAAAAACCATAAACGGCAAATTCGAGGAAAAAAATCTTTTAATATAAAAAAAGAACTGAAAATTAACGGAAAAATATATGGAAGTGATTCTTTATGAAACGTATCGAGTTTTTATATGATCACCAAAAGATTCTTGTTTTTCATGATACTGATATAAAAAAAGGCGATGCTTAATTATTATTTAAAACTTACACTCGACAGAATTGTTTGCATGACATACTCTTTGCTATTACCCCAGGCCTTTGCAAATGTTACCTTGAGAAGTCGTTCCAAAATGTTAAAAGAATACCTCTTATTTTCAGAAACACCGAATTAGAATGTTCTCGTCTTCTTCATTTTCCGGTTTATAAAGTCAGGGCTGTCGATTTTTTTTAAATATCGTATCGTTGGTGCTTTTTTCAAAAAATATCTGAAAATATCAATTTAATTATCGATATATTGATAATATTTTTACATTTCAAATTATTTACATTTAAATGGGAGAGGAAATAAATTAAATTCACAGCGCATAGTACCTTAATATCATGCTTCAACAAACAAGATATGAAAAATTCAAGAAATCGAAAAGTATAATCAAATAAATTCTACATATTTTATTGAATGCAAGAAATAGAGCTGGGAAACTTACAATGGTCGCGCCATTCGATATTTTCGATGTTTTCAGAGAGAAATTTCGATAGTATCAATAGTATCGTTTTTGGATGCTCTGTATAAAAATTAAAATTTTAAGAAATTTCAAATGTATATTTCATATCATATCTTGTGCTAAATTCTATAAGTGCAACTAAAAATTAATAAGCCATATCAAAGTAATTATCATTTTTAAATAAAACAGAGATTAATTCATGAGGTAAACAAAAAACATAAAAACAAATTACTCTATCCATAAATTCCTTTTCAAAAATAGGAGTATATTAACATTGTTCGCCATAAGCGAGACCCTTCTGGACATGCGATCCGAATCTGTCGCTGTTGCGGGTTTAAGCTAGCCTAGAATGCAGTTTTATTAATAGAAATACAATGTTTAACTTGTTGTCAACTTTCGCGAAATGTAAGTGATGTGAAAATTGCCCAGCACCATCGATAGTGACAAAAAACTGTCGATAGTGGCTCAAAGAGGTAAATATTTGATACCTCGATAGTACCATCGTTTTTGTTACTAAGCATAAACGCTTCTTGATAAAGTTAATTAAAAGACTCCTTTACGCCAAAATTTCGAATAAGAATCGTCTTGACGTCGTCCCACGACGGCTCCGAATGATCCTCATAACATGAAAAGCTGCGCCTTGGATTTTGTTGGGAATGATACGGCGAAAGACGTATACTCTTGCAGTAGATGTGGGAGGTAATAATTAAAATTTCATCTCCTTTTCACGAATAAATGATGATAGAGGAAGGTGTCCTTTGTACTCGTGAATGTGGTGTGCATCCTTAAGAATGTGTGTAGCATATCACGAATGATTCTAGCAGCAGCAATAAAGAGGGATGGAATACCTGAAAAGGAGAGTGCTGCCTAGATGGAATGGCAACAGCTGATGTATGTGTGTCGCATAACCTGACAGAGGTTGGTGATCCCTTTGAAATACGCCTAACTCCCAACCGTCTTCATTGATGCAAGCTTCCATTCGTAAAGAAATTTCCAGGAAAACTGAAACCACGAGAAGGAGTAACTCGACTTCTGAGAAGTTTCTTCGATGCTGATGATCACGTTGATTCGCTTAGAGACTTTTTCCAGGAAAACTGAAACCACGAGAAGGAGTAACTCGACTTCTGAGAAGTTTCTTGTTTAGAGACGTTTTCCAGGAAAACTGGAGCCAAGGGAAGTAGTATCTCAACTTGTTGCGCTTGAGGGACTTTTTTCTAGGAAAACTGGAGTCAAGAGAAGGAGTACCACGACTTCCAAGAATTTCGTACGATTCCAGGAAAACAGGAATCACCAGAAGGAGTATCTCGATAAGCGCCCTACAAACGATAACGTAAAATCGTTTGCAATCGAGAGATGAGTAAAGAGCCCAGTGCCGGCACACTGCATAGAACATGCACAAGATGGTTCTAGGCTAAACACGAAGTTGTACAAGATGCAGCAAATATCCCTTCAGTTCTGCAGTCCAGTCGCCGGGACATGTCCGAGCGCAAAAAGCTGTTTGGTTTTTTTGCAGAGAATTCGGAGCAGCGTAGAAGACTTCCGACAAAAGCATTTCGACAAAAAAAGAGGCAGATCTTCGGATATTACCCTCTCTTACTGTGTCTTATAATCTGCCTGCCCTCGGCTCTCAGAGAGCAACATTCGGCCAGTGCTCTCTTTTGCGTCTCTCCGTTATGTTTAGAAAGAAACCAAAAGAAGAAGAAGACCTGGTACATTCTGTTTGAGTTATGAAAAGAGGAGCAGCAGTTATTTAAATTGTGCGCTGCGAGACATTAAAATTTTTGAATTAAAGTGATATTTCTTGGAAAAAAATAATATATAAAATTAGTTGAAGATGTTGTGCGTTGATCCACGTTTAAAGAACGTCCCCTTTTTTTTTTTACATTTTTTATAGGTTTTATAATATATCCCAACAAATTCTGGTTCCGTTACCAGAAAGTGGCGTGTGGAAATCCCTCAAAGCTCAAAGTTTGAAAAGGTAAATATACAATGGGTCGTCCCGGGGAGTTCCCCCGTGCGCCAGGACATGTCCCTTCGGAATTCCGAGAGGCTTTCCCCGGGATACTTTTATTTTGGAGCTGAAGAGATCCGATGCACAAAAACACTTAGGTTTTTATTTTTCTGTACACACTTTTGCGTATCTCTTTGTCAAAGCCGGTATGTTTTAACAAAACGAACCTTTTCAGTTTATGTGTCTTTTGCACGAGGTAAGTATATATGGGATTAGCACAAGCACAAAATCGCTCAATACTGCATTTAAGTGGAAATTTTAATGTTTTTGGTTACTCACGTCTTACTTAGATCTCACTTACTTATAATCAAGAGAGATAATAAGTTCTCACTGTTGAATGTAGGCGAAGAGAGACAGAGAGGGAAAGATTTGACTGAATAACTCGCGTGCGTTCACAAGGGTATTCCCGAGTTAAACTTTATTTTCGGAATTGAAGAGAATTTAAAATGTTTCATTTTGCAAGAGCAAGAACAGAGTACTTTCAACAATCTATTAAATTTAAAACATTAGTTAAATAAAAGAAAGTAACAAGTAACAAACAATAAAATATTTTAAAATCAACCACTAACAACAGAAGTAAAGTAATGTTTTTTTAAACAATATTATGTATATTATTATTTACATTAGTTACATTGAAAAACTTTAAAACAAAGTAATCACAAAAGTGAAAAACATAAATAACAAAACAGAAAGCTTTAGATGAGTGCCTCGACTAAGACCTGTTATTCAGCTTAAAGGAGCAAAAGCAGCAAGGAAATTTTGTAAAGCTCCACCTAACAGCTAATTTAATGTATGGCAGAGATATTTAAGCGTTTGTTATTGTAGAGCGTTAGAGCGGTCGTGGCAGTCGATAGGTAAATCGATAGATATTTATAAAACAAGACACTTTAGGATATATTTTGTTCCTATGGGTGAGGAAACGCTCTTTTCTACCTGTTACATACTTTCCAATGAATATAGTATACTCTTTCACTCTACAGTTAACGACATAAAAACTAAAAAACATTAAATTAAATAAAAAAAACCATAAAAGAGGAAAAAAATCTTTTATATAAAAAAAAGAACTGAAAATTAACGGAAAAATATATGGAAGTGATTCTTTATGAAACGTATCGAGTTTTTTATATGATCACCAAAAGATTCTTATTTTTCATGATACTGATATAAAAAAAAGGCGATGCTTAATTTATTTAAAACTTACACTCGACAGAATTGTTTGCATGACATACTCTTTGCTATTACCCCGGGCCTTTGCAAATGTTACCTTGAGAAGTCGTCACTATTGTAGGACTACCATTTTG
This sequence comes from Drosophila biarmipes, assembly GCF_025231255.1. Classification (NCBI taxonomy): domain Eukaryota; kingdom Metazoa; phylum Arthropoda; class Insecta; order Diptera; family Drosophilidae; genus Drosophila; species Drosophila biarmipes. The sequence goes on along the minus strand of NW_026114528.1, from coordinate 1,133,900 downwards.
TACTCAAAGGAGATGTTATAATAATTTAAGGATTCAGACGGTTCCAAAATGTTAAAAGAATACCTCTTATTTTCAGAAACACCGATTTAGAATGTTCTCGTCTTTTTTTTAAATATCGTATCGTTGGTTGATAATATTTTTACATTTCAAATTATTTACATTTAAATGGAAGAGAAAATAAATTAAATTCACAGCGCATAGTACCTTAATATCATGCTTCAACAAATAAGATATGAAAAATTCAAGAAATCGAAAAGTATTATCAAATAAATTCTACATATTTTATTGAATGCAAGAAATAGAGCTGGGAAACTAACAATGGTCGCGACAATCGATATTTTCGATGTTTTCAGAGAGAAATTTCGATAGTATCAATAGTATTGTTTTTGGATGCTCTTTATAAAAATTAAAATTTTAAGAAATTTCGAATGTATATTTCATATCATATTTTGTGCTTAATTCTATAAGTGCAACTAAAAATTAATAAACCATATCAAAGTAATTATCATTTTTAAATAAAACAGAGATTAATTCATGAGGAAAACAAAAAACATAAAAACAAATTACTCTATCCATAAATTCCTTTTCAAAAATAGGAGTATATCAACATTGTTCGCCATAAGCGAGACCCTTCCGGACATGCGATCCGACTCTGTCCCTGTTGCGGGTTTAAGCTAGCCTAGAATGCAGTTTTATTAATAGAAATTCAATGTTTAACTTGTTGTCAACTTTCGCGAAATGTAAGTGATGTGAAAATTGCCCAGCACCATCGATAATGACAAAAAACTGTCTATAGTGGCTCAAAGAGGTAAATATTTGATACCTCGATAGTACCGTCGTTTTTGTTACTAAGCATAAACGCTTCTTGATAAAGTTAATTAAAAGACTCCTTTACGCCAAAATTTCGAATAAGAATCGTCTTGACGTCGTCCCACGACGGCTCCGAATGATCATCATAACATGAAAAGCTGCGCCTTGGATTTTGTTGGGAATGATACGGCGAAAGACGTAGACTCTTGCAGTAGATGTGGGAGGTAATAAATAAAATATCATCTCCTTTTCACGAATAAATGATGATAGAGGAAGGTGTCCTTTGTACTCGTGAATGTGGTGGGCATCCTTAAGAATGTCCCCAAACGTGTAGCATATCACGAATGATTCTAGCAGCAGCGAAAGATGGTGGGTGTAGCTTCAAGTGGGGCACGCGCTGGTTCCGGCTCATTTTTCGTCGGTAAAGGGAGTGAGTTTCCAATTTGATCCACAGTGCTACTTGCCCGCATATGTATATAACTGAGCAAGTATTTAATATCCTATTTTAATTCGCGTGCGCACTGACTTTGAGGTAAATTTGTAGAAGGACAGAATTAATAGTGGGATAAAAAGGGATGGAATACCTGAAAAGGAGAGTGCTGCCTAGATGGAATGGCAACAGCTGATGTATGTGTGTCGCATAACCTGACAGAGGTTGGTGATCCCTTTAAAATACGCCTAACTCCCAACCGTCTTCATTGATGCAAGCTTCCATTAGTAAAGAAATTTCCAAGAAAACTGAAACCACGAGAAGGAGTAACTCGACTTCTGAGAAGTTTCTTTGACGCTGATGATCACGTTGATTCGCTTAGAGACTTTTTCCAGGAAAACTGAAACCACGAGAAGGAGTAACTCGACTTCTGAGAAGTTTCTTGTTTAGAGACGTTTTCCATGAAAACTGGAGCCAAGGGAAGTAGTATCTCAACTTCCAAGAATTTTCCTCGACGCTGACGATCACGTTGTTGCGCTTTAGGGACTTTTTTCTAGGAAATCTGGAGTCACGAGAAGGAGTACCACGACTTCCAAGAATTTCGCACGATTCCAGGAAAACAGGAATCACCAGAAGGAGTATCTCGATAAGCGCCCTACAAACGATAACGTCAAATCGTTTGCAATCGCGAGATGAGTAAAGAGCCCAGTGCCGGCACACTGCATAGAACATGCACAAGATGGTTCTAGGTTAAACACGAAGTTGTACGAGATGCAGCAAATATCCCTTCAGTTCTGCAGTCCAGTCGCCGGGACATGTCCGAGCGCAAAAAGCTGTTTTGTTTTTTTGCAGAGAATTCGGAGCAGCGTAGAAGACTTCCGACAAAAGCATTTCGACAAAAAAAGAGGCAGATCTTCGGATATTACCCTCTCTTTCTGTGTCTTATAATCTGCCTGCCCTCGGCTCTCAGAGAGCAACATTCGGCCAGTGCTCTCTTTTGCGTCTCTCCCTTATGTTTAGAAAGAAACCAAAAGAAGAAGAAGACCTGGTACATGCTGTTTGAGTTATGAAAAGAGGAGCAGCAGTTATTTAAATTGTGCGCTGCGAGACATTAAAATTTTTGAATTAAAGTGATATTTCTTGGAAAAAAATAATATATAAAATTAGTTGAAGATGTTGTGCGTTGATCCACGTTTAAAGAACGTCCCCTTTTTTTTTTTACATTTTTCATAGGTTTTATAACATAACCCAACATATTCTGGTTCCGTTACCAGAAAGTGGCGTGAGGAAATCCCTCAAAGCAGTTTGAAAAGGTAAATATACAATGGGGCGTCCCGGGGAGTTCCTCCGTGCGCCAGGACATGTCCCTTCGGAATTCCGAGAGGCTTTCCCCGGGATACTTTTATTTTGGAGCTGAAGAGATCCGATGCACAAAATACTTAGTAGGTTTTTATTTTTCTGTACACACTTTTACGTATCTCTTTGTCAAAGCCGGTATGTTTTAACAAAACGAACCTTTTCAGTTTATGTGTCTTTTGCACGAGGTAAGTATATATGGGATTAGCACAAGCACAAAATCGCCCAATACTGCATTTAAGTGGAAATTTTAATGTTTTTGGTTACTCCGTCGACTGCGCCAATTTTGTTAACATAACTCTGTTAACATTTAATTAGATATAAATAACATTTTTAATTTTTTAGTTCGTATAAAATTGTTTATTTAACATTATGTAGTTGCTTGTCTCACGTCTTACTTAGATCTCACTCACTTATAATCAAGAGAGATAATAAGTTCTCACTGTTGAATGTAGGCGAAGAGAGACAGAGAGGGAAAGATTTGACTGAATAACTCACGTGCGTTCACAAGGGTATTCCCGAGTTAAACTTTATTTTCGGAATTGAAGAGAATTTAAAATGTTTCATTTTACAAGAGCAAGAACAGAGTACTTTCAACAATCTATTAAATTTAAAACATTAGTTAATTAAAAGAAAGTAACAAGTAACAAACAATAAAATATTTTAAAATCAACCACTAACAACAGAAATAAACTAATGTTTTTTAAACAATATTATGTATATTATTATTTACATTAATTACATTGAAAAACTTGAAAACAAAGTAATCACAAAAGTGAAAAACATAAATAACAAAACAGAAAGCTTTAGATGAGTGCCTCGACTAAGACCTGTTATTCAGCTTAAAGGAGCAAAAGCAGCAAGGAAATTTTGTAAAGCTCCACCTAACAGCTAATTTAATGTATGGCAGAGATATTTAAGCGTTTGTTATTGTAGAGCGTTAGAGCGGTCGTGGCAGTCGATAGGTAAATCGATAGATATTTATAAAACAAGACACTTTAGGATATATTTTGTTCTTATGGGTGAGGAAACGCTCTTTTCTACCTGTTACATACTTTCCAATGAATATAGTATACTCTTTCACTCTACAGTTAACGACACAAAAAACTAAAAACATTATAGTAAATCAAAAAAAACCATAAACGAGGAAAAAAATCTTTTAATATAAAAAAAGGACTGAAAATTAACGGAAAAATATATGGAAGTGATTCTTTATGAAACGTATCGAGTTTTTTATATGATCACCAAAAGATTCTTATTTTTCATGATACTGATATAAAAAAAGGCGATGCTTAATTTATTTAAAACTTACACTCGACAGAATTGTTTGCATGACATACTCTTTGCTATTACCCCGGGCCTTTGCAAATGTTACCTTGAGAAGTCGTTCCAAAATGTTAAAAGAATACCTCTTATTTTCAGAAACACCGAATTAGAATGTTCTCGTCTTCTTCATTTTCCGGTTTATAAAGTCAGGGCTGTCGATTTTTTTTAAATATCGTATCGTTGGTGCTTTTTTCAAAAAATATCGGAAAATATCAATTTTATTATCGATATATTGATAATATTTTTACATTTCAAATTATTTACATTTAAATGGGAGAGGAAATAAATTAAATTCACAGCGCATAGTACCTTAATATCATGCTTCAACAAACAAGATATGAAAAATTCAAGAAATCGAAAAGTATTATCAAATAAATTCTACATATTTTATTGAATGCAAGAAATAGAGCTGGGAAACTAACAATGGTCGCGCCAATCGATATTTTCGATGTTTTCAGAGAGAAATTTCGTAGTATCAATAGTATCAATTTTGGATGCTCTTTAAAAAATTAAAATTTTAAGAAATTTTGAATGTTGATTTCATATCATATTTTGTGCTTAATTCTATAAGTGCAACTAAAAATTAATAAAACATATTAAATTAATTATCATTTTTAAATAAAACAGAGATTAATTCATGAGGTAAACAAAAAACATAAAAACAAATTACTCTATCCATAAATTCCTTTTCAAAAATAGGAGTATATCAACATTGTTCAGCATAGGCGAGACCCTTCCGGACATGCGATTCGACTCTGTCGCTGTTGCGGGTTTAAGCTAGCCTAGAATGCAGTTTTATTAATAGAAATACAATGTTTAACTTGTTGTCAACTTTCGCGAAATGTAATGTAATGTGAAAATTGCCCAGCACCATCGATAGTGACAAAAAACTGTCGATAGTGGCTCAAAGAGGTAAATATTTGATACCTCGATAGTACCATCGCTTTTGTTACTAAGCATAAACGCTTCTTGATAAAGTTAATTAAAAGACTCCTTTATGCCAAAATTTCGAATAAGAATCGTCTTGACGTCGTCCCACGACGGCTTCGAATGATCCTCATAACATGAAAAGCTGCGCCTTGGATTTTGTTGGGAATGATACGGCGAAAGACGTAGACTCTTGCAGTAGATGTGGGAGGTAATAATTAAAACATCATCTCCATTTCACGAATAAATGATGATAGAGGAAGGTGTCCTTTGTACTTGTGAATGTGGTGGGCATCCTTAAGAATGTCCCCAAACGTGTAGCATATCACGAATGATTCTAGCAGCAGCGAAAGATGGTGGGTGTAGCTTCAAGTGGGGCACGCGCTGGTTCCGGCTCATTTTTTCGTCGGTAAAAGGAGTGAGTTTCCAATTTGATCCACAGTGCTACTTGCCCGCATATGTATATAACTGAGCAAGTATTTAATATCCTATTTTAATTCGCGTGCGCACTGACTTTGAGGTAAATTTGTAGAAGGACAGAATTAATAGTGGGATAAAAAGGGATGGAATACCTGAAAAGGAGAGTGCTGCCTAGATGGAATGGCAACAGCTGACGTATGTGTGTCGCATAACCTGACAGAGGTTGGTGATCCCTTTGAAATACGCCTAACTCCCAACCGTCTTCATTGATGCAAGCTTCCATTAGTAAAGAAATTTCCAAGAAAACTGAAACCACGAGAAGGAGTAACTCGACTTCTGAGAAGTTTCTTTGACGCTGATGATCACGTTGATTCGCTTAGAGACTTTTTCCAGGAAAACTGAAACCACGAGAAGGAGTAACTCGACTTCTGAGAAGTTTCTTCGATGCTGATGATCACGTTGATTCGCTTAGAGACTTTTTCCAGGAAAACTGAAACCACGAGAAGGAGTAACTCGACTTCTGAGAAGTTTCTTGTTTAGAGACGTTTTCCAGGAAAACTGGAGCCAAGGGAAGTAGTATCTCAACTTGTTGCGCTTGAGGGACTTTTTTCTAGGAACACTGGAGTCAAGAGAAGGAGTACCACGACTTCCAAGAATTTCGCACGATTCCAGGAAAACAGGAATCACCAGAAGGAGTATCTCGATAAGCGCCCTACAAACGATAACGTAAAATCGTTTGCAATCGAGAGATGAGTAAAGAGCCCAGTGCCGGCACACTGCATAGAACATGCACAAGATGGTTCTAGGTTAAACACGAAGTTGTACGAGATGCAGCAAATATCCCTTCAGTTCTGCAGTCCAGTCGCCGGGACATGTCCGAGCGCAAAAAGCTGTTTTGTTTTTTTGCAGAGAATTCGGAGCAGCGTAGAAGACTTCCGACAAAAGCATTTTGACAAAAAAAGAGGCAGATCTTCGGATATTACCCTCTCTTTCTGTGTCTTATAATCTGCCTGCCCTCGGCTCTCAGAGAGCAACATTCGGCCAGTGAAACCAAAAGAAGAAGAAGACCTGGTGCATTCTGTTTGAGTTATGAAAAGAGAAGCAGCAGTAATTTAAATTGTGCGCTGCGACACATTTAAATTTTTGAATTAAAGTGATATTTCTTGGAAAAAAATAATATATAAAATTAGTTGAAGATGTTGTGCGTTGATCCACGTTTAAAGAACGTCCCCTTTTTTTTACATTTTTTATAGGTTTTATAACATAACCCAACAAATTCTGGTTCCGTTACCAGAAAGTGGCGTGAAGAAATCCCTCAAAGCAGTTTGAAAAGGTAAATATACAACAGGGCATCCCGGGGAGTTTCCCCGTGCACCAAGACATGTCCCTTCGGAATTCCGAGAGGCTTTCCCCGGGATACTTCTATTTTGGAACTGAAGAGATCCGATGCACAAAATACTTAGTAGGTTTTTATTTTTCTGTACACACTTTTGCGTATCTCTTTGTCAAAGCCGGTATGTTTTAACAAAACGAACCTTTTCAGTTTATGTGTCTTTTGCACGAGGTAAGTATATATGGGATTAGCACAAGCACAAAATCGCTCAATACTGCATTTCAGTGGAAATTTTAATGTTTTTGGTTACTCACGTCTTACTTAGATCTCACTTACTTATAATCAAGAGAGATAATAAGTTCTCACTGTTGAATGTAGGCGAAGAGAGACAGAGAGGGAAAGATTTGACTGAATAACTCGCGTGCGTTCACAAGGATATTCCCGAGTTAAACTTTATTTTCGGAATTGAAGAGAATTTTAAATGTTTCACTTTGCAAGAGCAAGAACAGAGTACTTTCAACAATCTATTACATTTAAAACATTAGTTAATTAAAAGAAAGTCACAAGTAACAAACAATAAAATATTTTAAAATCAACCACTAACAACAGAAATTTTTTAAAACGAGAATAAACTAATGTTTTCTTAAACAATATTATGTATATTATTATTTACATTATTTACATTGGAAAACATAAATAACAAAACAGAAAGCTTTAGATGAGTGCCTCGACTAAGACCTGTTATTCAGCTTAAAGGAGCAAAAGCAACAAGGAAATTTTGTAAAGCTCCACCTAACAGCTAATTTAATGTATGGCAGAGATATTTAAGCGTTTGTTATTGTAGAGCGTTAGAGCGGTCGTGGCAGTCGATAGGTAAATCGATAGATATTTATAAAACAAGACACTTTAGGATATATTTTGTTCTTATGGGTGAGGAAACGCTCTTTTCTACCTGTTACATACTTTCCAATGAATATAGTATACTCTTTCACTCTACAGTTAACGACATAAAAACTAAAAAACATTAAAGTAAATCAAAAAAAAACCATAAACGGCAAATTCGAGGAAAAAAATCTTTTAATATAAAAAAAGAACTGAAAATTAACGGAAAAATATATGGAAGTGATTCGTTATGAGACGTATCGAGTTTTTATATGATCACCAAAAGATTCTTGTTTTTCATGATACTGATATAAAAAAAGGCGATGCTTAATTTATTTAAAACTTACACTCGACAGAATTGTTTGCATGACATACTCTTTGCTATTACCCCGGGCCTTTGCAAATGTTACCTTGAGAAGTCGTTCCAAAATGTTAAAAGAATACCTCTTATTTTCAGAAACACCGAATTAGAATGTTCTCGTCTTCTTCATTTTCCGGTTTATAAAGTCAGGGCTGTCGATTTTTTTTAAATATCGTATCGTTGGTGCTTTTTTCAAAAAATATCGGAAAATATCAATTTTATTATCGATATATTGATAATATTTTTACATTTCAAATTATTTACATTTAAATGGGAGAGGAAATAAATTAAATTCACAGCGCATAGTACCTTAATATCATGCTTCAACAAACAAGATATGAAAAATTCAAGAAATCGAAAAGTATTATCAAATAAATTCTACATATTTTATTGAATGCAAGAAATAGAGCTGGGAAACTAACAATGGTCGCGCCAATCGATATTTTCGATGTTTTCAGAGAGAAATTTCGTAGTATCAATAGTATCAATTTTGGATGCTCTTTAAAAAATTAAAATTTTAAGAAATTTTGAATGTTGATTTCATATCATATTTTGTGCTTAATTCTATAAGTGCAACTAAAAATTAATAAAACATATTAAATTAATTATCATTTTTAAATAAAACAGAGATTAATTCATGAGGTAAACAAAAAACATAAAAACAAATTACTCTATCCATAAATTCCTTTTCAAAAATAGGAGTATATCAACATTGTTCAGCATAGGCGAGACCCTTCCGGACATGCGATTCGACTCTGTCGCTGTTGCGGGTTTAAGCTAGCCTAGAATGCAGTTTTATTAATAGAAATACAATGTTTAACTTGTTGTCAACTTTCGCGAAATGTAATGTAATGTGATGTGAAAATAGCCCAGCACCATCGATAGTGACAAAAAACTGTCGATAGTGGCTCAAAGAGGTAAATTTTTGATACCTCGATAGTACCATCGATACTTTTCAGCCCTAGCAAGAAATCTATACTGAAAGGGTAATAGTCTAGTACGAAAGTTTTTATCAACTGGTGTAGTACCTGCTTACATTTGTAATTCATTTGTAATAGTAAATAAAATTATTTATTAAGTTTTGGTTAGTGGATGATGGTTATAATTAAAAAAAAAGAACGGAAGTTAGCTTTGGCAAGCCGATGTTTGCTGTTATAAAAAATAATCAATAATTTGATTATATTGAATTCGAAATTCTTAAAAATATAAAAATCTATATTCCCAATATTAAAAGATAATATCAAAAAGCCCCAAAGGTATTATTTGTCTCAAATTATTTCCCACCAATTATCCAATCGTTCCTATGACAGCTATATGGTATAGTCGTCCTATTTTAATAAAATTTAATTCGAAATTAGAACTAATTAAAAAATGTTATTTGCAAGCTTAGAAAGGTATATGTTGAAAAATACGAAGAGATATAATTTTTATATCCTTGCAGAGGGTATAATGATTTCAGTCAGAAGTTTGCAACGCAGTGAAGGAGACGTATCCGACCCCATAAAGTATATATATTCTTGATCAGCGTCACAAGACGAGTCGATCTAGCCATGTCCGTCTGTCCGTCCGTTTCTACGAAAACTAGTCTCTTTAAAATTTTAAAATTAGCTATCGGACTGAAACTTTCCCAAAAGTGTTCTTTCTATTGCAGGTAGTATAGAAGTCGGAACCAGCCGGATTGGACAACTATATCATATAGCTCCCATATGAACTATCGAGGAAAAATTTTAAAAAAATATATATCTTTCTTGTTTTTTAACATATACCTTTCTAAGCATATAAAATTTTTAAATTAGTTCTGAATTTCGAATTAAATTTTATCAAAATTGGACGACTTTATTATATAGCTCCCATTGGAACAATCGGAAAATTAGTAGTAAAATAATATTGAAAAATTATATCTTCAGGGTTTTTTAACTTATAACCTACGCTTGGAAATAACATTTTTTATTTGGTTTTGAATTTCGAATTAAATTTTATTAAAATCGGACGACTATATCATAAAGCTGCCATAAGAACGATCGCAAAACTAATCGTATAACATGAAAAAAAATGATATCTTTTGTGTTTTTTAACATATAACCTTATAAGCTTGAAAATAACATTTTTTAATTATTTCTGAATTTCGAATTAAATTTTATTAAAATCGGACGACTATATCATATATGTAGCTGTCATAGGAACGATCCGATAATTGGTGGCAAATAATGTGAAACAAATTATAGCTTTGGGGCTTTTTGACATTATCTTATAATATTGGGAATATAAATTTTTATATATTTAAGAATTTCGAATTCAATTTAATAAATTATTTTTTATATTTTATAACTGCAAGGGTATACAAACTTCGGCTTGCCGGAGTTAACTTCCTTGTTTTGTTTTAAAATTGTTTGCCCGACAGTTCCTATGGGAGCTATAAGATATAGTTGTCCGATCCGGCTGGTTCCGACTTATATACTACCTGCAATAGAAAGATTACTTTTGGGAAAGTTTCAGCCCGAAAGCTTTAAAACTGAGAGACTAGTTTGCGTAGAAACGGACGGACAGACGGACGGACAGACGGACGTGGCTAGATCGACTCATCTTGAGACGCTGATCAAAAATATATATACTTTATGGGGTCGGAAATGTCTCCTTCACTGCGCTGCAAACTTCTGACTGAAATCATTAACCTTCTGCAAGGGTAATAAAATCAAAATTGCCTTAAATACTAACATTGGGTTAAGGATTATACAAGTTTCCCATTTCTGGTTTGGATGCTAGGTATCTTCGGTAGTGCTCTGTCTTCCGTCCATAGTCTCTCGATCCGTTGAGTATTTGCTAAGTATTAACGGTCAGGCCCCTCTTCTAGACTATTATCTGGCAGTTATGTCAGTCCTTGATCTTCAGAACAACTTTACGTCGCTGCAGAAAAAGCAAGCCCGTCTTCTATGCCCATGGCAAGAAAGTCTTTAGACGTTAAAAAGCACCCGTTGAAATCAACCATAATAAACAAAAATTAATAGTGAAAATATTGATTTAAGTAACACCGCTTTACTTGTTTTTTATAGCAAAACACACAACTTTAAAGTGCAATTACAACAGCAACGATCATTTCCATCAAAAAATTATATTCAAAAAACACAAAAACACATTTTTTCGACTCTCAAGGAGAAATTTTTGAGATCCTTCTCCTTGAAACCGTTTTTCTGGCCAGATTCGTGATTACTGCATAAAAATATATAATAAAACTAAGCTTTCAATTAAGTACTTCAATATCTTCATATTTTCGAATACAATCGTTAATTTATGTAAATCTAATTATACCACACCTCAAGAAGACGTATTAGGTAATTTAAGGACTTTAAGAAGACTCGCTAGCAAACCACACATTTTTTTGTCAGAGGTTAATCTTTTATATAAAAATGATCTTCCTGGAGTAATAAGGTAAGCTAACGCTACCGCTGCCAGATTGGGCATAGTTTGCCTTTGAGCGTACCAGAATTCCAATGGATCAGCATTAAAAAAAAAGTTGCATCTTTTGTTCTTCAACGTTGTCCATTTCACAATTTCAAAGTTAATTAATTTTGTAATGCAGATTAAAAAAAAACGGTAATTTTTCATTTATGTTATGCATTGCGTTTTGTCGGTGCTAGCTAGGGCTTTAGAAATTAAAAAAAAATATATTTTTTAATAACATCGATATATGTAGTCTATGTACTCAGAGAGATTTTTCGTTCCAGCGGCAAATTCTGGTTCAGCGAACATTTTTCCATTAGCCCAGTCCTTAGATCGCCTTCCCACAGACATTCATCAACGGTTCGTTGAATGGATGGTCCATAAGGTTTTGTTCTGAAAAGTCTAAGTCTCGAACTTTTTTCTGGTGTTTCCTTAGCTCATCTGAGTGAATCCGGCAACGCCAAGTTCATAAATCATTATACACATTAAATAAAAGTACTGAAATACAGTGCGGATTTTCGGGTGTGGATCGCATTTCCCGCATGAGCGAAAGATTTTGAAATGGAACTATGACGCTGGAGCGGCAACCTTCCTGAGTGAACATGCTATTAAAGTGTTGTGAAGAGGGTATAATAAAGGTAAACGCGATGCATCCATAATAGTAAGGGGCCTTCAAGTAATAATCGAACGTGTTATTTAGTACATTTTTTGGTGCCGGTATTGTGCCTCATTAAATTTTCTTTCTTTTTGCTAGCAGTTTCCGGCGAGGTATGAGTGACATATTCTTACTCCGAATATATATGAATAATAACCGTTTATATTTCTAGCGGTGATAAATAAATTTATCTTTCATAAAAATGGTGGGTTTTGTAAAAAAAATGGTCACTCTTAAAATAATTTAAAGCGGCAAAAAGTATTCTAACCTGCAAACGATATCGCACGTGAAGAGCCAGAGTCGTCATGCCAGCGCAAAGCCGTGTTAATTTGTTGCTTCAACCTATGAATTTATACGTGTTTTGCAGGGTTTCGTTAAGGTAGTCAAGAACAAGCAGTACTTTAAGAGGTACCAGGTGAAGTTCCGAAGGCGGCGGGAAGGCAAAACAGATTACTACGCCAGGAAGCGCTTAACGTTTCAGGACAAGAACAAGTATAATACTCCAAAGTATCGTCTGATAGTTCGTTTGTCCAACAAGGACATTACTGTCCAGATCGCTTACGCTCGCATAGAGGGGGATCGCGTTGTCTGTGCCGCTTACTCTCATGAGCTTCCCAAGTATGGTATCCAGGTGAGTGCGGAATGCTCCAATTGTGTTACTCAAACTTACTGGCTCATTAAAATATTTTAGGTTGGTTTGACCAACTACGCTGCTGCATACTGCACCGGCCTGCTGGTTGCCCGTCGTGTTCTCAACAAGTTGGGTCTAGACACTCTTTATGGAGGGTGCACTGAGGTGACTGGGGAGGAATTTAACGTGGAGCCTGTTGATGACGGCCCAGGCGCTTTTCGTTGCTTCTTGGATGTAGGACTGGCTCGAACCACAACTGGTGCTCGAGTTTTTGGTGCCATGAAGGGAGCAGTTGATGGTGGTCTGAATATACCCCACTCCGTAAAGCGTTTTCCTGGTTACTCTGCAGAGACCAAGAGCTTTAATTCCGATGTGCATCGCGCTCATATATTTGGTCAGCATGTTGCAGACTATATGCGCACTTTGGAGGAGGAGGACGAAGAGAGCTTTAAACGTCAGTTTAGCCGCTACATCAAGTTAGGAATTCGTGCTGATGATGTGAGTATAATTTAGTTTTCTCTTTACGTCCACTTTGAAAATTGCGGCTTCGTTTTGCCACCAACAACGCTGGCTGTGCCAAAAGTGGACCACAATAACACGGTAACCTGTGTTCGAAGTTTGGTAACTATGTATGTCTACCTATCTTCCTGTTATGGTTACACAATCTATTCTTGTTTATAACCGTATCTGAATCAGTAATAATATATTGAAAATGTGTTCTAGAAGAAACGAATCGTTTCTGCTCCAATCAAGTTTATTTACTAATGGTCAATATCATTAAAAAGGATACAAAGGGTTTTTTTTTTTGTATACCCTTGCGGATGGTATACTTATTTCAGACAACGCAGCAAAGAAAACTTTTCCGACACAATCATTTTAGCATCACTAGCTATCGGAAAGAAACATTCCTAAAAGTCTGTAGAAGAAAAAAAAGCATCTACTCTTAGAAATATACATAATTATACTCGTTATTTATAGATAATTAGCCGATTTCGTCTGTCCATATGAACGTTGAGATCTGGGAAACATTAAAAACTTGAGTGGATTTTGGCATGTAGATTTCTGGGCTTTCTGTGCAGCGCAAGTTTCTCTCAGCAGGGTGCCACGCCTACTCTAACGCCCTTTCCTTTGAGCCTAAAAAAATTTTGTCACGACCAAAAAGCGGCAAAACTGTGGCAGCCACAGTTTTTATGCTAGAAAAAAATTGTAAATAAATGTATTAGAGTTATCACTACTATTGATTGACTTAAAAATATTTTCCTACGCCTACTCTAACGCTCACAAGCGAACAAAACGCTTAAATATGTTTGTATACTAAACAATTTTTTTTTAATTGGTAACCAAAAGCTTAAAATTAGAAATAAAGCAGAATGTTGTTTTCCTCCTTGAACCGGGCTCGCCTTAAATAGATTCAATATTAGCACATCTCGTAAGTGTGTCTTATTGGCATCTTATACCTGGGATCCACGAATTGGGTTCATTATTTTTCAACAATTTTGTAATGCTATTCATCCTTGGCATCCCGATTACCTTTCTCTTATAGTTAGATTCGTATACGACAGCTCTTTTAAAGTATGATGACACCAATTTCATGCTTGACCTAAAGCTGCTGCTTGTAAACGCGATGTCGATACTATCTATAGGTATAGATGTAGTGCTTGATTCTGGCTTATTCAAGTCATGATAAATTTTTTTTTGATAATCCTGCAAATTATACGTGTTGCCACTTGTCTTAAATCCTTGCGCCAGTTTTGTATCGTCTGACCATTTTAAATATTTTCACACATCGGAAATTTTAATTTTTTTTGTTATTCTCTTCTGTACTCTGCGCTTAACCAACTTTTACGTATCGATCCATATTTTATTGATGTTATATTATTGTTTTTTTAACTGCTTAACTGCTGACGATTTAATTCAGAATAGAGAACAAGCGCAAGTCAACTCCACTTTAGCGACTTTCCTTTTTTTTCTATATTTAAGAATTTAAAATAAAATGTTAATCAATCGGAGCAATAATTTAAGATGCAAAAAAGTACAAATGTTACAACTCTGCCGGATAGATTAATATTTTTTTTTGTTTAAAAAAAAAGTGATCTCAAAAGGGAGTTTAATATTTATTTAATAGGTAAGTTTAAAATATTCAAATAGAAAAAAGGAAGAGTTTTACTCTTAATCACCTCACCTAATCCCTAAATGTAACCAGGTCAATCGGCCGTTTGGAAACTACTCATAGAAGAAAACCTTATACGCCACAATGATGTAATTATGCATAGAGATTCCTACCGAACGCATAGTTGTTATCCCGATGTGCCACGACCAAGTTAAGGGTCGGTGTGAAAGTCTTCAATATATCCACATGTAGAAAATAATTTCAACCGAATTCTCCAGCTATTTCCTTCACATATGACAAGGGTTTAACGCCCATAGTTAGATGCTAAAATGAAAATTTTAATTGAAATGAATTTGTTTCATCAAAACATACCCATTGACCAATACAGTGGCTTGATTTAGGAAGTAACTTTATTGCTAATAGATAGATAAAGTGGACGTGTACAAAATAAAGGTACATACATATATAAAAATCTAACGATCGATGTTTCATCGCCTTTACTAGAAGCTATATTTACTTTTAAGTTTTTTAATGTGTACCTGATAGTCGCAGCACTAGACTATACCGTTTTTTTAATGCAGTTAATAATAATCCTATTAATCGCTTTATTTTTCAGCTTGAAGATATATACAAAAAAGCCCACCAGGCCATTCGTAATGACCCCATCCATAAAGTCAACTCAAAGAAGACTTGTCCCGTTGCGAAGAAGAGGTGGAATGCTAAGAAACTCACAAATGAGCAGCGCAAGACCAAAATTGCCGGCCACAAGGCAGCCTATGTGGCCAAACTCCAGTCGGAGTCTGAGGCCTAAAGGTCCCTGTCACTTGTTAATTGACTGGTGTAAAAACAAATAAACAGTTGTAATGACATTTATCAAGTCAATTTTTTTTAAATCTTTTGGATTGATGGTAATAATGTAATATGTACACCTTAATCTTCCAGACTAAGTAAAAAAATTACTTGCTTTACGGGAGGGGTGCTCAAAGTTGACACACAGCAGTGCCCTCACCAACACAAATAAAAACATGAAAGGAAGTTAATTTCGGCAAACCGAAATTTGTGTACCCTTGCAGTTATAAGAAATAATAAACTCTAGTAACACCTTGTGAAATTTTTGTGGATTGTTGCTGCCTTCAGTGATATTAAAAAAAAATTATTTCATTCTTTTTCCAGACCATTTATTTGCCATCTATATGTAGTCCGATTTTTCTTAAATTGAATTCGAAATTCTTAAAAATATAAAAAATTATATTCCCAATATTATAAAAATATATTTCAAAAAACACCGAATCTATAATTAGTTTCATATTATTTTCCCACAAATTCTATCGTTCCTATGACAGCTATATGATATAGTCGTCCAATTTTGATAAAATTTAAAAAACCAATTAAAAAATTGTATTTTTAAGCTTATATGATAAAATAAGGAATAACGCTATAATCGAGTGCCTCGACTATCAGATACCCGTTACTCAGCTGAAGGGAGCAAAAGAGAAATGGACATATATAAGCCGCAAAGCTTTTAGGGCGCCACCTATCGGCTATTTCAGTAGATGTCATGTGGGCGGCAGACAGATTTAAGCGTTTTGGCCATTTGTGGGCGTTAGAGTAGGCGTGGCACCTTTTTTTGGTGAGTCGATAGGTACTGATGACAAACACATTTCAATTAAAATTGTGTTTCTATCATAAAAACTGTAGGCGCTACAGATTTTTGGGGATTGTGGGCGTGGCACCCCGCTGAAACAAACTTGCGTAGGAAACCCAGGAATCTGCATGCAGATTCTTACGCACCAGTTGACATATAGAGGGCGCTAGATTAAAATCTACCACTTTTGAAAAATAACTTAGTTTGTCGAGAAAACAGCTATAAACAGCTAAATTTTTTATACCCGTAACTTGTAAAGTACTAAAGCTACAGGCCTGTGCTATACGTCGTTAGATAGGTATTTCGAAATACTAAGTACGCATTTTAAACACGATTTGTGATTTATGGGCAATCGATTTTTTATTTAATTTCTTTTTTGGTTTTTAAAAACTACTCTATTGATGTCAGGTAAAATTCTTAAATTGTGTTAAAAAGTTGCCCTTTAAAGTTGTTGGTCAACAAAAATGGCAACAAAAACTAGTTCAAAACATCTTACACTGTCTCAGCTTCGTATTTTTTTTGTGCGTATCCATACTCTATCTTAGGGTCATTTAAATTCTTATAAACAGTTCTGCATAAAGACTTGATTCCTACAAATTTTTGGCGAACACAAATTTTTTCGGGTAAATCTGTTTTGCCTAATCTTTTTATTTTTGATTTTTTCTTAATCGTATGAATTAACTTAATTTATTTTACTTTTAAGTTTCTACGCTGAAGCTGATAGACGTTGAACAAATGTTGCATTAAAGTTAGCCTACCGTTTCATTAAAATATCATGAAAGGTTTTACACGTACACAGAGACCAAACGATTTAAAAATTTCATCCTACTTTATTTCAAAAAAAAAAAACTTCGCTTCTTTTCCATCTTTTTATACCCTTGTAGAGGGTATAAAAATTTTATTCGGAAGCTTGCAACGCAGTGAAGGAGACGTTTCCGACCCCATAAAGTATATGTCGCAGTGTGATTCCTAGGAAATGTAGCATTCTGGTAATTTTTGAATTCGGGGAATTCCCTGCTTCTGCTTTACTAGCTGATATTGAGCGAAAGCACGGCAGCAGAGGCAGAGACGCTCTGCTGCGGAGTGATGTTCGATGGTAAGATACCAAGAGTCTTGAGTAAGACAGAGATGGCTGCATACGCTCGACTTGAGTGAGCTTGGGTATTCGAACCGATTAGTTCTGAGTTTCTAGTTAAATTTAATCTAAATCGGAGGCCTATAGGTGTCATAGGAACGATCGGAAAATTAGTGGGAAAATAATATGAAACAAATAATAGCTTTGGTGCTTTAGGACATATAACCTTCTAAGCTTGGAAATAACATTTTTTAAGCAGTTCTGAATTTCAAATTAAATTTTATTAAAATCGGATAACTATATCATATAGCTGTCATAGGAACAATCGGAAAATTGGTGAGAAAATAATATGACAAAATTATTTACAAAAGTACGAAATTAGAATTATCAAATATTGTATTCATCACTGTTTAATGTGTATATAATGCAAGGTAAAAATGTAAATTAATATATATTTTTGTATAATTATTTGGTATTTGTTTGAATATTAATATAAAGAAAGGTAAATCATATGCCGTTTCGAGTACGGGTGGTGCCCCTTGAAACTGCTGTAGCTCCATGACTAAGCCGTCGTGTTGCAAGTTCACATCCTTGATCTGCTGTGAGGGCCAGCTTGGAAAACTAGAGGCAATTCAGTTCCCTCTTCAGGGCCCACGGGCTGCTGTACTTTTTGTGGTTAAGGCAAGATGATTCACTAGTGAATTTGAAGCTTTTTTTCGACGCCGTCGACAAGGTCTTACAATCAAAAATAGCTCAAAGAACTAGGGGCGCTTTAGTGATCCTCCCTTTCATGAGTGGTGTTCGTTGAAGAATTTGGCTTTTCATTTGCTGGGCGTTTCGTACTTTTGAAAACAGATAAGATGGTTATTAGATCACATTCGCTATGGTTATTCAAATTTGCTTACAAAGTAAAGGACACCACTCCTTTTTGTGGGCTTTTCGTCAGTCGGTTGTCAGACCTTAAGAAGGTATTCGTATTACCGGGTCCTTCTGCGCGAACTTGCTCAGTCCATAATCGAAGTCCTTCGGCAGGGTATTTTTGTCAACCGAGTACTACATCAATAAACAAAGTTATTAGCGTGTAATAATTATTTGAAAATAACAAAATATCTTTTATGTAAAGCCTCGAGAGTGAAGGTAATTGTTCAAGGGCACATTTGGTAAAAGTATAGCATCGACGTCTCCTCGCTCAGCAACTTCCTGCTGTAAGTAAGCGCGCCACAAAACTGCAGCATGATGTAGACCGAATTCCGTTTCTCCCCATTGTCGTGCAAGCGAACCAATCCATGAAAATTAAAATTAGAAATCAGAAGTTTAAAATATTTATAATTTGTATTGTGAGGAGTCGTTTGACCCCTCACAAATAGCGCCCACAACATCGGCAGCCAGCGACAACAACATCGGCCCCCAGCGCCAACAACAACAGCAGCCAGAGACAACTACAACAACGCCAGTTATCGCCAACAACAACAGCCGACAGCGCCAACAACATCGACAAACAGCGCCAACAACATTGGTCGCCAGCGACTACAACATCGGCAGCCAGCGGCAATAGCAACAACAGCCAGCGACAACAACAAAAAAACCCTCGCGCATAACTTTGTAAAAACTTTGTACAGTTCACTTAATAGGTAAGCTTAACCAATAATTGTAAGATTTGTAGTTATATTAGTACCCAAGAATTATCTTAAGCTAAGCTTTCCCCCTCCGCTCTCGCATCAGCAGTAGCCACACACACACACACCAGGAGAGCAACGAAATATTCACCACGAAAAGTGCAGCGCCGCACAGGAGCAAGCGAGAGAGGACATGCTATCGAGGAGGAAAACAACTCCCGAAAATTGGCACGCGACAAGGGAAGAGCGAGAGAAAAGGAGTACCAAAACTTCGACAAGTGGAAAAAAACTCAGAGCAGCCGAAAACTTGAACAAACGCGGCAAAGCTTGACTCTGTCTCTTTAAAAAACGCGGCGCACCGGACCAGAAGTGCTAGCAGGTCACTCTTAGACACGCGGTGCACGGAATCACGAGAAGCGGGGCTTCGCCCAGAGTAGGCTAGAATTTATAAACCATGACCTAACCTAACCCGTTAATTGCGAGCACTGAGAAAAACATGAACCAAGAAATAAAATGCTCTAATAAATATAAAATATTTCTCGCCTGATTTTAACACAACTCGTTGGAAAAGAATACAACCAAGCTGGCCACGCATAAATACAGATATTCGAAGACAAAAGCCTAGATTTTAGGCCATAAATTCTGGCTTAGGGAAAAGCTGTCTCTATAATCGATCCCCTCTCTCTCGGCCTTTTCGTAGAGAATGCTATGAGCCAGGCCCATATGCGCGTTACCGCTGACCCTTTTCACTCTGCTACAGACAGAATAAACTATTTCTCTCACTCCGTACCCCGTTGTCTGGCACTCTACATCTCACGCCAGCCAACCGATTTTCGTCTTAAACCTTTTTGTCGCATATCTTTACAAATATTTTCGGTAAAGAGACCCTGGCGGGGCTGAGTATATCCCAGCCTACGAGACTTCTTTACAGTATGATTGTATTATAGAAATTATACAGTGAGATGTTACAATTCTTGGCAAAGCTTGACTCTGTCTCTTTAAAAAACGCGGCGCACCGGACCAGAAGTGCTAGCAGGTCACTCTTAGACACGCGGTGCACGGAATCACGAGAAGCGGGGCTTCGCCCAGAGTAGGCTAGAATTTATAAACCATGACCTAACCTAACCCGTTAATTGCGAGCACTGAGAAAAACATGAACCAAGAAATAAAATGCTCTAATAAATATAAAATATTTCTCGCCTGATTTTAACACAACTCGTTGGAAAAGAATACAACCAAGCTGGCCACGCATAAATACAGATATTCGAAGACAAAAGCCTAGATTTTAGGCCATAAATTCTGGCTTAGGGAAAAGCTGTCTCCATAATCGATCCCCTCTCTCTCGGCCTTTTCGTAGAGAATGCTATGAGCCAGGCCCATATGCGCGTTACCGCTGACCCTTTTCACTCTGCTACAGACAGAATAAACTATTTCTCTCACTCCGTACCCCGGTGGCTGGCACTCTACATCTCACGCCAGCCAACCGATTTTCGTCTTAAACCTTTTTGTCGCATATCTTTACAAATATTTTCGGTAAAGAGACCCTGGCGGGGCTGAGTATATCCCAGCCTACGAGACTTCTTTACAGTATGATTGTATTATAGAAATTATACAGTGAGATGTTATAATTCTTCTAAACTTCTTCTTCCGCACCACCATTGAGGTAGAGTGATTGGCGCACTTTTTGTAACGTGTAGTCCCCTTTGGCATAGTCCACGAGCTCTTAAAGCTAATTTAAATTCTCTCAAGCGAATGATCGGTGGTGGTATCAAAGAAATGTCAAGTCGACACTAAGCTAGAGAAACGTTTCTTAACCCCAGGGAAACGTTTCTTAACCCCTGGGAAACGTTTCTTAATGCTATCAAATGTTGATGGTGACATCAACATAAATCCCTCAAATCATAGTGCGGATCCCATTTAATGCCGCTCAAATCCGCGGCGGCTATGGCTTCGACACCTGGGTGAACATTTCTACTAAATTCACCAGCTGAAAGGAAGTTAATTTCGGCAAACCGAAATTTGTGTACCCTTGCAGTTATAAGAAATAATAAACTCTAGTAACACCTTGTGAAATTTTTGTGGATTGTTGCTGCCTTCAGTGATATTAAAAAAAAATTATTTCATTCTTTTTCCAGACCATTTATTTGCCATCTATATGTAGTCCGATTTTTCTTAAATTGAATTCGAAATTCTTAAAAATATAAAAAATTATATTCCCAATATTATAAAAATATATTTCAAAAAACACCGAATCTATAATTAGTTTCATATTATTTTCCCACAAATTCTCCTATCGTTCCTATGACAGCTATATGATATAGTCGTCCAATTTTGATAAAATTTAAAAAACCAATTAAAAAATTGTATTTCTAAGCTTATATGATAAAATAAGGAATAACGCTATAATCGAGTGCCTCGACTATCAGATACCCGTTACTCAGCTGAAGGGAGCAAAAGAGAAATGGACATATATAAGCCGCAAAGCTTTTAGGGCGCCACCTATCGGCTATTTCAGTAGATGTCATGTGGGCGGCAGACAGATTTAAGCGTTTTGGCCATTTGTGGGCGTTAGAGTAGGCGTGGCACCTTTTTTTGGTGAGTCGATAGGTACTGATGACAAACACATTTCAATTAAAATTGTGTTTCTATCATAAAAACTGTAGGCGCTACAGATTTTTGGGGATTGTGGGCGTGGCACCCCGCTGAAACAAACTTGCGTAGGAAACCCAGGAATCTGCATGCAGATTCTTACGCACCAGTTGACATATAGAGGGCGCTAGATTAAAATCTACCACTTTTGAAAAATAACTTAGTTTGTCGAGAAAACAGCTATAAACAGCTAAATTTTTTATACCCGTAACTTGTAAAGTACTAAAGCTACAGGCCTGTGCTATACGTCGTTAGATAGGTATTTCGAAATACTAAGTACGCATTTTAAACACGATTTGTGATTTATGGGCAATCGATTTTTTATTTAATTTCTTTTTTGGTTTTTAAAAACTACTCTATTGATGTCAGGTAAAATTCTTAAATTGTGTTAAAAAGTTGCCCTTTAAAGTTGTTGGTCAACAAAAATGGCAACAAAAACTAGTTCAAAACATCTTACACTGTCTCAGCTTCGTATTTTTTTTGTGCGTATCCATACTCTATCTTAGGGTCATTTAAATTCTTATAAACAGTTCTGCATAAAGACTTGATTCCTACAAATTTTTGGCGAACACAAATTTTTTCGGGTAAATCTGTTTTGCCTAATCTTTTTATTTTTGATTTTTTCTTAATCGTATGAATTAACTTAATTTATTTTACTTTTAAGTTTCTACGCTGAAGCTGATAGACGTTGAACAAATGTTGCATTAAAGTTAGCCTACCGTTTCATTAAAATATCATGAAAGGTTTTACACGTACACAGAGACCAAACGATTTAAAAATTTCATCCTACTTTATTTAAAAAAAAAAAAAACTTCGCTTCTTTTCCATCTTTTTATACCCTTGTAGAGGGTATAAAAATTTTATTCGGAAGCTTGCAACGCAGTGAAGGAGACGTTTCCGACCCCATAAAGTATATGTCGCAGTGTGATTCCTAGGAAATGTAGCATTCTGGTAATTTTTGAATTCGGGGAATTCCCTGCTTCTGCTTTACTAGCTGATATTGAGCGAAAGCACGGCAGCAGAGGCAGAGACGCTCTGCTGCGGAGTGATGTTCGATGGTAAGATACCAAGAGTCTTGAGTAAGACAGAGATGGCTGCATACGCTCGACTTGAGTGAGCTTGGGTATTCGAACCGATTAGTTCTGAGTTTCTAGTTAAATTTAATCTAAATCGGAGGCCTATAGGTGTCATAGGAACGATCGGAAAATTAGTGGGAAAATAATATGAAACAAATTATAGCTTTGGTGCTTTAGGACATATAACCTTCTAAGCTTGGAAATAACATTTTTTAAGCAGTTCTGAATTTCAAATTAAATTTTATTAAAATCGGATAACTATATCATATAGCTGTCATAGGAACAATCGGAAAATTGGTGAGAAAATAATATGACAAAATTATTTACAAAAGTACGAAATTAGAATTATCAAATATTGTATTCATCACTGTTTAATGTGTATATAATGCAAGGTAAAAATGTAAATTAATATATATTTTTGTATAATTATTTGGTATTTGTTTGAATATTAATATAAAGAAAGGTAAATCATATGCCGTTTCGAGTACGGGTGGTGCCCCTTGAAACTGCTGTAGCTCCATGACTAAGCCGTCGTGTTGCAAGTTCACATCCTTGATCTGCTGTGAGGGCCAGCTTGGAAAACTAGAGGCAATTCAGTTCCCTCTTCAGGGCCCACGGGCTGCTGTACTTTTTGTGGTTAAGGCAAGATGATTCACTAGTGAATTTGAAGCTTTTTTTCGACGCCGTCGACAAGGTCTTACAATCAAAAATAGCTCAAAGAACTAGGGGCGCTTTAGTGATCCTCCCTTTCATGAGTGGTGTTCGTTGAAGTATTTGGCTTTTCATTTGCTGGGCGTTTCGTACTTTTGAAAACAGATAAGATGGTTATTAGATCACATTCGCTATGGTTATTCAAATTTGCTTACAAAGTAAAGGACACCACTCCTTTTTGTGGGCTTTTCGTCAGTCGGTTGTCAGACCTTAAGAAGGTATTCGTATTACCGGGTCCTTCTGCGCGAACTTGCTCAGTCCATAATCGAAGTCCTTCGGCAGGGTATTTTTGTCAACCGAGTACTACATCAATAAACAAAGTTATTAGCGTGTAATAATTATTTGAAAATAACAAAATATCTTTTATGTAAAGCCTCGAGAGTGAAGGTAATTGTTCAAGGGCACATTTGGTAAAAGTATAGCATCGACGTCTCCTCGCTCAGCAACTTCCTGCTGTAAGTAAGCGCGCCACAAAACTGCAGCATGATGTAGACCGAATTCCGTTTCTCCCCATTGTCGTGCAAGCGAACCAATCCATGAAAATTAAAATTAGAAATCAGAAGTTTAAAATATTTATAATTTGTATTGTGAGGAGTCGTTTGACCCCTCACAAATAGCGCCCACAACATCGGCAGCCAGCGACAACAACATCGGCCCCCAGCGCCAACAACAACAGCAGCCAGAGACAACTACAACAACGCCAGTTATCGCCAACAACAACAGCCGACAGCGCCAACAACATCGACAAACAGCGCCAACAACATTGGTCGCCAGCGACTACAACATCGGCAGCCAGCGGCAATAGCAACAACAGCCAGCGACAACAACAAAAAAACCCTCGCGCATAACTTTGTAAAAACTTTGTACAGTTCACTTAATAGGTAAGCTTAACCAATAATTGTAAGATTTGTAGTTATATTAGTACCCAAGAATTATCTTAAGCTAAGCTTTCCCCCTCCGCTCTCGCATCAGCAGTAGCCACACACACACACACCAGGAGAGCAACGAAATATTCACCACGAAAAGTGCAGCGCCGCACAGGAGCAAGCGAGAGGACATGCTATCGAGGAGGAAAACAACTCCCGAAAATTGGCACGCGACAAGGGAAGAGCGAGAGAAAAGGAGTACCAAAACTTCGACAAGTGGAAAAAAACTCAGAGCAGCCGAAAACTTGAACAAACGCGGCAAAGCTTGACTCTGTCTCTTTAAAAAACGCGGCGCACCGGACCAGAAGTGCTAGCAGGTCACTCTTAGACACGCGGTGCACGGAATCACGAGAAGCGGGGCTTCGCCCAGAGTAGGCTAGAATTTATAAACCATGACCTAACCTAACCCGTTAATTGCGAGCACTGAGAAAAACATGAACCAAGAAATAAAATGCTCTAATAAATATAAAATATTTCTCGCCTGATTTTAACACAACTCGTTGGAAAAGAATACAACCAAGCTGGCCACGCATAAATACAGATATTCGAAGACAAAAGCCTAGATTTTAGGCCATAAATTCTGGCTTAGGGAAAAGCTGTCTCCATAATCGATCCCCTCTCTCTCGGCCTTTTCGTAGAGAATGCTATGAGCCAGGCCCATATGCGCGTTACCGCTGACCCTTTTCACTCTGCTACAGACAGAATAAACTATTTCTCTCACTCCGTACCCCGGTGGCTGGCACTCTACATCTCACGCCAGCCAACCGATTTTCGTCTTAAACCTTTTTGTCGCATATCTTTACAAATATTTTCGGTAAAGAGACCCTGGCGGGGCTGAGTATATCCCAGCCTAAGAGACTTCTTTACAGTATGATTGTATTATAGAAATTATACAGTGAGATGTTATAATTCTTCTAAACTTCTTCTTCCGCACCACCATTGAGGTAGAGTGATTGGCGCACTTTTTGTAACGTGTAGTCCCCTTTGGCATAGTCCACGAGCTCTTAAAGCTAATTTAAATTCTCTCAAGCGAATGATCGGTGGTGGTATCAAAGAAATGTCAAGTCGACACTAAGCTAGAGAAACGTTTCTTAACCCCAGGGAAACGTTTCTTAACCCCTGGGAAACGTTTCTTAATGCTATCAAATGTTGATGGTGACATCAACACAAATCCCTCAAATCATAGTGCGGATCCCAATTAATGCCGCTCAAATCCGCGGCGGCTATGGCTTCGACACCTGGGTGAACATTTCTACTAAATTCACCAGCTGAAAGGAAGTTAATTTCGGCAAACCGAAATTTGTGTACCCTTGCAGTTATAAGAAATAATAAACTCTAGTAACACCTTGTGAAATTTTTGTGGATTGTTGCTGCCTTCAGTGATATTAAAAAAAAATTATTTCATTCTTTTTCCAGACCATTTATTTGCCATCTATATGTAGTCCGATTTTTCTTAAATTGAATTCGAAATTCTTAAAAATATAAAAAATTATATTCCCAATATTATAAAAATATATTTCAAAAAACACCGAATCTATAATTAGTTTCATGTTATTTTCCCACAAATTCTATCGTTCCTATGACAGCTATATGATATAGTCGTCCAATTTTGATAAAATTTAAAAAACCAATTAAAAAATTGTATTTCTAAGCTTATATGATAAAATAAGGAATAACGCTATAATCGAGTGCCTCGACTATCAGATACCCGTTACTCAGCTGAAGGGAGCAAAAGAGAAATGGACATATATAAGCCGCAAAGCTTTTAGGGCGCCACCTATCGGCTGTTTCAGTAGATGTCATGTGGGCGGCAGACAGATTTAAGCGTTTTGGCCATTTGTGGGCGTTAGAGTAGGCGTGGCACCTTTTTTTGGTGAGTCGATAGGTACTGATGACAAACACATTTCAATTAAAATTGTGTTTCTATCATAAAAACTGTAGGCGCTACAGATTTTTGGGGATTGTGGGCGTGGCACCCCGCTGAAACAAACTTGCGTAGGAAACCCAGGAATCTGCAGGCAGATTCTTACGCACCAGTTGACATATAGAGGGCGCTAGATTAAAATCTACCACTTTTGAAAAATAACTTAGTTTGTCGAGAAAACAGCTATAAACAGCTAAATTTTTTATACCCGTAACTTGTAAAGTACTAAAGCTACAGGCCTGTGCTATACGTCGTTAGATAGGTATTTCGAAATACTAAGTATGCATTTTAAACACGATTTGTGATTTATGGGCAATCGATTTTTTATTTATATTCTTTTTTGGTTTTTAAAAACTACTCTATTGATGTCAGGTAAAATTCTTAAATTGTGTTAAAAAGTTGCCCTTTAAAGTTGTTGGTCAACAAAAATGGCAACAAAAACTAGTTCAAAACATCTTACACTGTCTCAGCTTCGTACTTTTTTTGTGCGTATCCATACTCTATCTTAGGGTCATTTAAATTCTTATAAACAGTTCTGCATAAAGACTTGATTCCTACAAATTTTTGGCGAACACAAATTTTTTCGGGTAAATCTGTTTTGCCTAATCTTTTTATTTTTGATTTTTTCTTAATCGTATGAATTAACTTAATTTATTTTACTTTTAAGTTTCTACGCTGAAGCTGATAGACGTTGAACAAATGTTGCATTAAAGTTAGCCTACCGTTTCATTAAAATATCATGAAAGGTTTTACACGTACACAGAGACCAAACGATTTAAAAATTTCATCCTACTTTATTTCAAAAAAAAAAAACTTCGCTTCTTTTCCATCTTTTTATACCCTTGTAGAGGGTATAAAAATTTTATTCGGAAGCTTGCAACGCAGTGAAGGAGACGTTTCCGACCCCATAAAGTATATGTCGCAGTGTGATTCCTAGGAAATGTAGCATTCTGGTAATTTTTGAATTCGGGGAATTCCCTGCTTCTGCTTTACTAGCTGATATTGAGCGAAAGCACGGCAGCAGAGGCAGAGACGCTCTGCTGCGGAGTGATGTTCGATGGTAAGATACCAAGAGTCTTGAGTAAGACAGAGATGGCTGCATACGCTCGACTTGAGTGAGCTTGGGTATTCGAACCGATTAGTTCTGAGTTTCTAGTTAAATTTAATCTAAATCGGAGGCCTATAGGTGTCATAGGAACGATCGGAAAATTAGTGGGAAAATAATATGAAACAAATTATAGCTTTGGTGCTTTAGGACATATAACCTTCTAAGCTTGGAAATAACATTTTTTAAGCAGTTCTGAATTTCAAATTAAATTTTATTAAAATCGGATAACTATATCATATAGCTGTCATAGGAACAATCGGAAAATTGGTGAGAAAATAATATGACAAAATTATTTACAAAAGTACGAAATTAGAATTATCAAATATTGTATTCATCACTGTTTAATGTGTATATAATGCAAGGTAAAAATCTAAATTAATATATATTTTTGTATAATTATTTGGTATTTGTTTGAATATTAATATAAAGAAAGGTAAATCATATGCCGTTTCGAGTACGGGTGGCGCCCCTTGAAACTGCTGTAGCTCCATGATTAAGCCGTCGTGTTGCAAGTTCACATCCTTGATCTGCTGTGAGGGCCAGCTTGGAAAACTAGAGGCAATTCAGTTCCCTCTTCAGGGCCCACGGGCTGCTGCACTTTTTGTGGTTAAGGCAAGATGATTCACTAGTGAATTTGAAGCTTTTTTTCGACGCCGTCGACAAGGTCTTACAATCAAAAATAGCTCAAAGAACTAGGGGCGCTTTAGTGAACCTCCCTTTCATGAGTGGTGTTCGTTGAAGAATTTGGCTTTTCATTTGCTGGGCGTTTCGTACTTTTGAAAACAGATAAGATGGTTATTAGATCACATTCGCTATGGTTATTCAAATTTGCTTACAAAGTAAAGGACACCACTCCTTTTTGTGGGCTTTTCGTCAGTCGGTTGTCAGACCTTAAGAAGGTATTCGTATTACCGGGTCCTTCTGCGCGAACTTGCTCAGTCCATAATCGAAGTCCTTCGGCAGGGTATTTTTGTCAACCGAGTACTACATCAATAAACAAAGTTATTAGCGTGTAATAATTATTTGAAAATAACAAAATATCTTTTATGTAAAGCCTCGAGAGTGAAGGTAATTGTTCAAGGGCACATTTGGTAAAAGTATAGCATCGACGTCTCCTCGCTCAGCAACTTCCTGCTGTAAGTAAGCGCGCCACAAAACTGCAGCATGATGCAGACCGAATTCCGTTTCTCCCCATTGTCGTGCAAGCGAACCAATCCATGAAAATTAAAATTAGAAATCAGAAGTTTAAAATATTTATAATTTGTATTGTGAGGAGTCGTTTGACCCCTCACAAATAGCGCCCACAACATCGGCAGCCAGCGACAACAACATCGGCCCCCAGCGCCAACAACAACAGCAGCCAGAGACAACTACAACAACGCCAGTTATCGCCAACAACAACAGCCGCCAGCGCCAACAACATCGACAAACAGCGCCAACAACATTGGTCGCCAGCGACTACAACATCGGCAGCCAGCGGCAATAGCAACAACAGCCAGCGACAACAACAAAAAAACCCTCGCGCATAACTTTGTAAAAACTTTGTACAGTTCACTTAATAGGTAAGCTTAACCAATAATTGTAAGATTTGTAGTTATATTAGTACCCAAGAATTATCTTAAGCTAAGCTTTCCCCCTCCGCTCTCGCATCAGCAGTAGCCACACACACACACACCAGGAGAGCAACGAAATATTCACCACGAAAAGTGCAGCGCCGCACAGGAGCAAGCGAGAGAGGACATGCTATCGAGGAGGAAAACAACTCCCGAAAATTGGCACGCGACAAGGGAAGAGCGAGAGAAAAGGAGTACCAAAACTTCGACAAGTGGAAAAAAACTCAGAGCAGCCGAAAACTTGAACAAACGCGGCAAAGCTTGACTCTGTCTCTTTAAAAAACGCGGCGCACCGGACCAGAAGTGCTAGCAGGTCACTCTTAGACACGCGGTGCACGGAATCACGAGAAGCGGGGCTTCGCCCAGAGTAGGCTAGAATTTATAAACCATGACCTAACCTAACCCGTTAATTGCGAGCACTGAGAAAAACATGAACCAAGAAATAAAATGCTCTAATAAATATAAAATATTTCTCGCCTGATTTTAACACAACTCGTTGGAAAAGAATACAACCAAGCTGGCCACGCATAAATACAGATATTCGAAGACAAAAGCCTAGATTTTAGGCCATAAATTCTGGCTTAGGGAAAAGCTGTCTCCATAATCGATCCCCTCTCTCTCGGCCTTTTCGTAGAGAATGCTATGAGCCAGGCCCATATGCGCGTTACCGCTGACCCTTTTCACTCTGCTACAGACAGAATAAACTATTTCTCTCACTCCGTACCCCGTTGTCTGGCACTCTAGATCTCACGCCAGCCAACCGATTTTCGTCTTAAACCTTTTTGTCGCATATCTTTACAAATATTTTCGGTAAAGAGACCCTGGCGGGGCTGAGTATATCCCAGCCTACGAGACTTCTTTACAGTATGATTGTATTATAGAAATTATACAGTGAGATGTTACAATTCTTGGCAAAGCTTGACTCTGTCTCTTTAAAAAACGCGGCGCACCGGACCAGAAGTGCTAGCAGGTCACTCTTAGACACGCGGTGCACGGAATCACGAGAAGCGGGGCTTCGCCCAGAGTAGGCTAGAATTTATAAACCATGACCTAACCTAACCCGTTAATTGCGAGCACTGAGAAAAACATGAACCAAGAAATAAAATGCTCTAATAAATATAAAATATTTCTCGCCTGATTTTAACACAACTCGTTGGAAAAGAATACAACCAAGCTGGCCACGCATAAATACAGATATTCGAAGACAAAAGCCTAGATTTTAGGCCATAAATTCTGGCTTAGGGAAAAGCTGTCTCCATAATCGATCCCCTCTCTCTCGGCCTTTTCGTAGAGAATGCTATGAGCCAGGCCCATATGCGCGTTACCGCTGACCCTTTTCACTCTGCTACAGACAGAATAAACTATTTCTCTCACTCCGTACCCCGGTGGCTGGCACTCTACATCTCACGCCAGCCAACCGATTTTCGTCTTAAACCTTTTTGTCGCATATCTTTACAAATATTTTCGGTAAAGAGACCCTGGCGGGGCTGAGTATATCCCAGCCTACGAGACTTCTTTACAGTATGATTGTATTATAGAAATTATACAGTGAGATGTTACAATTCTTGGCAAAGCTTGACTCTGTCTCTTTAAAAAACGCGGCGCACCGGACCAGAAGTGCTAGCAGGTCACTCTTAGACACGCGGTGCACGGAATCACGAGAAGCGGGGCTTCGCCCAGAGTAGGCTAGAATTTATAAACCATGACCTAACCTAACCCGTTAATCGCGAGCACTGAGAAAAACATGAACCAAGAAATAAAATGCTCTAATAAATATAAAATATTTCTCGCCTGATTTTAACACAACTCGTTGGAAAAGAATACAACCAAGCTGGCCACGCATAAATACAGATATTCGAAGACAAAAGCCTAGATTTTAGGCCATAAATTCTGGCTTAGGGAAAAGCTGTCTCTATAATCGATCCCCTCTCTCTCGGCCTTTTCGTAGAGAATGCTATGAGCCAGGCCCATATGCGCGTTACCGCTGACCCTTTTCACTCTGCTACAGACAGAATAAACTATTTCTCTCACTCCGTACCCCGTTGTCTGGCACTCTACATCTCACGCCAGCCAACCGATTTTCGTCTTAAACCTTTTTGTCGCATATCTTTACAAATATTTTCGGTAAAGAGACCCTGGCGGGGCTGAGTATATCCCAGCCTACGAGACTTCTTTACAGTATGATTGTATTATAGAAATTATACAGTGAGATGTTACAATTCTTGGCAAAGCTTGACTCTGTCTCTTTAAAAAACGCGGCGCACCGGACCAGAAGTGCTAGCAGGTCACTCTTAGACACGCGGTGCACGGAATCACGAGAAGCGGGGCTTCGCCCAGAGTAGGCTAGAATTTATAAACCATGACCTCCTAACCCGTTAATCGCGAGCACTGAGAAAAACATGAACCAAGAAATAAAATGCTCTAATAAATATAAAATATTTCTCGCCTGATTTTAACACAACTCGTTGGAAAAGAATACAACCAAGCTGGCCACGCATAAATACAGATATTCGAAGACAAAAGCCTAGATTTTAGGCCATAAATTCTGGCTTAGGGAAAAGCTGTCTCTATAATCGATCCCCTCTCTCTCGGCCTTTTCGTAGAGAATGCTATGAGCCAGGCCCATATGCGCGTTACCGCTGACCCTTTTCACTCTGCTACAGACAGAATAAACTATTTCTCTCACTCCGTACCCCGGTGGCTGGCACTCTACATCTCACGCCAGCCAACCGATTTTCGTCTTAAACCTTTTTGTCGCATATCTTTACAAATATTTTCGGTAAAGAGACCCTGGCGGGGCTGAGTATATCCCAGCCTACGAGACTTCTTTACAGTATGATTGTATTATAGAAATTATACAGTGAGATGTTACAATTCTTGGCAAAGCTTGACTCTGTCTCTTTAAAAAACGCGGCGCACCGGACCAGAAGTGCTAGCAGGTCACTCTTAGACACGCGGTGCACGGAATCACGAGAAGCGGGGCTTCGCCCAGAGTAGGCTAGAATTTATAAACCATGACCTAACCTAACCCGTTAATCGCGAGCACTGAGAAAAACATGAACCAAGAAATAAAATGCTCTAATAAATATAAAATATTTCTCGCCTGATTTTAACACAACTCGTTGGAAAAGAATACAACCAAGCTGGCCACGCATAAATACAGATATTCGAAGACAAAAGCCTAGATTTTAGGCCATAAATTCTGGCTTAGGGAAAAGCTGTCTCCATAATCGATCCCCTCTCTCTCGGCCTTTTCGTAGAGAATGCTATGAGCCAGGCCCATATGCGCGTTACCGCTGACCCTTTTCACTCTGCTACAGACAGAATAAACTATTTCTCTCACTCCGTACCCCGTTGTCTGGCACTCTACATCTCACGCCAGCCAACCGATTTTCGTCTTAAACCTTTTTGTCGCATATCTTTACAAATATTTTCGGTAAAGAGACCCTGGCGGGGCTGAGTATATCCCAGCCTACGAGACTTCTTTACAGTATGATTGTATTATAGAAATTATACAGTGAGATGTTACAATTCTTGGCAAAGCTTGACTCTGTCTCTTTAAAAAACGCGGCGCACCGGACCAGAAGTGCTAGCAGGTCACTCTTAGACACGCGGTGCACGGAATCACGAGAAGCGGGGCTTCGCCCAGAGTAGGCTAGAATTTATAAACCATGACCTAACCTAACCCGTTAATTGCGAGCACTGAGAAAAACATGAACCAAGAAATAAAATGCTCTAATAAATATAAAATATTTCTCGCCTGATTTTAACACAACTCGTTGGAAAAGAATACAACCAAGCTGGCCACGCATAAATACAGATATTCGAAGACAAAAGCCTAGATTTTAGGCCATAAATTCTGGCTTAGGGAAAAGCTGTCTCCATAATCGATCCCCTCTCTCTCGGCCTTTTCGTAGAGAATGCTATGAGCCAGGCCCATATGCGCGTTACCGCTGACCCTTTTCACTCTGCTACAGACAGAATAAACTATTTCTCTCACTCCGTACCCCGGTGGCTGGCACTCTACATCTCACGCCAGCCAACCGATTTTCGTCTTAAACCTTTTTGTCGCATATCTTTACAAATATTTTCGGTAAAGAGACCCTGGCGGGGCTGAGTATATCCCAGCCTACGAGACTTCTTTACAGTATGATTGTATTATAGAAATTATACAGTGAGATGTTATAATTCTTCTAAACTTCTTCTTCCGCACCACCATTGAGGTAGAGTGATTGGCGCACTTTTTGTAATGTGTAGTCCCCTTAGGCATAGTCCACGAGCTCTTAAAGCTAATTTAAACTCTCTCAAGCGAATGATCGGTGGTGGTATCAAAGAAATGTCAAGTCGACACTAAGCTAGAGAAACGTTTCTTAACCCCAGGGAAACGTTTCTTAACCCCTGGGAAACGTTTCTTAATGCTATCAAATGTTGATGGTGACATCAACACAAATCCCTCAAATCATAGTGCGGATCCCATTTAATGCCGCTCAAATCCGCGGCGGCTATGGCTTCGACACCTGGGTGAACATTTCTACTAAATTCACCAGCTGAGAAAAGCACAAGAATAACATTTACACCGAAAACAACCGAAAACCAAAAGCATTTCTCCGAGTCGCTTTCGTTAACAAATAAATATATACATTTTCCTAAGGCAGATACATTTGTAAGTCAAAATTTTAAAATTTAGCTACACCTACCATACCATTTAAAGGTATGTGGAGGGGTTTAAGTGACTTATGTACATATTAATAACATAACTAAATAGTTAAATACTAAACTAAATAGTTAAATACATATATGCATAAGTACATATGTAAGACTTACAGACTTACTTTTTTTGCGTATACTTCCCACTTGTTAAACGGCTGGATACTGCATTTACGTGTTGAGCTGCAATAAAATTAAGTGTAAATAACATATATCCTGCTTATATAGGTATTCGAAAGGATACTTATACATGAATGCTTTAGTTATGCTTAATAAAATATATTATCTGCTTTATTTGCTTTAAGCTTATTGTCTTCCTGTGCCGTCTTTATAAAGTAACGGGGAAATCGCAGATTTCAAATCGGTTCACAGGTTGGCAGTTCCTATCTTGTGCACGAGGGCTGAAGAAAAAACAATAAGTGTTGTAGGTCGTAACCTGGCACTTGGCGATATACCGATAAAAACCTTTTCTCGTTGGCCTGGGCAGTGTGACCGTGAGAAAGCCATAATTGAAAAAACTTGAATTTCTCAAAAAACTGAGGGCCTTTCCTTCGCCGAATCGCATTAGTTAAACAGTAAATATAATTTCCTTACCAACGAGGTACCGTGCATTTTGGTACAACTATGAGAGTTGGCAATTGAAAATATTTTTAAGGTTAATTTTTAAAATACTGCTAGAGGTTGGATATGGTTTGCAAGCTATCTAGATTGATAGACATTTTTATTTTAAACAAATTTGCATTTAAAATTTTCCGATTCGGCCCCTAGAAGACGAGAAAACTAAAAAACAAAAATTTGCCCCATGTGACGGTTTGCACAGTTCCAAATCGACGCTAAGTCATCGACGCTAATTTGACGCACATGATTTATGTGTCAAAAACATCGTTAATTTCATTACTCCACCCAATTATTAAATACTACGGTCCCGTATGGGGTTCACAATACGGGGTACACGTAGACCGGATTAGGTCTGTAAATAAATACTGTTTAATATCAAAACTTAAATAAGCACTGAAGAAATGAAGATTAACATTGGCAACTTGAGGTGCTTCAAGAAAGGGTTTTGGTAATGCTTTGGTATTTTTTTTAATTTTTGCCCAATGTTGACGGTCCATCACCAGGAATATAATCTTAAAAAGCTGTTCTGACACAGTATAGGCACACATTTTAAAGGTTCTTTGGTATTTTTTGTTGACGGTCTATTACTAGAGAAATAATATAAAACAGCTGTTCTGACACAGTACAGGCACTCAATTTCTGACTGAGGCGTAGACGGAGGATTTTGAAGGTTTCACCACCGCTTGGCTTTGATTGGCAAACTGTGAAAATATTAATTTTTAAACCATTGTGACTGTAAAGCGTCTGTTGACATCGTAAATCTCGAACAAAACCAAACCACAGATGGAGACTTGCACTACTTTAAATTAAGGGTCCATACGAACCAAATAAGCCATGTTTGGAAAAAAATTTTAGAAAATAAATATATCTTTGCATTGTTAAGCCTAGTATTCTGTAAATAAAAACTGTTTAATATTAAAACTTAAATAGGCACTGAAGAAATGAAGATTAACATTGGCAACTTGAGGTGCTTCAAGAAAGGGTTTTTGTGGTGCTTTGGTATTTTTCTGAATTTTTGCCCAATGTTGTCGGTCCATCACCAGGAAAATAATCTTAAAAAGCTCTTCTGACACAGTATAGCCACACATTTTAAAGGTTCTTTGGTATTTTTTGTTGACGGTCCATTACTAGAGAAATAATATAAAAGAGCTGTTCTGACACAGTACAGGCACTCAATTTCTGACTGAGGCGTAGACGGAGGATTTTGAAGGTTTCACCACCGCTTGGCTTTGATTGGCAAACTGTGCAAATATTAATTTTTAAACCATTGTGACTGTAAAGCGTCTGTTGACATCGTAAATCTCGAACAAAACCAAACCACAGATGGAGACTTGCACTACTTTAAATTAAGGGTCCATACGAACCAAATAAGCCATATTTGGACAAAATTTTTAGAAAATAAATATATCTTTGAAATTTCTTTGCATTGTTAAGCCTAGTATTCTGTAAATAAAAACTGTTTAATATTGAAACTTAAATAACACTGAAGAAATGAAGATTAACATTGGCAACTAGAGGTGCTTCAAGAAAGGGTTTTGGTAATGCTTTGGAATTTTTTTTAATTTTTGCCCAATGTTGACGGTCCATCACCAGGAAAATAATCTTAAAAAGCTCTTCTGACACAGTATAGGCACACATTTTAAAGGTTCTTTGGTATTTTTTGTTGACGGTCCATTACTAGAGAAATAATATAAAACAGCTGTTCTGACACAGTACAGGCACTCAATTTCTGACTGAGGCGTAGACGGAGGATTTTGAAGGTTTCACCACCGCTTGGCTTTGATTGGCAAACTTTGAAAATATTAATTTTTAAACCATTGTGACTGTAAAGCGTCTGTTGACATCGTTAATCTCGAACAATACCCAACCACAGATGGAGACTTGCACTACTTTAAATTAAGGGTCCATACGAACCAAATAAGCCATATTTGGACAAAATTTTTAGAAAATAAATATATTTTTGAAATATCTTTGCATTGTTAAGCCTAGTATTCTGTAAATAAAAACTGTTTAGTATTAAAACTTAAATAGGCACTGAAGAAATGAAGATTAACATTGGCAACTTGAGGTGCTTCAAGAAAGGGTTTTTGTGGTGCTTTGGTATTTTTCTAAATTTTTGCCCAATGTTGACGGTCCATCACCAGGAAAATAATCTTAAAAAGCTCTTCTGACACAGTATAGGCACACATTTTAAAGGTTCTTTGGTATTTTTTGTTGACGGTCCATTACTAGAGAAATAATATAAAACAGCTGTTCTGACACAGTACAGGCACTCAATTTCTGACTGAGGCGTAGACGGAGGATTTTGAAGGTTTCACCACCGCTTGGCTTTGATTGGCAAACTGTGCAAATATTAATTTTTAAACCATTGTGACTGTAAAGCGTCTGTTGACATCGTAAATCTCGAACAAAACCAAACCACAGATGGAGACTTGCACTACTTTAAATTAAGGGTCCATACGAACCAAATAAGCCATGTTTGGACAAAATTTTTAGAAAATAAATATATCTTTGAAATATCTTTGCATTGTTAAGCCTAGTATTCTGTAAATAAAAACTGTTTAGTATTAAAACTTAAATAGGCACTGAAGAAATGAAGATTAACATTGGCAACTTGAGGTGCTTCAAGAAAGGGTTTTTGTGGTGCTTTGGTATTTTTCTGAATTTTTGCCCAATGTTGACGGTCCATCACCAGGAAAATAATCTTAAAAAGCTCTTCTGACACAGTATAGGCACACATTTTAAAGGTTCTTTGGTATTTTTTGTTGACGGTCCATTACTAGAGAAATAATATAAAACAGCTGTTCTGACACAGTACAGGCACTCAATTTCTGACTGAGGCGTAGACGGAGGATTTTGAAGGTTTCACCGCTTGGCTTTGATCGGCAAACTTTGAAAATATTAATTTTTAAACCATTGTGACTGTAAAGCGTCTGTTGACATCGTTAATCTCGAACAAAACCCAACCACAGATGGAGACTTGCACTACTTTAAATTAAGGGTCCATACGAACCAAATAAGCCATGTTTGGACAAAATTTTTAGAAAATAAATATATCTTTGAAATATCTTTGCATTGTTAAGCCTAGTATTCTGTAAATAAAAACTGTTTAATATTAAAACTTAAATAAGCACTGAAGAAATGAAGATTAACATTGGCAACTAGAGGTGCTTCAAGAAAGGGTTTTGGTAATGCTTTGGTATTTTTTTTAATGTTTGCCCAATGTTGACGGTCCATCACCAGGAAAATGATCTTAAAAAGCTCTTCTGACACAGTATAGGCACACATTTTAAAGGTTCTTTGGTATTTTTTGTTGACGGTCCATTACTAGAGAAATAATATAAAACAGCTGTTCTGACACAGTACAGGCACTCAATTTCTGACTGAGGCGTAGACGGAGGATTTTGAAGGTTTCACCGCTTGGCTTTGATCGGCAAACTTTGAAAATATTAATTTTTAAACCATTGTGACTGTAAAGCGTCTGTTGACATCGTTAATCTCGAACAAAACCCAACCACAGATGGAGACTTGCACTACTTTAAATTAAGGGTCCATACGAACCAAATAAGCCATGTTTGGACAAAATTTTTAGAAAATAAATATATTTTTGAAATATCTTTGCATTGCTAAGCCTAGTATTCACAACGACGAATACCGCGATCTAGCAGTAAGAGTGAGCAAGAGACAAATAGGTTGGGTATGTTCTTAAGCGCGGTACTTAGATGAGCTACGGAAATACCAGATTTAGCGAGTGAATTTCGATGAGCGCCATTGCCACAAGAATAAGAAAGTTAATCTTTGGCTGTGTTCGTGCAGAAGCGGGTTAGAAACCAAAATTTATAAATGGAAGAAGGAATGCAAGGACCATGCGAAGGACGCCTGCAGAAGGCCAGTAGATTGAACCTGCCGGGCGTGTCCTCGTAAAGATTGTAAATTCTGGGCAAGAAAATTTTGTTACGTTGTACTTACAAAGTGAGTTCCAAAGTAAAGAGGACTTTTTTAATCTTGCGTCCTATAGTGGAATGCGTTAGAATCTGCTATCGTTTATCGACTTCCAGTAAAATTTCATGACATTTCATCTATAGAAAGTGCGGTTATTGCGTTTTAAGTATGTTTTTGTCACCGGTGTGAAAATGATCTTCAAACAAAGAGCCAACATTAAATTTTGTTTTTAAATTGGTAAAACTTATACCGAAACGTTTCAATTGATGAAACAAGTTTATGGCGATGATTGCCTATCCCGTAGCAGAGTGCACGAGTGGATTCAACGTTTTCAAAGTGGACGTAAGGACATAATTGACGACAAACATGTGGGCCAACCAAAATCCGTCATCACCGAAAATTCCATTGAAACTGTGCGTCAATTCAATAAAAATCAGATGAAATCATCATTAAAATTCATTGAAATAGGATTGAACATCTCCAAAACATCGAATTATTGCATTTTGACCGAACATTTGTGCTTACAAAAGGTGTGTGCACGGATTGTTCCGCACAAATTGACTGACGTCCAAAAATTGCTCAGAATTCAAAATTCGAAGGACATCATTAAAGAGTCAAAAAAGACCCGAACTTCCTTTACAAGATTATGACTGGTAACGAAACGTGGTGTTTTCAATATGATCCCGTAACGAAACGACAGAGTACTAAATAAAAGACGTATGGAGAAGTCAAAAGTAAAGACAATGCTGATTTGTTTTTATGATTCCAAGGGTATTGTCCACAAAGAATTTGTTCCACCCGGCCAAAACGTTAATGCGGTATT
Organism: Drosophila biarmipes; assembly: GCF_025231255.1. Classification (NCBI taxonomy): domain Eukaryota; kingdom Metazoa; phylum Arthropoda; class Insecta; order Diptera; family Drosophilidae; genus Drosophila; species Drosophila biarmipes. The sequence goes on along the minus strand of NW_026114528.1, from coordinate 1,094,788 downwards.
CTATTGAAGCGTTTGGTGCGCCGTATTCGACGTGTTCGTCCCGAATATCTCGGAGATGGAAGTTGGGGGTTTGTTGCACGATAATGCGCCGTCTCATCGATCGACGCTTGTGTCCGACTATTTGACCAAAAATCACATTTTAACCATCAACCACTCCCTGTATTCACATGATTGGCACCGTGCGACATCTACCTTTTCGGAAAAATGCATTTGCCGATGAAAGGAAAGCGTTATGCAAACGTAAATTGATTTTGCCGAAAAACTATTTGTTCTGTCTTTTTTTTAAAAGTCCTGTTTACTTTGAAGCTCACCTTCAGTATTTCTTTAGCAGAGCCATTAGTATCTGTGACAAGTTCTTTGAAAACTTTGACAAGTTCAGCTAATGCGAAGCTGAAGGACGCGCTGGGGTACAACTACGTTCGCATCCCGGCTTCAACTCCCTCAAGGCCCATGCTGGCCTATTGTGAATTGGAACTGCATGGAGAATATGTTGAAGCATCCGCGGCACTGGAAGGAGTCATTTAGTCCTGGAGAGGGCTCTGTCTCACATGTCAAAGACACTGTTATATAGTCTTATATGTTTCGCTTTAGAAATGGCATAAACAGGTGCAGTGACAGGCGCCAACAGCGAAGAATAACAATACAAGAACCTCTGGTGTATTCTGTTTGAGTTATGAAAAGAAACGCAAGTGATATTTGTTAAACATATTGAAATCGAGTGGGTGTTACCTTCAGTTTAAGATGTTGTGCGTTGATCTATTTTTAATCTTTAATTTTTAAGATGTGTAGGTTTTAAAACGCAGCCGAAGGTGGCATGATGATATATTTTGTGCTAATTAAAATCTAACAAAGATTTATACGAAGTTCTTAAACGAAAAAAAAACATTTTTTAAACACACGTTCTTTTAGTTAAACAGCTACGTTGGCTAAGGATTCAGAGGATCTTGACAGATGTTTGAGGAAGGCGAAGTCGAAGGTTAAATAAAGTTAACAATGCAAAATGTCCGTCTCGCGTGAAAGCTGACATGTCACGGGTGACTAACAAGGATATTTACTAGTCAAACATTATTCTTGGAACTGAAAATTTATATATTTATTTATATTTCTTTGAGCAGGAAGCCCAGCATCCTTAGAATGACTCCTGATGGCTCCTCCAGCTATATGTGCTGGGCTTATAGAAGCCAGTGCATACTTCATCTCCGCATTAGCTGTTAAGTAGCAAGTTGTAGTGAAGTCCAGAGATCCCCCAATAAAGAACACTTTACAAATCGTGTTACTGATGGCTCTGCTAAAAAGATACTTATGTTAGTACAAGGTAACCAAATTATTTTGCCAAGAATATACTATCTTGGTGTGGACACGACTACACGGCAAGATATCCATTTAGGGAGAGAAATCATACTGGTATGCTCCTTCTCAAAGGGCTTTACGATTGGATGTTCTGCACATCCACCATTCAACGGATTCCCACTGTTGTTGTTGTTAATTTGGTATTCTTTGGGCAGCGGTTAATGTCGCTCATTGAAATTCAATCGCTAAGTCTGGTATTTTTCTGGTATTTCTTTAGCTCATCTGAGATCCGTGATAAAAAGCAGACCCGACGAAAAATGTCAGCTACTTAATTGATTCTTGCTCACTTCTATACTACTACTGAATTAATTTTCGTATGTGATGCCATTTTCTGGTGAATAGGAATTGTAGCAATCTGTACCCATATAATTCTAGCACGTGTACTCTTAACTCTTTCCCAACACGCCATCCCTCTTAAGTACTTTATGCTTATGGCGAATAAAAAACCATCTAAAGATATAACCGAAATTCGATTTCAGAAGAAATACGGCTGGAAGAAAATTGTGTGACAACAAGCCGCTTAAAATCGTAACAGCACTCGGAAGGAAATAGTCGCTGTTGCGTAATTTTCAGATGTTTCAGAAGCGCTGTCCGTTTAAAAAGAGTGTTAAAAAGCTTGAACTCCATAACGTGTTTAGAAACGCAATGACGTTAACTTAACAAAATCTTGATTATTCAAAACATTTTCCGTTTTATAAAACGAATTTACGCAGTATTCGCAATTCAATGTAATAAGTTTACACATTGAAGTTTTGTCGATTAGGTAGAAGTAATTGGAGTGTTACTTATATTTTACATCGAAAAAACGTCATTTAAGGTACTCAATTTTAAGAGTTCTGTTTATGCTAGATAAAAGTATATTGGGAATTGTTCAATATTGCAGAGAAAGTAACTTTGTCCAACATGGCGGAATTGAATTCTAATGGACCAGTGGTTGAAGGCACCTTGTCTATGGAAATTCCCCATCCTAACGCTGAAGTTATACGGGGACAAATTTTTGAAGTGGGTCCGAGATATACAAAGCTGGCATATATTGGGGAAGGAGCTTATGGCATGGTTGTGTAAGTACCCTTAAACCTGCATACTGAAATCTACTTCACAGATTTTGTACAACCCAAATACTTTCTTATTACACATAAATGCATATTTCCACATGACGGTTCTCTGTCTAAAGCCGATATCTAAAGTGCCGCTAACATTTCTCGGGTAGATAAAGTATTTCCTAAAGGAATTTTTGTATTTTGGGTCGTTAGAGTGAGAGCTACATACTTCGGACAGGGACTCAAACACTATGCTAGTTATTTTACTCCACGACGTTGTTCGGCTCATTCACTTCAGCATTCGCTAGGGGCATAGGATGAGGCAAACATGTATACATATACATATCTATACGTTAAAGGCATGAATCCTTAATAACTCAAAATATTCAACTAAGATAGATAGTTTAGTCCTTATTTTATAGAAATCGAATTTTTGGGCGCATCGGACTATCTAAGCTGCTAAAATATTAATTTTATTGTTTTTATTTGTTTGCAGCACTACATTGGCCGCAAGGAGCTGAAATCAAGCAAAATACATAAAATCAGTTTTTATAGTTAAACACATTTTTACTGTAGCTCTAACGAATGAGCCAAATTTTCTTTTTGGAAAATTCTAAAAAGGCGGTTATTTTTTTTAGTATACCTTTGCATTTTTTGTCGGCTAACAGAGATGCACCTGCGATTCCAATTTCAGTATTGAAGAGTGGTTACTCCCTTAGACATGGATTTTCCCTTTCGCTTTAGTAGTATATAGTTGACCGATCCTCCCTGTTTTAATTTATATACCTCCTGCTATAGAAAAAAAAAGAACAGAGTATACGGATATATCAATCATAATATATATAGCTACAGATTTGACAATCTGCTGTGATGGCCCGACTGTAACGTGCGATACACCAATCATAAAGCTACGGAAAAATGTAGTTACATTTTTTTTTTTGGAAGAAAGAGCAGTGTAAAAATAAAGATATTAAAAATTTGAGTTTTTAGGTCCTTTGGGGCTTCTTACTAAGAATACGCGCCGATCGATACACAAAAATGCATTTCATTGTACAAAGGATATTCTAAGAATAAGATTTCGGGGGACTTTTCAAAATGAAAGTGTTTTGGTTTTTTTTTTTTTAAATCCCTTTTTCGTGTTTGGGACTTGGGGTCTTTCAAAATGGAATTCAATTTCTATTCTGAAATTGTTTATATAAAATACTTTCAAAGATATCTTTTTCAATTTTAAACTATATAGACTTAAAGATTCCTCAACTTTCGATATAGTATATTGATATTGAGCAATAAAAAGTGAAACCCCTTTCACTTTAGTATAAAAAGTTTAAATGAATGGCTAAAACAATGCAACATTAATATGATAAGAAAAAATGTGTATACGATATTTTTTATTATATGGAAACCATTTGAAAGTAAAAAAAAAAATAAATGAATTATTAAAAAACCGTTAATTTAATGAAATGCTATTACAAAAGCTTATATATAAAACAAAAACTTCTGATATCAAACATAAAAGGGTAGGACAATCACCAATATACAAAAATTTTGATATCATCTTTTTCTGAAAAATATGGTTGTACATTCGACTACATAAAAACACTTTCTAAAATGTTCTCAATCGGCGCACTGCAATAAAATTTATGTCGAAAGCTGAAATATTTTTCTAAAGCGGACAAAATGAAAACAACGAAAGCTTTTATACCCTTGCAGAGGATATTATGATCCTGTGAAGGAGACGTTTCCGTATGTATATTCTGTCTGGCCGTCAGTCCGTCCGTTTGTACGCAAACTAGTCTTTCAGTTTTAAAGCTATCGGTTTGAAATTTTCCCAAAAGTCTTCTTTCAATTTCGAATATAATTAAACTTTTTCATTTTTCTATATTAAGAACCATTTTTCCTATTATCTAGAAATATTCTTTCTCACCTTTGATATCAACGGGTCAACATAGTTTTGTTAAGCAAAGATCGACCTCCACTAACCTGCTCAAATTGACATCTTATGCAGACAAATGTTATATATACAGATTTGAGTAAAGCCTTTAAATTGTAAACCACTCTCTCCACTCTCTTTATTTTGGGTTTCCAAATAATCTGTTAATTTGGATTTTAATCTGGAATCGGTGATCTACGTGAAATCCGTTATTGTATTCATTTAGGTCCTTTGCTGCTCAATCTGTTTGTAAATTATCTTTTATATTAACTCATATTTGTGTACTCATGTACGTTTATGATGTTAAGCTAATATAATAGAGTCTGGTTTATGCTTGCAGTCCTATATTAATAGGTTCAAGCAATGGTGTCGCTACAACCTTTTGAATTTAAACCAATATTTGAGTTTTATGCATACAGAACACATTTAATATTTTTCCCTTATGTGGTTTGAACTGGGATCAAAATGGCAGGTTACCTTCTTACTCGCTTAGATTGCTACTGATAAAATTGCCTAATCTAATAAATCTTAGAATAATGGTTGGTACAACCATAATCTTAGATGATATTACTTTCGTAGATTTGCTAAGCAGCCTTTAATGTTCCTGTTAGACTCCGCGAAAATACTACTTGCCACGAAGTACATTAACTTTTAGTCTTTTGCGTTCTTTTTAATATTTATTTCATTCTATACAAGCCAATTTGTTCCGCAATTTCTATCCCAGTATTTTTAAAAATTCTTAGCTCATTTGCTTCGTTCTTTGCTGACCTTGTGTTCCGTTGTTGCGAAACTAATAAGAAGGTTTAGCCGCGCGCTGTCCACTTTCAAAAGTCGATTTATTTGAATTCAAGGTCTGTTAGTTTGAAAACACTCTTATGTCACACTGTTATGCTAGCCAGTGTCTTCGCTTTATTGTTAGTATTGGAAAACTGAAATGTAAGAAAAAGAAAGTGGTGCTATTAGAAAAGTGGACTTTTCCTTTCGGAAGCCCAACTGGTTGAAAGTGAGCGCCTGCAACTTTGATTGCTACATTGCAATTGTACCGAGATAACAGATTTGTTTGTAGGATAAGTTTCTCCAGGCGGCTTCCCTGGTTTGCAACCGACTTCATTTCTCTGATCTCCCTTGTAGGATCCCTGTCGTTCTATGTTCGCTCTTGGCCAATGTGAATGTGAGTTCTAGGATAGACTCGGCTTTTGCGATTTAGTGTTTTCTGCCTACTTTTGTTGCAATGCCCTCAATAACGAGCGTCCCCAAATGTTAGTAAAAAATCAACTCACTCCTCTGCCGACGCGTTGAAATCGCCTACTATGATAGTAGGGAAGCGACTCCTGTGACCAAAGCAAGTATACATCAAATAATCTATTCTGGCTCAAATGAAGCCTGTTTTCTTCCGCTCGTGGTTTTTATTGGGTTCGGCTGAGCACCTGACTAAAGTCCCAGTTGATTTGGGTAAGGGCTAACTTTGTATGGTATGTCGCGTAACTCATTTAGGTCTAGGCATAGGTTCGACCTTAACAAGCCAATGACCATTGTTCAGTTTTAGTATGTTTAAAGTCTGCCCGATTAGCCACCTTCAGTGTACATCAAGATACATCACACGGTTTTCTCGGGGGATCCGAGTTATGATGTCAGTTTTTGTGTTAAGGTGTGGCGTAAGTTCCGAATGGAAACTAGTATAATTTTTGCATTTTAGCCGGTTGGTTCCTTGCGAGGTTAGTCTGAAAGGGTACTAGTATAATTTTTGCATTTAAGCCAATTGGTTCTTTGCGTGGTTAGTCTGAGATTGTGCTCGGTTATTTCCCACAAATATCTGGAATTTTAAGTAGCGGTAGTAGTCGCAAACTTATCATACTGAGCGCAGGTAGCAGTACTTCCTGGTAATGTTATATTATACGTTCCACCGAAACTGGTAGCCGTAACTTCAAATAAGCTAACAGAATGATTGCACTTACCCATTTTTTTTATTTTGGATCTATTATGTATCTATAAGGACGCATTTACTTTTAGTGTGCTTACATGTATGTTATTCGGGGCGGGTTGTCTTCTATGGGGTATTCTTTAAATATTTCCGTACCAACTAATGATCCAAAATGGTGTTTGTTAGTAATGCTACTTGATAATTAAAATGAAAAATGTATGTCATTAAGGACCAACCCAAATCAGGTCATTAACTAAATATATTTATATTATTATAGGAAAAATCATTAAGCACCAAACCATATCAGAACGTAAAGAAAAAACATAATATTAATTTCGATTGCAAGAGCTTTACCACAGTTATAGATCTTAATGATAACATTTGTGGATCTTTATTGTGTTTCACTTGCATGAAACGCCGATAACGTTCAACAAATACGATTTAGTAAATCGACTGCTTGATGTGTATGACATTGCTAACGGTGTGTTAGATGTACTCATATATGAGTGATTCTTTGTGAAACGTAAAAAGTTATACCCGTTACTAGATTTGTCAGAAAGTATGTAACAGGTAAAAGGAAGCGTTTCTGACCCCATAAAGTATAAAAATCCTTGATCATCTAGCTATGTCCGTCCGCTGAGTTCACGAAAACGGTAAGAGCTAGAACAGTCAAACTTGACATGCAGATTCCTGGTCTGCCTACACAGCGCAAGTATAGCGCCTACAGTTCTTATGATTACTGAAATGTATTTGCCTCATCAATACCTATCGATTGACCAAAAAAAAATGTGTCACGCCCAGTTTAACTCTCACAAACCGCTACAGTTGCCATACCTGTCGATTGACAAAACAAAAATTGCAACGCCCGTTCTAATGACTACAATCGACCAAAACTGTGGTGGCCAAAGTTGTTACGCTTGAAATTTGAGTGAGTTCGTCCTTCTAGATTTGAGTATGTATATACGGAACAATCCTTTAAGATTACTTTTGTCACTTCTTTTTGCTAACTTCTTATAAAAACAAGTTTCGCTCTTTCTCGAAAATTTGGAATAGTCAAAGGCCTTAGCCGCCCTTACAATATTTTCAAATTTCAACCAAATGTGAGTTTAAAGAGAACAAACTGCTCATCAAATGGTTGTATGAATAGTACTAAGTTTTATAAACTAATCAATTTTTTATATTTATTTCAGCCAGGCCAATTGAGATTTATGTATCTCGAACTTTTGCATTAGCAACTTCACTCTACCCATGGTAATTACCTTTTTTAGTGGCCTTACATTCATCTCTTAATAATTCAACATTTGTATAACAAAGTTTTGGCAAATTGGAAAACAAAGCCTTTAAAACTACATACGTGAAGAAACTAAATAATTGTTAAAATTTTTTGTATAGCTTTATATTTCTAGTTTTGTATTTAATTTATCATTTTTGTAAGTAAAAACAAATTCAGCACTAACCGTTTTATTTACTGTACTTCCACTGTAAATATTATTAATAAATACACATACAAATATTTTATAATATAATGCATTTTCATTGTTCTGGTTGCGACATAAAGAATTTAAATTTAAACTCAGATAATAATACACAAAATGTAAACAATGAACTGAAATTTTAACATTTATTTAGTCACTTTCCATATTTGCAATTCCAAGAATTTGGTCGGGACGTTCGTAAATTTTAAAAATTGAGAAAATGCAAAGAAAATTGATTTTAATTTCAATAACGGGCATTAATTTGTATTGTTTTAATTTTTTTTTGTGTATTAATCTTCATTTTGTTCAATTTTTAGTTTTTAAGATGTCTTTAAAAGCTTTAATTCCAGTCCATTGCACTCTTGATTCTGTTGGGAAATTTTTTGTTTGATTTGTTGGAATGTTTCCCAATAATGTCCGTGTGAGAATATTTGGATTAACTCAGAAAATGTCAAAGTTATTTTTTTTTAATAGTTTTAAACATGATTGTTAGAGACAGTCGCTGAATTATTTTGGCTAGTGTTTCTTTTTTGACAAGTGTTTCTTTTTTTTGCTTGAGACACAAATTAATGGTTGTTTTATTTTTGATTATATATTATGACAAATAAATACGGTTTGAGTATATACATTTTTCATATATTGGGAGATTTTTAGAGAAAAGTCCAAAAAGTAAAATTACTTAACTTTCTGGGTGAAATGCTCATGTGTAGATTTAAAAAATATAATATGTAGGTGGTTACCATGGATGCAGTTTTCTTTCCCAGCTGTAACAATTCTTTCACAAGAATTCTCGATCGGCCTGGATAAAAAAAATATTTCGATTAGTTTAAAAAACTCAGTCAATACTAAAATTTAATTTATATAACCATTTAATGAACACAGCACGACAAATATTAAAAACATTTTATGTGAAATGCAGAACTGGATTTGGCAATAGCATTTTATTCTACAAACTTTTGTAATCCTGAAAAAAGAAACTAATTAATAATATTTATTTTATAACTTAGCTTTGATTCTTTTTTAATTTAAATTCATAAATTAATAATTAAAAACAGTGAGTCAAAATCTACCAAGTCCGATTTTCATCGAACTTTTTTACTTTTTTCAGTTCACTACGATAAAATAAAATCCTCATTTTAGGGGTCAAAATGTGGAATTTTTGGAACTTGTTCCATAAAGTTGCACTCAGTTATTATTCTATATCTTTGGAATGGTTAAAGATATGTTTATGATGTTTTCACTAATCGACCAAGAATTATTATAAATTTTTAAAAGAATTTTTTTTTTAACTTTTTGTTAGAAAAATAAATTTAGATAATTTTAAAAGTTTTATTTTTTTCAGATTTCTTTACGAGCTATAGAGTTAAACCATTTGAAAATAAAGTTTGATTCATGACAAAATAGATAAAAATAACTAGAAAAGAACTTAACTTCGGCAAGTCTAAGTTTGTGTCCCCTTGCAGTTTTAAGAAATAATTAACATTAGTAACACCATGTGAAATTTTTAAGGATTGTTTCGAGCTTCAGTGATATTAAAAAAAAACAAGGAAGAACGCAATAGTCGAGTGCCTCGATACCCGTTACTCAGCTTATGATAGCAAATGGGAAATGGAGATATATAACCAGCAAAGCGATATTTTAGGGCGCCATACAGATTTATGCTGGGCGTTTTTTTAGGTTTACGGACAGACAGACAGACGGACATTCGGACATGGCTAGATCGACTCGGCTAGTGAGTGGGGTCGGAAACGTTTCCTTCACTGCATTTCAAACTTCTGAATGAAATCATTATACCTTCTGCAAGGGTATAAAAAGAGGGGCTTTTGGCAATATCGATTTATTTTTGTCTAAAGAACTTTGGATGCGTATGTATTTATATATAAATATATATATACAACACCTAACAACTTTTGCCACATAGTCAAATTAGTATCAATCTTAAACCAGAGGTCATGGTTTACGGTAGGGGCTGTATTAAGTTATTGCGTATTATTGTAAATGTTTTGGTAGGTCCAATTATATAGGCCACAAAATTCAAAATGTCGGCAAATAGCAGTGTTTCTTATTTGCAATGTTTATCGGCAAACATCAGTTTTTTATATTCTGAGGTATACTACGGAACTTTAGGTGATGACACAAAAGTTTGTAAGGCTCCTGAAAATGTTTGCTGAGTACTTTTGATTTTAGAGTGGGAGTCTTATATCCAACTTATTAGTTTTTACAGTTTTCGAGATCGCGGCAATCTTACGGACCGACGGCTAGAGATCTTGACTATATATGAGCATATAGTAGTGATGATAGTGAAACGCTTTCTTCTGCCTGTTACATACTTCTAATATAATATAATAATTTTACTTAACAAGTAACGGGTATAAATATTAGGCTGTAAAAAGATCCTTCGGTATTTTTATTAATTTTTCTTTAAATGGCTTATAACGGTTTGATGACTTCTGGCCAGCTCTTGACCGATGATACGCCTGCTACTTTGCCGGTCTCTTTTGACCAATTCAGCGCCGGAGCGTGGCGCATCGTTGAAGCAATCCTTGTGCAGTGGAAATGGAAAGTGTAAAAGGTCCATAAACTGGTTGCAACGCAGTGAAGGAGACCTTTCCGACCCCATAAAGTATATATATTTTTGATCAGCGTCACTAGACGAGTCGATCTAACCATGTTCGACTGTCCGTCCTATCGGACGGCTATCGGGCTGAAACTTTCCTTAAAGACGTCTTTCTATTGCAGGTAGTATATAAGTCGAAACCAGCCGGATCGTACAAATATATCATATAGGTCCAATAGGAACTATATGGGAAAAAATTTAAAAGTAATTATATCTTCGGTGTTTTTTTTATCAATATCGGACGACGATATCATACACTAGTCGGTATAAGTATTTTGATAAAACAAAAGTAAAGTATACTTGTAAGTTGAACTTGCTTCGTTTAACTTTTGACATCAATAGTTTTAAATGCCGTTTGAAAGATGCACTACTTTTCTTAACTCATTCAGTACTTATTGAAAATTCCAAATTTGTGTGAAAATCTACTTTTTTTTGTTCAAACAAAAATAATAGTATCTGCAAAAAGAATTTGTTAAAAATAATTTTTTTTTATATTTTTTATGATGATCCTACATGGTGTTACTAAAGTTGCTTGTTTCTTATAACTGCAAGGGTATACAAACTTACGCTTGCCGTAGTTAACGTCTTTTCTTGTTTTATCATTATTTTGCTCTATGTTTGCGACGCTAGAACTCACGACCAATATAGAAGCCATCCAAACACATGTTAGCGCGTAAAAAGAGCTTTTCAAAAAGGTACAGCATGCCGATCCGACGATCAAAACAGAACTACGAGCTTGCAGCGACAACTAGCGAAAATACCGCAACCCTTTTTTTTAACAACCTAATACTAATCGTTGTATGCTAAAATTGAACATTTTTTTTAAATAACTGTTAATTGAATCGATCTACCTACAACTGTGTTTATTGAAATAGCAGTGCATACGATAGACGTTCATAATTGAAAAATACTATTATAAACACAACTTTGAAACAAAATTTAGGTAAAACCGCTTAATGTATTTATTTTCAAATAATTTAAAAACTTTTCTATCTTGGGTACTTCAATATTGAAGCAAATATGAATAATAACAAAAAAAGGACTGGTTTGGATTGGTTTTGGCTAAACCTCTCCTTGGTCAGTTTGCTGGTATGTTTTGGATTATTATTCTCCTGAAACGTCCATATTAAGGGCATTTCATCCTTAGCATAAGGCATCACAAAGTTTCTCATTATATTACCATAGACTCGTTGGTCCATGAACCCATCGATCACATGTATGGAGCCCGCACGGCAGTATAGGAAACATGCCCGTACCATGATTTTAAGGTCACCATGCTTAACAGTCTTTGGCGATTGTTTTGCTGGTGTTCTGTGGTGGACGGACATACTGTCTTGAACCTGTTCCACAAATTAACACCAACTTAGAATAATCTTTCCTTAGGATATAACGCCATTTGGATAGTGGCCAGTTCAAGAGATATTTGACAAATTTCTAAATTTCTTTCTATTTTTTGCCCTTTTTTCTCAGTTAAGTGATTTTTTCTCCTTCTACCTTGTAACAAAGAGGTCCTCTTTCCACTAAAATAATATTTTGTCATTGTTTTTGTATAATAATAATAATTATATTAGTTAAACTCACTTTTGACCAAATTTCAAGAGTTTTCAATATTTTTCGTGGTAGAAAATAAAAAACTGCTATTTCAATGAACAATGAAAAATAAGAAAACAACCCAAAAACTAAGCAAATCTATCCGGATTTTTACTTGATTCTAATCTCTAAGATCCATTTTACAAAAAAAAAATTACTAGTGATCAACTAACAAAAAGGACTATGCTAATAAACCATTTTATAGTGTTGCTTCTGTCGCACTGCTATTTTAATGAACACAGCTGTATGTTATTGTCTTAAATCTGGCGGCTTATGCTCCACATAAAAGTCTATTTGTTTTATAGAAATCGGTTAACAGGATACAATTTTTAAGTTTGTCAAAAATTGTCGGTGACCCTACCGTAAAATTATAATTTTGTGTTTACTTTGACGTAAAATGAAAATGTTTAAATATCGGCTAATATATCGGTTAATATACCCTTGCAGGTCGGTCTTGATTCGTAATTCTCAGTTTTTTAAGAAATGTTGACTGTAGTTACTATATTCGTTTCAAAGGTATAAAAGGTTACGTTGAATATGTCACCGACTTCAGTCGTGAAGGACCTATTTTTTTGAGAATTACTAATGTACGAGTATATTTGCTAAACGTATGTTTGCAAGGTAATAAAATCTATATTTGCATATAAGTAGTTTAAGTAGTTTATACAAATCTGTATCTATCACACACTGTACAATATAAACTTCTCTCATGTGATCTATAAAACGCAATACAGGTAATTTATGTAACTGTTTTGTGAATGTTTTGCCTCAAAACTTCGTTTAAAGTTGCGCCATTTGCGATGTAATTGGAATTATCCAAATTAATTCGTTTAGCGAAAAGATAATTAATCTAACCAAATATTTTATATATTCGATTTCACATAAGTGGACATTTTTTAACCCCAAATATATGTTATGAAACAAAAGGCAACATCGGTCAAGGGAAAACAATAAACAATATATTTCTTTGCTCGGGGAACAGGAGTGAATACGCAACTTCGCGAACCCATTGGTTTTATTCGAAACATTGCTCATCTGTGTAACAACAACAATGTTACAAACTCTCTCCCTTCAGATCTGCTTCCATATTACATTGGTACTCGTAGAGTAAAATGGTACACGAGTTTCTTCGGAAAGTATGTAACAGGTAGAAGGAAGCGTTTCCGACCCCATAAAGTATATATATATTCTTGATAAGGATCACTAGACGAGTCGATCTAGCCATGTCCGTCTGTCCGTCCGTCCGTCCGTCCGTCCGTCCGTCCACATAACATCTACTGAAATAGCCGGTAGGTGGCGCCGTAAAATATCGCTTTGCTGCTTATATATCTCCATTTTACTGTTGCTTAAGCTGAGTAACGGGTATCGGATAGTCTAGGCACTCGACTATTGCGTTCTTCCTTGTTTTTTTTTTTGTTTTTGCATCTGTTGAAATTCTTAAGGCGTTATGCCAACAACACAACAAGATCTAACAAGATCTATTCTTATAAAAGTGCATTATCAATTTTATTTATTGTTTAAGATATTTTGTTTGTTATTAAGTCAGTTTGACAGTCAATATTAAAATCTATATGCACATAATAACACATTAATCAATACTGCCCTCAAGAAATAATGGTCCGAAAAAAGTATATTTTTGGGTCAGTTTTAGTTACGTTGAGTACTAGGCCTAAGGCAATCGATAGGGGTCCGGCAGTTTGGCATAAGTCCGCTGTTGTTTAGCTTTACCCTAAGACTAAAAACAGGATTTGAAAAATAACTTCTAGCCATGCATTATTGGAGTCGAATTTCGAGAAATACAAAAATATTGTACGAGTATATTGATTTAAGTTTATTGTTTTAAGTTGATTTTGTTGATTTTAAGTCGTTTTGAAGGGAAATTTACTAGAAATTTTGCAAAGGCAAACACACTTTACATATGGATTAGATTCTCTCGTTGGGTACAATACTGGTAAATATCACTGTGGACGGCAGTCCAAGTAGTGACGAAGAGTACCGGGAAGGCGACTACTAAAAACACGAAGAAATTAAAATCTACTGTGAACGTCCGATTGTTACGAGTGATACAAAACCTGCAAAAGCTAAAAAGAATTACAAACCAAGACTTAAAAAAATCATTTGGTTTTGAAGAAAGAGCTTTAAAGTGAAAACGTTAAAAATTGGAAAACTCGATCTGTTGGAATCGGTGGGGCCTAGTTGTGTTCTTACTTAAATCGAATGTTTTGTTGTGTGTGCTTGGATATTAAAAAAGTATTTTAAATTACTTTGTACGTCTTTTTAAATATTTTGTCTAGATACTACTTTTTAATACTTATGATCAGAGGTCATTTTCTTTTTGTTTTTTTTTTTCTCTGATTTCTCAAAAACGGCTCTAACAATTTCAAATAAAATTTTTAGGTGGGCTATATTATGAGATTTCTCGACTTTGGCATACGACAGATTCCTGTAAAAATACCCGATTCAAAGTTAATAATCAACAAAAATTGCCCCATTTATCCCTGTGGAAGGCAGTCCACGTAGTGACGAAGCGCACAAGGTGGGTGTGCAATATATATACACGATTATTAAAATTAAAATTTACGTTCAATTGTTTCGAGTGATATAACATTTGAAAGGTATTTCAAAAACTAAAAGGATTGCATACCAAGACAGTTTGACAGTTTGTCCCAAAACGTTACTTTAGAGTCCTGAAAATTCTAGACTATGTTACACAGCTCAATATAAGAAGCATTAGTACTACCACTTTTGAAAAACTACTTAGTTTGAGAAAACATCTATAAATAGATTAACTTGTAAACTACTAAAGCTACAGGCTTGTGCTATACGTATGTCGTTGGAAAGGTATTTTAAAATACTTTGTTTGTACCCTTAAATCATTTGTCAAAATATTACCGTTTAATGATTATGACCAAAAGTTTTTTGTTCCGATATTTTTATTAACCTTTTTCCTATTTCTCAAAAGCGGCTTTAACGATTTCGAACTAAGCCTTAAAGTGTATACACATTGGTATACTAGATTTGTCAGAAAGTATGTATCAGGTAAAAGGAAACGTTTCCGACCCCATAAAGTACATATATTCTTTATGAGGATCACTAGCCGAGTCGATTTAGCCATGTCCGTCTTTCCGTCCGTCCCTATGAACGCTGAGATCTCGGAAACTATAAGAGGTAGAATATTCATACTTGGCATGCAGATTCCTAAGCAGCGGGGTGCCATGCCCATCTAACGCCCACAATCTGCGAATCTGTAGCGCCTACAATTTATATGATAAAAACAAAATTTTAACTGAAATGTATTTGTTTCATCAATACCTATCTACTCACCAAAAAAATGCGCCACGCCCACTCTAACGCCCACAAATGGCCAAAATGCTTAAATCTGTCTGCCGCCCAAAAATATCTACTGAAAAAGCTGGTATATAGCTACTTATAAATCTTCATTACCCTTTTGCTCATTTAAGCTGAGTAACGGGAATCTGATAGTCGAGGCATTCGACTATAGCGTTCTTCCTTGTTTTACATTCGGCACGCGTAATAAATATTATACAGCTAAATACAAGCATATTGAATAGCAGCGTACCGAATGTAAAAAATTAAGAAAACGTATTTATTTAGTATATCGTATACTATATTTTCGTCAAATTTTCTTTGCTGAAGGGGCTAATTTATTACGAAAAAAATCGCGGTTCTTTTCCATCTTTTTATACCCTTAAAAGGGGGTATAAAGATTTCATTCAGAAGTTTGAAACGCAGTGAAGGAACGTTTACGAACCCATATAATGTATATATATTCTTGATTAGCATCACTAGACGAGTCGATCTAGCCATGCCCGTCTGTCCATCCGTTTTTACGGAAACTAGTCTCTCAGTTTTAAAGCTATCGGGCTGAATCTTATCCCAAAGACTTCTTTCTATTGTAGGTAGTATATAAGTCGGAACCAGCCAGACACCATATCACCATTTCTTTTAGCTTCCATAGGAACAAAGGGGGAAAATTTTAAAAACAAGAAAGGAAGTTAACTTCGGCAAGGCGAAGTTTGTATACCCTTGCCGTTATAAGAAATAATCAACTTTAGTAACACCATGTGAAATTTTTAAAGATTGTTGTTGACTTCAGTGATATAAAAAAAATGTATTTCATTCTTATTTTTAGACCATTTTTTTGACATCTACATATATGTTAGAGCAGTCCGATTTTTATTAATTTGAATTCGAAATTCTTAAACATATAAAAAATGTCATTTCAAAGCCTAGAAGGTTATATGTTAAAAAACATTTCAAAGTCAGACCTCTTTTCTCAGACAAAATGATGGTTGAGTGGCCGCTCAGCAGTGACAGTCACAAAAGTTGGGGTTTGAGATTAAAAACAATTAGGTAAGCACGTGAATATTTTAACCAGCTTAATCTTCCTACTCTATAAAAGAGTCAAACTACTCATGGCAAATAAAGATGAAAGCTTTGCAATTCTTAGGTCAGATGTTTGACTTTGATAAAATTCCTTAAGGAATATGAAAGTCCTACGTTGGGCGCCAATTATGTTACGTGGGCATATTGGTGCCTGAGTCCTGAAAATGACTTGGGCCGAGGAGAGGCGTCCGATGTTCAGGCACCATTTTTACCGGCATAAGCGACGTCGTATTCGAGTCGTGGGATCCTGGTAAGCCTTTTTCTTCTCCAACATAATGAGAGTAAAACAATTAAAGTGCCTGGAAAATAATATTAATGTTGTCGGTCTACACTGCCCCACAAGCTTAGCTTAGCACGGACTGTTTTACGTCCTTATTTCTCCCATTGCACACATTCGTGTGCCAATGGATCGTCGCGGGCCGCGCAATGTGACCCACTATTGTCCTGGTGGTCCGTCGAAAGTTATGTCATTGTTCTTGACCTACTTAACTTTACTATACTTCAGCATAGATTCTACCTCTTTTTTCTAATCGTCTGAGGTCTTTCATACCCGACTAGAAAAGTTTCTTTTTGGAATCTAATTATTATACCCGTTACTCGTAGAGTAAAAAGGGTTTACTAGATTAGTCAGAAAGTATGTAACACGTGGAAGAAAGCGTTTTCGACATTATAAAGTATATATATTCTTGATCAGGAACACTTGCCGCGTCGATCTAGCCATGTCTGCCTGTTCAAAGACTCAGATGGATCTCGTCTGCGCACTATGAGTTGAAAGTTTCAGTAAGCTTCATCAACCAATACTTGACGATACATTTTAACTTCTGTTGCAAGCGCAAACTTGTGCAGTCTAAAACGAAGCAGGGTCGAGCACAGCTCCTCTTGAATGGTGTAGCCACCATGAAGGTGTCATTCAACGCGCCCTGCGTCGAATAGAGGCGTCGAATAGGTCGCAGCTCGCATTGGTGCGGAATGAAGTAGACATCTGACCCATGGCTACATATTCAGGATTGGCGCCGAACTCATCCTGTTAATCTTAAGGGAAGGTTTTCCACGTAGTGTGTACAATGGCTGATGATTCTAGCCACATCTTGATGGCACCCTTTAGCCTGGTCTAAGCGGCGAGTAATAGGAACTTCTCGTTCCACTGCTTAGCATCACACACTATGCTGACACGATCAATGAACTGGTTGACTTAAATGGCGTGTTGTCGTCTCTGGAATCAAATTCTAGCAAGGTGTTGGAAATTTCCGTGCCTGAAGCTTGTCTCACGTTGTTGGTAGCCTGTACAGGAATGCTCTTCTCGTTATTGATCTCGTCGATATAAAAATCGACAACTGGCTGCTGTTGCAGCTGATGACTTTCTGCAGCCGGGCCGTACTTTTACAAACCGAACGGATTTAGAAAAAAATAATTTTTACATATTGGATTTTGCTAAAACTAATTAGTAAACACGTATATCAGATTTTTGCCGAAAAAATAAATTTTTTGGTAATATTTTTATAGCCTTGCAGAGGGTATAATGATTTCAGTCAGAAGTTTGCAACGCAGTGAAGGAGACGTTTCCGACCCCATAAAGTATATATATTCTTGATCAGCGTCGCAAGACGAGTCGATCTAGCCATGTCCGTCTGTCCGTCCGTTTCTACGCAAACTAGTCTCTCAGTTTTAAAGCTATCGGGCTGAAACTTTCTCAAAAGTCTTCTTTCTATTGCAGGTAGTATATAAGTCGGAACCAGCCGGATCGGACAACTATATCTTATAGCTCCCATAGGAACTATCGGAAAAAAATTTTAAAAAATTATATTTTTGGTGTTTTTTAACATATACCTTTCTAAGCTTGGATATAACATTTTTAAATTAGTTCTGAATTTCGAATTACATTTTATCAAAATCGGACGAATATATCATATAGCTCCCATAGGAACAATCGGAAAATTAATGTTAAAATAATATTCAAAAATTATATCTTCGTTTTTTTTTTTTTAACTTATAACCTTTTACGCTTGGAAATAACATTTTTTATTTGGTTTTGAATTTCGAATTAAATTTTATCAAAATCGGACGACTATATCATATAGCTGCCATAGGAACGATCGGAAAATTGGTGGGAATAATGTGAAACAAATTAAAGGTTTGGGGCTTTTTGACATATTTTATAATATTGGGAATATAAATTTTTATATTTTTAAGAATTTCGAATTCAATTTAATAAAATGATTGATTATTTTTTATAACTGCAAGGGTATACAAGCTTTAACTTTCTTTCTTGTTTTTTTAATCTGCCAAAAAAGGCAAATTTTTAACAAGTTCGCTCTGTTTCTTGCTTTATCTGCATCCATCTTATCTTGGATTGACTTCATTTGTTTTGTAAAAAATCCTATGAATCCACCACTTCTTAGACACAAAGAATTTGCAAAAAATAAAAAAATTTAAATTATGTCTTTTTTGTTTGGTACAATCGGTGTAGGCCGGGGAAAAGCTGGGGAACTTTAGCGCTGTTACATTGCGTTGGAAGCGGCGGCGGGAACTTGCGGCATCGGCTGGCTAATGCGCTGGGCTTCGTCGGTTGCGGGGAGTTGCTGTGAGTACGACTGGCGTTCGTCGTGGATTGCGAACTGCTGCTGCGCTGTAGGAAGAAAACACTCGACTCGCGATATGACCGAAAGAAAAAAACACAACTTGAACTTTAAGCGCAGTCGGGAGAAAGAACACGCTTTATTCGTGATGAGTGACACAATCTAAATCCTTGAGCCTAAGAAGAGTTGCGCGCTCAAATGCGCAGTAAAGACTCCACGGTGGAGAGATGGAAAGCGGTGCACTAGGAAAGCGGTGAAATAGGGGAGCGGCGCAATTAAAAAGCGTTGCCGGGGTCCAGATTCGCCGGACAGTGGGCCTAAACAATCGGTTTTTTTTATAAGTTAAAGCAATTTGTGGTTTCTAATATATACTGAATTGCTTTTAACAAGACCTAGCTAGCTTATGGCTATAAGAGTGAGCGAGGGGGTTATAGTGATCGCCTTGTCGCTGGCACGGAGACGCTTTTATGGCAGGTCGATCGCGTCACGGCGATGGACGGAGAGGCGATGCCGGCACTGCGCTAAAGTTAGAGCTACCGGAGGCTAGCTGCTAGTTGAGATGTGTTACGAGGCCTATGACCAGAAGTAGAAAGTAGAACCGCGGAGTTATGAGTGCGTTGAGAACTGATTTATTTTTAAGTTGGTACTTGCTTATACAAGGTGTGTTCAAATAGTAAGGTGATTTTTCAAATTTAGCGGGCAACATATTTTTTTGTTTTGTTATGTTGGTACACTCTTCCCTGTACCAAGTTTCAATTGAATTCCCTTTTTTGTTTAGTTGTGAGAGGCGTAAAGGTAACAAGTTGTTTTGCGCGCTCAGCGATTTTTTGCTATCGAAAAATATGGATCAAAGGACTTGCATCAAATTTTGTGTAAAAAATAAAAATAAGTGCTCCCAAACACTTCAAATGTTGACAGTGGCATACGGTGAAACTGTTGTGATTAAAAAAAATGTTTACAAGTGGTAAAAACTCTTTTAAGATGGCCGGGAAGATGCCAATGACGAGCCTCGCCCTAAATGCCCAAGCACGTCAACAACTGATAAAAACGTTCAAGCAGTGAAGAAAATTGTTTTGGAAAATCGTCGAATCACTGTCAGAGAAGTTGCTGAAGATGTCGGTATATCGCTTGGCTCGTGCCATGCAATTTTTTCAAACGTTTTGGGCATGAGTCGTGTGTCGGCGAAGCTTATTCCAAAATTGCTGAATTTTGACCAAAAGAACCGTCGCATGAACATCGCTCAAGAGCTGTTGGATGACGTCAACGACGACCCAGATTTACTCAGAAGGGTCATAACTGGTGACGAATCTTGGGTATATGGTTATGATATCGAAACCAAAGACCAATCGTCACAATGGAAGAGCCCAGGTGAGCCGAGACCGAAAAAAGCACGCCAAGTTCGATCAAATGTCAAAGTTTTGATCACTGTATTCTTCGATTACCATGGCGTGGTGCATCAGGAGTTCTTACCATATGGTCGTACGGTCAATAAACAGTATTATCTGGAAGTTATGCGCCGTTTTTGAGAAGCAATACGAAAGAAACGTCCAGAATTGTGGAAAAACAATTCATGGCTTTTGCATCACGATAATGCCCCTGCTCACTCATATTTGCTTGTGAGAGTTTTTTGGCCCGAAACAACACCACAATAATGCCTCAGACACCATATTCACCGGATTTGGCCCCATGTGACTTTTTCTTGTTCCCAAAACTAGAGACCTACGAAAGGACGGAGATATGCAAGATAAAGACTACATCGCTGGAAGAGCTCAAGGCTATACCGAAAAGTGCTTATGGGAAATGCTTTGAGGATTGGATATTGTATCTGAAGGGGATTAATTTGAAGGGGAAAACATTAATATTGATAAATAAATAAATAGTTTTTCTTGAAAATACAAAGTCACCTTACTTTTTGAACACACCTCGTATATTCTTGATCAGCGTCACAAGACGAGTCGATCTAGCCATGTCCGTCTGTCCGTCCGTTTCTACGCAAACTAGTCTCTCAGTTTTAAAGCTATCGGGCTGAAACTTTCTCAAAAGTCTTCTTTCTATTGCAGGCAGTATATAAGTCGAAACCAGTCGGATCGGACAACTATATCTTATAGTTTCTATAGGAATAATTTGGAATAAAAAAATGGTTTTTGTTATTTTTTAACAAAAAAAATTATTAAAATTACTTTTTTTGAATTTCGAATTAAATTGTATCAATCGGGGGACTATACATATAATGTAAATGATAGGAAATGATAGGAAAATAATATGAAAAAATTATATCTTTGGTGGTTTTTAACATATAACCTTTTTAGCGTGGAAATAACATTGTTAAATAAGGTTTGAATTTTTTTATATAATGTTATCAAAATCTTACAAAATATAACTGTCATAGAAACAAAAGGAAAAGGGGTGGTAAAAAATTCCGAAACAAATTATAGCTTCGGTATTTTTTGACCCATTATCTTATAATAATGGAAAAATCATTTTTTAAGTTTTTAAGAATTTCGAATTAAATTTAATAAAAATCGGATGACCGCTCATGTAGCTGGAGTAACAACTGGAGAAATAATAATTAATTATATTTTATGGGTTGGCTAACTATGAAAACAGTTATTTAACTACAATCTATGTTTTGAGTTGATTCTACAATTTTCTCGCCCTTTTTACCATTATATTGGTCTCACTTTCCAATTTTTTTGTGCGCACATCTCACTTGCACTGCCCTTTCTCTCTCTCTCTCACTCCCTCTCTCTCTCCTCTCTCTCTCCCTCTCTCTCTCCTCTCTCTCTCCCTCTCTCTCTCCCTCTCTCTCTCCCTCTCTCTCTCCCTCTCTCTCTCCCTCTCTCTCTCCCTCTCTCTCTCCCTCTCTCTTTCCCTCTCTCTCTCCCTCTCTCTCTCCTCTCTCTCTCCCTCTCTCTCTCCCTCTCTCTCCCTCTCTCTCTCTCTCTCTCCTCTCTCTCTCTCCTCTCTCTCTCTCTCCTCTCTCTCTCTCTCCTCTCTCTCTCTCTCTCTCCTCTTTCTCTCTCTCCTCTTTCTCTCTCTCCTCTGTCTCTCTGTCTCTCTCCCTCCTCTCTCTCTGTCTCTCTCCCTCCTCTCTCTCTGTCTCTCTCTCTCATTCTTACACACGTAACGGAACGAGTGGTGTGGCTTTTACATATGCGATTACAGTTATGTTTTTTGGTAGTGAAAGGTGTCGTTGCGAGTGGTACATGGTCAACGTAATCCGCTGATGCCAAGGGATTCACCACGGACTTAGGATTCACCTATTGTAAACTAGTGTAGTCATACCAGTATAGTAAAGTTACAAACTTTTCTTTTCATTTTAAATTTTACAAAGAATCCATTCATATTTTTGAAATTATTTTTAAGGCGGAACCAACTACTTCCTTAAATAGATATTTATCTTTATTTAAGATTTATTTTTGTACCACATTTAATTAATAATCGTGTTTAACCGTTTTATATTCTTTTTAGGTCTGCCGATGATACCATAACTAACCAAAGAGTTGCAATAAAAAAAATTTCCCCGTTTGAGCACCAAACTTATTGTCAAAGGACGCTTAGAGAAATAACCATATTGACAAGGTTTAAGCACGAAAACGTAATTATATACTTTTAAAAACTTACAAATGGAAATTAACCAAATCAAGAAGAGTACTTGTCCCATGGATGACTCCAACCCTTTTTAATTCAAAACAGAAGAAACACTATTTTTACTCCCGGTACTTTCGTCTGGTGTGTAACAGGTAGAAGGAAGCATTTCCTCCGTCCCTATAAAGTATATTTATCATTGCTCAGGATCGCTAGCGAGTCGATGTCAGTCTGTCTAGCAGTTCGTATGAACGCTGGGATCTCAAAATCTGTGCTTTTGGTATGTAGTTTCTTGGGCTTCTTCTGAAGAAGAAGAAATTCGCGACAATAAGTGAGGTATTGCTACTTTAAGAAGAAGAAGCACATACAAACACAAAAATGTGGTTAAAAACTTTAAAAACCTTAAGGAGAGAAAAACTATAAGGAGAATACAAATATAATACATTTTCAATGCTCCATCTTCTTAAAAGCGAAATGAAACTACAGTACATACTAGCATTGCCAGACTTCTATAAACGCATTCATCGCTCTTCCTCAATGCTCGCATGTTTACAAAAATGTATATTTAATTTAAATGTAAACTCCCTAAAAAAAAGATTTTTAGTCAAAATAACAGCAATCATTTATTTAGTACACTTAAGCCTTAATAAAACTTGACCTTCATTGACAACTTGGCTTACAAAATGATCGCGTATATAAATATATTTTCTTCTGGAATAAAGAACTTGACTTTTGGTCAGAGCTTGGGAACTTAAATTCGCCGTTCACAATGATTGAAGACTTTTCGTTTTCGCAACCAATTTCGTTTATCAGTCTGCTTATCAGAATGGCCTCCTTGTAAGCTGATAATAGCGCTATATACTCCACTGGTTAATGTTAAGGGCGACACATCGCTGATTTTCATTACGGCAAGAAATTAGACCTAACTTGGTAGTACCCGCTATAATACTTCTTGTCGATTTTGTCACCGGCCCAATGCGCGTCTATGTAACCAAGTAAGGGTTGACCACACTGTCTGTAGTGTAGCTTCATGTCCACTGTTGATGCAAAATAACTACCACATGCTTTTTACCGGCCAGGTGTTCGGTATGTGGATCCTGATTCAGTTGAGCCAGGTTAGAAACGGATTGCAAAATGTCCGGCGTGATTGTAAGTGCAAGTCACATTAGTACTGCGAATGGTCCGGAGAAATTGCCCCTAGCTCTCCCTCACGCACAATCTCCATGCCCAAGAAAGGTTTAGTGAGCCTTGTCCTAGCGTTCGAAAAACTTTAATTTAATTTGATTCTGAGCAGATCTTCTTTTGACTTACAGGCTACCAGGATATTTTCAACATATACATGAACTAGCGAGAGGCTTTCATATCCAGTCTGCTTGTAAAGACATAGTTCGTTCTTACAGGCAATGAAGCCAAGCTTTACCAGTGTACTGTCAAGCATGGAATTCCATTCCCTTCCTGACTACTTCAATCCGTATATCGCATTGTTAAAAAGCAGCATTTTCCAGGTCGACTTTGATCGATATACCCCTCCGGTTGCTTCATGAATACCGTCTCACCAAAGTTGCTGTTTAAGTACGCGGTAAATACGTCTATCTGACGCAGATACAGACCAAGCTCTCCTACTAAGACCAATATAAAGCGCACATTCTCTAGCCTGCAAATTGAAGAGAAAGTCTCTTGATAGCTAACGAAGTACTGCTGGGAGCATCCTGTTGCAAGCAAGTATGGTCTGCGAGAAGAGAATCGTATTCTCTTTTGCTACACCATTCGAATGCACACGGACTGCTCAAATCCTGGTATCGGGACATCTTTTGATACTTAGGCACCTAGGATGTTGGCATGTCAGTCCGGATGAGCTTCTGCCGACCAGGCCCTACACGTATCTCATTTTTGTTATCTTTTTCATCTTTTTCTTCCCCAATCTTTGTATCCTCATCGTTTTCGTCCTCCTCTTCGTTCTTACCTTTTTCATCAGATTCTGTTGCACTTTCGAACTGAGATCTGTCATTTCATCTTTTTCTTCCTCAATCGTTGTATCCTCATCGTTTTCGTCCTTGTCCTTTTCGTCCTTACCTTTTTCACCAGATTCCGTTGCACTCTCGAACTGCGAACTTTCACTAGATCTGTCATTTCCACCAGTTTCGCTGAATCTTGACCAATCCTATCAGACTCCGGGAAAAGATTGAAAGCAGCTTTATCGTCGCCTACTGCTTCATGATTTTCATGAAATAGAATATCTCATCTTCCGACTACTAGTCGCGTAGTTAAATCATATAGATGACAAACTTTGGCCGCCACCGAATACTTAACAATTTCATACTCCGGTAGCTACTGGACACAGTAGTTGGTGGCTTTGGCTGAGCATGAAAGTCCTGCACTTGGCATCCTGTGGAAGAATCATATTTTCCACACCGGGTACCATACCTTTCAAAACAATTTCTCACAGACTAGAATAATAAAGGTATTAATATATCTTGTGCAATTCAATCGCTGTCTCTCATGATCTTTGCATTTTGCAAACGAAAATTCACCGTGCACCGCCATTACCATGCATTTTTGAAACATAAAGCACATTCTTTAAAGTTAATGTACACATCTCTGTCTGCAAATTTACTTCTCCTTTTCCTTCAGCTTCAAGTAACCAGCATTGGCAAGACCGAACATTTCTGTGCGTTTTTCGAATTTAGAGAAGCTCTCTTTTACTATAAATATGACTTGTTGCCTTACTGCCCAAACACTAAATCTTGTTTTGTAAATTGCCAGCTTCCAACGCATTTAGCAATCTGAACTGTCGGTTCGATCCGTTGTTGTTCGACGTGCTTGTGGACATTGGGACTTTTCGTGTGTTTGGACTTTATAACCTAAACGGTGAAACTCAAAATGTTCACAATTTCTTTGATGAATAAGCGACTGTACAACATAAATCTTAAACGAAGTAACTTTTTTAATGCAGTCCACAAAAATATAGTATAAAACATCTTCAAATTAATTCTGTTACATTTGCTGAGGTTTCGTTTTTTTTTCATCTAAGTGACTAAATAATAAAAAAAATAGGTTACAAATCTATTTTTTTATGTATAAAAACCAGAGCTTAAAAAAAAATGTCTCCACCTTATCAGGTATCAGAAAAAGATCAGTTAACTTAAGACCCTTTGAAAAATAAAATCAAAAGACATTCTCGAAGTGACACTGACCATTTCGGATTGCTCTATTTAGGAACCTGTTTTTCTGAGAAGATTTTATTTCAGAATCTATCAAAAGTGTCTTCATATTCAACGTGTTCAGACTCTTTTTGTAAAAAATAGTAATGACTTAATAATATTGTTAAGAAAAAGGAAGAAAAACTGGTTGAATTGACTGATATAATTGATAATTGTCCAGTTTCTGAACAAATACGTGATCCTGACGTGGCAAATACAATATATTGCCGAAAAGCTTAAATAAAACCTTTGAATTGACAAAGGGTAGTAATTAATCACGTTCATTTCCATTTCATTTAAGAAAATTATGTATACAGGTGTTCTTTACCACTGCAGTTTCTGAATTGACTTTCAAGTGTCAGTTTTCGGCGTTCTACTTTATTCTCTACAAACAGATTTCACTCGGCAGGAATATATTGCTATCTTGGTTGACCATGCTTTCCTCTCAATTTTGAACTTATTTTGCTTACTTTTAAATATGCAAGTCATGGATACCGGAAAACTAAGAAATGCCGACAACGACGGTAGTCGATAGTTCCTATGCTAGATCGACTCGTCTAGTGTCGCTGATCAAGAATGTATATACTTTATGGGGTCGGAAACGTCACCTTCACTGCGTTGCAAACTTCTGACTGAAATCATTATATCCTCTGCAAGGGTATAACAAGGAAGAACACAAATACCTGTTATTCAGCTTAAGGGAGCAAAAGGGAAATGGAGATATATAAGCAGCAGATCGATTTTTGGGCGCAACCTACCGGCTATTTTGCTCTCTATATTTACATTGCATCATTGAATTTGCTCAATGCAGTTAATTTAGTCTCCTCCGCCGATTTGTCCCCTTTTAGTTGGAAGACCATCCGCTGAGTTTTAATTAGCTCTAGAGTATGACAATATTTTCGATTACTATAATTATAGAGTCAGGTTACACGACCAAAGGGGACCAATCGACCAATCTAGGGCGGATGAGTATATACTAAATTAGGCGCTGTTTCTTGGCAGCAGCTCGGTGGTTGTGAACAGTAGTCGCAGAATCTGCTCTTAGCTCTTTCAATTCCGCATTCTTAGCATCTTTCGGTACTGGCTTTGAATGATGTTGGTTGTCGCGTTTTTTATCTCTGCGTTCGTACCAACAGGACCTGAAATAGGGACCATTAGGGTGTCCCTACATTGTTTAATATGCAGTACTTCTCGAAGTCTTTGGATGTAAAAGCTGTTCGCCGATCGGTGACAATCTGATCTGGCATTCCTAGTTAACTGGTTACACCTTGCAGGACATGTTTGGTTGCTATACTTTCCACCGCTGGTGAATCTGGTGAATGCATCGATTATCAAGAGAATATGCTTGTTTTTCTTGGAACTCTTTTGAAATTACCCCAGGTTGTCAATATGTATCTTGGAACAGGGGATCGGCCTGATGTCAGTGTAGTGGTATTGACCTTTCTGACGTCCAACTAGTCTTTTATAAAACAAACAGTTCAAATATGACTTGATGAAGCTTTTTCAATAGTTTAGTATTTGAGAAAAACAAAACAGATTTTAAGTTCGTGCAATTGTCCTCTTTGAGCTCCTATGTGCAGCCTTATCGTGACATTCATACGGAAAGTGAATTATTAACTGATTCGTCACAACCCATAACAAATTGTTGTCAAGCGATTTTGCTCAAGCACTTACTCGTCGGATTCAGATTTCTTTCGCAATTTTATGTTTGTGACTTTTCTCGTCCTGTAGCAGTATAGAAAAAAGGCAATTCTCTTCGTCGATTATGTTCCTTGCTATTTTTATTCATGCGGTATCCATTTCTCGATCATCTCCGAACAGAGCTCGAATGAGTGCGTATACATGGTTCATATGTGTTCCTGCTCGATGAACGAGTTCCTGATTACGATAGAAGTATCAGTTCTCGTTTCTCCATCTAAGTCTTCAGGGCATTGCAGTCGGTGATAACCCTAATCCACTTGCCATATATGTAATATTTGAATCGCTTCAATGGCTATAGCCTCTAGCTCGTAGCTGTGATAGTTCTTCTCGGGTTTGGAAGTAGCTCGGCTATAAAAGCGATTGGTTTCAGCTGTTCCTCCTCCCGTTGTAGCAGAACTCCGGCTAAACCTGAGGCACTGGCATTCGTAAGTAGTTCATACTCTAATTTGAGATTAGGCGTTTATTATGGCATACCCAGCAACAAATTTGCGGAAATAACCAGTGAGCTCCAAAAACTTTCTCACATTGGTAACGATGGCTGGTTTTGGAAACATTCTATTAACGTTCGTCTTAATTTTTCCAAGGAACGACCTGCTTATACAAAACTTCTGTCCCAACAGAAAATCTTTCTCCAATAGATCGTCGTCCGCTATATATATCGATTCCATTATTCAGAGTCATCAATTCTGTGAGGATACATGAACCTCCGCAAATGCCTCTAATCTTCATAGAG
This sequence comes from Drosophila biarmipes, assembly GCF_025231255.1. Taxonomy (NCBI): domain Eukaryota; kingdom Metazoa; phylum Arthropoda; class Insecta; order Diptera; family Drosophilidae; genus Drosophila; species Drosophila biarmipes. The sequence continues at coordinate 1,066,660 of NW_026114528.1, read as the reverse complement.
CACTTGTGGCGCTTGATTTGCCTGGCAACTGATTGGCGGATGAGACTGGCTTGACTAACAATATGTGTTGATAAAAGCGCTGCAATCGTGCGAGTGTACACAGTTTGTCCTGATCTGCTGCTCCCAAAGGCTTGACATTCGTGGCTTGGCAACTTAAATGTGGCTCGTGGATCTGGTTGGATTTGGTAGAGCGTAACGTTTCTTCTCCTTCGGACACGAATTAGCAAAAGTGTCCTATTTCTCCGCAGTTGTAACACTTTATGTATTCCTTTGACCTTGGCGGCTTAAAATTGATGTCCTGCCTCTGCTCGAAGTTGCTGGCATTCGTTGAATATTCTTTCTTACTCGTACTTCACCGACCTCTATTGACAAAATAAAAGTCGGCTGCGTCACGAAAGTGTTTCAATGTTAAATTGCTGTAACACTGTTTTGCAATTCTCGATGCTTTAGCAAACACATATTATGATCGCTGCTGATCCTTTTTACTTCTCCTTTGATTAGCTGTTGCATTGGCCATGTTGAAATGCACTTCTGCTTCGTCAGGATTGGCGCCGAACTCATCCTGTTAATCTTAAGGGAAGGTTTTCCACGTAGTGTGTACAATGGCTGATGATTCTAGCCACATCTTGATGGCACCCTTTAGCCTGGTCTAAGCGGCGAGTAATAGGAACTTCTCGTTCCACTGCTTAGCATCACACACTATGCTGACACGATCAATGAACTGGTTGACTTAAATGGCGTGTTGTCGTCTCTGGAATCAAATTCTAGCAAGGTGTTGGAAATTTCCGTGCCTGAAGCTTGTCTCACGTTGTTGGTAGCCTGTACAGGAATGCTCTTCTCGTTATTGATCTCGTCGATATAAAAATCGACAACTGGCTGCTGTTGCAGCTGATGACTTTCTGCAGCCGGGCCGTACTTTTACAAACCGAACGGATTTAGAAAAAAATAATTTTTACATATTGGATTTTGCTAAAACTAATTAGTAAACACGTATATCAGATTTTTGCCGAAAAAATAAATTTTTTGGTAATATTTTTATAGCCTTGCAGAGGGTATAATGATTTCAGTCAGAAGTTTGCAACGCAGTGAAGGAGACGTTTCCGACCCCATAAAGTATATATATTCTTGATCAGCGTCGCAAGACGAGTCGATCTAGCCATGTCCGTCTGTCCGTCCGTTTCTACGCAAACTAGTCTCTCAGTTTTAAAGCTATCGGGCTGAAACTTTCTCAAAAGTCTTCTTTCTATTGCAGGTAGTATATAAGTCGGAACCAGCCGGATCGGACAACTATATCTTATAGCTCCCATAGGAACTATCGGAAAAAAATTTTAAAAAATTATATTTTTGGTGTTTTTTAACATATACCTTTCTAAGCTTGGATATAACATTTTTAAATTAGTTCTGAATTTCGAATTACATTTTATCAAAATCGGACGAATATATCATATAGCTCCCATAGGAACAATCGGAAAATTAATGTTAAAATAATATTCAAAAATTATATCTTCGTTTTTTTTTTTAACTTATAACCTTTTACGCTTGGAAATAACATTTTTTATTTGGTTTTGAATTTCGAATTAAATTTTATCAAAATCGGACGACTATATCATATAGCTGCCATAGGAACGATCGGAAAATTGGTGGGAATAATGTGAAACAAATTAAAGGTTTGGGGCTTTTTGACATATTTTATAATATTGGGAATATAAATTTTTATATTTTTAAGAATTTCGAATTCAATTTAATAAAATGATTGATTATTTTTTATAACTGCAAGGGTATACAAGCTTTAACTTTCTTTCTTGTTTTTTTTAATCTGCCAAAAAAGGCAAATTTTTAACAAGTTCGCTCTGTTTCTTGCTTTATCTCCATCCATCTTATCTTGGATTGACTTCATTTGTTTTGTAAAAAATCCTATGAATCCACCACTTCTTAGACACAAAGAATTTGCCAAAAAAAAAAAATTTAAATTATGTCTTTTTTGTTTGGTACAATCGGTGTAGGCCGGGGAAAAGCTGGGGAACTTTAGCGCTGTTACATTGCGTTGGAAGCGGCGGCGGGAACTTGCGGCATCGGCTGGCTAATGCGCTGGGCTTCGTCGGTTGCGGGGAGTTGCTGTGAGTACGACTGGCGTTCGTCGTGGATTGCGAACTGCTGCTGCGCTGTAGGAAGAAAACACTCTTCTCGCGATATGACCGAAAGAAAAAAACACAACTTGAACTTTAAGCGCAGTCGGGAGAAAGAACACGCTTTATTCGTGATGAGTGACACAATCTAAATCCTTGAGCCTAAGAAGAGTTGCGCGCTCAAATGCGCAGTAAAGACTCCACGGTGGAGAGATGGAAAGCGGTGCACTAGGAAAGCGGTGAAATAGGGGAGCGGCGCAATTAAAAAGCGTTGCCGGGGTCCAGATTCGCCGGACAGTGGGCCTAAACAATCGGTTTTTTTTATAAGTTAAAGCAATTTGTGGTTTCTAATATATACTGAATTGCTTTTAACAAAACCTAGCTAGCTTATGGCTATAAGAGTGAGCGAGGGGGTTATAGTGATCGCCTTGTCGCTGGCACGGAGACGCTTTTATGGCAGGTCGATCGCGTCACGGCGATGGACGGAGAGGCGATGCCGGCACTGCGCTAAAGTTAGAGCTACCGGAGGCTAGCTGCTAGTTGAGATGTGTTACGAGGCCTATGACCAGAAGTAGAAAGTAGAACCGCGGAGTTATGAGTGCGTTGAGAACTGATTTATTTTTAAGTTGGTACTTGCTTATACAAGGTGTGTTCAAATAGTAAGGTGATTTTTCAAATTTAGCGGGCAACATATTTTTTTGTTTTGTTATGTTGGTACACTCTTCCCTGTACCAAGTTTCAATTGAATTCCCTTTTTTGTTTAGTTGTGAGACGCGTAAAGGTAACAAGTTGTTTTGCGTGCTCAGCGATTTTTTGCTATCGAAAAATATGGATCAAAGGACTTGCATCAAATTTTGTGTAAAAAATAAAAATAAGTGCTCCCAAACACTTCAAATGTTGACAGTGGCATACGGTGAAACTGTTGTGATTAAAAAAAATGTTTACAAGTGGTAAAAACTCTTTTAAGATGGCCGGGAAGATGCCAATGACGAGCCTCGCCCTAAATGCCCAAGCACGTCAACAACTGATAAAAACGTTCAAGCAGTGAAGAAAATTGGTTTCGAAAATCGTCGAATCACTGTCAGAGAAGTTGCTGAAGATGTCGGTATATCGCTTGGCTCGTGCCATGAAATTTTTTCAAACGTTTTGGGCATGAGTCGTGTGTCAGCGAAGCTTATTCCAAAATTGCTGAATTTTGACCAAAAGAACCGTCGCATGAACATCGCTCAAGAGCTGTTGGATGACGTCAACGACGACCCAGATTTACTCAGAAGGGTCATAACTGGTGACGAATCTTGGGTATATGGTTATGATATCGAAACCAAAGACCAATCGTCACAATGGAAGAGCTCAGGTGAGCCAAGACCGAAAAAAGCACGCCAAGTTCGATCAAATGTCAAAGTTTTGATCACTGTATTCTTCGATTACCATGGCGTGGTGCATCAGGAGTTCTTACCATATGGTCGTACGGTTAATAAACAGTATTATCTGGAAGTTATGCGCCGTTTTTGAGAAGCAATACGAAAGAAACGTCCAGAATTGTGGAAAAACAATTCATGGCTTTTGCATCACGATAATGCCCCTGCTCACTCATCTTTGCTTGTGAGAGTTTTTTGGCCCGAAACAACACCACAATAATGCCTCAGCCACCATATTCACCGGATTTTGCCCCATGTGACTTTTTCTTGTTCCCAAAACTAAAGAGACCTATAAAAGGACGGAGATTTGCAACGATTGAAGAGATAAAGACTGCATCGCTGGAAGAGCTCAAGGCTATACCGAAAAGTGCTTATGGGAAGTGCTTTGAGGATTGGAAAAACCGTTGGCATAAGTGTATTGTATCTGAGGGAGATTACTTTGAAGGGGACAACATTAATATTGATAAATAAATTAATAGTTTTTCTTGAAAATACAAAGTCACCTTACTTTTTGAACACACCTCGTATACTACTTAGAAACAGAAAGTTTACTGACATGAGTTGCTGACCGCTTTTGTGGGTCAGTACGCCGTCGGGTTAGTGAGACATTGAGTCTACCGTTGACATTAAATATAATATGTTGATCAGGAATTCTTATAGCCAGTGGGTGACGCTGAGCGCCTGGTACTAATTTGTTGGGTGCTGGGTCCTTGGATGCAAACATAATGGATAAAACTGGCTATCTTAAACTTATGTAGAACATGCGGTTAAAAGGCTTTTTCGATATTCGATGCCGTTACAAGGTTATAGTGCTAAGAAGAAGGCATGCGTTACGGCGCTGACGCTATTCATACTTCAACTTCCAAACTCAACTTCCTTTTTCTCAAAACCACGTTTTTTCTTCTGGCTATCCTGATAATTCAAAATCGACTTGACCGATCGCATTAAAATTTATAGGGCATGTTCAGCACGAGGAGTGATTGCTGGTTAAAATGTGATTTTTGCTCAGATAGTCGGACACAAGAGTCGATTGATGAAACGGCGCATTTAATGTTGGCTCTTTGTTCGAAGCTTATTTTGGATGACAAAAACATATTGACACTTAAAACGCATTAACCTCACTAAATGAAATGAAATTTTACTGGAAGTCGATAAACGAGAGCAGATTCTAATGCACCAGTTTACACATATAGATGGCGCCACTAGGGGGCGCTAGATTAAAAAATTCCTGTTTACTTTTGAACTCACCTTGTATATATTCCTGAGTCGATCTAGCCATGTCCGCTGTCCGTTCCTATGTTTCCGTCCGTTTCTACGCAAACTAGTCTCTCAGTTTTAAAGCTATGGGGCTGAAACTTTCCTAAAAGTCTTCTTTCTTTTGCAGGTAGTATATAAGTCGGAATCAGCCGGATCGCACAACTATATCTTATAGCTTCTATAGGAAAATTCGGAATATACATTTTTTTAAATTATATCTTTGGTGGTTTCTAACGTATAACCTCCTACTTCGGTGTTCTATAGTATGTAACCGCCTACGCTTGGAAATAACATTTTTTAATTAGTTCTAAATTTTGAATTTAATTTTATCAAATCGGACGACTATATCATATAGCTGTCATACAATGGATGGAAAATTGGTGGGTAACAATATAAAAACAAATTATAGCTTCTGTGTTTTTTGACATTTTATTTTACAAAATTGGGAATATCCTTTTATTTTTGTTTCAAAGAATTTCGAATTAAATTTAATAATAAAAAACCTACAGCTGTCAAAGAAACGGTCAGAAAAATATTGAAATTATTATTTTTTATAATATAACTGAAGCTAGCAACAATCCTTAAAAATTTAACATGGTGTTACTAACGATGATTATTTCATATAACTGCATAACTTCTTCCTCGTTTTTTTTTTTTTCTCTCTTTTAAAAGGATTTATGTTTGATATTTAGCATATAATTTTTATTCTTCTTTGACAAGCATGATTATTTCAAATACTATGCCACTTTGGTTACCTTCAATAATATCTATAAGACCACTTTTTTCTAGATCTAGAGCTTCTTATAAACCTCCAAACAAGGCCATGATTTCTGTTTTAGTAGATGAAGCCTCAACCATGAAATCAAACAATTTTAAAACATTTTAAAAAGATACCCAGTGTTACTTCTGTCAGTTTCATTTTCAGTTGAATCGAAATCTACACATCCTGCAAAAATATTATTAAAATTAGTTTATTTCTATCTATATATATATATATAAATACTATAATTTGATTCATATATTTTTCCCACCGATTTTGCGATCGTTCCTATTACAGCTATATGATATAGTCGTCAAATTTTGATAAAATTTAATTTAAAATTCAGAACTAATTAAAAAATGTTTTTTCCAAGCTTAGAAGGTTATATGTTAAATAATACCAAAGATGTAATTTTTTTTTGTATTTTCCGTTTGTTTATATGGGAGCTTTATGATATAGTCGTCCGATTTTGATTACATTTTATTCAAAATTCAAAACCAAATAAAAAAAATTTATATTCCCAAGCGTCGGAGATTATTTGTTAAAAACACCAGAGGGTATAATAATTTCAGTCAGAAGTTTGCAACGCAGTGAAGGAGACGTATCCGACCCCATAAAGTCTATATATTCTCGATCAGCATCAAAAGACGAGTCGATCTAGTCATGTCTGTCTGTCCGTCCGTCTGTCTGTCCGATTCTACGCAAACTAGTCTCTCCGTTTTAAAGCTATCGGGCTGAAACTTTCCGGAACCAGCCGGATCGGACAACTATATCTTATAGCTCCCATTAAAACTATCGGAGAAAAAATGTAAAAAAAATTTTATCTTTTGTGTTTTTTTACATATAACCTCCTACGATTGATAATAACATTTCTACGATTGGAAATAAATTGCCCAAAAGTCTTCTTTCTTTTGCAGGTAGTAAATAAGTGGAAAACAAGTCGGATCGGACAACTAAGTCTTATAGCTCCCAAAATAATATTCGGAATCAACCGATTTTAATTATACATATCTTTGGTGCTCTGTAGCATGTAACCTCCAACGGTTGAAAATATCGCTATTAAACTAATTATACATTTTGAATTTAATTTCGTACAGCTGTTATAGGACGGATCGGAAAATTTGGTTGGAAAATAATATGAAACAAATTAGAGCTTCGGTATTTTTCGACATATTATCTTATACTATTGGGAATATAATTTTTTTTACGGTTCCTAACCGTTATCCAATTCCTTGCATCCACGACTTCTCGGTGCAGCTACACGAAAAAAAAATATTTTTATACCCTTGCAGGGGGTATAACGATTTTAGTCAGAAGTTTGTAACGCAGTGAAGGAGAGGTTTCCGTCCCGATAAAGTATATATATTCTTGGCCAGCGTCACTAGACGAGTCGACCTAGCCATGTTCGTCTGTCCGTCCGTCTGTTTTTCCGTTTCCACGCAAACTAGACTCTCAGTTTTAAAGCTATTAGGCTTTCTATTGCAGGTAGTATATAAGTCGGAACCAGCCGGATCGGACAACTATATCTTATAGCTCCCATAGGAACTATCGTGGAAAAAATTTTAAAAAAATTATATTTTTTGTGTTTTTAAACATATAACTTGGATATAACATTTTTTTAATTGGTTTTGAATTAAATTTTATCAAAATCGCATGACTATATCATATAGCTGCTATAGGAACCATCGAAAAATTGATGGAAAAGTAATATGAAACAAATTAAAGAATCGGTATTTTTTGACATATAACCTCCTACTCTTGGAAATAACATTTTTAATTAGTTCTGAATTTCGAATTAAATTTTATCAAAAGCGGACGACTATATCATATAGCTGAGTAGTTTATTTTTTATAACTGCAAGGGTATACAAACTTCTTTTCTTGTTTTACTCTCGATCTGGTAAAGGCTTACATTTAGATTCCAGTGGCTGAGTTTCTAATCCAGCGGTCGGCACACACTTTACACACAAAATTTTGGTTTTGGTATGTGCTGTCCTACGCTATAATCTAATCCCTAAAGCCGCAGTCTTTTTTGATCCTATCGAGTTTCTTTACATGCCGTTCGGTTTAAAGAATGCTCCGCAAACTTTACAAAGATTCATGGACAATATAAATATATATTTCGTGGCGTCCATTTCGTTTATTGCTGATATCCTGATCATGTCTAATACACCTGAGGAGCACGAGAACATAGTATTTCGAAATATCTTTTTAACGACATATGGCATAAGTCTTTTGTAGTTTTCCAGTTACGGGTCTACAAAGTATAGCTATTTATAGCTGTTTTTTCTTCAAAGTATCTAGTTTTTCAAAAGTAGTAGAACTAATGTTTCTTATATTGATGTGGTTAGCACCACTTCTTTATAATAAAAATACGATAGAACACATTTTACAAAAACAAATTGTTGTGGTTGCAAGCAGAAAAAAGGGTGTATGGAAAAGGGGAACTATAATTATTAATTACTCCGTGATGTCGTATTCCAGTTAAAATATGATATATGATATAAATACCAATTGTTAAATAAGTTAAGTCGATATGAATATGAAGTAAAAGTTTATTGTATGGGGGAGAGGTGAACAAAGTAATGTTTAAATAAAGTGTGCGCTGCTAAACAAGAACGGCGAAAAGAGAAGGAAATACATGGAAATGCATGCGCGATAAATATGCGATAGGACACAAATTAAAAAAACAAACCTTTTTGGGAAATAAATGTGATTTGTTTTAATACTCTTGCAGACGGTATTATCATTACAGTCAAAAGTTTGCAGCACAGTAAAGATGTTGGTTTTTTACTTATTATCTTATACAATTGGGAATATTAATTTTGATATTTTTAAGAAATTTTAATTAGGTTATATATAAATCGTATAAAAATAAAAAAACAGTAAGAGAAATATTTAAATAACTATTTTAAAAATATGTTGCTTTGTTAATTTTTAAACCTTGTAGTCCAGGCGCAGGGGCAAACGAGAGTTAAGAATACAGTGAAAGCTGCTAGCTTTTAGTTTCAGATTTGCGTATTGTTATTTACTGATAGTGGAGGGCATGTTTGTTTGTTGAAATTAAACGTTATGAGGAGGTAGTTTGGTAGCTGTGTTGTGGCTCGGCCTGGGCACCTCGAGCGACTTAAAATTGCGGTGTCGTCAGCGGACGTAGATGTTGTTAGCTGCTCGTTCGTATCCGCTGTGTATATGAGGAACAAAGTAGGCCCTAGCGAGCTTCCTTGCGTGACTCCAGATTTGATAATGTAGTCGTCGGAAGTTGTTGCGTTGCACCTTACTGCGAAGGTTCTGTTGTAAGACATGAGGCCATCTAGTCATACTCGATCCAAGGCTTAAGATACATCGAGGAATATTTCGCTGCAGTATTCCCGGTGCTCAAAGACTGTGCGTATTTCTGATGGTAGTCTGTTAATTGATTGTTCCATGGTTTTGACGAAAGCCAAATTGATGAGCAGGGATAACATTGTGTGCTTCTAGATATGGTATTATTCGAGCATTTTTCGAACAACTTAGACAGACACGATAATAAACTTAATGGTGTGTAGGATGACGGAATTGTGTGGTCTTTTCCGGGCTTCGGTATCATAATGATAATAGATTTTGTTTTGCATTTTTTTCGGCTTCATTAAGGCGTTGGTTAGATGACGGCGATCTGCTGGTTTGCCAAGCACGTCGCAGGCACTTATTATATTGCGGGGAATGTTTATTGTCACCGCAACTCTCCAGGGGTGTGTTGGCCAGTATGTGGGGCTGCGGGGGCAGACAATCAAATTCGTTGTCTGGTTTATGATTACATTGTATAATTGCCTTCCTTTGGGAGTCGCAAGGCGTGATCCCCATTGCGTGTGCTGGCATTATAGTTCCCTGCATTTGTAGCGCGATCTCCAAGCTTGGTTGTAGAATTCCATGAATTGTTCTTCCGACCTCGGCTTTGGTGAGGTTTCTGTTGCCTGATTGCATCTGATAGACGTGGCTTGCAAGTAATTAGTTCCAAACCTTTGGTAAAAGTGGTGCTTAATGCTTTCCCTGAATAGGATCCTGGTGGCCCATACCATCTGGATAGTCCGTGCGGTAGAAAGTGTAGCCTCTTATTTGAAAGTTGTTTTTGTTTGTGAGGTCTCCACCAGTAGCATAATGTCGATATGATTATCATTCAGGAACTGTGTTACTTCAAGGTCATACCGTGAAAAGTCATTCGCGTTCTACATTGTTATTTGTAGATTTGCTGTAACAGCAAGTTCTGGTTTTGGACCAGTGTTTGCATGTTCGTTTTCATGAATGACATGAATTCCATCAAACCTTGTTGCGTGGTGACCATCGTAGACAGAGTTTTTTTTTGTGACTGCATCTGCTGAGCGTTTCCTAGATTAGACTGGAGTGGGTTTCCGTCCCTGATCGAAGGGCATCGGCCCAAATGAGGATATCTCAGCCGTGCCGAAAATACTTCCAGCGTCGTGCGCGAGTAATTGTACGCATTTTGGGTATTCTGATGACGCGATGCTGTCAGTTTTCGCATGCGGTCCTTCATCTCATTGTAGATCGGACAGCCCCTGTAGGTTGCCGTGTGGTTACCTTGGCAGTCAAAGCATTTTTTCTTATTGGGGTCTTTTTTGTTGGCAGGGCAGTTAGCCGAATTGTGGAAGTCTCCACAAGCTACACAGACTGTTCGAAGTGAACAGTAAGCTCCGGTGTGTCCATTCTCCTGACAATTTGTGCATTGCACTGGGCCGTTCCTTTTATGTGGCTCTTTCATGTTTGTTCTTTCAGGTTATAAATGGGGTGCACCTCTTTTTTCTTGTTGATTATGTTACTGACGTTCTTTGCAGAAAAGCCTTTTTCCTAGAGAGCATCGATAACTTCCTTGGCGGTTACGTCGGGCTCGATTCCTTTTGGTACCACTTGCAGGCCTTTGATGCTTTTAAGTTGGTACGTTTGGTAGCTTTTCCTAGCATCCTCTGGGTATTTGGAAACAGCTCGGAAATGTTCTTCAGATTTGGTTTGAAGCTTGGTTTCATGGATATCCCCTTTTGTGACCGGAACAACATAAAAGTTTCCGTCCCCGGTTAGCGCAACAATTTTGTTGACCAGGGCGTTCATGATTTTCTCTTTAATGTAAATTGATGGGGGCTTAGGTTTCGGTTGGGTTTCCTGAGCCTGTTCTGCTTCATTTTCAGCTAGAAGCGCAAATCTATTGCTGTTGGATTTCCGGGTAATTCATTTTATATTTCGACACGTTTTATTTTTGGCTTGCTACCTACCGCGGTATTCTGCGGACTAAGCCCACTCTTAATATGGATGTGCCACTAGTCCGGTCTGTATGTCCGGACCCGCTTGCTGAGTTTTATTTTCTTTTTTATTTGTCGTGGCTTTTGTTGCAGTTGCATTAAGAGCTGCGGTTATAGTCGATTCCGAACTTAAAGCCGGAGCTGGGGTTGCTGTTGGTTTTTTTGACATAGCTGTAGTTGTTGCTTACAAATTTAGTGCGGATGCAGAAGTTTGTTGGTGCGACAGGGATCGATGGAGGCTTATGCATTGTTGACCATTGGAGTAGGGGTAGCCGTAAGTAAGCATGGTGAGCAAGATCGTTCTATCGTGCTATCGACCGACAGTGGGGTCGTTTTTTGCACTTCGTTGGGGGTAATTGACCGCGCTTGATCAGGGCTTACATTATTTTCGGTTGCATTAAAAGAGAAGTACGCGTTGTTTCTCTCGTTTTGCTCACGTAGACGTTTTGTGCAAACGTTGTTTTTAGTAATTGTAGTCGAGGTTGATTTAGTAAGAGTTTTAGGTTTTATGTTATATATTAATTAAATAATTAATCAATAAAAACATTAGCGGTTTCATCGCAGTGAGCGTCTTTTCGCGTTATTGCAGATCTATTGAACTAGTCACTGCACGTTTATGATTTTATTGGATTTTTTCCGGAGTACAATTAATGCACGTCTGCGTGCAATGACTGTTGATTGCGTTTTTTCAACCATTAATTTGTTATGAAGATATTTTATATTTTATTTATTTTTTTATTTTAATTCGTTTTATATATATATATTTTTTTTTTGATCAAACGGGATAAATTTTATTTATTTTCTATCTGTTCGTCTGTAACTTTCGGGGAAAGAATTAAAAAAAAATTATTTCTTTGGTGTTTTTTAACATGTAACCTCCTACGCTTGGAAATAACATTTTTTAATTGGTTTTGAATTTTGAATTAATTTTTATCAAAATCGGACGACTATATCACATTGCTTCCATAGGAACAATCGGAAAATTAGTGGTAAAATAATATGAAAGAATTGTATCTTGGTGTTTTTAACATATAAGCTTGGAAATTACATTTTTAATTTGGTTTTGAATTTCGAATTAAATTGTATCAAAATCGGAAGACTATATCATATAGCTATCGTAGGAACGATCGGAAAATTGGTGGGAAAATAATATGAAACAAATTATAGCTTTGGGGCTTTTTGACATATTGGGAATATAACATTTTACATTATTAAGAATTTCGAATTCAATTAAATAAAAATCGGACTACTCTAACAAAAAATGGTCTAAAAAAAAGAATGAAATAATTTTTTTAATATCACTGAAGTCAGCCATAATTCTTAAAAATTTCAAATGGTGTTACTAAAGTTGATTCTTTCTTATATCTGCAAGGGTATACAAACTTCGACTAGCCGAAGCTAACTTCCTATCTTGTTTATATTCCGTTTTATCAACTGAGATGTATGAGCGGATAAACTAATTAAATGTTCTGTGGCTCCACGGTTCCAACAGTGTAATGGTGTAGTGAAGTAATGATTTTGATATATACATTTTTACATCTTCAATTATAGAATATTTTTATTCTGTGCCCATGTTCTTCAGAATAAAATCTTCAAATATAGCTTTTGCTACTGTTTTTGCATTTTAGTTTTGAATTGGTATTGCCAAAAGGTATTTATTCATTTCCTCTTTCAGATTTATGTAGTGGACCGATTATATCCATAAATACCCTGTCAAAAGCCATTTGCGCTGTTTCAGTAATAGTCATAAGAGTCATTGTATGGTTGGTTGATTTTGATTATATATAGATTTATATATTTTTTAAAATAATAATGGCTTTTTATTTTTGCTAATGCTCTTGCTTTGCCTGCATCGTCATGCAAGATAAGTAAGGTAAATTTTCAATTTAAAATTCGCGGACCTAAAGTTGCGGACTAGTTTTTTTTTCGAGAGTTGGCAGGACTGGCGGTAATTTTATGTCAATGTCAGTATCAGTGCTATATTTACGCTTGTGTTTACCAAACGATCAAGAGTACATTAGTGCTCAAAAATCGTCGGTTGACTGTTAGGGACCTTACTGATATGATCGGAATATCAGAAGGATCTATGAAAACCATTTTGAAAGAACATTTGGGCCTACGAAAAGTCAAATCACATTTGGTATCGAAAACGCTCAGTTTCATGTTTCAAAGTTTCAAAGAATGCTTTCTGACTATCAGGACAAGCTCAAATGCATAATCTTAGGCGATGAGACTTGGATTTAAGCTTACGACCCTGAAACCACTGACCAATCAAGTGAATATCGTGCTAAAGGCGAGGCCAGATCAAATCGTAAAACTCGTTTGAAAATCAAGGTTACAATAACAGTTTTCTTCGATTTTCGTTGTGTAGTGCCCTATGAATTTCTTCCACCTGGCCAAACTGTTATTAAGGAATATTATTTGAGCGTTATACGTCTATTTCGCCAAGAATTCAACGCATATCGTTCCGCAACACCGTATTCTCCTGATTTGGCTCCGTGTGACTTCTGGATATTCCCAAACCTCAAGAGACCACTCTGGGGAACGCGTTTCGAGTCGATTAAAGAAATAAAAGCGCAATCGACGAGGGCGCTCATGGCTACACCGGAAAAAGACTATTTGGCCTGCTTCGAGGATTTGAAAAAACGTTGGCATAAGTGTATTTTATCGGGAGGGCATTACTTTGAAGGGGATAGAATTGATTCAGAATAATAAATAAAGGCTTTTCACCTTACAAACAAATTCACCTTACTTTTTGTCCACAGTAGTATTATAAAAGTGTTGGGTTTATTAGTTCCGATTTAAGATGTTCAAAGGCGTTATGGCATTCATTTGTCCATTAGAATTTTACTTATTTCTTACATTATCTTGATACGTGAACTTTGTAAACCTTCTGTAATAATTACAAAATCCAACAAATCTTTTAGTGCTGTACGCATCATGTGGGACTGAATAATTTTGATCATTTTTTGTCGACGGGCAAGATTCCTTTATATGTGCATTTATGTCCTAAAAAAGTGAGTTCATGAATAAAAAATGAAAATTTTTCGGTTGTTACTTAAGGTTAAGTTGAGCATATGTTTTTGGAGCAACCAATGACTATAAGTCATCCGTACAAAGAATGCCTGTAAAGGTTCTAATCTAGAGAAAGCTATAATCATCAATATCTAAAAAGAATTCGGAGCTATTTTTAAGCCTAATTGAATAGAACGTTATATCTCCTGAACTTTGTTCGAGTTCAATTTGATGAAAACCTGACATTAAATTAAGGCACGAAAAATATTATGCTGTATCTAGTTGATCTAAAAATCATCAATTCTAGGAATTGAAAATTTATGAGACAAAAGTTTTTTATTAATCGGACGATAGTGAATTACTAATCGCAATTTTGTATTTTCCGAATTTGGAAGTGACTTATGGGCTACTAATAAAAGTGGGCTATTATAAGTTAATACAGAGGGTTCCACTTTCTGCCGTTAATGAGCTTTTGAACTTGCTTTAGAATTTCGTCTTTTTGACTTTGAGGTTCCTAAAATTTTATAGGTATATTGGTTCATTATACTTTTTTTTTCTTTTTTAAAAATTAATCGTAGTAATCGATTCGGTTTCTATACCTCATACATCGCCATATTGAGCGCATAATGTTGTTAATTGTTTATTAAATTGTGGCAGAAGTCTTTGTAGCTTCCTTTAACTACATCGTAGTTTAAAAGTGATTCATGTTTTATGTGGATTATCTTGACTATCTATATGTATTTGTTGTATTTAGTAGTCTTATGAATGCATTTTGTACTCTTGCTGTGGTATTTGCTATATAAATTTCAGAATTTCTTGATTCGGAATCAATACTCTGTCTTATACAGAATTTATTTCAATTTTTCGAAGAACTTCGGATCTTGATGAGCAATCAGTTTTTTAAGTATTAAAATTGTTGGACAGAACTTCAGAGTCTGATATCTCCGGATTCAGCCAAGTCTCAGTAAAGGCCGGAATGTCATCAGAGAAAGAGGAGTGATCATAAAGATTAGGTAGCTTCATATTAAGTCCCTTAAAATTTTAATAACCAGTTTTTTGGCACATGTACTGCCGTTGAAGGCCTATTATTAGTTCTCTGTCTGTTGGGAAAAGATTCTTTAATTACCAATTCATCATTAAGCCAACAACTTTTAGAATTTACTAAATTAAATATTACAAAAAGAGCAGATATTTTAAAAGATTTTCTACTTCGGGGGTTAGACGGTACACAAATAATTGCTTCCTATAAGGAACAAGAGAGAGTCTCTTTCCTTCCCTACCAACAATCTGAACATCGTTCGCCAGACGTCACCTGTAGGCACAGAAGGCTCTGTAGTTTTTGAACCCTTAGGCTGACTAGCAAAAACGGGGACTCATACGGAGCTTTTGGTTCCTTTGGTGGGGTGTCACCGCCGGTGGATGCCGACATAGCTGCCGTTACCGATTGGGTAAAATTATTTGAAACTGAATTGGGATTCGGGCCTGATGCCTTTGTTCCCACACATATTTGAGGAGCGGTCTTCTTGCGATTAGGTGACCCAACTAAAATGAACGCATGGGGCACAAGTCCACGAAAAACACGCAAATCGATTTAATCTTTTACCCTGCCAACAATTTGACTCTGGGATCAAATGAAATAAAACTTAAGACGCACAAATGGCAATAGCGATAAGCGTGGCTTGAGAAATACAAACAATTTTTACACGTCAACAGAACGACAAGAATCGGGAGAAAGATTACCTTTCGATTGATGTATTATTTCTTTATATATTACCTATCAAAAAATGTATTAAATTAAACAAGGAAGAACGCCATAGTCAAGTATCTCGACTATCAGATACCTGTTACTCAGCTTAAAAGAGCAAAAGAGAAATGGAGGTATATAAGCAGCGAAGCGATATTGTGTAGTGAAATTTATAAGCTATTTCAATATATGGTAATGTGGGCGGCAGACAGATTTAAGAATTTTGGGCATTTTGCAAGGTGAATGGGATATTGATAAGACTAATACATTAAAAAAAAACAATTTTTCTAGCATGAAAACTGTAGCCGTCATAGTTTTAGCGGTGTGTGTGCGGTTTGTGGGCGTTAGAGTGAGCGAGGCTCAAACAAAAGGTATTAACGAGACCAACGTGTTTCAGCTAAAATTTATTATCTAGCACTAAAGCTGTAGGCGCTACGGACTTTCGCGAATCCTGGGCAGGAAGATTTTGACTTTATGGGGTTGGAAAAGCTTTCTTCTGCCGGTTACATACTTTCCGACGAATCTCTATTTAACAATTGCAACAAAGTGTACTGAAGTTAAAATCACGGTAACGGCAGACCACTTAGTGACGAAGAGCACCAGGAGGTGTGCGAAGGCGAGTTCTATATATACACGAAGAAATGATAATGTATTATGCGCTTTATTTAAATTAAACAACTAAGAAAGTTTATAGCTGTTTTCTCGCCAAACTACAAATTTTTCCCAAAAAGTGGTAGAAGTAAAGTTTCTTGTAAGATACTATTTAACATCATCTTAAATTTCCAGGAGTCTATGCTCAGGCAGTGTAAGATGCTCTGGGCTGGTAAATGTGGCCATTTTTGTTGATTAATAACTTTGAAATGAAAAGTGTGTCGTATGTCAAAAGTTGAGAAGTCTCACGATCATACACCTCGAAATTTTATTAGAAATCGTTAAAGCCAATTTTGAGAAATCAGAAAAAAGTCTAAAAAAAAATCTATTTAAAGAAACCGTTTGCTCATAATTTTAATGCGGTAGTATTTAGACAAATAATTTTTAAGAGTATTTATTAAGTAGATCGCACAATACATTTTCGTCACAAAAGTTTATATCAGAACTTTCATTTGTTGATGGTGCAATCGTCACCATAAAGAGGGGTGTTTGTTTGATAACATAATACATAAATTCGTACAATAAAGTAGAAAATTAAACATAAACAACGATTTTAAAATAAAATCGAAGAGTACAAGATAAAAATAAACGACGCTAAATCGACGGTAGAGACAGGTACGGAAGCCTTGATTTCCTGCTTAAGCTTTTGCGCTTTTGTTGCACTATTAATTTTTGAGAGAGTTTTGCAAAATTAGACCGTCAAATCCAACATTCAAAGTGGCCTGCACTGCGTTTACTATTGTTGGCATAAATTTAACATATAGAAGTTTGGGCCGTTGGAGATACATGCACAAGATTATTAGTTCAGTTTTGTTCTTGGACATAACCATGATTTTGGGAAGCTTCTCAAAACTAACAGTATTCTGTTTTATATGACGTTAAACAGCTTTCTTGGAGAAACTCGCTAGTTTAGTGGTTGGTGGTTTCGGCGACAGTTTTCTCCAGATTTCTACAACTTGCGCGCTCGCACTGCTCCTGCTGTCCCTTTCTAATTTACAGCGAGCATTTCCCATTTTAACTGTTACTAGTTAAGCTAGCATGTCCTCAAGTTCCTTCATCTGCTTTTGCAATTGTCAAATTGCTGCTGACCCTGGTGACATCGCTTCTTCTTTCTGCATGGTGACCCACGCTGCTACTGGCAGCTCTATGTCCTCTGATTGTTTAAACTCTATTAGTCGTTGAACCAATTTAGCTCTGGTGACCGAAACTGACACGTTTCTACATCTTTGGCAATTTCCACTTCTATCAAATCAAGAACTGTATGTATAGTTGTCTCGCTCACGGAGAGAACTGTCAACCCAACAAATTCACACAAACCTTGTATGAATTTATGTGCACCGGATTCTAGAAACTTCTGATTTCAATCGACTTCGGAAATTCACGAGTACTCACAACTGCTTTGTGTGTATGTGCTCTGGCTTTTCTTAAGATTTCTGCTGCCACAGGCTCACCTAAGAATCCGGATGCTAAAAAACACCAAAGATATAATTATTTTCATATTTTCCAAATAATTTTGCGATCGTTTCTATGGCAGCTATATGATATAGACGTCTGATTTTGACAAAATTTAATTCGAAATTCAAAACCAATAAAAAAATGTTTATTCCAAGCGTAGGCGGCTAAATGCTTAAAAAGACCGAAGATATAATTTTTTAATATTATTTTCCAACAAATTTTTTGATAGTTTATATGGCTATATGATAAGTCATCCGATATATTTTTTTTACATTTTTTCCCCGATGTTCCTATGGCAGCTAAAAATTTAGTTGTCCGTTCCGGCTGGTTCCGACTTATATACTACCTGCACTAAAAAGAAGACTTTTAGGAAAATTTCAGCCCGATAGCTTTAAAACTGAGAGACTAGTTTGCGTAGAAACGGACGGACAGACGGACACGGCTAGATCGACTCGTTTTGTGACGCTGATCAAGAATATATACTTTATGGGGTCGGAAACGTCTCCTTCACTGCGTTGCAAACTTCTGACTGAAATCATTATACCCTCTGCATACAAACTTCGGCTTGCAGAAATTAACTTCCTTTCTTGTTATCTTATAATATTGAGAATATCCTTTTGTTTTTATTTTAAAGAATTTCGAATAAAATGTAGTAAAAATCTGATGATTGTAAAATATAGCTGTCAAAAACAATGACATTTTTTTATATCACTGAAGCCAACAACAATCCTTAAAAATTTCACATGGTGTTACTTACGTTGATTATCTCTTATAACTGCAAGGGTATACAAACTTGCTGTTAACTTGCTTCCTCCTTTTAAAATGTATTTACCTTTAAGATGTCGTTATTATTTCATTAAATAAAACTCAAGTTTATTTTTAATTATCATTTTTAAAAGTATTTTTTTTGTTATTAATTTGCGTCAACCTACAAATGGTTCTTAAACTTTTTAATTTGTCTATTTCATCATCAGTTTTTCCTTCTATCTGGAAGGACTCTTTTATTATTCCACTCCATAAAAAAGGTGCGAAGGCAGATGCCCAAAATTATAGAGGTATTTCTAAATTGTCGGCAATTCCTAAAGTATTTAAACGTATTATCACTTCTCATTTGCAACATTTATGTTCCTCGCTTATATCAGCGTGTCAGCATGGTTTTGTTAAGCCAAGATCGACCACCACCAACCTACTTGAATTGTCAACTATTGTAATAAATGTGTTTAAGAAAAAATCCAGACTGACACAGATTTTAGTAAGGCCTTTGACTCCGTTAACCACTCACATCTTTTATTTAAATTAGATCAGCTTGGGTTTCCTGGTAATCTATTATCTTGGATTTCATGTTACTTGAATGGTAGGACTAAGAGGGTTATATTCAAGAATGCTGTTTCAAAATTGATCTACATGACATCTGGAGTGCCTCAGGGTAGTTATTTGGGCCCTTTGCTGTTTACATTGTTTATTAACGATCTTCCCTCAATCATAACACATTCTCGTGTACTAATGTATGCTGATGATGTTAAGCTTTGTTTATCATATAATGATATAGCGTCGGGATTTAACTTACAGTCGGATATTGATTGTTTTCATGGATGGTGTGAGTACAACCTTTTAAATTTGAACTGCCTAAAATGCAACGTTATGACTTTTTATAGGGGTACTCCTACGTTTACCAGTTACTTTCTTAAAAATACGCCACTTGACCGTATATATTCAGTTAACGATTTAGGTGTTCTTCTTGACCCTAAACTTAAATTTGACTGCCACATTATGTCCACTGTTAACAAAGCCACGAGTGTTCTTGGGTTTATAAAGCGTTGGTCAAAAGAATTTGATGACCCTTATACGATCAAATAATTATTTACCTCCCTTGACCGTCCTATTTTCAAGTGCATATCAATCGTATTGAGTCGGTACAAAAAAAATTTCTCTTTTTTGCCCTGCGTAGTTTGAACTGGGATCAAAACGTAAGGCTTCCTTCCTACGAGAGTAGATTAAAATTGCTTAATTTACCTACACTTGTAAATCGTAGAACAATGCTTGGTACTATTTTTATACAAAATCTTATAAGAGGTGACATTGATTCTGCAGAACTTTTAAACCGCCTAACATTCAACGTTCCCGTTAGACTAACACGAAATTATTATCCTCTAAATTTGCCACGATGTACGAGGTGTGTTCAAAAAGTTAGGTGACTTTGTATTAAAAAAAAACCTAATAATTTATTTATCAATATTAATGTTGTCCCCTTCAAAGTAATCCCCCTCAGATACAATACACTTATGCCAACGGTTTTTCCAATCTTCAAAGCTCTTCCCATAAGCACTTTTCGGTATAGCCTTGAGCTCTTCCAGCGATGCAGTCTTTATCTCTTCAATCGTTGCGGAGATTTCTCCGTCCTTTCATAGGTCTCTTTAGTTTTGGGAACAAGGAAAAGTCACATGGGGCCAAATCCGGTGAATATGGTGGCTGAGGCATTATTGTGGTGTTGTTTCGGGCCAAAAAACTCTCACAAGCAAAGATGAGTGAGCAGGGGCATTATCGTGATGCAAAAGCCATGAATTGTTTTTCCACAATTCTGGACGTTTCTTTCGTATTGCTTCTCAAAAACGGCGCATAACTTCCAGATAATACTGTTTATTAACCGTACGACCATATGGTAAGAACTCCTGATGCACCACGCCATGGTAATCGAAGAATACAGTGATCAAAACTTTGACATTTGATCGAACTTGGCGTGCTTTTTTCGGTCTTGGCTCACCTGAGCTCTTCCATTGTGACGATTGGTCTTTGGT
Organism: Drosophila biarmipes; assembly: GCF_025231255.1. Lineage (NCBI taxonomy): Eukaryota > Metazoa > Arthropoda > Insecta > Diptera > Drosophilidae > Drosophila > Drosophila biarmipes. The sequence goes on along the minus strand of NW_026114528.1, from coordinate 1,046,152 downwards.
TTCGATATCATAACCATATACCCAAGATTCGTCACCAGTTATGACCCTTTTGAGTAAATCTGGGTCGTCGTTGACGTCATCCAACAGCTCTTGAGCGATGTTCATGCGACGGTTCTTTTGGTCAAAATTCAGCAATTTTGGAACAAACTTCGCTGACACACGACTCATGCCCAAAACGTTTGAAAAAATTTCATGGCACGAGCCAAGCGATATACCGACATCTTCAGCAACTTCTCTGACAGTGATTCGACGATTTTCCAAAACAATTTTCTTCACTGCTTGAACGTTTTTATCAGTTGTTGACGTGCTTGGGCATTTAGGGCGAGGCTCGTCATTGGCATCTTCCCGGCCATCTTAAAAGAGTTTTTACCACTTGTAAACATTTTTTTTAATCACAACAGTTTCACCGTATGCCACTGTCAACATTTGAAGTGTTTGGGAGCACTTAATTTTATTTTTTACACAAAATTTGATGCAAATCCTTTGTCCATATTTTTCGATAGTAAAAAATCGTTGAGCACGCAAAACAACTTGTTACCTTTACGCGTCTCACAACTAAACAAAAAAGGGAATTCAATTGAAACTTGGTACAGATGTTAGGGAAGAGTGTACCAACATAACAAAACAAAAAAATCGATTATCGAAAATATGTTGCCCGCGAAATTTGAAAAGTCACCTTACTTTTTGAACACACCTCGTACATCAAATTTTCGTCTGCACGAGCCCTTTCGCGTTCTATGTAATAACTATAATAAACTTTATCATTTAATTTGCATTTCAACATCTATCCCGGTATTAAAAACTAATATTTTAACTCATTTGCTTAATTCTTAGTTATGCCTTTTATTTTCATTTGTGTCCCGTCTCTATTGTTTTATGTATGTATCTTCCTCGCGAACTCGCATTTTTTGCCTAAATTGATAAAAGGGCCCCGCGCATAACAAGCACGTGCTTGGTGTCGTTGGGCCACTTGTTTGTACTGTTCGAAGTGCATCAACGTCCATATATATTATGAGTCGCTATTCAGTCCAATATGTCTGATAAAAAGAGGGGTAGGGAAGTAAGGGAAACTTCTAAGGTATAAGTATATTTAGTTTTTCATTTCGCCGTATAGTATAATCTTACTATCAGTGTAGGAAATATCACATTCACAACACCATCCATTTAAAGCACTGATAGTGCTTTCTTTTCATTTTAATACAATTTATCACAAAATTAAAATGGAAATTCATTAGACAAAGTAATATATCTAATTATTATTCCAATGAATAAATCTAACTCAGGCAAATAACTAAGAACAACAGAGATATTGAAAAGAAGATATTCGGTGATCAATTGTCAATTCTAAACTGCGATTAGATATCAAATCGATTTTATTAAGGCCCTTAGATTACAAGATATAACCTTAAAGCTTGTATTTATAATTGTCAGTTACTATAGCATGTTCAAGAGTTAGCTCTTTTGGCTCCTTTTATTGCACTAGTGGACAAATCCCAAAACATCGTTCATAGGCAATGGCTATGAAAGCCTTTGTAAACATTCAAATTTAGAAAAGAAACTTTTTATGAAATTTTATTCAATGTGGAATATGTCTCTTTGTGAAACCACAAAAAAACTCTGAAAATCTTTCGTAACTAACATATTTTTTAAATTTTTATGATATACGGTACTATTCGCGTATTTTTATACTCTTGCAGAGGGTATAATGATTTCAGTCAGAATTTTGCAACGCATTGAAGGACCCCATTAAGTGTATATATTCTTGATCAGCATCACTAGAAGAGTCGACCTTTTCAAGTCTCCGACCTCCCGTTTCTACGCAAACAGTCTCTTAATTTTAAAGCTATCGGGCTTTAACTTTCCAAAAGTCTTTTTTCTTAAATATTTGGTGTTTTTCACCATATAACCTTCTATAAATTGGCTGTGGTCCGTGATCATTTAGCGGTCAAACCGTGAGAGTAATATAAATATTTTTGTATAAAAAAATAAACTAAATTTTTGGTGAGAAAGTGTAAATATAAAAGAAAAAAACCTTTACACACATTTACTGCAATGCACAAAAACTTTGAAACTAACGAAAACAAACTCAAATCTATAACTTATACAATAACACAATTCACTCAAACTTAAAATGAAGCAAAACAACAACATGCATCAAATCGAATGTCGAAATCAAGGTAGCTCGCACGTCGGACACACAATTTCTGAAAAAAAATTGAAGTAAAATTCACGAGTCGACGGAAGAAAATCAAGACGGAACTTTTACAGCTGATCGACGATAAACTGGCGTCGCAAAGGGAGCTACTAGGTAGAGAGTATCGAGAGAGTGAAGCCCGCTTTCTCTACAGGCAAAGTTCAATGCAAAAAGCACTCAGATACACAACCTTACGAAACGAGTACGAGAGCGAGACGCGGTGCGTGTCCGGCTCGATTACAGAGCCGCAGGATGGGCATCCGTCCCTTGTATAGGCGACGACCAAATAATTCGGCATAGTACGATGTAGATCACACCTTGTGAATTCCAAAAACGGTGGCCATCAACTTTCTTCGCCTTCTTCGGAGCAGGCTCGCAGGTGGTGTAGTCCACTGTTTCGACTGCTCCTTGGTTTCTAGTGTGTACCAGTGGATCCATGTTTCGCCGACGGTCACGAAACGACACAGAAACTCCTACGGATTGCGCTTAAACAGCGTCAAACACTGAAGTGGTCTTACGGTTGCGTTTGTTGTCCGGAGTGAGCAAACGCGGCACTCATCGCGCAATTAGTTTTCTCATGCTCAAAATTTCAAGCAGGATATAACCCACGCGGTCTTTTAAAATGCCTACTGTCTCAGATATCTCGCGTATCTTCATTCGGCGGTACGAGATCGTGGATTTTTGTCACGTTATCCTCCGTGGTAGCCGTTTTCGGGGCATCTGGTCGTGGCTTATTAAAAACCGACGTGCGACCTCGTTGAAACTCATTAAACCAATTTTTGACGGTCGCCATCGAAGGAGAAGAGTCACCGGCATCTTTTATTTCGTTGCGCCACTTCCCTTACAAAAAAGAAACGAATCTCAGACCGATATTGCTCTTTCTCCATTTTTTTAAAATCCGCGGACACGTCCGATTCCACACGCAGTCAAAACAAAGCTACGAGTCCGATTCTACGAGAATGTCCTACGCGATAGTAAATTTCTCTTGCGATAGTGGTTTTACTCATTTAGGCCGTCGCTTGTATCGAACAGCAGGACCATTTTGCAGAGGTACGCCAGGTTCCTTTGCCGCCTTAGCGCCTGCATAATCCTTGTCCAGTGTTGAGTTCATTCTTGATGTCCAGCGTGACTAGAAGGCAGTATTTGTTTGTACTGCATTTCCCGCTTATTGTTTCCGCAGCTATCCCGGTGACCGTTCGGATGGCGTCTATTGTGGACTTTCCTTTCCGGAAACCAAACTGGATGGAAGATAGGCCACCAGCCGCATCTACGGCCAGTTTTATTCGTTTCCTGATAAGCTTTTTGAACACTTCCAAAACTGTGTTAAGCAGACAAATTGACTTGTAGGAGGCTTCAGTACTCTCCCCTTGACGCTACCCGAAGAAAGGAAGCAAGGGTCAGTAGGCCCCACCAAACTTCTCGTTTGCTGTCCAAAATGGCGTGCTTCAGTTACCTCCTGGCTTTCCTGAAGGCGATGTGTGTGGCCTTTTTAACCGTTGAAGACCTCTTTTGTCTCGAGGCTTCGCTATTTCAGAGTTCCACCAAGTCCTCGTCAGCGAGGCACTTGCTCATCTCTTCGACGTTTAGCTTCTCCTGGCGGTAGCCCTTGACTAATCTGTTCAGGGTTCCTGGTCCCGGGCATATGCCCATTGTGTATAGGATTGCCTCGTGGTCGCTGGCCGGTCAGAAGTCGCAGATTCTCCAGTAAAACGTCGGGCTTCCGGATAATACTGCTTATTGACCGTACGACCATGTGGTAAGAACTCCTGATTCACCACGCCATGGTAATCGAAGAATACAGTGATCAAAACTTTGACATTTGATTGAACTTGGCGTGCTTTTTTCGGTCTTGTCGCACGTGGGCTCTTCCATTGGGACGATTGGGCTTTGGTTTCGATATCATAACCATATACCCATGATTCGTCACCAGTTATGACCCTTTTGAGTAAATCTGGGTCGTTGTTGACGTCATCCAACCGCTCTTGAGCGATGATAATGCGACGGTTCTTTTGGTCAAAATTCAGCAATTTTGGAACAAACTTCGCTGACACACAGCTCATGCCCAAAACGTTTGAAAAAATTTCATGGCACGAGCCAAGCGATATACCAACATCTTCAGCGTCCAGAGATAGTCTCGTCATTGGCATCTTCCCTGCCATCTTGGAAGAGTTTGTACCACTTGTAAACATTTTTTTACTCAGAACAGTTTCACCGTATGCCACTGTCAACATTTCAAATGTTTCGGAGCACTTAATTTTATTTTTTACACAAAATTTGATGCAAATCCTTTGTCCATATTTTTCGATAGTAAAAAATCGTTGAGCACGCAAAACAACTTGTTACCTTTACGCGTCTCACAACTAAACAAAAAAGGGAATTCAATTGAAACTTGGTACAGATGTTGATGAAGAGTGTACCAACATAACAAAACAAAAAAATCGATTATCGAAAATATGTTGCCCGCGAAATTTGAAAAGTCACCTTACTTTTTGAACACACCTCGTACATCAAATTTTCGTCTGCACGAGCCCTTTCGCGTTCTATGTAATAACTATAATAAACTTTATCATTTAATTTGCATTTCAACATCTATCCCGGTATTAAAAACTAATATTTTAACTCATTTGCTTAATTCTTAGTTATGCCTTTTATTTTCATTTGTGTCCCGTCTCTATTGTTTTATGTATGTATCTTCCTCGCGAACTCGCATTTTTTGCCCAAATTGATAAAAGCCGCGCATAACAAGCACGTGCTTGGTGTCGTTGGGCCACTTGTTTGTACTGTTCGAAGTGCATCAACGTCCATATATATTATGAGTCGCTATTCAGTCCAATATGTCTGATAAAAAGAGGGGTAGGGAGGTAAGGGAAACTTCTAAGGTATAAGTATATTTAGTTTTTCATTTCGCCGTATAGTATAATCTTACTATCAGTGTAGGAAATATCACAATCACAACACTATCCATTTAAAGCACTGATAGTGCTTTCTTTTCATTTTAATACAATTTATCACAAAATTAAAATGGAAATTCATTAGACAAAGTAATATATGTAATTATTATTCCAATGAATAAATCTAACTCAGGCAAATAACTAAGAACAACAGAGATATTGAAAAGAAGATATTCGGTGATCAATTGTTAATTCTAAACTGCGATTAGATATCAAATCGATTTTATTAAGGCCCTTAGATTACAAGGTATAACCTTAAAGCTTGTATTTATAATTGTCAGTTACTATAGCCTGTTCAAGAGTTAGCTCTTTTGGCTCTTATTATTGCACTAGTGGACAAATCCCAAAACATCGTTCATAGGCAATGGCTATGAAAGCCTTTGTAAACATTCAAATTTAGAAAACAAACTTTTTATGAAATTTTATTCAATGTGGAATATGTCTCTTTGTGAAACCACAAAAAAACTCTGAAAATCTTTCGTAACTAACATATTTATTAAATTTTTATGATATACGGTACTATTCGCGTATTTTTATACTCTTGCAGAGGGTATAATGATTTCAGTCAGAATTTTGCAGCGCATTGAAGGACCCCATTAAGTGTATATATTCTTGATCAGCATCACTAGAAGAGTCGACCTTTTCAAGTCTGTCCGACCTCCCGTTTCTACGCAAACAGTCTCTTAATTTTAAAGCTATCGGGCTTTAACTTTCCAAAAGTCTTTTTTCTTAAATATTTGGTGTTTTTCACCATATAACCTTCTATAAATTGGCTGTGGTCCGTGATCATTTAGCGGTCAAACCGTGAGAGTAATATAAATATTTTTGTATAAAAAAATAAACTAAATTTTTGGTGAGAAAGTGTAAATATAAAAGAAAAAAACCTTTACACACATTTACTGCAATGCACAAAAACTTTGAAACTAACGAAAACAAACTCAAATCTATAACTTATACAATAACACAATTCACTCAAACTTAAAATGAAGCAAAACAACAACATGCATCAAATCGAATGTCGAAATCAAGGTAGCTCGCACGTCGGACACACAATTTCTGAAAAAAAATTGAAGTAAAATTCACGAGTCGACGGAAGAAAATCAAGACGGAACTTTTACAGCTGATCGACGATAAACTGGCGTCGCAAAGGGAGCTACTAGGTAGAGAGTATCGAGAGAGTGAAGCCCGCTTTCTCTACAGGCAAAGTTCAATGCAAAAAGCACTCAGATACACAACCTTACGAAACGAGTACGAGAGCGAGACGCGGTGCGTGTCCGGCTCGATTACAGAGCCGCAGGATGGGCATCCGTCCCTTGTATAGGCGACGACCAAATAATTCGGCATAGTACGATGTAGATCACACCTTGTGAATTCCAAAAACGGTGGCCATCAACTTTCTTCGCCTTCTTCGGAGCAGGCTCGCAGGTGGTGTAGTCCACTGTTTCGACTGCTCCTTGGTTTCTAGTGTGTACCAGTGGATCCATGTTTCGCCGACGGTCACGAAACGACACAGAAACTCCTACGGATTGCGCTTAAACAGCGTCAAACACTGAAGTGGTCTTACGGTTGCGTTTGTTGTCCGGAGTGAGCAAACGCGGCACTCATCGCGCAGTTAGTTTTCTCATGCTCAAAATTTCAAGCAGGATATAACCCACGCGGTCTTTTAAAATGCCTACTGTCTCAGATATCTCGCGTATCTTCATTCGGCGGTACGAGATCGTGGATTTTTGTCACGTTATCCTCCGTGGTAGCCGTTTTCGGGGCATCTGGTCGTGGCTTATTAAAAACCGACGTGCGACCTTGTTGAAACTCATTAAACCAATTTTTGACGGTCGCCATCGAAGGAGAAGAGTCACCGGCATCTTTTATTTCGTTGCGCCACTTCCCTTACAAAAAAGAAACGAATCTCAGACCGATATTGCTCTTTCTCCATTTTTTTAAAATCCGCGGACACGTCCGATTCCACACGCAGTCAAAACAAAGCTACGAGTCCGATTCTACGAGAATGTCCTACGCGATAGTAAATTTCTCTTGCGATAGTGGTTTTACTCATTTAGGCCGTCGCTTGTATCGAACAGCAGGACCATTTTGCAGAGGTACGCCAGGTTCCTTTGCCGCCTTAGCGCCTGCATAATCCTTGTCCAGTGTTGAGTTCATTCTTGATGTCCAGCGTGACTAGAAGGCAGTATTTGTTTGTACTGCATTTCCCGCTTATTGTTTCCGCAGCTATCCCGGTGACCGTTCGGATGGCGTCTATTGTGGACTTTCCTTTCCGGAAACCAAACTGGATGGAAGATAGGCCACCAGCCGCATCTACGGCCAATTTTATTCGTTTCCTGATAAGCTTTTTGAACACTTCCAAAACTGTGTTAAGCAGACAAATTGACTTATAGGAGGCTTCAGTACTCTCCCCTTGACGCTACCCGAAGAAAGGAAGCAAGGGTCAGTAGGCCCCACCAAACTTCTCGTTTGCTGTCCAAAATGGCGTGCTTCAGTTACCTCCTGGCTTTCCTGAAGGCGATGTGTGTGGCCTTCTTAACCGTTGAAGAGCTCTTCTGTCTCGAGGCTTCGCTATTTCAGAGTTCCACCAAGTCCTCGTCAGCGAGGCACTTGCTCATCTCCTCGACGTTTAGCTTCTCCTGGCGGTAGCCCTTGACTAATCTGTTCAGGGTTCCTGGTCCCGGGCATATGCCCATTGTGTATAGGATTGCCTCTTGGTCGCTGGCCGGTCAGAAGTCGCAGATTCTCCAGTAAAACGTCGGGCTAGCAGGGAGCTCACAATTGTGAGCGTCCCTTCATTTAGAAGCGCAACGTCTAGTGTGGCAAAGGCTCTGAGGTAAGGTTCGCCCCCTTAAACTGCTAATGGGGCACCCCATTCGGGCCTTGCAACGAAGGCTCCTCGACGAAGTCCTCCCTCTCACCCGTGAAATGCAGGTGCGTCGCATGAGTGTGACCATGAAAGCGACGTTCTCAAGGATGAAGTCCCTCCAATAAGGTGCATGAATTTTCTTCACCCACATGCAAAAAGAGGCCACGGAGTGCATGAAATGCAAAGGCCGAAACAGCGAGAGCAAGGAGCATCAGACTCCGGTTTGGGGGAGTGCCCCAGGACGCCCTTATAGTGGAAGCGAATGGCAAGTCATATTTCACCCGTAGGAACGTACGCAAGCTGCAAAAACACAGCACCCGAGTAAACAAGGTCAGGCGTACAGCGAACCGGAACCTTCTTCTGGAGCTCAACAGAAGCGAAGACACCAGCTCGTGGGCAATAAACTAGAGACTTAAGGCGGGTCTAGGAGAAGCAGCTGCATTGCGAGCGCTATCCAAAAGCGCGAGGAGCGTATGCTTTGTATGCACCGAAGGAGGACCAAAGTCGAGGAACCACTAAGCAAGTGGTATCCTCACAAAGCCGAAGCCAAACCGCGCAAAATTAAATAATCCGGATAAACCTGAATCACTGCCGTGCTGCGCAGAACCTACTCCTTCAGTCAGTGAGGGAATGTAGGGCGGAGCTGGCTGTCATCAGCGAATCTTACAAAGCCAAAGATGACGGCAACTGGGTACAAAAGAAAAGGCGAAACTGTGCAAAAGAAAAACGGCAAATGGGTTCGGGTGTCGTCCGAGCTCGAATAGGAGCATTAGCAAGGGGTTGGCAATCAGTCAGTTCCTTGACCTTTAGCACTAGGAAGACCTCTGCCGGGCAAAAGTGAGGTAACTCGTTCGATCCCGGACTTCTTGCCAAGGAGTTCGAAAAGCCGCAGTCGAATGTAAACTACTGCTGAGTTTCGATCTATCATGGCAGGGAGCTTTTGCCACTTTGTCCTGCGATCAGCTGATTCTGCGAACGTTGTCCAACACTGCTCTGGCCAGCTGAGCATAATGCGGCGCAAAGCGTGGGAAGCTGAAGATAAGGTGAAACAACCATATTTACCCGCCATCTAGAATGATGCCGAGGAGTCTTGATGTCGGATGCCTTCTGGAGTTCCCGGTGCTGCGACAGCGAGTCTCTGTGCAGCCCGCTGGTGGAAGCCGCGCCGTAGCAGGTGGACGCTGCAGGCCGACTTTTTTCATCGGACCGCTAGAATCCGCATCTTCACCCACTGCATACTCTTATCGGTGAAGATCAAAAGACATTGTCTAATGCGTGCATATGGTATGCGTGCACAATTATCTATGAACTTTACTCTGATTATAACTTCGATTCACACCGTGAGTTTGTGCTTTAGTTTTAATTTGTTTTTTCATTCCATTTTTATTTTCGTTTTCAATTTCGGGGACACATTATTTCCAGCATTTGCTGCAGTGTTGGCAAAACCCAATAAAACCAAACTAGAAAATTACAAAAATTATTATAAATAAAAGTTTTAGACAAATGAAATTAAACGTAAATATAAACTCAATTCCATTACTTAAGATTATTGGTAAATATACAAATTTAGATTAATAACAAGACTTCAAGAGTTCAATTTCATGTTTGGATTCTAATGGCGATGAATATTCAGCACCAACAACGCAGTGAAGGAGACGTTTCCGACCCCATAAAGTATATATTCTTGATCAGCGTCACAAGACGAGTCGATCTGGCCATGTCCGTCTGTCCGTCCGTTTCTACGCAAACTAATCTCTCCATTTTAAAGCTATCGGACTGAAACTTTCCGGAACCAGCCGGATCGGACAACTATATATTATAGCTCCCATAGGAACTATCGGGGAAAAAATTTTTAAAAAATTATATCCTCGGAGTTTTTTAACATTTAACTTTTTAAGCTTGGAAATAATTTCGAATTAAATTTTATCAAAATCGGAAGTCTATATCATGTAGCTCCCATAGGAACAATCGGAAAAGTAGTGGTAAAATAATATTGAAAAGTTATATCTTCGTGTTTTTTAACATATAACCTTCTAAGCTTGGAAATAACATATTTAAATTATTTCTGAATTTCAAATCAAATTTTATCAAAATCGGACGACTATATCATACAGCTGTCATAGGAGCGATCGGAAAACTGGTGGGAAAATAATATATTTAATTAGTTCTTAATTTTGAATTAAATTTCATCAAAATCGGACGACTATATCATGTAGCTGTCATAGGAGCAATCGGGAAATTAGTGGGTAAATAATAAGAAAAAATTATTTACTAAAGTTGTTCAATTCCATAACTGCAAGGGTACACAAACTTAGACTTACCGAAGTTAACTTCCTTTCTTGTCTTAAATTTTTTTGCTAAACTCTAGCTAGTGTATGGGTATAACGCATTCCCCTGAAATTAAACACCAACACAAATATGACTTCTAGTCTTCTCTTTTCTTTTATTTAATTTAATTTGGTCTGTTCAGGATCACGGTCGGCGTTCAACTCGCTCTCAGCTCACGATCCGCATCAACCCCCGATTCACTGAGAGAGTGTGAGAGCGATGAGATTAAGAGAGAGAGTTAGAGAACAGTGAGCGGCATCGTACAAGAACAACAACTTATTCTTAGAACTTACACGACTTATCTAGAAGGAATACAATAACCTACACATACATACATACTACGACGTAGCAATCCTGCTACACTAGTTTATTAAAAGTGGTAGAACTAATGTTTCTTATATTGAGCTGTTTAACATCGTCTAAAATTTTCAGGACTCTAAAATAACGTTTTGGATCAAACTGACAAACAAAATATAATTTTCATTTTGAAAAGACCCCGAAAATCTTGTTTTGCTATTTTGACAATTGAGATGTTATTCGACGCGTATTTTCACAGTTGAGGGGTTATTCGACGCGTATTATTAGTGAGAATTTAACTAGGTTAATAGAGAATGAACAGATCAACTTTTCCAAATTTTACCTTTTGCACATTCTCCAATAGATTTTTTTAAAGTCTTGGTATGTAATCCTTTTAGTCTTAGCATTACCTTTCAACTGATGTATAACTCGTAGCAATCGGACGTTCACAGTAGATTTTCATTTCTTCGTGTATATATAGGAGTATATGGACTGCCGTCCACAGTGATATTTACCAGCTTAGTAACCAACGAAAGAAACTTATCTATATGAAGATAAAAAACTGGGGTGGGCGCGATTGAAATCGAAAAGTAAAAACATTTGGCTTGGGACCTATTAGAGTTATTGGCATAAGGTTAGTCAAAAAGTACTTGTTTATAATAGATTAAAGAAAAAATCATGTTACTAAACAAACTATTAATTAAATTTAAAATATTATAAATAATGTAAAAAATATTTATTGCGTTTTAGATTATTGATATCCGAGACATTCTTCGAGTTGATAGTATAGATCAAATGAGAGATGTTTATATTGTACAGTGTTTGATGGAGACAGATTTGTATAAACTACTGAAAACACAGGTAAGAATATACTCCTGTATGCAAATATAGTTTTTATTACCTTGTAAGCAAAAGTTTATCAAATATACGCAAGTAATCCTTTAAAGAACCGATCATTATATATGTACTTTTATATACTTTTCATCAGCATCACAAGACCAGTTGATCTAGTCCGTTAGTTTATACGCGAAATATAGTTTCTGTTTTAAAATTTTAGTAACAAACCTTCCCAAAAAAAATTTTCTATTACTTATGTACGTTATCCTATAAATCTCATTGAAATAATCGAAAAAAAAATATTTAAAAACGGTGTAAAAAACTAACCGTTGGTGTTTTTTGACATATTATTTTTTACTCTTACGTGTACACATTTTTTAGTATTATATTATTTAAACGATAACCATGAGAACGATTGGATAACATTTACCTTTTTACTAGGTATTTTAAATAAATACAAAAAACACTAAAATTTACTTATTCGGTCTGTAGACTTAGTAGTTCACAAGTTTCGGGTGTACACAATTAAGCTATTTAAGCTTATAGTTTTCTCGTCAAACTATCTAGGTTTTCCAAAAGTAATAGAAATTTCTAAGATCCTTAACCATAATATTGGGACAAACGGACAAATTCACTATCAAATTGTGTTTTCATTTTGAGAGCACCTTCCAAATCTTGTATTGCTTATTATTTTTGAACGAAGCCTCCGATTTTGACAGTTGTTCTACGCGTATTTAAAGTGAGAATATAATTAGGTTAATAGCGGGTGAATATATCCCCACTGGCCACAAAAGATCACATTTTCCAAATTTTCACTTTTACACCAGCACTCTCTTTCACAAGCAAATTAATTTAAATATAATCTTGGTATGCAATGCTTTTAGTTTCTTTCATCTTGCTTTCAATTGATGTATCACTCACCATCGGACGATTACTGTAGATCTTCATTTATTCGTGTATATATATCATATTCGCACACCCTCGTGGTACGCTTCGTTACTACGTGGATTGCCAATTTTTATCGGACTATAAATTCGCTGTGGTCCGTTATCATTTAGCGGTCAAACCGTGAGAGTAATATCAATATTTTTGTATAAAAAACTAAACTAAACTTTTGGTGAGAAAGTGTAAATATAAAAAAAAAAACCTTTACACACAACTTTGAAACTAACGAAAACAAATTCAAATCAATAACTTTTACAATAACACAATTCACTCAAACTTAAAATGTAGCAAAACAACAACATGCATCAAATCGAATGTCGAAATCAAGGTAGCTCGTACGTCGGACACACAAATTCTGAAAAAAATTGAAGTAAAATTCACGAGTCGACGGAAGAAAATCAAGACGGAACTTTTACAGCTGATCGACGATAAACTGGCGTCGCAAAGGGAGCTCCTAGGTAGAGAGTATCGAGAGAGTGAAGCCCGCTTTCTCTACAGGCAAAGTTCAATGCAAAAAGCACTCAGATACACAACCTTACGAAACGAGTACGAGAGCGAGACGCGGTGCGTGTCCTTCTCGATTACAGAGCCGCAGGATGGGCATCCGTCCCTTGTATAGGCGACTAAATAATTCGGCATAGTACAGCCCTGTGACCGTTTTGCCCTTCTCCAGGTAGTCGATGTAGATCACACCTTGTGAATTCCAAAAAACGGTGGCCATCAACTTTCTTCGCCTTCTTCGGAGCAGGCTCGCAGGTGGTGTAGTCCACTGTTTCGACTGTTCCTTGGTTTCTGGTGTGTACCAGTGGATCCATGTTTCGCCGACGGTCACGAAACGACACAGAAACTCCTACGGATTGCGCTTAAACAGCGTCAAACACTGAAGTGGTCTTACGGTTGCGTTTGTTGTCCGGAGTGAGCAAACGCGGCACTCATCGCGCAGTTAGTTTTCTCATGCCCAAAATTTCATGCAGGATATAACCCACGCGGTCTTTTAAAATGCCTACTGTCTCAGATATCTCGCGTATCTTCATTCGGCGGTACGAGATCGTGGATTTTTGTCACGTTATCCTCCGTGGTAGCCGTTTTCGGGGCATCTGGTCGTGGCTTATTAAAAACCGACGTGCGACCTCGTTGAAACTCATTAAACCAATTTTTGACGGTCGCCATCGAAGGAGAAGAGTCACCGGCATCTTTTATTTCATTGTGCCACTTCCCTTACAAAAAAGAAACAAATCTCAGACCGATATTGCTCTTTCTCTATTTTTTTAAAATCCGCGGACACGTCCGATTCCACACGCAGTCAAAACAAAGCTACGAGTCCGATTCTACGAGAATGTCCTACGCGATAGTAAATTTCTCTTGCGATAGTGGTTTTACTCATTTAGGCCGTCGCTTGTATCGAACAGCAGGACCATTTTGCAGAGGTACGCCAGGTTCCTTTGCCGCCTTAGCGCCTGCATAATCCTTGTCCAGTGTTGAGTTCATTCTTGATGTCCAGCGTGACTAGAAGGCAGTATTTGTTTGTACTGCATTTCCCGCTTATTGTTTCCGCAGCTATCCCGGTGACCGTTCGGATGGCGTCTATTGTGGACTTTCCTTTCCGGAAACCAAACTGGATGGAAGATAGGCCACCAGCCGCATCTACGGCCAATTTTATTCGTTTCCTGATAAGCTTTTTGAACACTTCCAAAACTGTGTTAAGCAGACAAATTGACTTATAGGAGGCTTCAGTACTCTCCCCTTGACGCTACCCGAAGAAAGGAAGCAAGGGTCAGTAGGCCCCACCAAACTTCTCGTTTGCTGTCCAAAATGGCGTGCTTCAGTTACCTCCTGGCTTTCCTGAAGGCGATGTGTGTGGCCTTCTTAACCGTTGAAGAGCTCTTCTGTCTCGAGGCTTCGCTATTTCAGAGTTCCACCAAGTCCTCGTCAGCGAGGCACTTGCTCATCTCCTCGACGTTTAGCTTCTCCTGGCGGTAGCCCTTGACTAATCTGTTCAGGGTTCCTGGTCCCGGGCATATGCCCATTGTGTATAGGATTGCCTCTTGGTCGCTGGCCGGTCAGAAGTCGCAGATTCTCCAGTAAAACGTCGGGCTAGCAGGGAGCTCACAATTGTGAGCGTCCCTTCATTTAGAAGCGCAACGTCTAGTGTGGCAAAGGCTCTGAGGTAAGGTTCGCCCCCTTAAACTGCTAATGGGGCACCCCATTCGGGCCTTGCAACGAAGGCTCCTCGACGAAGTCCTCCCTCTCACCCGTGAAATGCAGGTGCGTCGCATGAGTGTGACCATGAAAGCGACGTTCTCAAGGATGAAGTCCCTCCAATAAGGTGCATGAATTTTCTTCACCCACATGCAAAAAGAGGCCACGGAGTGCATGAAATGCAAAGGCCGAAACAGCGAGAGCAAGGAGCATCAGACTCCGGTTTGGGGGAGTGCCCCAGGACGCCCTTATAGTGGAAGCGAATGGCAAGTCATATTTCACCCGTAGGAACGTACGCAAGCTGCAAAAACACAGCACCCGAGTAAACAAGGTCAGGCGTACAGCGAACCGGAACCTTCTTCTGGAGCTCAACAGAAGCGAAGACACCAGCTCGTGGGCAATAAAAGAGAGCCTTAAGGCGGGTCTAGGAGAAGCAGCTGCATTGCGAGCGCTATCCAAAAGCGCGAGGAGCGTATGCTTTGTATGCACCGAAGGAGGACCAAAGTCGAGGAACCACTAAGCAAGTGGTATCCTCACAAAGCCGAAGCCAAACCGCGCAAAATTAAATAATCCGGATAAACCTGAATCACTGCCGTGCTGCGCAGAACCTACTCCTTCAGTCAGTGAGGGAATGTAGGGCGGAGCTGGCTGTCATCAGCGAATCTTACAAAGCCAAAGATGACGGCAACTGGGTACAAAAGAAAAGGCGAAACTGTGCAAAAGAAAAACGGCAAATGGGTTCGGGTGTCGTCCGAGCTCGAATAGGAGCATTAGCAAGGGGTTGGCAATCAGTCAGTTCCTTGACCTTTAGCACTAGGAAGACCTCTGCCGGGCAAAAGTGAGGTAACTCGTTCGATCCCGGACTTCTTGCCAAGGAGTTCGAAAAGCCGCAGTCGAATGTAAACTACTGCTGAGTTTCGATCTATCATGGCAGGGAGCTTTTGCCACTTTGTCCTGCGATCAGCTGATTCTGCGAACGTTGTCCAACACTGCTCTGGCCAGCTGAGCATAATGCGGCGCAAAGCGTGGGAAGCTGAAGATAAGGTGAAACAACCATATTTACCCGCCATCTAGAATGATGCCGAGGAGTCTTGATGTCGGATGCCTTCTGGAGTTCCCGGTGCTGCGACAGTGAGTCTCTGTGCAGCCCGCTGGTGGAAGCCGCGCCGTAGCAGGTGGACGCTGCAGGCCGACTTTTTTCATCGGACCGCTAGAATCCGCATCTTCACCCACTGCATACTCTTATCGGTGAAGATCAAAAGACATTGTCTAATGCGTGCATATGGTATGCGTGCACAATTATCTATGAACTTTACTCTGATTATAACTTCGATTCACACCGTGAGTTTGTGCTTTAGTTTTAATTTGTTTTTTCATTCCATTTTTATTTTCGTTTTCAATTTCGGGGACACATTATTTCCAGCATTTGCTGCAGTGTTGGCAAAACCCAATAAAACCAAACTAGAAAATTACAAAAATTATTATAAATAAAAGTTTTAGACAAATGAAATTAAACGGAAATATTAACTCAATTCCATTACTTAAGATTATTGGTAAATATACAAATTTAAATTAATAACATAAGACTTCAAGAGTTCAATTTCATGTTTGGATTCTAATGGCGATGAATATTCAGCACCAGTTAACACGGTTCGCAGTTAATTTATTCACAAATACCCAGCTGGCTTCTCAGGAGAAAAAAAACCGTGCAGATAGTAATGGCTTCGTCAATATGTCGGCCAATAGCAGATCTACTTTATTATATTATTATTATACCAGTTCTAGAATTTTAATTGAAACGTAGTGATCTTATCGGTACCTATAGTTAGGCCAAAATAGTTTTTTCGGCAAAATCAATTTATTTTATTCAAAATAGTCTCCTTCTGCTTTAATACAGCGTTTTGCACGGTCCAAAAGCATGTCGAACGAGTGTTTTAGCTCGTTGCCCGGTATGGCCGCCAGTATGCCGGTGCAAGCCTTTTGAATGACCTCTACGTCTGCATAACGCTTTCCTTTCATCGGCAAATGCATTTTTCCGAAAAGGTAGAAATCGCACGGTGCCATATCAGGTGAATACGAGGAGTGGTTATTGGTTAAAATGTGACTTTTGCTCAGATAGTCGGACACAAGCGTCGATCGACGAAACGGCGCATTTAATGTTGGCTCTTTGTTCGAAGCTCATTTTCGATGACAAAAACATACTGACACTTAAAACGCAATAACCTCTCTACCAATGGATGAAATGTCATGAAATTTTACTGGAAGTCGATAAACGAGAGCAGATTCTAATGCACCAGTTTACACATATAGATGGCGTCACTAGGGGGCGCTAGATTAAAAAATTCCTGTTTACTTTTGAACTCACCTTGTTTATATTCCTGAGTCGATCTATTGATTGTTTCCGTCCGTTTCTACGCAAACTAGTCTCTCAGTTTTAAAGCTATGGGGCTGAAACTTTCCTAAAAGTCTTCTTTCTTTTGCAAGTAGTATATAAGTCGGAATCAGCCGGATCGCACAACTATATCTTATAGCTTCTATAGGAAAATTCGGAATATATATTTTTTTAAATTATAACTTTGGTGGTTTCTAACATATAACCTCCTACTTTGGTGTTCTTTAACATGTAACCGCCTACGCTTGGAAATAACATTTTTTAATTAGTTCTAAATTTTGAATTTAATTTTATCAAATCGGACGACTATATCATATAGCTGTCATACAATGGATGGAAAATTGGTGGGTAACAATATAAAAACAAATTATAGCTTCTGTGTTTTTTGACATTTTATTTTACAAAATTGGGAATATCCTTTTATTTTTGTTTCAAAGAATTTCGAATTAAATTTAATAATAAAAAACCTACAGCTGTCAAAGAAACGGTCAGAAAAATAATGAAATTATTATTTTTTATAATATTACTGAAGCTAGCAACAATCCTTAAAAATTTAACATGGTGTTACTAACGATGATTATTTCATATAACTGCATAACTTCTACCTCGTTTTTTTTTTCTCTCTTCTAAAAGGATTTATATTTGATATTTAGCATCTCCTTTGACAAGCATGATTATTTCAAATACTATGCCACTTTGGTTGCCTTCTGTCAGTTTCATTTTCAGTTGAATCGAAATCTACACATCCTGCAAGAATATTATTAAAATTAGTTTATTTCTATCTATATATATATAAATACTATAATTTGATTCATATATTTTTCCAACCGATTTTGCGATCGTTCCTATTACAGATATATGATATAGTCGTCAAATTTTGATAAAATTTAATTTAAAATTCAGAACTAATTAAAAAATGTTTTTTCCAAGCTTAGAAGGTTATATGTTAAATAATACCAAAGATGTAATTTTTTTTTGTATTTTCTGTTTGTTTATATGGGAGCTTTATGATATAGTCGTCCGATTTTGATTACATTTTATTCAAAATTCAAAACCAAATAAAAAAAATTTATATTCCCAAGCGTCGGAGATTATTTGTTAAAAACACCAGAGGGTATAATAATTTCAGTCAGAAGTTTGCAACGCAGTGAAGGAGACGTATCCGACCCCATAAAGTGTATATATTCTCGATCAGCATCAAAAGACGAGTCGATCTAGTCATGTCTGTCTGTCCGTCCGTCTGTCTGTCCGATTCTACGCAAACTAGTCTATCCGTTTTAAAGCTATCGGGCTGAAACTTTCCGGAACCAGCCGGATCGGACAACTATATCTTATAGCTCCCATTAAAACTATCGGAGAAAAAATGTAAAAAAAATTTTATCTTTTGTGTTTTTTTACATATAACCTCCTACGATTGATAATAACATTTCTACGATTGGAAATAAATTTCCCAAAAGTCTTCTTTCTTTTGCAGGTAGTAAATAAGTGGAAAACAAGTCGGATCGGACAACTAAGTCTTATAGCTCCCAAAATAATATTCGGAATCAACCGATTTTAATTATACATATCTTTGGTGCTCTGTAGCATGTAACCTCCAACGGTTGAAAATATCGCTATTAAACTAATTATACATTTTGAATTTAATTTCGTACAGCTGTTATAGGACGGATCGGAAAATTTGGTTGGAAAATAATATGAAACAAATTAGAGCTTCGGTATTTTTCGACATATTATCTTATACTATTGGGAATATAATTTTTTTTACGGTTCCTAACCGTTATCCAATTCCTTGCATCCACGACTTCTCGGTGCAGCTACACGGAAAAAAAATATTTTTATACCCTTGCAGGGGGTATAACGATTTTAGTCAGAAGTTTGTAACGCAGTGAAGGAGAGGTTTCCGTCCCGATAAAGTATATATATTCTTGGCCAGCGTCACTAGACGAGTCGACCTAGCCATGTTCGTCTGTCCGTCCGTCTGTTTTTCCGTTTCCACGCAAACTAGACTCTCAGTTTTAAAGCTATTAGGCTTTCTATTGCAGGTAGTATATAAGTCGGAACCAGCCGGATCGGACAACTATATCTTATAGCTCCCATAGGAACTATCGTGGAAAAAATTTTAAAAAAATTATATTTTTTGTGTTTTTAAACATATAACTTGGATATAACATTTTTTTAATTGGTTTTGAATTAAATTTTATCAAAATCGCATGACTATATCATATAGCTGCTATAGGAACCATCGAAAAATTGATGGAAAAGTAATATGAAACAAATTAAAGAATCGGTATTTTTTGACATATAACCTCCTACTCTTGGAAATAACATTTTTAATTAGTTCTGAATTTCGAATTAAATTTTATCAAAAGCGGACGACTATATCATATAGCTGTCATAGGAACGATCGGTGAATTGGTGGGGGAAAAAAATTATAGCTTTGGGGCTTTTTGACATATTATCTTATAATATTGAGAATATAATTTTTTATATTTTTAAGAATTTCGAATTTAATTTAATAAAAATCGGACTACTCTAACATATAGATGTCACAAAAAAAATGGTCTGAAGAAAAGAATGAAATAATATTTTTTTAATATCACTGAAGTCAGGAACAATCCTTAAAAATGTCATATGGTGTTACTAAAGTAGTTTATTTTTTATAACTGCAAGGGTATACAAACTTCGGCTTGCCGAAGTTAACTTCTTTTCTTGTTTTACTCTCGATCTGGTAAAGGCTGAGTGGCTGAGTTTCTAATCCAGCGGTCGGCACACACTACATCAAAATTTTGGTTTTGGTATGTGCTGTCCTACGCTATAATCTAATCCCTAAAGCCGCAGTCTTTTTTGATCCTATCGAGTTTCTTTACATGCCGTTCGGTTTAAAGAATGCTCCGCAAACTTTACAAAGATTCATGGACAATATAAATATATATTTCGTGGCGTCCATTTCGTTTATTGCTGATATCCTGATCATGTCTAATAAACCTGAGGAGCACGAGAACATAGTATTTCGTGGCGTCCATTTCGTTTATTGCTGATATCCTGATCATGTCTAATAAACCTGAGGAGCACGAGAACATAGTATTTCTTTTTAACGACATATGGCATAAGTCTTTCGTAGTTTTCCAGTTACGGGTCTACAAAGTATAGCTATTTATAGCTGTTTTTTCTTCAAAGTATCTAGTTTTTTCAAAAGTAGTAGAACTAATGTTTCTTATATTGATGTGGTAGCACCACTTCTTTATAATAAAAATACGATAGAACACATTTTACAAAAACAAATTGTTGTGGTTGCAAGCAGAAAAAAAGGGTGTATGGAAAAGGGGAACGATAATTATTAATTACTCTGTGATGTTGTATTCCAGTTAAAATATGATATATGATATAAATACCAATTGTTAAATAAATTAAGTCGATATGAATATGAAGTAAAAGTTTATTGTATGGGGGAGAGGTGAACAAAGTAATGTTTAAATAAAGTGTGCGCTGCTAAACAAGAACGGCGAAAAGAGAAGGAAATACATGGAAATGCATGCGCGATAAATATGCGATACGACACAAATTAAAAAAACAAACCTTTTTTGGAAATAAATGTGATTTGTTTTAATACTCTTGCAGACGGTATTATCATTACAGTCAAAAGTTTGCAGCACAGTAAAGATGTTGGTTTTTTACTTATTATCTTATACAATTGGGAATATTAATTTTGATATTTTTAAGAAATTTTAATTAGGTTATATATAAATCGTATAAAAATAAAAAACAGTAAGAGAAATATTTAAATAACTATTTTAAAAATATGTTGCTTTGTTAATTTTTAAACCTTGTAGTCCAGGCGCAGGGTCAAACCAGAGTTAAGAATACAGTGAAAGCTGCTAGCTTTTAGTTTCAGATTTGCGTATTGTTATTTACTGATAGTGGAGGGCATGTTTGATTGTTGAAATTAAACGTTATGAGGAGGTAGTTTGGTAGCTGTGTTGTGGCTCGGCCTGGGCACCTCGAGCGACTTAAAATTGCGGTGTCGTCAGCGGACGTAGATGTTGTTAGCTGCTCGTTCGTATCCGCTGTGTATATGAGGAACAAAGTAGGCCCTAGCGAGCTTCCTTGCGGGACTCCAGATTTGATAATGTAGTCGTCGGAAGTTGTTGCGTTGCACCTTACTGCGAAGGTTCTGTTGTAAGACATGAGGCCATCTAGTCATACTCGATCCAAGGCTTAAGATACATCGAGGAATATTTCGCTGCAGTATTCCCGGTGCTCAAAGACTGTGCGTATTTCTGATGGTAGTCTGTTAATTGATTGTTCCATGGTTTTGACGAAAGCCAAATTTATGAGCAGGGATAACATTGTGTGCTTCTAGATATGGTATTATTCGAGCATTTTTCGAACAACTTAGACAGACACGATAATAAACTTAATGGTCTGTAGGATGACGGAATTGTGTGGTCTTTTCAGGCTTCGGTATCATAATGATAATAGATTTTGTTTTGCATTTTTTTCGGCTTCATTAAGGCGTTGGTTAGATGACGGCGATCTGTTGGTTTGCCAAGCACGTCGCAGGCACTTATTATATTGCGGGGAATGTTTATTGTCACCGCAACTCTCCAGGGGTGTGTTGGCCAGTATGTGGGGCTGCGGGGGCAGACAATCAAATTCGTTGTCTGGTTTATGATTACATTGTATAATTGCCTTCCTTTGGGAGTCGCAAGGCGTGATCCCCATTGCGTGTGCTGGCATTATAGTTCCCTGCATTTGTAGCGCGATCTCCAAGCTTGGTTGTAGAATTCCATGAATTGTTCTTCCAACCTCGGCTTTGGTGAGGTTTCCGTTGCCTGATTGCATCTGATAGACGTGGCTTGCAAGTAATTAATTCCAAACCTTTGGTAAAAGTGGGGCTTAATGCTTTCCCTGAATAGGATCCTGGTGGCCCATACCATCTGGATAGTCCGTGCGGTAGAAAGTGTAGCCTCTTATTTGAAAGTTGTTTTTGTTTGTGAGGTCTCCACCAGTAGCATAATGTCGATATGATTATCATTCAGGAACTGTGTTACTTCAAGGTCATACCGTGAAAAGTCATTCGCGTTCTACATTGTTATTTGTAGATTTGCTGTAACAGCAAGTTCTGGTTTTGGACCAGTGTTTGCATGTTCGTTTTCATGAATGACATGAATTCCATCAAACCTTGTTGCGTGGTGACCATCGTAGACAAAGTTTTTTTTTGTGACTGCATCTGCTGAGCGTTTCCTAGATTAGACTGGAGTGGGTTTCCGTCCCTGATCGAAGGGCATCGGCCCAAATGAGGATATCTCAGCCGTGCCGAAAATACTTCCAGCGTCGTGCGCGAGTAATTGTACGCATTTTGGGTATTCTGATGACGCGATGCTGTCAGTTTTCGCATGCGGTCCTTCATCTCATTGTAGATCGGACAGCCCCTGTAGGTTGCCGTGTGGTTACCTTGGCAGTCAAAGCATTTTTTCTTATTGGGGTCTTTTTTGTTGGCAGGGCAGTTAGCCGAATTGTGGAAGTCTCCACAAGCTACACAGACTGTTCGAAGTGAACAGTAAGCTCCGGTGTGTCCATTCTCCTGACAATTTGTGCATTGCACTGGGCCGTTCCTTTTATGTGGCTCTTTCATGTTTGTTCTTTCAGGTTATAAATGGGGTGCACCTCTTTTTTCTTGTTGATTATGTTACTGACGTTCTTTGCAGAAAAGCCTTTTTCCTAGAGAGCATCGATAACTTCCTTGGCGGTTACGTCGGGCTCGATTCCTTTTGGTACCACTTGCAGGCCCTTGATGCTTTTAAGTTGGTACGTTTGGTAACTTTTCCTAGCATCCTCTGGGTATTTGGAAACAGCTCGGAAATGTTCTTCAGATTTGGTTTGAAGCTTGGTTTCATGGATATCCCCTTTTGTGACCGGAACAACATAAAAGTTTCCGTCCCCGGTTAGCGCAACAATTTTGTTGACCAGGGCGTTCATGATTTTCTCTTTAATGTAAATTGATGGGGGCTTAGGTTTCGGTTGGGTTTCCTGAGCCTGTTCTGCTTCATTTTCAGCTAGAAGCGCAAATCTATTGCTGTTGGATTTCCGGGTAATTCATTTTATATTTCGACACGTTTTATTTTTGGCTTGCTACCTACCGCGGTATTCTGCGGACTAAGCCCACTCTTAATATGGATGTGCCACTAGTCCGGTCTGTATGTCCGGACCCGCTTGCTGAGTTTTATTTTCTTTTTTATTTGTCGTGGCTTTTGTTGCAGTTGCATTAAGAGCTGCGGTTATAGTCGATTCCGAACTTAAAGCCGGAGCTGGGGTTGCTGTTGGTTTTTTTGACATAGCTGTAGTTGTTGCTTACAAATTTAGTGCGGATGCAGAAGTTTGTTGGTGCGACAGGGATCGATGGAGGCTTATGCATTGTTGACTCCACGCCATTGGAGTAGGGGTAGCCGTAAGTAAGCATGGTGAGCAAGATCGTTCTATCGTGCTATCGACCGACAGTGGGGTCGTTTTTTGCACTTCGTTGGGGGTAATTGACCGCGCTTGATCAGGGCTTACATTATTTTCGGTTGCATTAAAAGAGAAGTACGCGTTGTTTCTCTCGTTTTGCTCACGTAGACGTTTTGTGCAAACGTTGTTTTTAGTAATTGTAGTCGAGGTTGATTTAGTAAGAGTTTTAGGTTTTATGTTATATATTAATTAAATAATTAATCAATATAAACATTAGCGGTTTCATCGCAGTGAGCGTCTTTTCGCGTTATTGCAGATCTATTGAACTAGTCACTGCACGTTTATGATTTTATTGGATTTTTTCCGGAGTACAATTAATGCACGTCTGCGTGCAATGACTGTTGATTGCGTTTTTTCAACCATTAATTTGTTATGAAGATATTTTATATTTTATTTATTTTTTTTATTTTAATTCGTTTTATATATATATATATTTTTTTTTGATCAAACGGGATAAATTTTATTTATTTTCTATCTGTTCGTCTGTAACTTTCGGGGAAAGAATTAAAAAAAAATTATTTCTTTGGTGTTTTTTAACATGTAACCTCCTACGCTTGGAAATAACATTTTTTAATTGGTTTTGAATTTTGAATTAATTTTTATCAAAATCGGACGACTATATCACATTGCTTCCATAGGAACAATCGGAAAATTAGTGGTAAAATAATATGAAAGAATTGTATCTTGGTGTTTTGGTGTTTTTAACATATAAGCTTGGAAATTACATTTTTAATTTGGTTTTGAATTTCGAATTAAATTGTATCAAAATCGGAAGACTATATCATATAGCTATCGTAGGAACGATCGGAAAATTGGTGGGAAAATAATATGAAACAAATTATAGCTTTGGGGCTTTTTGACATATTGGGAATACAACATTTTACATTATTAAGAATTTCGAATTCAATTAAATAAAAATCGGACTACTCTAACAAAAAATGGTCTAAAAAAAAGAATGAAATAATTTTTTTAATATCACTGAAGTCAGCCATAATTCTTAAAAATTTCAAATGGTGTTACTAAAGTTGATTCTTTCTTATATCTGCAAGGGTATACAAACTTCGACTAGCCGAAGCTAACTTCCTATCTTGTTTATATTCCGTTTTATCAACTGAGATGTATGAGCGGATAAACTAATTAAATGTTCTGTGGCTCCACGGTTCCAACAGTGTAATGGTGTAGTGAAGTAATGATTTTGATATATACATTTTTACATCTTCAATTATAGAATATTTTTATTCTGTGCCCATGTTCTTCAGAATAAAATCTTCAAATATAGCTTTTGCTACTGTTTTTGCATTTTAGTTTTGAATTGGTATTGCCAAAAGGTATTTATTCATTTCCTCTTTCAGATTTATGTAGTGGACCGATTATATCCATAAATACCCTGTCAAAAGCCATTTGCGCTGTTTCAGTAATAGTCATAAGAGTCATTGTATGGTTGGTTGATTTTGATTATATATAGATTTATATATTTTTTAAAATAATAATGGCTTTTTATTTTTGCTAATGCTCTTGCTTTGCCTGCATCGTCATGCAAGATAAGTAAGGTAAATTTTCAATTTAAAATTCGCGGACCTAAAGTTGCGGACTAGTTTTTTTTTCGAGAGTTGGCAGGACTGGCGGTAATTTTATGTCAATGTCAGTATCAGTGCTATATTTACGCTTGTGTTTACCAAACGATCAAGAGTACATTAGTGCTCAAAAATCGTCGGTTGACTGTTAGGGACCTTACTGATATGATCGGAATATCAGAAGGATCTATGAAAACCATTTTGAAAGAACATTTGGGCCTACGAAAAGTCAAATCACATTTGGTATCGAAAACGCTCAGTTTCATGTTTCAAAGTTTCAAAGAATGCTTTCTGACTATCAGGACAAGCTCAAATGCATAATCTTAGGCGATGAGACTTGGATTTAAGCTTACGACCCTGAAACCACTGACCAATCAAGTGAATATCGTGCTAAAGGCGAGGCCAGATCAAATCGTAAAACTCGTTTGAAAATCAAGGTTACAATAACAGTTTTCTTCGATTTTCGTTGTGTAGTGCCCTATGAATTTCTTCCACCTGGCCAAACTGTTATTAAGGAATATTATTTGAGCGTTATACGTCTATTTCGCCAAGAATTCAACGCATATCGTTCCGCAACACCGTATTCTCCTGATTTGGCTCCGTGTGACTTCTGGATATTCCCAAACCTCAAGAGACCACTCTGGGGAACGCGTTTCGAGTCGATTAAAGAAATAAAAGCGCAATCGACGAGGGCGCTCATGGCTACACCGGAAAAAGACTATTTGGCCTGCTTCGAGGATTTGAAAAAACGTTGGCATAAGTGTATTTTATCGGGAGGGCATTACTTTGAAGGGGATAGAATTGATTCAGAATAATAAATAAAGGCTTTTCACCTTACAAACAAATTCACCTTACTTTTTGTCCACAGTAGTATTATAAAAGTGTTGGGTTTATTAGTTCCGATTTAAGATGTTCAAAGGCGTTATGGCATTCATTTGTCCATTAGAATTTTACTTATTTCTTACATTATCTTGATACGTGAACTTTGTAAACCTTCTGTAATAATTACAAAATCCAACAAATCTTTTAGTGCTGTACGCATCATGTGGGACTGAATAATTTTGATCATTTTTTGTCGGCGGGCAAGATTCCTTTATATGTGCATTTATGTCCTAAAAAAGTGAGTTCATGAATAAAAAATGAAAATTTTTCGGTTGTTACTTAAGGTTAAGTTGAGCATATGTTTTTGGAGCAACCAATGACTATAAGTCATCCGTACAAAGAATGCCTGTAAAGGTTCTAATCTAGAGAAAGCTATAATCATCAATATCTAAAAAGAATTCGGAGCTATTTTTAAGCCTAATTGAATAGAACGTTATATCTCCTGAACTTTGTTCGAGTTCAATTTGATGAAAACCTGACATTAAATTAAGGCACGAAAAATATTATGCTGTATCTAGTTGATCTAAAAATCATCAATTCTAGGAAGTGAAAATTTATGAGACAAAAGTTTTTTATTAATCGGACGATAGTCAATTACTAATCGCAATTTTGTCTTTTCCGAATTTGGAAGTGACTTATGGGCTACTAATAAAAGTGGGCTATTATAAGTTGATACAGAGGGTTCCACTTTTTGCCGTTAATGAGCTTTTGAACTTGCTTTAGAATTTCGTCTTTTTGACTTTGAGGTTTCTAAAATTATACTTTTTTTTTCTTTTTTAAAAATTAATCGTAGTAATCGATTCGGTTTCTATACCTCATACATCGCCATATTGAGCGCATAATGTTGTTAATTGTTTATTAAATTGTGGCAGAAGTCTTTGTCTTCCTTTAACTACATCGTAGTTTAAAAGTGATTCATGTTTTATGTGGATTATCTTGACTATCTATATGTATTTGTTGTATTTAGTAGTCTTATGAATGCATTTTGTACTCTTGCTGTGGTATTTGCTATATAAATTTCAGAATTTCTTGATTCGGAATCAATACTCTGTCTTATACAGAATTTATTTCAATTTTTCGAAGAACTTCGGATCTTGATGAGCAATCAGTTTTATAAGTATTAAAATTGTTGGACAGAACTTCAGAGTCTGATATCTCCGGATTCAGCCAAGTCTCATTAAAGGCCGGAATGTCATCAGAGAAAGAGGAGTGATCATAAAGATTAGGTAGCTTCATATTAAGTCCCTTAAAATTTTAATAACCAGTTTTTTGGCACATGTACTGCCGTTGAAGGCCTATTATTAGTTCTCTGTCTGTTGGGAAAAGATTCTTTAATTACCAATTCATCATTAAGCCAACAACTTTTAGAATTTACTAAATTAAATATTACAAAAAGAGCAGATATTTTAAAAGATTTTCTACTTCGGGGGTTAGACGGTACACAAATAATTGCTTCCTATAAGGAACAAGAGAGAGTCTCTTTCCTTCCCTACCAACAATCTGAACATCGTTCGCCAGACGTCACCTGTAGGCACAGAAGGCTCTGTAGTTTTTGAACCCTTAGGCTGACTAGCAAAAACGGGGACTCATACGGAGCTTTTGGTTCCTTTGGTGGGGTGTCACCGCCGGTGGATGCCGACATAGCTGCCGTTACCGATTGGGTAAAATTATTTGAAACTGAATTGGGATTCGGGCCTGATGCCTTTGTTCCCACACATATTTGAGGAGCGGTCTTCTTGCGATTAGGTGACCCAACTAAAATGAACGCATGAGGCACAAGTCCACGAAAAACACGCAAATCGATTTAATCTTTTACCCTGCCAACAATTTGACTCTGGGATCAAATGAAATAAAACTTAAGACGCACAAATGGCAATAGCGATAAGCGTGGCTTGAGAAATACAAACAATTTTTACACGTCAACAGAACGACAAGAATCGGGAGAAAGATTACCTTTCGATTGATGTATTATTTCTTTATATATTACCTATCAAAAAATGTATTAAATTAAACAAGGAAGAACGCCATAGTCAAGTATCTCGACTATCAGATACCTGTTACTCAGCTTAAAAGAGCAAAAGAGAAATGGAGGTATATAAGCAGCGAAGCGATATTGTGTAGTGAAATTTATAAGCTATTTCAATATATGGTAATGTGGGCGGCAGACAGATTTAAGAATTTTGGGCATTTTGCAAGGTGAATGAGATATTGATAAGACTAATACATTAAAAAAAAACAATTTTTCTAGCATGAAAACTGTAGCCGTCATAGTTTTGAGCGGTGTGTGTGCGGTTTGTGGGCGTTAGAGTGAGCGAGGCTCAAACAAAAGGTATTAACGAGACCAACGTGTTTCAGCTAAAATTTATTATCTAGCACTAAAGCTGTAGGCGCTACGGACTTTCGCGAATCCTGGGCAGGAAGATTTTGACTTTATGGGGTTGGAAAAGCTTTCTTCTGCCTGTTACATACTTTCCGACGAATCTCTATTTAACAATTGCAACAAAGTGTACTGAAGTTAAAATCACGGTAACGGCAGACCACTTAGTGACGAAGAGCACCAGGAGGTGTGCGAAGGCGAGTTCTATATATACACGAAGAAATGATAATGTATTATGCGCTTTATTTAAATTAAACAACTAAGAAAGTTTATAGCTGTTTTCTCGCCAAACTACAAATTTTTCCCAAAAAGTGGTAGAAGTAAAGTTTCTTGTAAGATACTATTTAACATCATCTTAAATTTCCAGGACCTTCAAATAGAGTTTGGATACGCAAAAAAAAGTCTATGCTCAGGCAGTGTAAGATGCTCTGGGCTGGTAAATGTGGCCATTTTTGTTGATTAATAACTTTGAAATGAAAAGTGTGTCGTATGTCAAAAGTTGAGAAGTCTCACGATCATACACCTCGAAATTTTATTAGAAATCGTTAAAGCCAATTTTGAGAAATCAGAAAAAAGTCTAAAAAAAAATCTATTTAAAGAAACCGTTTGCTCATAATTTTAATGCGGTAGTATTTAGACAAATAATTTTTAAGAGTATTTATTAAGTAGATCGCACAATACATTTTCGTCACAAAAGTTTATATCAGAACTTTCATTTGTTGATGGTGCAATAAATATATAAATAATAATAATAAAATAATAATAAAAGTGTTGGGTTTATTAGTGCCGATTTAAGATGTTCAAAGGCGTTATGGCATTCATTTGTCCATTAGAATTTTACTTATTTCTTACATTATCTTGATACGTGAACTTTGTAAACCTTCTGTAATAATTACAAAATCCAACAAATCTTTTAGTGCTGTACGCATCATGTGGGACTGAATAATTTTGATCATTTTTTGTCGACGGGCAAGATTCCTTTATATGTGCATTTATGTCCTAAAAAAGTGAGTTAATGAATAAAAAATGAAAATTTTTCGGTATGTTACTTAAGGTTAAGTTGAGCATATGTTTTTGGAGCAACCAATGACTATAAGTCATCCGTACAAAGAATGCCTGTAAAGGTTCTAATCTAGAGATTACCTAATGGTAATCGAGTGAAGCGATATAAACCATTGCTTGTTGAAAAGGACGATATATCTCGTGAACTTCAATTCAAATAAGTTCGGGATCCCATCAGGTCCCGGTGCCTTGTCGTCCTTTATTGTTTTCAGAACCTCGAGGACTTCTTAAGAACTTGTGAGCTTTATGCTCCTCGTGTCCACGATCTGTGTCATACGCGCCATACTCTCTTGCTCAAGGAGCTTATATGCGAATCCCCAAGGGTTGGAGTCTATTTCTTCGCGTATATTATTAAAGTACTTGCGTTTGCTTTCTTTTATGGATTTTTCCAGGGCTCGTCTTTTTTTCCTGTATATCTGGAGTGCCCTGAATTCAAGTCTTCCTTTTGAGCGTTGGTATGCGCGTCTTGCTCTATGGCATTCTTTAGTGGCTTCCGCAGTGGATTGGTCCCACCAGTATACAGGTCTTCTCCTTGATGGGGTTTTCCCCTTCCTCTGCATAGATGCATCACAGGCTACTTTGATGTAATCTGCGATGCGGTTTGCCCTTTCGTCAGCTGATCCGCTTGTAGAGAGGTCCTCGAACAACATCTGCACCATCTCCACGTCAAGCTTTTCTCTTTTGTGGGCCATTTGTGGACATAATCGTGCAAATTATTGCTGCATGATCATTACCCATATAGGCGTCACTAACCTCCCAGCTGAAACCCGACGCCAATGCAGCGCTCTAAAGAAAGTCGAGTTTGTTCCAGAGTTCAGTAGTACTAGTTCAAGTGCGACGAAGCCCTTCCCCGGAGTTTTTATTTCTATATTGCTTGGTTATGAGTGCCATGTCTACGTTTTGCTCGATGACATTTTGCTCCATCAACGATTGTGCAACCTTGCAGTGGTTTAGGTTTATCTGAAGAATCTTCATTAACCCCTAAGCCCTTGCAAAGCCGTCCTGAAGTACGGAGATTTTCCACTCATTGTTGGGTGGTCACAGTCTTTCTCCTTTGCTTTGCAGCCTATGGCTTGGTGCTCCTTCGCTCCGCAGTTGTAGCAGCATTTAGAGCAGTCCTCCTGGGATCTGCAGTTCCCTGCTATATGGTTGAGCTCCATACACTTAAAGCACCTTTTGGGTGTTATCCTTGACCGGATTCTGCATCAGGTCCATCCCAACCTTCCTACTCTTAGTGTGGAGGTTTTGTACCCTTTAACGCCGCCCTTAGTCCTACCACCACAGATTCTGGCAGTTCCACATCAAACTGGGATTTAACCGCCTAAATGACATCCGTTTTGTCAGTGGTGTCGTCGATGTCTTTCACCTCGATCAGCGTTGTCTCAGTCAGCGCTCTGACGTCGACATTGCTGCCCAGGACCGCTTTCATTTTGGCCTAAAGCTCTGCAGTTTTTGGGTCGAAGACCTTATTTAGGAGGATTAGCAGTTCCCCCTTGGCTGTTCCCCTGACGGCCTGTACGGCTGGACCTTCAGCTGCGGTTCTGCCTTGACCTTTTTAAGGATATCCGCGTAGGACCCTCCAGTGGAGGTTGCGCACGTTGGGCTTCCTTGCCTTCTACTCTATCTTTTTCCACTCCTGTGAAGGTTTTTAAGGGCTTACTGGTGCTCTCGGTCCCAGCATGTTTGACCCTATTTCTCCCTTGGCTTGCTTTGCTTGCCGGCGCCTTATGCATCGCCTTTTTTGCTGGCAGTTTTCCCAGTTTCTTTACCCCTGGGTCGCCGCTGGCGAGCACTTCTGCCCAGGTTTTTTTTTTTAGCAATCACCTTAGCTCTTACTTGTTCTTCAATTAAACCATGCACAGCCGACAGGACTTTTCTCTGGAGATAGTCAATTTCATCGACCGCATAGGGTTTGCGATGGAGCGCTCTTAAATCCCCTTGCTCTTCATCATCATTTTTTAGGCTGCCTTTTTTTACTGTTGGGGTGGGTGCCAATCTGCTTGCCCCTGCCCTCCGCCCATTTTTCTTGCGATCTCACCATTACGCTATTTTTTTTTTTAATGGCCCACTCAAGTAGACTGGACAGTGGCGTATGAAAACCGTCCGCATAAGCCGGCGCCGCCAGTTCTTTGCTTGCCGGCGTACCACCGCACACCACAAGCCCAACTGGCTTGCGCCAGGGTGTTGTGCCCCCGGTCCCCAACCCGCCATATCCCCGCCTGGGGAATTACTGGCACAAAGATTGATCATTTACCCGCAGTGACCTGCTTCTTTTCGATCGGACTTTGCTATTGGTGCTTAATTAATTAATAGAAAAGGAATTAATCTTAGTGGTCTCTGGGATATAACTTACGTTAGGGATATAACTTAGTAGGAGGATTTCTCAACGGTGAAAACGTCAGTAAAATAGTTGTCAAGTCCCAGATCATAATTAAGGGACCTATGTGTCATCTGATTCAAATTTCTCCGTTTTTAAATGAGTCCTATAGGTTTCGTTCATATGAACTAAAACACTTTTCGCCCATTGCGACCATTGTGAAGGATCGCCCAACTGAAGCCTTTCTCCGAAGGTCTTGTTTGCTTGGCAGCGATTTCCATGTATAGTTTATGGCTAGTTTTGCATCTCGAAGTTTTTCCAGTAAATGGTTGTTAAACCGACCGTTGTGGTAAATCCAGACTCCCAGATATTTTTTTCGACTTGACAGTTTCTAGCTCGTTCGACCCTAAATTTCATTTTTCGTTATGTGCTAGTTTTCTCCAATGCCTCTTAAAAATCAGAACTGTTGACTTCTCGGTGTTTACTAACAATCCCCATAACAAGCAGTATTTGAGCAGAGCATTAATCATTGTTTGCAGTTCAACGGGGGATTCGGCGAGGATCACAATGTCATCTGCATACAGCAGAGCCTTGATCTCGCATCCGCATGTTTGAATACCGCAAGGCAGGCTATCCGTTATGTCTTTAAAAAAAAGGAAAACAGGAGGGGTTCAGTAGACATCCTTGCTTTACTTCAGCTTCCGTGGTAAACCACTCCGATAGTTGTTCTCTGTCCCATACTGCCACTAGGTTGTCCGTGTACAAGCTTTGTAGGACGTTTAAAAAAGTCGTTGATATGCCGATATTGCTGAGCTTGTAAATTAGTGTTCTTCTGTCTATAGAATCAAAGGCAGCTCTGAAATCTACAATGAATGCGTATAACTTCTTCCCGCTGTCTATATATGACCTTGCTATACTTGTAAGACTCAAAATGTTGTCCACTGTCCAATATCATTTTCTAAAGCCGGCTTGGAATTCAGTAAGAATGTTGCAGTTTTTTGTCCAGTTTTTTAGCTAACGCATTTTGAAAAGAAATTCCTCTGTAATAAGATGTCACTTTCGGATCGCTTTTTTTAAAGATGGAAAAAATTATAACTTTTGAAAAGCTCTTGGGGCTCTTTCCGATCCCAAGAACTTGTTGAAAGCGGCTACAAGGCTGGCTTTAAATTGAGGAATAGCATACTTTAAGAATTCAGATGGTATCCTGTCAGGCCCGAGTGCTTTTATTTCTTCCACTTCTAGTCCTGTCACTCATCCATCTAAAATGGGATTTTTTACACACGGCATTTCCAATTGCAGCGTTAGCTTCCAGTCTGGAAAGATCACGGAAATTTTTTCCTAGATCATCTGTACTGAGTTCCATTGCTTTTACAAATGAGTTTCCTAATAGTACTCCAATATGCCCTGCTATCTGTTATGGAATCCAATGATCTTCCAGGGTAATGAAAAATTGCGTCCGAGCAATTTGAAAAGTTAGTTTGTATGCGGCGTTTGCTTCGCGATACGTTGCCACTGCACTTGCTGCGTTTGTTGATTTGGCCTGCCTTAGCCAATTGAAAGAAAGTATTCGAGCTGCCTCACGCTGCTCTGTGTACCACTCCTGCTTAAAGTGTTTGGGCTTTCTTCGTCCGCGATTGTTAACGGCTTTGGTAATGCACTCCGTAAGAAATCCGTCAATTCCGTCAGGGGTTATCAAATCTGTCAGTCGATTTGTTGCCAGGTTTCGGTCCAACTTTTTCTTATAGTTTTCGCTATCTCGATTTCGCCAAATCAAACTTCAAGCGGCTCTGTGCTTGCGTTCGATATTTAGGATAAAAAGATGGTCACTTGGAAGTCCTTGAAAGTTTCTATCCATGTATCCGCGTGTCATACATAGGTCGATTGTGGACCGAGCTTCACCTCTCATAAAATATAATCGCCCAAAGGATCGCTTTGTCTTTGGCATTAGGGGCTTCATTGAGGGAGCTTGTGACTAACTTTTGTTCAATTCCAAGAAGTTGAGCTTCTCCCAGCCTTGCGTTACAATCTCCTATAATCAGTGGACTTTCATTTAGTCTAGCGTGTTTTAAAACCTCTCTTCGACAGCATCCAATTTTGCTTCAAGGAATGTTTCGGATAGAATGAAAATTAGAAGAGACGAAATGTACTTAAAGAAATCATTATTTAAAAGCTTTTTTGTTAGTCCTGCCACGTTATAGGACAATATTCTGGTCTCCAGTTTCTTTATGGCATCGGCCTCTTTATTCGCATTTACACCTGCAACGTTACTACCTTCAAACAAAGGACTTCATCTACTACATTTTTTTTTTTCTTTTTAGTTTTTTTTACTTATAATTCGGGTTTAGGAACGCATAATTAATGTAATGCCATTTCCAAACTGTTTCCGTATATTTTCTTTAACTTTGTTTCAGCTGGTTTTCCTTGCCACATGAGTACCTTTTTAGTATTAAAGTCAATTTATGTCTACGTTGATACTGTCGTTTTGGACTTTTTTTTTTGTTTCCCAGCGAAAGGCCTGGAGGAACTTTGGCTCTAGAAATTCCATTTTATTCCCCTGTTTTCCACTGTGAAATTCTTGTCAAGGAACACCTGACATCCACGGAATTTATGGCCATTCTTCAAAATATTCTCCCCTTCTCCTTGCGATTCACATTCCACTGGAACCACCAATTCGCCATCCCGCTTATTAAGCTTTCGCACTCTTTAATTGTAGTTTCTCTTCAGTCAGAGTTTTGACAGCCAATTTGCAGTTTCTATCCACCTTCAGACCTTTTACACTTACATTTTTTTTCTTTTGTTGTTTTAGCAGCATATTTATAGTTCCCCTATCAGCTTCTCTATCTGATCGAAGGCTTATAACCTCTTCCTTGGGCCGCGTGTTTTTGTCGGTTAGCTAATTGACCTGCAGAGAAATGGCCCCATTATCTCTTTTCAGCCCTTGTTTAAGACCTTCCACATCCGATTTAGTTGGCAGATTTTTTTAATTGACATCGAGCAGCTTCGTCATAGCTGATGTCAAATCCTTTAAGGATGCCCATCCAGTGCACTATGGGAAATTTGATCACTTTTTCTGGCTTTAATTAATAACTTAAAAACAAAGCAATATTTAAAAGTTTTGTTTTTAAAGGAAATAAAAATATAAGTATGGGCGTGGCACCGCCCTTCTTTTAAAGAAATTTTTTTCTTTTAACTAAAAAAAAAAAAAACATTTTCTTTTTTTTTATACAAAGACCGAACCTTTAATAAAAAAATATATTGGTATTTTTTCTCCCATTTTTTAGGAAAAATCGCAATTTTACTTTTTATTGATATTATAATTCTTAAAAAATACTAAAATCCTTTATATCTACGTTAAGTGAAATGATGTTTTAAAATATTTTTAAAATAATTAATAATTAATAAGAAAGAAAGTTGCGTACTGTTTATGTTTTAAGCTAACGTTGGAAATGAAACTTACCAGACAAAAATGCGGGAAATATACAGTAATAGGTAAGGGTCTTAAAAGCCAAATTTTAGAGAAAGCGCGCAAAAGTGCACTCTTATACTAACTGAGCCTAATGAGAATTAAATGCTAAAAAAGGTTTTAGAGGTGGAGGGAGCTGGACTCACTTTGTAGCTCTATTTAAAAATAAAATTTAATTTAAAGATTTAGTTTTTTTTGGTTAGAACTTGCACACGATTATACGAGCACCACAATCGATAAATACAATATCAAGGTCAAATACACAGTTACAATACAAAGTTACAAGCCTTATTAAAAGGCATTTCAAAAACGCAGTCGTTTGCTTAGTTTTACTCTATTTAACGATTTTAACTTTTAAGAATAATTGGTAATTTACTAGAGCTGCCAAAAAAGTGGAAATCTTCCCATAGTGCAGTGGTGGCGGCTCCCGATAGGTTCAACGTTCTCGTTGAGTGTTTGACAACTCACTGCGGCTGCGACCACCTGATGGTTACCACCTCTAGCCTTATTTACTTCTTCTCACGCCGGTTCAACTCGTTCCGGCTTTCTTGACTTTTCCGGGTTTTCCACAACTTTCGCCGAAAAAATGAGTGAAAACTGAACTCAAAACTAAATGCTGGTTCTCGTGAGGTACGCTGGGCCACTGCGGATCCTCCGTGTTTTCTGCGGTCAGTGAGCACAGCGTCGTCGTTTGGCCGTAAGTTAGTGTTTTTATGTTACGGGTGTCTTAAGAAGAGAAACTTCTCGGAGACTGGTTAAAAACTAGACTACATACGTCACGTTCGTCTTCTTATTTATGTATATACTTGTATTAAACATTTTTTTTTTCAATTTTCTGATATATAGGTATATAATTAAAATGTTCCAATATAATAAGATATATAAACTTTTACATGTATCCCTACCTAGGTATAAAAATTAAGACCCGCAGCTAAAAACTGCCTAGTGTACAATTTGTAATAAATAATATGCATTGCAAATGCATAAAGATATATTCAAAAAATTAAAGATGTGCGCTTTTGGAAGCGCTTTCGGTTCACTTTTCCATATTTCGGCTTGGTGGGCCTGACGAGACCGCTGCTGGCTGCACAGGCTATTATGTTGTGCTCTTTTGGAAGCGCTGTCGGCTCTCTTTTCCGTAGTCAGGCTTGGTGCGCTGGACGGAAACGGTGCTGGCTGCACAGGGTATTTTGATTTCCCACGAAGGTTTAAGGGGCGGAATTCAACTCAATCAAGTCTTCTTCTTCTTTGCTGGCTGCACAGGGTATTTTGATTTGCCACGGAGGTCTAAGGGACGGAATGCCACTCACACAGGGGTTTTTCTTTTTTTTTAAATTATTTTTTCTTTTTATTTTTTTATCATATATGTAATTTTTTTTTTTGCACTGTACCGAAGATTGCAGTTTAATATCTGTCACGGTCGCCATTTAGTGAATCATTTTTATATCCACTTTTGTTGTTTTCACGTTCTCCCTATTTTACTTGTGCTTCTTTAACATTGTAGTAACTGAATAAAAGCTGGGGCTGAGCAAATGTATTACGGTGATCTAGAATTAATTAAAAAACATAAACTTAACTTCCCAGGCAAAGGCATGGAAAAGGCAATGGAACGCCCTACCTCGGTTTTTACGAAGAGCGTAATAGGTGAAGCTGAAGCTATGAAGATAACAAGATAATGTAGAGCTGGATAGTGGGGCCCGGGAGTACTTTATTCCATTCTTTTTTTCCGAGCCATCCCACTATTATGCCACAGCATGTTAAGAGTGAAGTTGTTGCTGCTGTAATAGTAAGAGGGAGAAGTTAATCAACTGAAATTCAATTTAAACGATTCAATTGGGGATAAAGCATCTAGACATACATTTTTAGAGCTGCCCTACCGCGACCTCCTAGCGGATTGGACCGAACATATTGACTCCGCTTTTTTTAGAGGATCGACTGTCTCTGACGTGGTCAAGAGGCAGCCTTCCCATTATTTGCGACATAAACCGTGGCTTAGATCCGACACAACAGCACTTCACTTGCGTCGTATAACAATAATGGTATTCGGTGCATAACTTAACAAAACGATTACCTTATGTCTAAATATCGGGAACTTGGTACTGAGTTTTAGAACCAAGTGCACTAGTTGACCGATCACTCGCACCAAGCGTAAGGGTTTCCATGAGATCATATGAATTTTTCTATGTGCACAATTTAATACTACATGTCTATAAATTTTGGTACAGTCTACCGACATTAAGAATACATTAGGCACCGATTATCATAATCCGTGACCAAGGCCGCATGGGCCGTTACGTAATTTGCTTCTGTAATCTGGTAAACCTTTACTGTTTCTAAGACTTCTTTTCTGAACAGAATAAACAAACATATAAAATGTCTTAACCCGGCATAGTTGCCGTCGAGTTTCGGGAGTCTTATTTGTGTGTGTATTAAATAACTCGACACAAATCTCAGCAGTATTAGCAACAGATGGGCGGCCGCTTACCAGGTACGCGGTGAATTCGCCAAATAATAGCGCGGCGAAGAGCGCACAGAGGCCGATTTGACTGTTTTAGCTGCAGATTAGGAATATTTTCCACTGTTAAAATTAATAAAAGTTTTGTTTTTTATAATAACTAATATAATCATATATAAAAAAATATTAAAACCGATAATTTCGATTAACTAGATCAGCTGTTAACGCTCAATGCCAACATCTAGTAGCACACAACGAGCTTATAAAAGCAGATAGTGTAAGCTTTTACAAATCTGGAAAGCGCTGTGCATGTAATGTCGTTTCAATGGTAGACACAGATGAAGACTCATCTAAAAAATAAAAATAAGTCTGGATGCTTCTAAAGAGATGCCAATAATATATACTCCAGATGAGGCTATAGCCCATTTCATTGATGGCGACTAAACAAAAACGTCATACAAACTTTTTCAAGCTGGTGCCAAGACGCGATGGGAGTTGTGGACACGCGACATATCGCCAAAGCTTCATGGATCAACTCCTTCAAATGACAGATAAAATTTGTATTATGCCTTTGCAATTGCCAGAATCCTCGCCCATCATCGACTAGTTGCTGTAGACCTCTTAAAATAATGTTTGCAAAAGAGTATACTGAGTTGGTAAGAGCCGAATTAGAGAACATACAGACGCAAATACGAGATTGAGCAGGTTTCAAGCTAATCACAAATTAGAGGTGACAATGATCAACGGAAAAGTGTTTAGCGCAATTGCTGAATCATCTTCACAAACATGCGGCATTTGAAAGGCTACGTCTAAACTAATGAATGAATGCTATATTAGTTACCGGCTACCGATCGAAAAGAGGCAGGTGAGGGGCTCAGATAAAACCATAGTTGATCAACGAAAAACAGCCATTCAAGAAAGATTTAAAATGGCATTATTACTTGATATTCCAATGCCAGGTTCTGACAACACTAACAGTGGTAATACACGTCATTCTGTTTACCCTTGTCTGAGAACGGGGACAGCTCCCTAAGCCCGCACGGCCGACCCCCTAGCAAGTCTGAGTCGTTGCCAAGCAGTCGCCAAGTCAAGGCGTCAGGAACAAGCAGCGAGCAAGGATTTGAGCAAGAAATTCTTAAAAATATAAAATTTTGATTAAATTTAATTCGAAATTCAAAACCAATTAAAAAAATTGTCTATCCAAGCTTAATTAATTTTTTTAAATTTTTTCCCCGATAGTTCCTATGGAAGCTATAAGATATAGTTGTCCGATCCGGCTGGTTCCGTCTTATATACTACCTGCAATAGAAATAAGACTTTTTTTTGGGAAAGCACTTCCCATAAGCACTTTTCGGTATAGCCTTGAGCTCTTCCAGCGATGCAGTCTTTATCTCTTCAATCGTTGCAAATCTCCGTCTTTTCATAGGTCTCTTTAGTTTGGGGAACAAGAAAAAGCAAAGATGAGTGAGCAGGGCCATTATCGTGATGCAAAAGCCATGAATTGTTTTTCCACAATTCTGGACGTTTCTTTCGTATTGCTTCTCGCAAACGGCGCATAACTTCCAGATAATACTGTTTATTGACCGTACGACCATATGGTAAGAACTCCTGATGCACCACGCCACGGTAATCGAAGAATACAGTGATCAAAACTTTGACATTTGATCGAACTTGGCGTGCTTTTTTCGGTCTCGGCTCACCTGGGCTCTTCCATTGTGACGATTGGGCTTTGGTTTCGATATCATAATCATATACCCATGATTCGTCAGCAGTTATGACCCTTTTGAGTAAATCTGGGTCGTCGTTGACGTCATCCAACAGCTCTTGAGCGATGCTCATGCGACGGTTCTTTTGGTCAAAATTCAGCAATTTTGGAACAAACTTCGCTGACACACAGCTCATGCCCAAAGCGTTTGAAAAAATTGCATGGCACGAGCCAAACGATATACCAACATCTTCAGCAACTTCTCTGACAGTGATTCGACGATTTTCCAAAACAATTTTCTTCACTGCTTGAACGTTTTCATCACTTGTTGACGTGCTTGGGTTTCCAGAGCGAGGCTCGTCATTGGCATCTTCCCGGTCATCTTGGAAGAGTTTGTACCACTTGTAAACATTTTTTTACTTAGAATAGTTTCACCGTATGCCACTGTCAACATTTCAAGTGTTTCGGAGCTTTTAATTTTATTTTTTACACAAAATTTGATGCAAATCCTTTGATCCATATTTTTTGATAGCAAAAAGTCGCTGAGCACGCAAAACAACTTGTTACCTTTACGCCTCTCACAACTAAACAAAAAAGGGAATTCAATTGAAACTTGGTACAGATGTTAGGGAAGAGTGTACCAACATAACAAAACAAAAAATCGATAATCGAAAATATGTTGTCCGCGAAATTTGAAAAGTCACCTTACTTTTTGAAGACACCTCGTATGTTATGTTGGCGGCAGACAGATTTAAGAGTTAAAACCGTTTGTGGGCGTTAGAGTGGGCTTGGCACATATTTTTTAGGTAAGTCGATAGGTATAATTGATACAAACACATTTCAGATACAATTTTGTTTCTAACATTAAAACTTTAGCTACCGATTTTCGCGGATTGTGCGCGTGAGAGTTGGGGTGGAACATCGCTGAACTTAGTGATGTAGCTTTCAAAGTTTCCGAGATCTCAGGCGTACAGATGGACATGACTAGATTGACTCCGTTTGTGCTTTCTTCTAACTGACTAGATTGACTCCGTTTGTGCTTTCTTCTAACTGTTTTATACTTTCTGACGAATCCAGTATACCCTTTTACTTTACGAGTAATGGGTATGGCTAGCTATTACGAGAAAAGGTTTGCCAATTTAAATGGTAACTTTTGGTTGGATTATTTGTATTCTGATACATAATACAACTAAATAAAAAAAACATTTTTTCGCAAATATCTAATAAGACATTTTTTAAAAATTTCTGGAGTTAAAATTAAATTTTTTCTATTTCAGAGGCTGAGTAATGATCATATCTGTTATTTCTTGTATCAGATATTGCGAGGAGTGAAGTACATACATTCAGCAAACGTCTTGCATCGGGACCTAAAACCAAGTAATCTACTGCTTAACAAGACTTGCGATTTAAAAGTATGTATATTATTTTATTGGCTGCTCTCAAGAACTACTCGGGTTTCCATATATATATTCTGACCTAATATCGTAAATAATGGTTTTATTGTCTTTTATTGATGCGCTTAAAC
Organism: Drosophila biarmipes; assembly: GCF_025231255.1. Taxonomy (NCBI): domain Eukaryota; kingdom Metazoa; phylum Arthropoda; class Insecta; order Diptera; family Drosophilidae; genus Drosophila; species Drosophila biarmipes. The sequence continues at coordinate 1,005,273 of NW_026114528.1, read as the reverse complement.
CAATTACCAATTTGTGTTTTGATTCGGGTTCATAAGAATAGATTCATTAACTTGTGAAAAATTTTGAAACACCGCGATTATGTTTCCCAAAACTTATTTGCACCGATCCACACTGTCTTTTTTTGAGCGATTGTCAAATTGTCCGATATGAAAACTTTTTAAGGCCAGACTCTTATGTATTATAATGTATGCTGGTGAGGTCAAAAATCACTAAAAACGTGACTAAGTAATATAAAGTACTAATTCTCGAATAATAAAACAAAATCAAATGTATGGGTATAAAATTATCCAATCTGTCTATAGCGTCCAACATATTATTATCTTCGGCGCAATATGATTTACTAGAAAGTGTGCTTGATATTTCGTTATCTCAAATAAACCATGTTAAAAATATGTTAGGATTTTTACTATTTGTGCTTAACTTCCAGTCCAGATAGTGTTAGAAGACCTAGCCTACCCAATCCTTGAGCTGATTATTGACAAGCGGTCAAAATTAAATAAAATATCTGAAAAGTCAGCACAACAAATCCATTTAAGAAAGCTTTAAAAAATTAAATTGGTTCGTAACTTGCTTCGATTGGTCCGATCTTTACTCGTGCACTAATATGACTGAAGCTGTTGTTATATTTTATATTGTATTAGAATTCGCGATGTTTAATTCCCAGGAATATACAAATTATTTAGCTAGACCCACTTATGCTGGATCTAAATTAATTATTTACATTTACAATTACAAAACCAAACAACACAGCGCGACAAACAGATTACCATATGAAATATTTATATGTTCAAGAAGTCGTCCTGAAAGAAAAGAAAATAAATAAAATTGAACAGTTATATAGGAAACGCGATAATAATGGAATATATACGAAATATAAACAAGCACCGTTAGTAAAGTTCAAGAAAACAAATCAATTTAAAAAGACAGGAACTATAAAGTAAATAGATAAACAACTTTTAAAAAGAAACAAATCATAAACACAAAACTCAACAAGATTTTTAACAAAAGAAAATATGATCATAATTCCAGGCAAACGGATTGAAATATCAGACATATAAAAATGAAAACCATAATATTGTCGATCACATACACAGCTGCAATTCATGTGACAGTGGGACAGAGTATTGAAATAAACACCATAAAATCCTAAAAATAATTTAGTGTATTTAAATCCGCTTAAATAGGTATAACAAGGAATTTCAATTATCACTATTTAGGCATAAACATAACTTAGAGTGAACATTTAAAAAACAATTTAATGACTTTTAATGATGCCAATAAATTTAATGAAATTGTGCAAATCAAATACTAACCATAATAACCTAAAAGAGAAATAATCGGAATTAAAATTATGAGGATAGTATGAGTGGTTTAATGGGAACATTTGATCAATAAGTCAAATAGAAACTAACGGAAGTAAAGTGTTTAGGGTAGTAAAAGTGCTTTAGTTAATATCTATATACATTTATTCCGAACATAAGATCTTAAAAAAGAATTATTACTTAAAAACAAACCTTTCAGAGAAGAGATTATTGATTCCATTTTTATTAGAATAGAGGTTATAAGCAACCTTAAAGAAGCCGAAAAAATTTAACAACAATATTAAATATATAACAACAATATTTGCATAAGAATATAGTGACCGCGTTCAGCAAAACAACATTATACTTGATATTCGGAAATAATATTCGGAAATATTTTTTTTTTTAATTATACTTTGGTGCTCTGTATCATGTAACCTCCAACGCTTGGAAATACCGCTATTTAACTAATTCTAAATTTCGAATTTAAATTTATCAAAATCGGTTGAGTATGTCATAGGAAGGATCGGAAAATTTGGTAGGAAAATAATATGAAACAAATTATAGCTTCGGTGTTTTTTGACATATTATCTTATACTATAGGGAATTTAATTTTTGGTACGGTTCCTGACCCTTATAGTAGTAGTAGTTCTCCAGTTACGGGTGTACAAAGTATAGCTATTTATAGCTGTTTTTTCTCCAAACTACCTAGTTTTTTCAAAAGTAGTAGAACTAATGTTTCTTATATTGATGTGGTTAGCACCACTCCTTTTCAATAAAAAGACGATAGAACACATTTTACAAAAACAAAATGTTGTGGTTGCAAGCAGAAAAAAAAGGGTGTAAGCAAAAGGGGAAAGGTAATTATTATATTCCAGTTAAAATATGCGATATTGAACTACAGGAACAAATGCGATTATATAAAAACCAATTGTTAAATAAATTAAGTCGATATGAATATGGTGTAAAAGCTTATTGTAAGGGGGAAAGGGAAAACAAATAAAAACGAACAAGAAGAATGTAAAAAGTATAGAATGTTTAATTATTTAGTAGATCATATACTACATTTTCGTCACAGAAGTTGATTTCAGAACTTTGATTGTTGAAGGTGCGGTCGTCACTATATTTTACCTCGTTATTTTACCTCGTTAAGAAGTGTTTTTGAATATTTTTGGTTTTTTTTAAGTAATTTTAATTAAATTTAATATAAATCGTATGATTCTTTACATTTAGCTGTCAAAAAAACGGTAAAAGAAATATTTAAATAACTATTTTTAAAAAATGTCGCTTTGTTGGTTTTTTGTTTTAATAATTATTTCTTATAACTGCAAGGGTATCCAAACTTTGGCTTGCATAAGTTAACTTTCTTTCTTGTATTGAATATTTTTATATTATATAACATATTTAAATTGAAATCGGACGATCGTTTTCAACTTCTTAAAGTCACTTATAAGTAACTGCAGCGACAAAAAATGCTTGCAATGCTATTAGGAAATAATCTCTGACTTTGGTGTTTTTTACTTTCTAATGATCCGGTTTTTGGGTATTGCATATCTTTTAAAGCGTATATTCTAGCTTTAAAACGATAGATCAATCAATTGGTATTGATTAAATTAAACAAATTTTTTGAAATGTATATTTTGGCATTAATACTATAGACGTTAGGGTGGGCCACCCTTCTGAAATAGTCTTAGGGGTTCCGCGAATTTAGGACTCTGCAAGCAATTCCAAACATACTGGCTTTTATAGATAGACGGACATACTAGCAAGCACACTAGATCGATTGGGACATGATCCAGATCAAAAATATATATAATTTCTAGGGTCGGAAACGCTTCCTTCTATCTATTAAATATTTTCCAAGACATATAAAAAAACCCTTTTTAAGGGGTATAAAAATAGCTTTTAGGGCATAGCTTCACTTATTCAACTTAAAAGAAAGGTTATTGTTAAGATAATTAAATATGTTGGTCTAATCGATTTCGTCAATTTGTTTTTTGTGTACAAGTTTTGCAGTACTGCCCAAAACCTCGAACTAAAAAATATTGCAGGTGGACGTCGGTGCGGACTGTCAAACAAAATAAACTATGTTGACTATTTTTCTGAAGTCATTTGAATGGCAGGGCGGAAGTAATTAGTAAAAGGGTCAAAATCAGCGAAGAGGACCACCCCTGTTCCGAAAGTCCGATTTTCATCGAACATTTTTGCTTTTGCAGTTTAATAACGACAAAATAAGATCTTCATTTAAAGGGTTTTGCGAAACAGCATAGCTAGGTGGCTCGCGAGTTGTTCCAATGTCCAAAGAACTTTGGATGCTATGCGCGGCCTTTTCAGTTCTTATATAGAAAACCGCTGTAAGCGCTCCGTAAATTTATATCGGTTACCGGGCCTGACCTAGAGCAACTTTGCGAAAAAGTGACAAAAAATGCCATATTGTAACCCCTATAATTCCGGTAAAACTCAAAATTTTGAATAACCGTTCAAATGAAGATTTTGTTTCGTCGTTACGAACTGGAAATAAGAAGATTTTAACTCAAAACATCTTTCACTTCGGACCATTTTATATTATTCATTATTGATCTTAATGCATTCCAAACTTGGATAACTAATAAAACTTAAAGGGCTAGAAATGCAATATAATTAACTTATTTCCCGTAAACCCCTGATATATCGATACACTTGGTGCAATGATAATAAATAAGACTTAAATGGCTATAAATGCAATGTAACCAACAAATATTCTGTCAAGCTCTAATACAATCCAAGTGATTATGTATTGATGACCTTCTTGTCTATATGAATCCCAAACATAAATTTTCTGACCACACAACTAACATTGTGAAAAAATTTAATGTATGCCCATATGCGTTCTTATCACATAGCACGCTGTCGCTGACAAAGGCAATGCCCTATGTATATTATTGGCATAACAACAATGTGTTGTGACTTCGGCTAACAAAGTGTTGCCGCTCAATATTTATGTTATGTGATAAAAACGCATATGGGCATACATCTTTTGAAAATACACATAGAGCCATAGGTAATATATATAAAAGAGATCAGCAATTAATATCTACAACCCCTGTTAGTATATACGAGTTAAATATCCTTTATATAGATACATTTAACTGTCATGCCTCACCATTGTTTCACTGCCTTTGCAACACAAAAAGGAATAGCACTAACGACCATTCCGGGTGTTCAAGTCAGATCAAGAATAGACGAGCATCTAATCTTAGGTAGAGCAATTGTTATGATGGAATCTAAGAAATAATTCATTTCCTTGACATAATGCAATGGAATGAATTACCAAAGAATTATCAAACATTTAAGAAGAATTCGACAATTCGTATAAGTCATTAACCCAGAATAGCCCGATACAGAAACCACTGTTAAAAAACACGTAGAAATATTAGTTAAATGCTTTAATGATGCACGAATACTAATATATGAACACAGAGATAAGTTTAATCAAGATCATTGGTCTCAAGGATCAAAGTTTTTGACCAGACTAAGATCAAATTTGACAACTATTAGAGAAAAGTTCAAGCTCGATATATCATTACCTAATCTTCTTAATTCTGGTGAAAAAACAGAATCAAAAAAGTTATTAATATCAACCAAAAGGATTTGGAGGAGGAAGAAATAAATAATCTCCCTATCCAGCTATATTAATGTCTGATTTGGACAATTCTACAGATTCAGACACTAGCTCGAGCACAGTTGAAGAACAATTTATTACAATGGCACAGTCAAATACTGATTTTATCAACACTGCATCACTGCTTATACCAGTATTTAATGGAAAAGCTGAAAACTTAAACTTAGTTTCTCGATGCATTGAAAATTATAGAATCAATAAAAGGCGAACACGAAGAATTAGCTATTTCAATAATAAAAACAAAGCTGAAAGGTGGCTCAAGAAACCTGGTCAGAAATAAAAAAAAACTATATCATTTCTGTACTAAAAAGACGAAACTGAAGAATTACTATCAGCCAAACTGATGAATCTACAGCAACGAAACAAAACTGCTAAGCAATACACGTCAAAGGTTGAGCAGATGACATATCCAAGTTCGTAAATAGTTGCACGGAAGCAACTGGACAACCAAATACTGTCCTTTATTATAAAAATTATCCTCAGCGTGGTGGCAACCGCGGACATGGAAATTTCAGAGGTAACTTTTATGGTCGTAATAATAATTATAGCAACTACAACAGTTTCAATTATTATAATAATGCAAGAGGTCAATACAGAGGAAACAATCGAGGGCGTGGTAACTCAAACCGAGGCCACAATAGCAATAACACCAATAACCATGTGAGAACCCAAAGTACATCGGAAAACTCTCAAGACCCTTTCAGTACCCAACAGTAGAAAATGTAATGGTTCATGCAATTAATCTCAGTCAGAATATATTTGTTACTTTTAGTAACGCAGGAAAAGAAATGGTGTTTTTAGAACACACGGGTGCAGACATTTCAATAATCAAAGAAAATTCTGATGTCAATCATGACATAAACGTTAACTATATAATAGATATAAAAGGAATAAGTATGGAGGTTACAAAATCAAAAGGGTTAAGCTCTATTGAGATACAGACAACTAAATATATAATACGACACGACTTTCATATCGTGGATTTACATTTTGCTATTCCATGCGATGGCATATTAGGAATCGACTTCATAAAGAAGTACAACTGTCAATTAGACTTTAAGTCACCTGAAGATTGGCTTATAATCAGACCCGATAACCTTAAATTTCCAATTTATGTGCCAATAATAGAATCCCACACTTCGCTTACACATAAAGCTAGGTCACCAGTGGGTCAAGCATACGCCATACAACTCAATACTTCTGCCAGCAAGATCCCAAGTTATTTGAAAAACTCAATTAAATTCCCAAGAAGACAGTGTATTGATTCCAAACCAAGAAATTAAAAATGGTATTTACGTAGCTAGTACAACAGAAAATGCATTCATAAGATTACTTAATACAGATCAAGTAGTCAGTACATCAACTTTCCTTCACAATTTAAGTCACGGCTCTCAAGCTTATGCACCAAATACAGTGAAATATTCAGATTGCAAACAGAACCAATCAGTACAAATGATTTCTACTACAAGAAACTAAGATTATAGTATGATGAAGGATTCCACCAAATTAAACTCGAAAAAAGTTCACGAGATAACCTAATTTTCAACGAGCAATGGCTCGTATCGTTTCACGCGATTACCTTTCGGTTTAGAAATAGAGCCTAATTCATTTCAAAAGATGATGACTATTGCATTCTCTGGATTAGCACCTTATAGTTATAGGTTGTTCCAAGAAACATATGCTTAAAACTTAACAGATATTTTTGGGAAATGCAGGGAATACAACCAAAAGTTGATGACTTAATATTTATAGGTTGTTCCGAGAAACATAGGCTTAAAAATTTAACAGATGTTTTTGAGAAATGCAGGGAATTCAACCTAAAATTACATCCAAAAAATGTTCGTTTTTTATGCATGAGCTGAGTTTTCTTGATCATAAATGTACAGATAAAGGGATACTACCAGATGACAAGAAATATGACGTCATCATGATTTACCCAGTGCCGCCCAATGCGGACTGCGCTAGACGTTTTGTAGCCTTTTGCAATTATTATAGACAATTCATTGAAAACTTCGCCGAATATTCCCGGTACATTATGAAAAAAGAATGTTCCCATTAAATGGACAGTTGAATGCCAAGACGCATTCCAATATGCAACAAGAAAGGAAGTTAAGTTGTATACTCTTGCAGTTATAAAAAATAATCAATAACTTTAATAAATTGAATTCGAAATTCTTAAAAATATAAAAATTTATATTCCCAATATTATAAGATAATATGTCAAAAAGCACGAAACCTATAATTTGTTTCACATTATTTCCCACCAATTATCCGATCGTTTCTATGACAGCTATATGATATAGTCGTCCGATTTTAATAAAATTTAATTCGAAATTCAGAACTAATTAAAAAATCTTATTTTCAAGCTTAGAAAGTTATATGTTAAAAAACACAAATAATATAATTTTTATTTCATGTTTTCCTACTAATTTTCCTATCTTTCCTATGGCAGCTATGTGATATAGTCGTCCGATTTTGACAACATTTAATTAATCGAAATTCAAAACAAAATAAAAAATGTTATTTTCAAGCGTAGGAGGTTATAAGTTAAAAAACACCGAAGTTATAATTTTTGAATATTGTTTTACCATTAATTTTCCGATTGTTCCTATAGGAGCTATATGATATAGTCCTTCGATTTTGATTAAATTTAATTCGAAATTCAGAACTTATTTAAAAATGTTATATCCAAGCTTAGAAAGGTGTAAGTTAAAAAAACACCAAAGAAATAATTTTTTTTAAATTTTTTCACCGATAGTTCCTATGGGAACTATAAGATATAACCAAGGTAACCAGTTCTTTTGTGCAGAACTTGTGTTCTTTATTCGCTGAATGACAAAACTGAACTGGGCTTAAGGCTAACAAAAATTGGATATCATAGCGGCCACGCAAATATGCAGTGTTAGCCGGCTATGCATGGGCATCCGGACAGACGCTGTGTCAGCAGTTTGGGCGGAGCGTGCTGTCGAACGATCGGTCATTGCCGTCGCTCGGTTAACTTAGTTAACTTGCATGCGCATATTTATTTAAACGGTCAGAATGGAAACCATGCTGACTCGGCTCTAAGCGCGGTATGCTAAGAGTGCAAATCATATTACGTTTGCACTTGAAATGGTTGTGGGCACTTGGCACGCTGTCTATATTATCGGCATAACAACAAAGTGTTGTGACTTATGTTATGTGATAAGAACGTATATTCTCCCTCTTCCATGAATCTCCATAAAGTTTTTTTTTGTATTTGAGATTGTATTTAGAACGATAAAGAAAATGAAATCATCAATATTATGTATATATCAAAAATATGCATATTTATATATGTTATTATCTATGTATAGCCATACTCAGTGAGAATATGAAATAAAAAGTTTTAGTCTAACCTTATGAACTATCTGTTTTTTGTTTTTGTCATTAACTATTATAACATTATTTCTATCTCCTATTTCCGTTACTTTATACGGACCAGTACATTTATAATCTAACTTATGACCTGTTTTCTCTTCTTATTAATACTTTATTTCTTACTGATATATTGTTTACTTTTTGATCGTATAGTACCTTGTTTTTATGTATGTTTCTTATGCTCCTATCCTAGCTCTTTTATATGCTACTTCTAATCTATATTTACTTTCTTTAGCATAATCATCTATGTTCTATGTTGTTTTTATGCTATCTATGCTATTAAATTGTTTTGGTAAATTACTTGTTTTACCAAATACTAGCTCATGTGGACACCAATTATGTGCCCTAGATTAATTATGTGCCGCGATCCGAATGCGATATCGAAGACGATATTTTTTATCTTCTAGAAGTCACTTAGAAATGACTTCCGCGATAGAAAATGCTTCCAGGGCCGTTACTTAGCTTTTAAATAATAAATGATAAAATGTAAATAAAAATGTTAAGATGACAGGTTTTAAATGGGAGTTCCCTTAATGGAAAAATGAATGATATACATCTGTGTAATGTTATTGCCCGTCAATATTACGGGCACGAACATATGGTTCTTTCACTGCCGTCTAGTGCTCTGGACTGCAGGTCAGTATGGTGAGAGGGGTAATGCAAAGATCGATCTAGACCGATTTTTTTTTTAGCAATTTAAAACTTACATTAACCTAATCGGAATGAGATAAATAATATTGGTATTGAAAAGTATTGGAGAGATAGAGGGGTGACAAATAGGGAAGCCGCGCACTCTGCCGTAAACAGCGCTTAGAATTATTAAATTATTTGAAAGTTTTTATTTTGAAGCGTGGTAGGTTACATGTATATGAAAACTTATATATATATATATGTATATATATATATGTATATATATATGTATATATATATGTATATATATATGTATATATATATGTATATATATATGTATATATATATGTATACATATATGTATATATATATGTATACATATATGTATATATATATGTATATATATATGTATATATATATGTAAATAAGGAAATAACATTTTGTATTTGGTTTTGAATTTCTAATTAAATTTTATCAAAATCGGACGACTATATCATATAGCTGCCATAGGAACGATCGGAAAATTAGTAGGAAAACATGAAATATAAATTATATCTTTTGTGTTTTTTAACATATAACCTTATAGGCTTGAAAATTATTTCTGAATTTCGAATTAAATTTTATTAAAATCGGACGACTATATTTCCTATTACATTTTTTGAAAATTTAAATGAGATTTTTTTAAATTATCAATGCCTATATTTCCACAATCGTTTAATTCGGACCATTAAAAATGTACAAGTAAATAAAGTGTGATATCTTGGGTTCAATCGCGTTGCTGCAGCATATCTACATCTACCTCGCACTACCAGTTATTTGATAATAGACTATATCATTCTTACTTGTTTGTTTTATTTTATAAATAAGTTGAAAAGTTAGTAAGCAACGGCGACTTTCAATGGCTCGTATCGTTTCACGCGATTACCTTTCGGCTTAGAAATAGAGCCTAATTCATTTCAAAAGATGATGACTATTGCATTCTCTGGATTAGCACCTTATAGTTATAGGTTGTTCCAAGAAACATATGCTTAAAACTTAACAGATATTTTTGGGAAATGCAGGGAATACAACCAAAAGTTGATGACTTAATATTTATAGGTTGTTCCGAGAAACATAGGCTTAAAAATTTAACAGATGTTTTTGAGAAATGCAGGGAATTCAACCTAAAATTACATCCAAAAAATGTTCGTTTTTTATGCATGAGCTGAGTTTTCTTGATCATAAATGTACAGATAAAGGGATACTACCAGATGACAAGAAATATGACGTCATCATGATTTACCCAGTGCCGCCCAATGCGGACTGCGCTAGACGTTTTGTAGCCTTTTGCAATTATTATAGACAATTCATTGAAAACTTCGCCGAATATTCCCGGTACATTATGAAAAAAGAATGTTCCCATTAAATGGACAGTTGAATGCCAAGACGCATTCCAATATGCAACAAGAAAGGAAGTTTAGTTGTATACTCTTGCAGTTATAAAAAATAATCAATAACTTTAATAAATTGAATTCGAAATTCTTAAAAATATAAAAATTTATATTCCCAATATTATAAGATAATATGTCAAAAAGCACGAAACCTATAATTTGTTTCACATTATTTCCCACCAATTATCCGATCGTTTCTATGACAGCTATATGATATAGTCGTCCGATTTTAATAAAATTTAATTCGAAATTCAGAACTAATTAAAAAATCTTATTTTCAAGCTTAGAAAGTTATATGTTAAAAAACACAAATAATATAATTTTTATTTCATGTTTTCCTACTAATTTTCCTATCTTTCCTATGGCAGCTATGTGATATAGTCGTCCGATTTTGACAACATTTAATTAATCGAAATTCAAAACAAAATAAAAAATGTTATTTTCAAGCGTAGGAGGTTATAAGTTAAAAAACACCGAAGTTATAATTTTTGAATATTGTTTTACCATTAATTTTCCGATTGTTCCTATAGGAGCTATATGATATAGTCCTTCGATTTTGATTAAATTTAATTCGAAATTCAGAACTTATTTAAAAATGTTATATCCAAGCTTAGAAAGGTGTAAGTTAAAAAAACACCAAAGAAATAATTTTTTTTAAATTTTTTCACCGATAGTTCCTATGGGAACTATAAGATATAACCAAGGTAACCAGTTCTTTTGTGCAGAACTTGTGTTCTTTATTCGCTGAATGACAAAACTGAACTGGGCTTAAGGCTAACAAAAATTGGATATCATAGCGGCCACGCAAATATGCAGTGTTAGCCGGCTATGCATGGGCATCCGGACAGACGCTGTGTCAGCAGTTTGGGCGGAGCGTGCTGTCATAGGAACGATCGGAAAATTAGTAGGAAAACATGAAATATAAATTATATCTTTTGTGTTTTTTAACATATAACCTTATAGGCTTGAAAATTATTTCTGAATTTCGAATTAAATTTTATTAAAATCGGACGACTATATTTCCTATTACATTTTTTGAAAATTTAAATGAGATTTTTTTAAATTATCAATGCCTATATTTCCACAATCGTTTAATTCGGACCATTAAAAATGTACAAGTAAATAAAGTGTGATATCTTGGGTTCAATCGCGTTGCTGCAGCATATCTACATCTACCTCGCACTACCAGTTATTTGATAATAGACTATATCATTCTTTCTTGTTTGTTTTATTTTATAAATAAGTTGAAAAGTTAGTAAGCAACGGCGACTTTCTCAAAAGCTTATCATGTCTGTAGCAGCTAGAGCTACAAAACATAAAACTCAGCTCGGTAAAGTCAGGTTTAGTTCTTCGGGCAGCTTGTAACAACTGCTGCTGTACACTTTTTGTGTGGCGGCAGTGAATGAGCAATACCACATATAGCAGCGCTTTAAAAACAATACAGAATAGGTGTAATTGATAATAATTATTTATTTTGTAGATATGCGACTTTGGACTAGCTCGAATTGCAGACCCCGAACACGACCATACAGGATTTTTAACAGAATACGTTGCTACTCGATGGTATAGGGCACCTGAAATTATGTTGAACTCAAAGGGATACACAAAATCAATTGATATCTGGTCCGTTGGGTGCATTCTGGCTGAAATGTTGAGCAATCGACCAATATTCCCTGGAAAACATTATCTTGATCAACTTAACCATATTCTTGGCGTATTGGGGTCACCATCACGTGAAGACTTGGAGTGTATTATAAATGAAAAGGCAAGTACAAATTTGTATTTATAAACATTTAAATATAAATCTTTGGGCCTTAGGCACGGAACTATTTGGAATCTTTGCCTTTTAAGCCAAATGTACCCTGGACGAGACTTTTTCCAACTGCTGACGCGTTGGCTTTAGACCTTCTAGGAAAAATGTTAACCTTTAACCCGCACAAACGGATTCCCGTCGAGGAAGCTCTGGCACATCCCTATTTGGAGCAGTATTATGACCCTGGAGATGAGGTACTACATATAAAATCCCATTGCGGGTAAACATTTGTTAATGAACGGCAAATGTTTAAATCGATTTTATGAATACTTTTAAAGATAAAGCCTTTGAAAGGTTTTTTAATGAAAGTAACGCAGATAGATCAAGTGCGTTATTATCACGTTTCCCAAAAAATTAAATGCACTATAACTTAACTCAACTGTCAACTCAATTTGGAAAGCTATATGTGGCAAATAATTTCTAAATCATGGCAAATTGGGCAAGGAGGAGATTTTTATTTAGGAAAGCATTCTAAAAATTAATATTATAGTTCTTGACAGTTTTGTATTAAAAAGTTCAAGTTTTAACGCCTGCTTCACATATGTGAATTTGACTTTCATAAATTTTTTGTAGTTCCTAAAAATATTGGAATTTTTTTACGTCGGGTTAAAAGAGTTGAAACATATTTTTTTAAGACCATATATACAAAATTTTTGGTTCGATTGAACTGAAGTTTAGGTAGTATAATCAAGAAATTTTAAACTAAGTAAAAAAACAGTAATCGTTTTTATGTAACTATATGTTACTTCTCGGTTATACCCAAGGCTTGCAAATTCTTTAAGCTTTTGGATTTTCCTTCTGGTGCAATAATCAAATTTTAAAGGTTTAAAATTAAATTTTAGCCTTACTTATAACGATATTTTTGAATTTTTTGAATTTTGGAAAGGCTAAGTAAGGACCATCAGAGTAAAAGTGAAGTACAGCTAGCTTTAGGGCCTATGCCTATATAAAGACATCAAAAAAAATCGATTCGATTAATATTTTTTTTGTCATTAGTTATCCATTATTTCTTTGTTTTTTGAAATGCCCTATAATTAAGAGTATTTAAATAAAAAACTAACATTATCAATGTTGCAATTAAAAGAAAGAAAACAGAAATACCCCTTCGATGGTGTTGTCAATAAGGTATTTCCTGTACTGATGCTAAGGTCAAGCTTTTACTTTAGATGTTTCGTCTTTGCTAGGGAGGTAGCAGACCTCTCAGTATGACTGACATATTGCCATATTATCTAAAATAACAAAAAACTTAAAAGCCGTTAAAAATGCCTGATACTATTAAATAATTATATCTGACAACAATTCCACATTGCCTAAAATAACAAAAATCTTAAAAGCTTTTAAAACAGCCTTACTTGTAAATAAACAGGAGCTTCTTTACCTAAGAGTGTCGTATAGAGTGGGCGTTTGTGCGAATCAAGTGGCACTAATCTGGATCGAGTTTGGGGTGTGCGAGATGTTATTACCCTCTACCTTGGTGACGCGTGTAACATATGATCTGTTACCTCTTGTTAAGACTTTATATGCAATTTTATCTAACACAACTAATGCTCTTTTTTTCAAAAATGTGACCACTATCAGATCATTTACTTGGGGCTCGACTGGGAGTACATGATACTGGTTAAACTTAAATTAAATTTATTCGTTACAATATGTCTTCATGACTCCCGCCGAGATTCTAATTTGATTTAGCTGTATCGAATAGTGAGAGATCTTAAAGCGCACCAACTTAAAGGTAATTTAATTGTACGTCATATATAGGTTCAGATTTCTATACATGGAACCAAGAACCAAGAAGTCCAGCAACTAGCAGGTTGCTGTTGACAAAGATATTTGGCTGGAAGAAACTTTATAAAATTTGACATATTGATTGATGACACCGTGCTCGGATTTTACAAATAAAAGAGCTGACGGAGAAGTCTCTTTAAACACAGCTAACTTTTCCCTACAGCTTAAAACCGACTTGAAACTAAATTTGTTGTTTTTAACTACAACTAACTGATTAATTTAAAAAAAATACTAAAAACAAGACAGAACGTTAACTTCGGCAATCCGGAAGTTTGTATACCGTTGCAGTTATAATTATCATAATTTCTTTGACCGTTTCCTATGACAGCTATATGATATAGTCGTCCGATTTTGATAAAATTAAATTTCAAATTTAAAACTAATTAAAAAATGTTTTTTCCAAATGTAGGACGTTATATGTAAACATACACCAAAGTTTTTTTTTCATATACTATTTTCCTACAAGTTTTCCGAATGTTCGTATGGCAGCTTTGTAATCGTCGTCGTCCGATTTTGATAAGTTTAATTCGAAATTTATAACTATTTAAAAAATGTTATTTCCAGGGATAGAAGGTTATATATTAAAAAACACCAAAGAGAATCCTTCCAATTGGAGCTATAAAATATAGTTTCCGCTTAGGTTTCTTCCGAATTATATACTACACGTAAAAGAAAGAAGACTTTTGGGAAAGTTTCAGCCCGATAGCTTTAAAACTAAGGGACTAGTTTGCGTAGAAACGGAGGGACAGACGGACTGACATGGATAGATCGACTCGTCTAGTGATTCTGATCAAGAATATATATACTTTATAGGGTCGGAAACTGCGTTGCCAACTGCTGACGTAAATCATTATACCCTCTACAAGGGTAGAACGTCCTTTTGTCAGATTCCTACGACGGTTGTGGGATTCCTCCAGTCAAACCCGTTCGTTTACGGGTTCGGAGTTGAAATCTTATCCGAAGCCGATTTAGAGTTGGGCGACTAATCCATGTAAATATACCGGTACCTGTGATCTACACCAGTCCCGAGAAAATATTGAAGCGACCGATGTGGTCCAGACTATGACGTCACACCATCTCTGCCGTCGACAACTTGCATATAGAATACATTTTTCTTAATACTCTCAACGCTAATAATTATTTGCAATATTTGAATATATTCAATTATAAAGGTATACAAAACAAATAGTCCTATTGCTTTGTTGTTCATGTCTGACTCTGGGTAGCGATCGAGTTGAAATGGACCGAACTTTCAGCACAGAGTGACATGTCAGAAAGCAAATAGCTGTATTTTTTTTTGTGCCTAAGACTCTGGGCTGCTGTTGAAGAGTGCCGACAAAAAAAAATCCTGTAACAAATAGAGGTTGATTTTCGGAGATTTCCCTTTCTTTCTGTGTCTTATAACTACCCTCGCCGCTCAGAGAAACAATCTTCGGCAGGTCCTTTTTTTGCGTCTAACCGTTATGTTTAGCAAGAAAGCAAAAGCTTCTTCTTTTGGTGCCTAATGCATTCTGTGAAAAGAGAAGTAGCAGGCTGTTTAAATTTTTGATTTATTAATAAAAGTAATATTTTTGAAAATAATAAAGTCAGGTAAGTGCTAAATTAAGTGATAAAAAATATACAAGTGTTGGACGACTCACAGACGCCTCTGGTTCACAGCACACAGATAACGGAAATATTTATTTAATTTAAATTATTAACATTTTCTCTTACCCTTGTGGTTTGCCGTTCGTAAATTTCTAATAGCATGACAGTGGCTAGCAGTGTTGAACAACTTAACAGTGTTTTTAAACTAAAAGACTTCGAATTCAAATAAATCGACTTTTGAAATTGGATAGTAAGCGCGCAGCTAAAACTTCTTATTAGCATCGCAACATTCCCCACCTCGTGATTCTTCTGCTTGACTACGCTGAGTATCACCAATCCTTCTGATGTCCAATTTAGCCAGTTTAACTGCCGGGCGAGTAACAAGTCCTCCCGGTGTACTCACAACACCGCTTCGAACTTGTCCATCCTTCTCCAGATGAACGACGATCCGTTTGAGCCAGGACTTTCGCTTGCTTGATTCGTCAACAATAAGAACCACGTTATTGACGGAAATTGGAGCTGGATTTGGCTGAAACCAATTTGTACGTCCCCGTAGACCACTGGAGTTACCAACCAAGAAGTGGTTTGGTGGAGTTTAAAGTATACTCGACACCGGCCAACGCAGCGCGCAATACTTTCTCGCTTTCTTAATTTCCCCCTTGTGGTGCAATACTTCAGATTCTCTGGTTTTAGATATTTTATTTACTCCGATATATTTTCAAAAAATTATTCGGTCCATCCTATTAAACTATTAACATTAACACTTTTTGTCCTTCGGAGCCTTCGCCAGCATTACGAATGTATCTGATGGGCGATTTATTTCTCCTTTTCGCCATAAGAACTCCTTAATTTCATGACACATATCCCGTATATCTCCTGATACCGCTATAGGTCGTTTTATAAGGCGCAACAGCACTCCCATCAAGGACACCAACAAACTTGGTCCTTTTAGAATAGTATCGCTTAGTGATATGCCGTCAACTTGCGCTGCCGCGTTCCAGACCAGAAGTGTCTTCTTTTTGTTGGGGTTTGTTACCGTGAATATATGAAGATACCAAGAACGTAAGCTGTTCAACAACTCCCATTTTTCAAGTTTGTAATTGAATATCTCATCCAGTCTCCGCATACCGCAAACTGTCATTTTCCGGTCCTTGGCGGCTGTAAACAGCCCATCCTAATTTACATCGAACGGCAATAAGACCGTCATCGTCAGCATGACTTACCTCCAGCAACATATTGATCTTAATGTTGTCTAGTCCGATGATAATTTGAGCCTTAACATCTTTGTATGTTGAAATCGGAACATTTTTCAAGTGCTGACGTTCTTTGGAAAATCCAAGCTGCTTACAGTACGCACTCCTTTAAGTACGTGACTTAATTCCGGATAAAACTCAGCAAAAACACTCGACTTTGACTCGCTCTGGGTCAAGTTTTGCAAAGTTACAATGGTATATAACGGAAAAGAGCCTTTGTAGTTGCTTTCTCATGAAAGAAAACCGTTAATTCGCTCGTCTCTGGCTCGCCGGTTTTTCTAGGATTGTCCTCCTTGTCATTACGAATCCCTCTGTTGATCTCAGTATTCGGATAATGCAATGTTGTGTGGTAACTTACATCCATCGAAGTTGCAAAGTTTCTTCACTCTGCAGTTATGGACAATATGCTTTCCAAAACAACAAAAGCAAAGTCGTTTGGATTTAATAAATTCCACTCTCGACTTGATAGACATGGTTAAGAATCCTTCGAAATTTGGCAGACCATGGTCGCACCCACATTCTGGCGCTTTACACGGAAAACGCACACTAGCAAGATGGGAAATCCACACCAAAAATTGAACCTTACCTTCCGTTTTATGACCGTTACTCATCTTGTACTTTATATTATCTTTGGTGCAACCATCATTGCGCACATCGCTATTCCAAAGAGCCATTGGTCAAAGGTGGTCAAATTGGCGGCACCAGCTGCCAAACGATGTCTACACCTTAACATCACTTGGCATCTATGTTGCACAATATTGTCCTATTGTATCATTAACATTTTCTCTTACACTTGCCACTTTTGCCACTCTTAAACTTCCAATAGCATCACTTTTTTCTTCTTACGTTCTTAAGTTTTCCAATACTAACAATACAAACAACTTAACGGTGTTGTTAAACTAACAGACTTTAAATTTAAATAAATCGACTTTTGAAATTGGATACTGCCCTTTTTTCAGGAGCATGACGGGGAAAATCTTTAAGGAAGGCAATGATTAACGTGAAAAACCAATTAACAAAACAAATGAACAAAACAAATTAATAGAAAACTTAAATAACACAATCTAATTAAAATAAAGACAAAAGTAAATAAATGCAATATTTTAAATGCAACATTTCGATAGGGTAACACTTTTTGGAAATATTCAGAATTTGCGAAGTGATTTCAAATGGAAACTCATTGGAATACTTCAGAATTTCCTAAGTGATTTCACTTGCAGGTGACAGGCTTTACAACAAAGGAGTATAAGAATCGAGTGAAATCAGGAGTGTCTTCGAATAGTTTACATTTGAATTTTTACTTGTGAAAATGCGGACATCCCATACAAAAGTCTATATTGAGTGTCACTTGTTCTCGTGCAAGCTGACATGTCATTTGTTATTTACCAGTAAATTTTTTTTTTCGGAACTGAAAAGTTGTGTCAAATTTCACACACATGTTTGCAGTAGTGCAAAGGCAAGCCGAATAAACTCGCCTGATATGATCGTTTCTACTTCGCACCGCATGTTTCGTGTGTTTCATTAACATTCAGGAATCTCAAGAACTCAAGAGAAAGAGGCTACAAAAAATCGGACGGTCTTGGAAATTGTAGATATTGTTAAACAGCTCAATATAAGAAACTTAAAATCTACCATTTTGGGAAAAAAGCTATTTTGGCGGGAAAACCGCTATAAATAGCTAAATGTACATCCGTAAATTGTGAACTATGTCCTTTGAAAAGTATTTTGAAATTCTTGTTACGTCTTTCGTTTTTTTATTCCGATTTCTTTACGATTTTTTTTTGTGTGTGTAATGGCCACATACCATTAAAACACTGTTTGAGTATTGAACTTTTCTGTGCGGCTAATAGAGTTTGACGGTCCTGAAAATTTTAGATATTGTTAAACAGTTCAATATAAGAAACATTAGATCTATTCGAAAAACTTGCTAGTTTTGGCGGGACAACAGCTATAAATATTTAATTTTTGTACACCAGTATTTTGTGAACTACTAAAGATAAAGGCTTGTGCTATATGTCCTTTGTAAGGTATTCCGTAATACTATTTACGTTTTTCACATATAACTTGTCTTAATACCACCTTTTTTTTTATAAATATTTGATTGCTTTTATCCCAGCACTACCAGCAAGCAGAATACTTATAAATTAAGGCGCTAGTCACAAATGCAAAATTTAAAAGTTGAACTTAACATTTAGGTCGACTTAGATGGTATAAAGGACAAATAATTACAAATCGTAATCAGGATACCTAGCCAAATTGATATAGCCATGTCCGTCTGTACGTCCGCGCTGAGAGTTTGAATTTGGCGAGTAGATTTCATTATTTCAAAAGTTAAGTAATAATCAGTTGATCGAATTACTACTTGTACAGCTTCCTCAGGCAGATCTACAATTGATACTAATGCTTGTTTTATGACTTCAGTTCCGAGCAGTAAAGGAAATGTTTTCACTAGACTTCGAAACTTGTCTAAATTGATTTTGTAGCCAGCATTTAAAACGCATCTTTCGCAAAATGTATAGTCAAGTCCTGTAATACGTGCAGTTAGATGAGGGTTTTTAATAAATTTGAGAGCCGTGTTTCTGTCTTCCGTCTGGTCTGTCTACTATTAGCCCAATTTTTTGAGTTTCGTATTAGCAGATTGTTTTTATAAATCGCAGATCTGACCTGCTACGATTGTATCTCTAAACGATACGGACGAAGATATCGTGTGTAAGCGTTTAGAGGTGACATACCAAATTCATTCCGTCTTTCGAGAACTTTTTTGCTCAAACAGTTGTCTGTATTGTTTATTTATGTTGGCTTGGCCTCGCATATATAAGATTTTTTGAGGATGTTCCATTCAATGCATTGCAAACTTTAAAGTCCACGATTGTGAGTTGGAGGCAGTGCTGTATATAAATTTCAATTTGTTCAAAACTTGTGTGGGCTCAGTTCTCTCTTTGAGCTTTTAAGTCATTCTCATCATCATATACCAATTGAGTAGTCTCACCATTGTCTCACCAGTTGAACAGGCACATAAGCAGTCACAAATATAGAATTGTCTTCCGACTTTTTATTGAATTACCTCTATGCCCTGTGTTACGGTCAAAACCCCATTTAACAAGCAAGGTGAGTGTCTTCCCTGAATCGCATTTAATTTCACTGAAAACATTTATTTGAAGATTTAATAAACGTGATGCTGTATGATCAAGTATTATTATTATTTAACTTCAGCAAGCGATTAGTTTATGTTAATGTTATTTGGAAAGCTACGTTTTTTAGCGTGTAAATCATTATCATAGCTTGGTATAAATTTGTGCAGAAGCTTCGAATTGAATTGACATAACGTCGTAACAGTGAATATTCATTTTCGTTAAACCAACCACTTCATTAGCATCTGTTTCAATATGACTTGTCGTTCTTTTTGGCGTATATTCCGTAAAGCGTTTGCAGCGAACTAATTGTTATTAGATTGTGAGGAGTTGAATAACTCCACACAAATCCCAGCAGCAGATGGCCGACCGCTCACCAGGTACGCGGCGAATTCGCGTAGTGGCGGAGCGGCGCGTAGTTTGGAGATCGAGGACGGAGAACGTGAGAGTTGGAGAACGTGAGAGTTTGAAGAAAGTGAGAGTTTGGAGAACAAGCAAGTTTGGAGAGCAAGAGAGTTTGGAGAACGTGAGGGTTTGGAGACCAAGAGAGTTTGGAGACCAAGAATGGAAAAAGAGAGAGCGGAGACTTGGCGGGCGGAGCGAGAGTGCTGTGTGCAAACGGGAGTAACGGGACGCCGCCGGACTTTGGTCCGTGAACTTTGGACCAAGAGAGAAGGTGCCACATCTCGGTAGCGGAGCGGCACACAAGCATGCCATATGCATCACCGGAATCAGCGGAACGGCAGCAACATGCTGGACGTCGGCGGGAAGCAGTGCGTGAGGACAAGAGGGTCAAACAGGAGCCATGGACTTTTGACCCGGTGTGGAGAGTTTCGGCGGGCCGTGCACAAAAGGGAAATAACGGTTCCCGGAGGCCCTATATAAACCCGCAGGGCGTTGGCAGCGGGATTCATTCAGTCGAGATCAGTCAGTCAGCGGAAATCAATTAGTCGAGATCAAGAGAAGCATTTGAATGAATACCAACTAAGCAAGACTTGAAATCGTCAGCTCGGGGGTAAGCCTGTCGAGCCCCAGTGTACCTCGCCTCAAGCACTACTTTGGCGTATCCCGGCGTGAGCCCAGTGCGCCAAGTTAAGCAGGTCCAGGCGCGATCAGCAGAAGGGAGAGAAGTCCCGGAGCGGCGCGAACGAACCCCTAGAGTAACGAGCCAGAAGGGAGAGAAGTCCCGGAGCGGCGCAACAGAACCCCGAGAGTAGCGAGCCAGAAGGGAGAGAAGTCCCGGAGCGGCGCAACAGAACCCCGAGAGTAGCGAGCCAGAAGGGAGAGAAGTCCCGGAACGGCGCAACAGAACCCCTAGAGTAGCGAGCCAGAAGGGAGAGAAGTCCCGGAGCGGTGCAACGGAACCCCTAGAGTAGCGAGCCAGAAGGGAGAGAAGCCCCGGAGCGGCGTATGCCCACGAACCCAGCACAGAAGTCACGCGACGTACAGCCACCCTGTTATGAGCAGTTCGCAGGACACTGCCAGCAGCAAGCAGGACACCACACCGCAACAGCCACGCAAGGAGAATCGAGCCCGCAGGAACTGCACGGACAGTACGCGAGAGGGCTAGGGTGAAACGTTCGTTTACACGAGGCGCAGGAGCGAAGTGAAGAGCGAGGCAGCTCCCTGGCGTTCCGCCTTGACTGTCCACACGATCTGAGCGGAAGCCCCGTAGGACCATCCGGGACACAGAGCTCGTCAGTCTTTTCACCCTAGTCTGAGAACGGTGACGCTTCCCTAAGTTCGCACGGCTGACCCCATAGCGAGTCTGAATCGTGCCCGAGCAGTCACCGAGCCAAACGCGTCAGGAGCAAGCAGCGGTCAAGGATCTTCAGGGAGCGACAAAACTGGAACACCGTCTCAACGAGGCGAGGTAACATTGAGACAACACATACCGTCGGAGACAGCGAGACAAGCAAATTATAAACCCCACTACGAACCCGTGAATTCTGTGAATTGGTGGGACGAACACACACAATCTACTGAGCTAGCCGCACAAATACCGTAGCGAACAGAAAGCAAATAATTCAGTTCGTTACAAGATATTTTCGCTATAAGCCGTTGCTTCGTAATTGAAGAAGATGTGGTGAACTCAATGTTGGCACGCCTGCGACTTTTATTATCTTTCATATTTTCGAGTTTTTCTAAATCCTTTAAGCACTCCACTATCTGAAGCCAATCCGAGTTCCTCTGTAGAACAGAGTTCTTCGCATTGATGAAGCTTTTTTCCACATTTTGCCCAATTTTTTGAAAACAGCATCGGGACAAGCTATAAATTCTTCTTTGTTTGCAACATATTCTTTGGTGGATAAGTTATATACCATTCTAAAAAAAAAAAACCCATCCCCAAGGTTAATTATACATTAAAAATACAAATTTGACTAGATATACACACTTAAACGATTACACAAAATAAAATTTAACAAGAATAATACAAAAAACAGACACAAATACCTGTTCCATTCCGATAAAAATATTTTCACCAAAAGGCGGCTATTATCATCTTTAGATATCAATTTATGACAATAATTAATGTAAAAAGTTATGGAAATTTAAAAATTAAAGCGAAGAACACTCACAAAAGACTACTACGTTTTTATAGATTCTTGGATTTGGAAAAAACAAACAGATCATTGCTTTTAATTACGCTTAATACCCGTCGAGAGATATCCATAGTGGATATAAACATAGCGATAAAAATTGACAATGCAAGTCTAAAGCCCGTTGAAGAATAATTTGAAACGAAAGGACGAGGCTAGGGTAGAACGTTCGTTTACACTAGGCCTAGAATCGAAGTAAAGCGCGAGACAGCTTCCTGGCGTTTAGCCTTGACTGTAACCCCAGTGGGACTACAATGTTGTATAACGACCGGTTTTTCTATGTTTGCTCGCTACGAAACCAGTGCGGCTAGCTCAAATGTATTTTGAAATACTATTTACGTCTCTCGAACATGATTTCTCTAAAGATCACCATATAAAAATCATGGTCGAAAGTTTTTTTTCCGGTTTCTTTTTTTTAGCTTTTTAACTGATGGCTCAACGATTTAAAATTAAATTTTAAGCTGTGTTTAGTTCTTGATATTCCTCGAATTTTGACATATGACACAATACTGTAAAAATTACCGTTTGAAATTTACAAATAAAAAAATGAACGTATTACTAGTTCATAACATTGCCTAAGCATCGCACTTTTTTTGTGCGTTTCCAAACTCTAATTGACAGCCCTGAAAATGTCATATGTTATTAAACCGCTTAATATAAGAAACTTTAGTTGTACCATTTTTGGAAAAACTTGGTAGTTTGTTGAGAAAACAGGTATAAAAAGCTAAAGTTTGTAAACCCGTAACATGTGAACTACTAAAGCTACCGGCTTGTGCTGAATGTCGCTATTTACTCAAACATAGTTTTTACCTTCCGGATTTTTTTTTTAACTTTTCCCTATTTTTTTAAAGTGGCAATATCGATTTTAAGCTAAGCCTTAAATTGTATATGTTGTTTTTATATAAATTTGTATTTCACAAAAATTGCCACAGGTACTAGTTAAGAACCTATGAATTCGATATCTTGAAAACAAAAAATGTGTCCTACCTATAAAAAAAACCAAATTGTAAGTGACAAATCGAGGAAAATTTAAAAAAAATGTTAGTTAAAAATGTTTTTAAATTAAAATTTGTTATTATTTTAAAAAATTAAAAATTTTGTTCGTGTAATAAATTGTATTTCGGATAACTACTGAAGGGAGATATCGATTTTCAAACGATAAACCTGTTTGGATATCTTCCAACATTTGTTTTCCGCTATGTCTAAATCAATGGAAAGTTGTTATAGAAGAAGGAAGCGTTTGCGACACGATATTAGGATCACCAGTCGATCTAGTCATTTCCGTCTGACTATCTGTCCACATGAACGGTGGGATCTCGGAAACTAAAAAAGGTATAATATTGGGACTAAGCATGCAAGTTCTATAGAATCTTGAGAAGCGCAAGTTTATTTCAGGAAGGTGCCACGCCCACAAAGGTCCTGCTTAATACGCGAACTTTTTCATGAACTGGATTGTTTGATTCAAATGTGTTGAGAATATGGAGGACAAAAGTTATTTTATTTTATGCGTTGATTTCTATTCAAAGATACTCTTTTAGCTTATACTAACAAACACAAGTTTTATAAATTTAGATGGTGCCAAAATCATTCGTGTCTTATGATTTTGAAAGGATTTCAAATGAGTTGAAAACAAAAAAAATCGCTGTGGTCGGTCTATCGATCTGAATTCAAACTCTATATTCATTCTATATTGTATCGGTAAAAATTTGACAACAGCAAATCGAGCTAATGTGCTAATCAAGCACATTATTACTTTGATAAGAACTATAAATTTATATAATATTATAATAAACCAATTATGTATTTTTTACATTTAGCCTGTTGCTGAAGTTCCGTTTCGGATAAATATGGAAAATGATGACATTTCTCGAGATGCCTTAAAGTCATTGATTTTCGAAGAAACTTTAAAATTCAAAGGACAACCGGAAAATGCACTTTAAAATCTTATGTGTTAAGTTAAATACATTTATTCCGTTAACTTATTGCTAAGGGTCTTTTTCTCATATTCATTAAAATTTTAAAGATAATAAAACGAATTGGATCATATAATAACAAATTGGTTTGATAAACTACTACTTTCCACAATAAGAAATTAACTGAAGGTAATTTATTACGTGTTATGAAACTGACTTCCATGACAGCAAATAATTATTTTTCACGCAGAATTATTCAAATACAACATTAGTATGGACATCAGAAACTGGCCCTTTGTGTTTAATCTAAATATTTGATTTTCATATATTATATAACATTTTCTTATTTATATAAACTTTTAATATAAATTAGGCTAGTACATGTAAACTAAAATATTTTATTAAGATACAAAATCTACATAAAATGTAAAGGGCTGCAAAATTGTTGACCAAATTTAAAAATCTTTTCTTCTAAATAATTCTTAATACATAAAACGATTTTCCAAAAGTCTTCTAATGAGACATTATTATCAAAAAGCTTAGTTTTGATGACCAACATGTTAATCATTTGTAATCGTAAAATTATATAAGTATAACAATATATTAAAATCTAAAGAAAACACTTGGTAAAGTCTATGAATTTATTAATTTGAAGTAATGAAAATAAATTTATATAGTGATTAAAAATAAATGCGTTTTAAATCTTTTAACAGATTTGGTTACATTTCTTAATTTTCCGATTTGTGCCTCAGGTAAGATTTTCTCTGGACACTTTTTCAGATATATTTTACATTACAGTTTATTCAGATTTTATAATACAAATGTTCGGAGTAAAAGTTTTTTACTCGTAGAGTAACGACAATTCATTCTCGGCTCCGCGTTACAAAGTTTAGCTGTCTTGTTATAGTGCTTCTTGCGTTGGTGCTTCTTGCAGTCTTCCGCTTTCGGTGACGAAATGTTGGTCCGTAGGGCTTATGGAAACGTCATCGTTCCCGCAGTACTGTGAACAGGAGCCGAGCTCTCAACTTAACCGCCTTGTCAACCACAGCATCCTGTTCCTTGCTCCGTCCCACCTAGCTGCTTACTCATTTTCCTTTGACGCTCTATGCAACCGTCCGGTATACACCAGCCTTCCCTCGAGTTGTTGTAGTCGTACCTGAAGCTTACGAATCCATTTCGCCAATCTTGCGTGCGGCAGTACTGCTGACAAAGTACTGCGCCGCTCGGCGATTTTATTGCTTGGCGGTGCCCCTGCACCAGTCAACCGAGACTCCACTCAGCTTAGCCGTGTACTCGCCTCTGTGTCTCAATTCAGAGACTTACATGTGCTGTCCCGAACGTATCAACTTTGTGATCGTGCTCCTTCTGACTTTTACGGCGGTATTTCCTTGATTGATCCAGCTTCCAGCGCAGGACCCGCTTCTATAGGGCTCCTGGTGCCGTTAATCTTCGGCTTCTCCTTTTCGACCTCTGCTCACGGCACCACACAAAGGTATCAAGCGCTGTTTATCCTTCGCTTTCGGTGCGCCAGCGCTCTCTCGTCTCTCTCCGCTCCTTTTCGCAAAACTTTCTTGCTTGGCACATCAACATCTATCTCTGCGCCAAACTATATTTCCTCGTACTATCTAAAGTCTTTTTCCCCGTACACTCTCAACTTTCTTCAAGTGTAGTCTCCAAACTCTCTTTTACCGCTCTCTCTGAATATATAGCACTTAGCAGGCTTCCATACAGTTGATCTTCACTTTCATTTATGTGGTTTTGAAAAGGTTTGGCGAAACAAGGGCTTTTCCGAAATACGAAATTGTCTAATAATTCCTAGGGAGGCTGGGTTGATAAAATTATACTGAAGTGTTGCTACCTTTGTTAAGAGCACATAGCTGATACTCACGCTTAACCGTAAAATGGGCTGTTAGGTATTTTTAGATTGCTGTTTGATCGAATGGGGTATTATATGCGTCTGCTTGCCCGCTAATTTGCTAAATTGATTGCATCTCTAGCCTACCTGAAAAAACAAACTTAATATTTTTATGTATTTGGGCCGTTCTTTTACAAACCGAACCGATAGCCTGAATTGTCTAGACTTTTTAATTTTAAGACGACCCAATTCAAAAACTGTGTTAAAAAATATTCAGTTTTGTTAGTACATAAGTATTAGACCAATCTGAGCAAGCTATAAGGTTATTTATGAGTCCAAAGTTTGATATATGAAAGCAGGGAAAGCGTTTAGCTGACTTTTCCGAAAGTGGATGCAATTTTGTACACGTGTCAATAGTCAGTTTCAGCGTTGGGTGATACAGCTCTTCTGGTAAGATAATTGCCGAGGTTCTAAATATGCAAACACAATCTGGACTGGAAACAAAGAATAGACCCAGTAATCGGGCAAAAAAATGTGGTATATGATTTACTTAAGACAATAAAATTGTTGGTGCCCAACCGAAGTAGGCACTTCTAGTCACGCCGCTGGACGAGGGGGTTATAGTGAGCGCCTTGTCGCTGGCACGGGGCCGCTTTTATGGGAGGACGATTAAGTCGCGACGGTGCACGGAGAGGCGATGCGGGCACAGCGCTGAGGTTTGAGCTAACGGAGGTTAGCTGCGCTAGTTGAGATGTGTTACGAGGCCTATTCCCAGACGTAGGACGTAGAACCGCGGAGGTATGAGTGCGTCGATAACTGATTTATTCTTAAAATGGTACTTGGTTATTTCGATGTTGGTAGCAGTTAGCGACACTGCAGCAATGTGCTGACCATCTGGACGGGTCAGTGAATCGTCGACTTAATGAGACTTTAAGTCATCCGTTGACATTGATGATCAGCAATTCTTATAACCAGTAGGTGACGCTGAACGACTGGTACTGATTTGTTGGGTGCTGGTCATGTTGAGCACCCCTTGGGAGCGAACATTCTCGCCCTCCATTAATTGGGTACCCTCAATTAAGGCGTGATGTCTGTCAGCCATTGACCGAATAGAAAGCATCCAACAATTTATTTATCGTCCATGAGCCTTTCTTAAGCTCCGGAGGCTCCTAAACATGATTCACGTCCTCCATACCTTCGTGAGGCTGCTTCACGCTCACGTTTATGCTAAGAACGGCCTTGTCGTAGGTACTGAAATTGTGCCATCGTAAAAATTGATCATTTGGCACGTCTGTGGTATGAGATCCTTCTGCAACAAAGTTAAAATATTTCTTGGTTAAATTTAGAAATGTTTTAGAATAGTCCAACTTCTTATAGGGTTGAAGTTGACGAGAAGTCGGTTTTATATTTATTAATCATTCTTTTGCAGAGGGTAATTCGTTCGGTTAGCTGCAGGGAACCGTTATTTGTGGCAATTGATTCCCGTTCGAATAAATCAGTCAAATCGGACGAGTCATTTTCGATTTCCACGGATTGGTTAGCTAAGGGTTCCTTCTTGAGAAAACCGATGATTACATAGCCGAGCATAGTGCCCTGCGCCAGAGTTTTATTAGGGCCTAGTCTTAGAAATTCACTAGTTATTAACTTGGCATTCAGGTCAACCCAAAAGGCGAGGTCAACGGGTCTAGGTTGCCGAAAGTCAGGATAAAGGCAGACTCTCAGGAATGTTAAGATCGTGTGAAATCGGTATTGATGGTTGTTCTGAAATGACTGTGGAAATAATGAATACCTCGACTGGGATTTCAAAATTGGAGGTTCACGACGATAGCTTTAGTAGCGACTTGGCCGCTGCTGTTATTTTTCTTTCGATTCCAGATATTTCAATCGGTAACGACATTTCCTTTAGATAAGATTGACCTGTGACCCGGAATCCTTTACAGCGCGACATGTTTTAAGTTGAATGGTAGATCCTTCTAATGATACCTTCGCAAGCAGAACCTGTCCTCTGGGGTAGTCAGTCCTTTGTGTAACATTGAATGATGCCGCTGTTGGCAGCTCGACAAGTCAAAAATGACCCACCTGGCGCCGCGATTTGTGGATTTGGGGTCCATTTCTTGAAAACGGCTACACGCCCCAAAGTGATGTGGTCCTAGGTGACAAATCTTGCAGCTCTCTTCGTTGCGGATTGGCTTATGGCGGAGCGTTGTTGTAGGTTGTGAACTTATCGTTGCACTCTCCCTAACGTTGTAATTTCTGTTGGTGCATCCGCTGAATTTTCCAGGCTAGATTCTGTTGGTCTAGTTTTGCTCTAATAATAAAACAGAGAATTGGATCCCAGGATTTTGTGCAGATTCGAGGTTTTAAGAGTGCTTAAAGTCTTTCGCACTGTATCGTGTAGTGCTCAAATCTGTTGCGCAGATCAGTTAATCGACAATTCCTCCTATTGCCGCAAAGACTAAAATTTTGACGTTTTGGTTTTGATTTTAATGGTTGCCAGGTATCGTTGTATCCGTCTTGAAAGAAGGCAGTATCTGTCAAAATGTTTCTTGCTTCACCGCGGAATATACAGCTTCTGGCTGCCTGAGTATGGTTTATTATGCGCTAATTCCACAAATAAATTGTGAAACCGGGGCCATTCTAGGAATTCGCCATCAAACTCGGGAGTAGAGACAAGTTACGGCTCATCAGAGAGTCGTTTTCTAACAGCAAGGTCATATTTTATTGTTCATATAAGGTGTGAAATCGATCGACCACTTCTGTTGCTGCTGCCATATGAACGGTGGGATCTCGAAAACTAAAAAAGGTATAATATTGGGACTAAACATGCAATTCTATAGAATCTTAACATAACTTTTTCCTATTTCTCAAAAGCGGCAATAACGATTTTTAGCTATGCTTTAAACTGTATACCCATTGACATTCCTTACATGCAAAAGTTACGTTTTAAATTTTGTATTTGACAAAAATTGGAAAATTATTTAGTAGATCGTATAATAACTTTTTTTGAACGAATTTCCTTTTAGCTTCGTACTTTTTAACCAAAATCCCTACAGGCCAAAAACTGGCTGAGCATATAGTTGCAAAAGGAGCACAGGGAACGCCGATCTTAAATGATTATACTTCCATAGTATATGGAAAATTAAATTATTCAACCTTTTGATCACGCATCTGAACTTTGTTACGGATATAGGCCGAAATGTCCAGGGATGAAAGGTCAGCACTCAGCCGAGAAACAAATATTTTATTTCCCTGTGGTACACAGGTGACCGCTTTAGGTACCACTCCTTTGACAGGTTTTGGTAGTACAACATTTATGGCTGCACTTCCATCACGTACTACGGGCCTCAGATCAACATACGGTGTTGGAATGATTGTTTTGTTATTAACAACCGATTTTTCGGGCGTCCCATAAGGCAAAAGCTTTTGACCTCAGTACCATCTGTGAGGCAGTTGAGATCGACTTCTGTGCTGCTGACCCGGCTATCGCGGGTATCGACCGAAATCTTTTTCCGCTTCGGAGAATCGGGCTCAGATAGCATACGGCTAGTGACCTGTGGCTCAAGGGCCAAGTGCAGATCCGAATTAATTTCGGATTATTTTCGTAACAGTGCTTTTTCTAATAATGAATATATATATGGACGTTGATGCACTTCGAACAGTTCAAACAAGTGGCCCAACGACACCAAGCACGTGCTTGTTACGCGCAGGGCCCTTTTATCAATTTGGGCAAAAAATGCGAGTTCGAGAGGAAGATACATATATAAAACAAATAGAGACGGGACACAAATGAAAATATAAGGCATAACTGAGAATTAAGCAAATGAGTTAAAATATTAGTTTTTAATACCGGGATAGATGTTGAAATGCAAATTAAATGATAAAGTTTATCATAGTTATTACTATGGCTGGAAAGGGCTCGTGCAGACAAATATTTGATGTACATCGTGGCAAATTTAGAGGATAATAATTTCGTGTTAGTCTAACGGGAACGTTGAATGTTAGGCGGTTTAAAAGTTCTGCAGAATCAATGTCACCTCTTATAAGATTTTGTATAAAAATAGTACGAAGCATTGTTCTACGATTTACAAGTGTAGGTAAATTAAGCAATTGTAATCTACTCTCGTAGGAAGGAAGCCTTACGTTTTGATCCCAGTTCAAACTACGCAGGGCAAATAAGATAACTTTTTTTTGTACCGACTCAATACGATTGATATGCACTTGAAAATAGGACGGAGAAGGGAGGTAAATAATAATTTGGTCGTATAAGGGTGATCAAATTCTTTTGACCAACCAATTGACCAAAAAGTCATAACGTTGCATTTAAGGCAGTTCAAATTTAAAAGGTTGTACTCACACCATTCATGAAAACAATCAATATCCGACTGTAAGTTAAATCCCGACGCTATATCATTACATGATAAACAAAGCTTAACATCATCAGCATACATTAGTATACGAGAATGTGTTATGATTGAGGGAAGATCGTTAATAAACAATGTAAACAGCAAAGGGCCCAAATAACTACCCTTAGGCACTCCAGATGTCATGTAGATCAATTTTAAAACAGCATTCTTGAATATAACCCTCTGAGTCCTACCATTCAAGTAACATGAAATCCAAGATAATAGATTACCAGGAAACCCAAGCTGATCTAATTTAAATAAAAGATGTGAGTGGTTAACGGACTCAAAGGCCTTACTAAAATCTGTGTCAGTCTGCATTTCTTTCTTAAACACATTTATTACAATAGTTGACAATTCAAGTAGGTTGGTGGTGGTCGATCTTGGCTTAACAAAACCATGCTGACACGCTGATATAAGCGAGGAACATAAATGTTGCAAATGAGAAGTGATAATACGTTCAAATACTTTAGGAACTGCCGACAATATAGAAATACCTCTATAATTTTGGGCATCTGCCTTCGCACCTTTTTTATGGAGTGGAATAATAAAAGAGTCCTTTCAGATAGAAGGAAAAACTGATGATGAAATAGACAAATTAAAAAGTTTAAAAATCGGTTTACAAATGGTTTACGCACATAACTTAAGCACACATCCAGGAAGTCCATCTGGACCGGGAGAACATGTTGGCGTTGTTGTTGCCGAATCTCTTACGAGAGAGCTTTCGGTGATTACAGGGGAGAAAATACAATTTGCCCTATTTAAGGGATTAGGGTAGTTAGAATTTGACCAAGCTGTAGTTTTGAAAAACTCAGCAATTTCAGAATCCGTCGATGCCTCCATTGAGTTTAGACGTACCGATGGCATTAACAAAATTGTAAAACTGTTATTAATCGTTTGAAAATTCAAATTTACATCGACTTAGATACATAGAGTAGCAATGACTGTTGAGAACATTAAAATCTGTTCGAGCCACAACATATTTCGAAAAATCTGCTGGTCTACCCGATTTTTTATACTTTTTATAAGTGTTAGATTTAAGGTTCTTAAGTCTTTGAAGCGCATTGGTAAACCAAGGAGGCCTGTTTATGTTTGAAAGAAACGCATCAGGTACGCATTCATAAAAAAACGTATTTAAGACTGTATAGTTCAGTGGCACTTTCAATGTCTGTACAATTGTACAAGTCTGTCCAATTATAATGAGAAATCATATCGTTAATTTTATTATAGTTACATTTACAAAAACATCTAATTTTAGTTGGAGAAACTAAAGGAGAGAGAGTATCAGAGCAGGGGAGGCAAATTGCCAGTTCCATAGATATCATCCAACTATGTCTTCAGGTACAACAAGAGCGTCAATTCTACATACTGCGATTTCAGACGGGTCTGAAACAAACACAAGATCTAATTTTCTTCTTAAGGAATTTTTTATAAAGCTTACTTGCTGTAACGATAATTCTAAAAGGCAATCCACAAAATCATGGGCGGATAACGGCATAGCGACAAATGAGTCAGTAGGAGGAGACCAAGAAATATCAGGTAGGTTAAAGTCACCTAAAACATTCAAAAGGTCTCTGTTAGAAAGAAGGGATAAAACAGATTTTATTGCAGACAGATGGTGCTCATAAATTACTAGGTCAATGCCAGGTGGAATATAAGAACATGTAACAAAAACAGATAAAGATTGCAAGGAAACTTTTACACTTAGAAATTCAATTTCATTGGGTAAATGAATGAGAATTCTTTCAGATGTTAGGCTAGAGGTAACGGCAATCAGGACACCGCCCCCCCCTACGTGAGTGGCGATCGGTCCTTTAAGTATTAAAGTTATTAGCCAGAACTTCAGAGTCGGATTTGGTTTCGTTTAGTTTAGTTTTTTGACACAGTGAAGGGCCTGTTATTTGTTCTCGGTTTATTTGGAACAAATTCTTTAATTACTAAACCATCATTAAGCCAAGAGCTTTCAGAAAGTAATACATTAAAAATGTCAGGCGGAGCAAATATTTTAAAAGAAGATATCCTACGAGCATATGAAAATCGAAATTGTTCAACTGCAATATCTTCGGATAAGAATTTTTCACGTATAAATTCCAGAACATCCTCAGATGTGGTATCTGGGGTGAATCTAGAAACAAATAATTGCTTCCTTTGTGGAACAACTGAAAGTTGCTTACGCTCCCCAGCAGCAGTCTGAACCTCACTAGGCTGAGATCCAGGAACGGTGCCTACAGTACCTATAGATACGGGCAGCACCGATTTCTTTGACTTAGCCACTTTGCTGTTAGCAGCACTATCAAAAGGTAAAAGCGTTTCTTTAACAAACAATATTTTCCAAATTTGTTATGGTGACATTGTTTTGTTTTGGTGTGGAAGCATTATTCTGGACTTCTGGCAAGTTGCTTTTCGAAGTTGCGGTCCCTCTATGCAATGGCTGACGCCGGGAACTTCCAACTTGAAAAAAAAATTTTTCAATTGGAGCAATTAAGAGATTATAATTGCATTGAAATTTCTGAAACGCACATGTTGTTGCTGGCTGCTTTGTCGTTGTTTTGAGCGTCTTGATCGGTTCTATGGTCTGCAGTTGTATTTAATCTTTCTTCGGACCCAGCTTCAATGTCGGTAATGTCCGCACACCTTTCAACCCCGCTGCTAGTGTTGCCTTAGTGCCGCTTTTCGCCAACACAAGTAGTAGTTTAAAATAACTCACTGAATAACTTTTGCTTTTGTGCAGAGTTTTGCATTGAGTTGCTTAAGAGTAACATAAATATATATATGTTATTTTTAATAATGTAGTATGTACCCTTCATTTCCGAAAAAGTTTCCATTGGGAATCCCCTTGCGATTCCGGAGGGACATGTCCGCTTGCACGGGGGAAGAACAAGGGACGCCCCATATAGAAAATTTTATGGTATGTCGGCTATTTTCCAGGAAAAAAATGAAAAGGAAACTTTTTTAAAGTGCCTTCGGATTTTCCTTGTTCCTTATACTCCTTTGTTGTATGACCTCTTCCCTGCAAGGAAAACGTTCGAGGGAAATCACTTCGGAAATTCTGAATTTATTCAACGAGTTTCACCTGTGAAGACAATTGTCCAAGGGAAATCACTTCGGAAATTCTTAATTTTTCCATTGAGTTTTGAAAAGGTTTCAAATATTACATTTAAAATACATACATATTCATTTACATTTTACTATATTTTATTTTAACTATATCACTTAAATTTGTTTTGTGCAATTAGAGTTATTTTTTGTAAATCTAAGTTTTTGTTTTAATAATTTGTTTTTAATGTTTGTCATTGCATTTCTTAAACATTAATCCGAGTCCTTGGAATCCCCGTCCAACGCTCCTAAAAAAAGGGTATGTGTTAAAAAAAAGAGTTTTACTTGTATACTTGTATATTTACTTATTCAAACTATGTAAAACCCTTTAAGGGATTTCATCACGCCACCTTCGGGAACCAGAACTAGCTGGATTATGTTATAAAACCTATAAAAAATCTCAAAAAGGGAGGTTCTTTAAACATGGATCAACGCAAAACATCTTAAACTTAAAAAACCATTTACCTGACTTGATTTTTTTCAAAATATATCACTTTTATTAATAAATTTAAATGTGTCTCAGCGCACAATTTAAACAGCCACTGGTTCTCTTTTCGTAACTTAAACAGAATGCACCATGTCTTCTTCTTTTGGTTTCTTTCTGAACATAACGGAGTGGCGCAAAACAAAAGGACTGTTCCGAATGTTGTCTCTCTGAGAGCCGCGAGAAAGCTGATTATAAGACACAGAAAGAGACGGTAATCTCCGAAGATCTTCCTCTCTTTTTTGCCGGACCGCTTTTGTCGACACTCTTCTACAACATACAGTTTTAGGCAGAGCCTACTGGTAGCGCCTACTGTAGCTTTGCAGCCCGCGATGCTGACAATTCGTGCTGCGCAATCCAGGTCTCCATTCATGAAGTCTGGGATCTAGTTGTGGTGCTGACCCGGGTAGACTGTTATTTTTTACATACTAGCTTAGAGTAGGCATTCGTGCAGCGTTCGTCATGGCAGCCGCTAGCGTAAGTATTAAGAATTATTTATTAAACCTAAAATAAAATGAAAATGCAATGATAATTATTATCGTAAATTATTCTTATGGACCTCCCTACTGTAATATGAACTTTCTTCCCAAGGTTTGCCTTAATTTTCTTATCTGAGCGTATGGGAGACAGTTTATTCCACAGGCGTTTATTTGATTTCAAGAAAACTTTGTCGCCGACCTGATATTTTAAAAAAAATTCTGTTTTTGTTTATCTGGTCTAAGCTTTTCTATTTGGCCTTTTGAATATTTTTGCTGATCTCTGTCTTAAATTGTGCAGAATCAGAGTGTATTAGTTGTTTAGGCGTTTTGTTAGTCACTGAATGGATGGTTCTATTGTATTTAGTTGTGGCTAGTAAGAAAACTTTTGCAGTGTCGTCTATTTGTTTTTAAATTTTTGGGCAAGGGTGCTGTGAAATCTTTCGCATTTGAGATGGAAATATTACAATTATTAAGAAGAATTGATTTTAGCGTTTCTGAGTTAAGTGACCTCTTGTTGTCATAGTAAATAATTTTTACATTTAATATTGGGGCTTTTACATCAACGATGTAAAAGTTACTTTGTGCACTATAAATACGTGTCAGAAAAAGATTTCCATTCGTCGAGAATATGTCGATGTGAAGAATTTCCGCTACGTAAGAGGGTTCTGGTGTTTTGCCGACCTTCTGTTTGGTGCGGTGGCGGCTGTATTTAGCCATGGAACAGATTTAAAAGTAACTTCTGACGCTAGCCTGAGCATTTAGAAAGAAATAGCCCCGTAAAATTTGTTTTACATTTTTCTGAGCAGCACGTTGGGCTCCATTATGCTCATTAACTACAATTTCTTTTTACTATGTCCCGATTAATTACATCTTGAATCGTATTAACAAGGCTATTGCGGTTTGAGAACTTCATTATATGTCTCATTTTGCTTTTAAATAAGATAAAGTTATCTACAAAAGAACTTTTTCCTTCCTTGATTATAATCTGATTTCGGAAGTAGTTGACCGGATTGTCGGTCGTGTCGATTGCGTAGGAAAGCGACTGTTCGCTATGTATCGTAGCCACGTCCAATTCTAAGGGTGTCTTGTAAGACGTTTATATTTCGGCGAGATAACCGGTCTGCTACAAGGTTTTCTTTGCCTGGCTTGTAAATTTCTTTTGCTCTGTGATTATCAATAATACCTTTCCAGCGTTTTAGTTTCGCATTGGGATTTTTATCTGACGTAGCGAACGTTAACAGCTGGTGATCAGTATAAATGTGTAAATCTTTTACTACGTATAGGTAGTTGCGAAGGTTTTTTAGGGACCAGACTACGGCAAGTATGTAGCTCCCATTCGTTTATTGCACAGTTTTTCTCGTTATCACGTAACGCGCGAGATATCAGACTTAGACCTGAAGCGTCCGTTGTTAAATCAAACGTCTTCGTAAAGCCTGAAGCTAGGATTTCTCTTTTGAAATGCGCCCCTCTGTTGTTTAGTCATTTCGATATAAATTTTCCTCTATTGATACTTGCTTACTTTTCCATTTTCCCCTTCTAGCATTCCTGTAATAATTTTCGCTATTAATTCGAAAACTTTAATACCAAAAAGGATCGGAGATTGAAAAGGTAAGCCCCCTTCTAATACTAATAATCCCAATATTCAACGCTTTTTCTTAGAAAACTTTGATTTTTCTTGTGACACCCTCATGCCTGCTTGTAAGAGTTTATCGAGAACCCAGTGAATATCATTAACATGGTCCTTCTTTGTCAGAAAAAAACTATTACATCATCGACATACACGTAGCATGTCTTTGAAAATTTTTTTTCGTAATACATCATCAACAGCCCTTTGAAAAATGCTAGGAGCATTGTTTTAGGCCGAACGGCAATCTACAAAATTCAAAATTCATAATCTCACAGTGGAAGCCTGATATAAGATCAATTGTTAAAAAACCGCGATAATAGGGTATCTATTGTCGACTATTTGTTGGTTCAATTTTCTGAAATCAATACCATATCGCTTCTTTTTTAACCCATCTGAGTCGGTTCTTTTTTTTGCCGACGACCCAAGTTGGATTGTTGTACGGTGATCTAGATGGCCTTATGAGGTGCGGGTATGACTTGGAGTACACTGGTTCCCCATCTGTTTTTATTGTGGCTATAGTGTTTATGTTAAAAGGTAGAATTTCGTCTGGGTCAAAATTTTTTTTTTGATCATTTTGTCAAAAACGGATTATATTGCATAATAAGAGCGTTTAAGAGGAAGAAATGAGGCATAACTAGAAAAATTGAAAGTAATTCTTTTTTATGATTTGTGTGTGGCCATGAATTGACTTAAAAGGAACAGGGTTTCTACTTCTACGACGCCTTTAAGCATCGGGAGGGGTACAATGTAATTTTTTGAAGTTACAGTATCAATTACCAGTTTAATTTCACGCTCTGCTAGCCTTCGTCTAATGTACGGGAGCAGGGATTTTATTCTAAACAAGGAAGAACGATATAGTCGAGTGCCTCGACTTTCAGAAACCCGTTACTCAGCTCAGGAGCCAATGGATAATGAAAAACCAAACCAGCAAAGCGATATTTTAGGGCGCCACCGTTAGAGTGGGCGTGGCACCTTTTTTGGTGAGTCGATAGGTACAGATGAGACAAATATATTTCAGTTTAAATTTTGTTTCTATCATAAAAACTGTAGGCGCTATGTATTTTCGGGGATTGTGGGAGTAAGAGTGGACATGGCACCCCGCTGAAATAAACTTGCGCTGCATAGGAAGCCCTGCATGCTAAGTATGAATATTCTAGCTTTTATAGTTTCCCAGATCTCAGCGTTCATACGGACGGACGGACAGACGAACATGGCTAGATCGACTCGTCTAGTGATCCTGATCAACAATATATATACTTTAGGGGTCGGAAACGCTTCCTTAAACCTGTTACATACTTTCTGGCGAATCTAGTATACCCTTTCATTCTACGAGTATAAAAATTATACGGGTATAAAAATTGAAAGTATCATATGCATCTAATTCATCTTCAATCTCCTCCGTGAGTTTTTCCTCTGGCAGGTAGTTAATTTTTTGTTGGCTCCGTAATGACTACCCTTTTCGCCAATTTTTGGATTGTCTGAATTGCGAGAGAGTATCAACATCCATCGGCTCAGGTGCGGGCCTGGCTTGAATAAGGGCTTGGTTTTTGTTTGAAAGAGGGAGTTTTATTATTACCCTAGTTTTGATTTTTTACAAAATGACGGTTTTTTATTGTCCCCGTATTTTTATATTGTTCATGATTAAGGGAATTTGGCCGGTGGGGAGAATTTTTCTACGAAGGTGGTCAATAATTATTTGTTTTTTCTCAGCGTGGGCAAAGCTTTCCACAAACATGCTCCTATCGTTACTTGACTAGAGCCAATGCTGTATGTAGATCCCGCGGTTGTGCTGGGAAAACAGCAACTTTTAATTTTTTTCTTATGACAGAGTCGAACGCAAGGAGTGCGTCTTTCCTAAATTTCTCATTTAAAAGACGCTGAGGCTGTGTCATGCGCAATTATCATTTAATTGTAAGAAGTGTTGGCTGTTTATTAACATCGTAATATTTAAGAAGTGGTAGATCTCCCTTAGTTCGTAATATATATGAATGTTGATGCACTTCGAACAGTACAAACAAGTGGCATAACGGCACGTGCTTGTTATGCGCGGGGCCATTTTATCAATTTGGGCAAAAAATGCGAGTTTGCAAGGAAGATACATAAAACAAATGGAGACGGGACTCAACTGAAAATAAAACCCACAACTAAGAATGAAGCAAATGAGTTAAATTATTAGTTTTTAATACCGGGATAGAAGTTGAAATGCAAATTAAATGAATCACATGCGTTGGAGTCTTCTCTGCGTATGTAAAATCGAGACCTGCCAATATGGCGTGAAAATTCAGCACTGTATTAAATGAAGTTAATACGGCTGCTGCTGGACCTCTAACTTTATTTTTTGGAATGGGCACTGCTTGATAATGCCGACCGATGCCATTAAAGGCTCGAAGAACTTATATTCCGCAATGGCTGCCTGTCTCCAGGATATGTATATCTCTTGCTTCCCATCGAACTCGGGAACCGACTTTATAATATCTAGAGGCCCCTGGTGTGATAATGCTTTCTTTAAATGTCTTGATTTTTGGGGTTTCCACTTTCTTTTTTATAAATACTTTTTAATTTCGGAGAAAATGATTTCTCCCAGTGTAGACCGACACCAGATAATTATAGAGATTTTTGTTCTTAGAAATTAAGTTCTTTTTCTTACCTGCAAAATTGTACTTACAGGCCATTTATTCATATTCTATATTTATTTCCGTTTTCTTTTGAGCATATTGCGAATAATTGTATTCCTTTCCCTCGTGCGAGGCGAGGGGTCTGGTTGTTGGCGGCAACTTCGAAGTGTAGATTCAGCAGTTTCCTTACTGCGCGATATTGTATAGCGCAACCTACCCGCTATTATAATATATGGCAGACTGATTAAATCGTTTTGCCCATTTGTAGGCGTTAGAATAGATGTCGCCAACTTTTTTTAAGGTCTTTCGTTAGGTATTGACTAATATATTTCAGTTAAAAATAAATACATATTAAAATTGGCACCATTCTAAAAACAAACTACTAAACTCTATCTCTTATAATTTCCGACATCTCAGCGTCCATACGGACAGACACTCATTTCTAGGATGACACGGCTAAGATCCTAATCAAAAATATATATGTAAGCTTTATGGGGTCGGTAACGCATCTTCTACCTATTACATACTTTCCGACGAATCCAAATGACGTTTTTGCAAGAATACTTCAAAAGATAAAATTTCTTATTCTTTGGGCTGCGGCTAACCGTGCCTATCGAAATTTCGTTTGTTAAATTTACTATTTAACTAATACGGTTCGGCGAAGGACAAGCCGTCAGTTTTCGAGAAAGTTTTTTCTTTTCCTCCACGGTCACACTGTCTAGGCCACCGAGAAAACCAATTCAGCCACGACCTTTACCACAAAAGGTTTTTATTGATAAATCGCCAAGTACATAATTCATAGCATTCATCATGTGCAAGTATCCTTTGGCTTACGTACAAAAACAGGATAAATGTTATTTACCCTTATTTTCATTGCAGCTGAAAACGTAATGCACTATCCAGTCGTTTAACAAGTGGAAACGTCTGGATAGTGTATTTACGAAAATCAAAAAAAAAAAAAAAATTGTCCCACGTATCGAATTCTACCGTTCTCCAATTACCGCTAAGTCACCGACGCTAATTTGACGCACATTAATGTATATATAAATATATTTTTTTCATATGGGTAGCCTTGAATTGGTTTTATTTCTCAAATTCAAATTCTTCAAATTTTCGGAATTTTCCAAATTTTACTAATATTGACTAAGTTTAAAACGCCGACAAAGTTGGGGGTGGGAAATCATTTTTTTCGCACGGTCTAAATATCAACAACATTTTTTTTTCATTTTTGATAACATTACAGACCTTACCATGTAAAATGGTGAGAACTAGTTTTTATTTTTTGAAACCCCAAAACAAGTTTTGACCTCCGCGCTGACAAAAGCTCTAAATCCTGTCAATATATTAGCCAAATAATTGCGTGCAAATAAAAAAAAGTACTCAAAAAAAAAAACATAAAATGTACAAAATGTTCTTGTTTGGCCTAGAATGTAGACACCATGATCTACAATTTTTGTTTACTATGTGGCCAAATTTTGGCAACGATTATTAAGCAAATGAGTTAGTTTTTAATACCGGGATAGATGTTGAAATGCAAATTAAATGAGTTTATTATAGTTATTACATAGAACGCGAAAGGGCTCGTGCAGACAAAAATTTGATGTACATCGTGGCAAATTTAGAGGACAATAATTTCGTGTTAGTCTAACGGGAACGTTGAATGTTAGGCGGTTTAAAAGATCTGCAGAATCAATGTCACCTCTTATAAGATTTTGTATAAAAATAGTACCAAGCATTGTTCTACGATTTACAAGTGTAAGTAAGTTAAGCAATTGTAATCTACTCTCGTAGGAAGGAAGCCTTACGTTTTGATCCCAGTTCAAACTACGCAGGGCAAATAAGAGAAAGTTTTTTTGTACCGACTCAATACGGTCGATATTCACTTGATATTGTGGACTCCAAACCGACGAAAAGTATTCCAAAATAGGACGGACAAGGGAGGTAAATAATAATTTGGTCGATTTATTTGACTTCGCCAGTACAGAAGCTTTTAGTCCGGAAACAAGGACTTCAATCGAGCTAGCTGTGTCCATACGCATAGTTGGTTCGCTTACCCCTGTGTTGGCAGGAACTGCTGCTACCAAGTTCGGATTTGGGTTGGATTCCATGGTGGTATTAACGGCGGTTAAGCTGGCCTTCTTGCGTTTAGGCGACTCTGTTAATAATTTTTTATTAT
This sequence comes from Drosophila biarmipes, assembly GCF_025231255.1. Lineage (NCBI taxonomy): Eukaryota > Metazoa > Arthropoda > Insecta > Diptera > Drosophilidae > Drosophila > Drosophila biarmipes. The sequence goes on along the minus strand of NW_026114528.1, from coordinate 964,037 downwards.
TCAACTGGGCACAGACGGTATTGAACCCCTCATTGAGTTGCTAAAAAGCACCCGAGATATTCAACAGGCTGTTTCGGGTCTGCTTCATAAAGCCGCTCATCTCAACCACCATTTCCTTGCAGGAACCACATGACCACATAATCTTTTACTCTGCCGGTGAATCCTGCACATTTGACGTGCATCATCGAATCGCAGAGCCAGCTAAAAATAAAGGGGTCTTTCGTTGAAGACGCAAGTGTGCAGTTTTTCTTGGAACAGACAAGGGCCATTATAAGACAAACAACTGAAATAAAATATCAAAAATACCTTAAAGTAAATTTGGCACTGGGATCAAATTCAAAAATCACAAAGGCACAAAACACAAAAAAGAAATAAGAGTGCGAGATCGCGAAAATTTATCAAAACGTAAGAGAGCACGAGAGAAAAAAAAATATTCTATCGACTGAGCGTGGCTTGTGCGACACTAACAACTTTCAGTACGAACAAATACAAAGTAAATCAAGCAAGAGAGAGAGAGTTGCAGAAAATAGCACCGAAAAAGTCTACTAGAAATTCAGCGGGTGCATAGAGAGCACGTTGAGAGAGAGTATAAGAGTTTTAGCAAGTTTAGGAGCGTAAGTTACAAAAACAAAGCTATGAGATTAAAAAAATTTAATAGAAATGCTAAAATAACTATTAACACGTACCCGTTTACTGAGAGATCTATTTAGAATTACTAGCACAATTGTTAGACTAATCTTTGTAAATAAATACAAACAGAACACTCGCACAAAATCACTGGAAAAGACAAAAACTCGCAGCACATAAGTAAAAGTAAAAAGCGACGCTAAATCGAAATAGTGCTCAGCTATAACTTATTTTTAATGTTTTTTGGCAGCAAAAGTAAAAAAAAATAACAAATTTTACGAATAGAGCTAGCGCGCAATACAAAAAAAAGTTTCTCATCACCTAAAATGATTTTGGTTTAGAGGCTAAGTGACACTTTTTTCCCTTGACGGCACAGAAAAAAGGTTAGCTAGTCTGCAAAGTATAACTAACCTTATAAAAAACCAAATATTAGCTATAGCTAAGCGCTATTCATTATAAGAAAAATCTACTTGTGTTAAAATAATTGCATTATAAATGTAGTAAATATATTTAAAAAAAAAACCTATGCAAACAAATAAAATAAAATTAATAAAAAAATTTGAATTTGGTAAAATAAATACTATTTTGATCTAAAGTAATTATATTTCCTTTTTTATTAAGAATTTATCAACAGATTGCTAAATAACTCAGGAATACAAACGCCATAAGGTTCTTATGAGAGCGAGCGAGATGGCATCTGAAGATATCAGAGGGCTTACATTAAATTCGATATCTTGAAAACAAAAAATGGCTCCCACCTTTGCATAAAAAACGGATTGCAGGTGACAAATTTCAAAATTAAAAAAAAATAGTTAAAAAATTTTTTAAAATTAAATTTTGTTTTTTTTTTAAAGAAATTAAAAATTTGGTGTGCTTCGAAAATTGTATTTCGGATAATAACAGGTGGAGATATAGATTTCTTGAAAACTAGCTTTTTTCTACAAATTTAAAGAAATTAAAAATTTGGTGTGCTTCAAAAATTGTATTTCGGATAATAAAAGGTGGAGATATAGATTTTTTGAAAACTAGCTTTTTTCTACAAATTAAAAAAAAAATTTTTTCTTCGGCTAAGACCTGATACACGTGTTTACTTATTTTACAAAATTAAAGATTTCTTTGGATAGAAATCATAGCAACACTACCATTTTGATTTATAGTGATTCGCCTGAGAAAATAATTTATACAAACATAAAATCATAATGTATTTTTCTTGCTGTTAGATTTTACACTTACTGCACAAGTGAGTGTAAAAGCAGATACTGAAAGATGGGGTGCGCTAAACTTATCGCAATAAGTATAATATTTTCCAACATTATTTTTCTCGGTGTCTAAATTGATGGAAAGTGTGTTATAGGAAGAAGGAAGCGTTTGCGACACGATATCAAGATCACCAGTCTATCTAGTCATGTCCGTCTGACTATCCGTCCATGTGAAAGGGTGGATCTCGGAAACTAAAAAAGCTATAATATTGGGACTAAGCATGCAAGTTCAATAAATTTTAAAAATTTGGATGGTGCCAAAATCATTGGTGTTTTATAATTTTGATAGGATTACAAATAAGCTGAAAACAAAACAAAAAAAATCGCTGTTCCTTTAATTGTGGTCATTTTTAAACCCTTGCAGAGGGTATAATGATTTCAGTCACTCGTCCCAAGACGAGCCATGTTCGTCTGTCCGTCCGTTTCTACGCAAACTAGTCTCTCAGTTTTACAGCTATCGGGCTAAAACTTTCCCAAAAGTCTTCTTTCTATTGCAGGTAGTATATAAGTCGAAGCCGGATCGGACAACTATATCTTATAGCTACCATAGGAACTATCGGGAAAAAAAATTAAAAAGAAATAACATATTTTAATGGGTTTTGAATTTCAAATTAAATTTTATCAAAATCGGAAGACTATATCATATAGCTGTCATAGGAACGATCGGAAAATTAGTCGTAAAATAATATGAAAAAAATATATTTTCGGTGTTTTTTCACATATAGCCCTCTTATCTTGGAAATAACATTTTTTAATTAGTTCTGAATTTCGAATTAAATTTGACAATCGGACAACTATATCATATAGCTGCCATAGGAACGATCGGAAAATTGGTGGACAAATAATATAAGACAACAGCACTTTTTGACATATAACCTTCAAAGCTTGGAAATAACAATTTTTCTTTAGTTCTGAATTTCGAGTTAAAGTTTATCAAAATCGGACGACTATATAATATAGCTGTCATAGAAACGATCAGTAAATTGGTGGGAAAATAATATGAAACAAATTAAAGCTTTGGGGCTTTTGACATATTATCTTATAATATTGGAAATACCAATTTTTATATTTTTAAGAATTTCGAATTCAATTTAATAAAAATCAGAAAAAACATATAGATGTCAAAAAATGGTCTAAAAAAACAATGAAAAATTTTTATTTCAATATTATTGATGTCAGCAACAATCCTTAAAAATTGTACATGGTGTTACTAAAGTTGATTATTTCTTATAACTGCAAGGGTATACAAACTTCGGCTTGCTGAAGTTAACTTCCTTTTCTTGTTTATACTATGAAACTGTGGTCTATCGATCTGAATTCAAACTCTATATTCTATTCTATATTGTATCGGTAAAAATTTGACAACAGCTAATCGAGCTAATGTGCTAATCAAGCACATTATTACTTTGATAAGAACTATAAATTTATATAATATTATAATAAACCAATTATGTATTTTTTACATTTAGCCTGTTGCTGAAGTTCCGTTTCGGATAAATATGGAAAATGATGACATTTCTCGAGATGCCTTAAAGTCATTGATTTTCGAAGAAACTTTAAAATTCAAAGGACAACCGGAAAATGCACTTTAAAATCTTATGTGTTAAGTTAAATACATTTATTCCGTTAACTTATTGCTAAGGGTCTTTTTCTCATATTCATTAAAATTTTAAAGATAATAAAACGAATTGGATCATATAATAACAAATTGGTTTGATAAACTACTACTTTCCACAATAAGAAATTAACTGAAGGTAATTTATTACGTGTTATGAAACTGACTTCCATGACAGCAAATAATTATTTTTCACGCCGAATTATTCAAATACAACATTAGTATGGACATCAGAAACTGGCCCTTTGTGTTTAATCTAAATATTTGATTTTCATATATTAGGCTAGTACATGTGAACTAAAATATTTTATTAAGATACAAAATCTACATAAAATGTAAAGGGCTGCAAAATTGTTGACCAAATTTAAAAATCTTTTCTTCTAAATAATTCTTAATACATAAAACGATTTTCCAAAAGTCTTCTAATGAGACATTATTATCAAAAAGCTTAGTTTCGATGACCAACATGTTAATCATTTGTAATCGTAAAATTATATAAGTATAACAATATATTAAAATCTAAAGAAAACACTTGGTAAAGTCTATGAATTTATTCATTTGAAGTAATGAAAATAAATTTATATAGTGATTATCAAGATCACCAGTCTATCTAGTCATGTCCGTCTGACTATCCGTCCATGTGAAAGGGTGGATCTCGGAAACTAAAAAAGCTTTAATATTGGGACTAAGCATGCAAGTTCAATAAATTTTAAAAATTTGGATGGTGCCAAAATCATTGGTGTTTTATAATTTTGATAGGATTTCAAATAAGCTGAAAACAAAACAAAAAAAATCGCTGTTCCTTTAATTGTGGTCATTTTTATACCCTTGCAGAGGGTATAATGATTTCAGTCACTCGTCCCAAGACGAGCCATGTTCGTCTGTCCGTCCGTTTCTACGCAAACTAGTCTCTCAGTTTTACAGCTATCGGGCTAAAACTTTCCCAAAAGTCTTCTTTCTATTGCAGGTAGTATATAAGTCGAAGCCGGATCGGACAACTATATCTTATAGCTCCCATAGGAACTATCGGGAAAAAAATTAAAAAGAAATAACATATTTTAATGGGTTTTGAATTTCAAATTAAATTGTATCAAAATCGGAAGACTATATCATATAGCTGTCATAGGAACGATCGGAAAATTAGTCGTAAAATAATATGAAAAAAATATATTTTCGGTGTTTTTTCACATATAACCCTCTAATCTTGGAAATAACATTTTTTAATTAGTTCTGAATTTCGAATTAAATTTGACAATCGGACAACTATATCATATAGCTGCCATAGGAACGATCGGAAAATTGGTGGACAAATAATATAAGACAACAGCACTTTTTGACATATAACCTTCAAAGCTTGGAAATAACAATTTTTCTTTAGTTCTGAATTTCGAGTTAAAGTTTATCAAAATCGGACGACTATATAATATAGCTGTCATAGAAACGATCAGTAAATTGGTGGGAAAATAATATGAAACAAATTAAAGCTTTGGGGCTTTTGACATATTATCTTATAATATTGGAAATACCAATTTTTATATTTTTAAGAATTTCGAATTCAATTTAATAAAAATCAGAAAAAACATATAGATGTCAAAAAATGGTCTAAAAAAACAATGAAAAATTTTTATTTCAATATTATTGATGTCAGCAACAATCCTTAAAAATTGTACATGGTGTTACTAAAGTTGATTATTTCTTATAACTGCAAGGGTATACAAACTTCGGCTTGCTGAAGTTAACTTCCTTTTCTTGTTTATACTATGAAACTGTGGTCTATCGATCTGAATTCAAACTCTATATTCTATTCTATATTGTATCGGTAAAAATTTGACAACAGCTAATCGAGCTAATGTGCTAATCAAGCACATTATTACTTTGATAAGAACTATAAATTTATATAATATTATAATAAACCAATTATGTATTTTTTACATTTAGCCTGTTGCTGAAGTTCCGTTTCGGATAAATATGGAAAATGATGACATTTCTCGAGATGCCTTAAAGTCATTGATTTTCGAAGAAACTTTAAAATTCAAAGGACAACCGGAAAATGCACTTTAAAATCTTATGTGTTAAGTTAAATACATTTATTCCGTTAACTTATTGCTAAGGGTCTTTTTCTCATATTCATTAAAATTTTAAAGATAATAAAACGAATTGGATCATATAATAACAAATTGGTTTGATAAACTACTACTTTCCACAATAAGAAATTAACTGAAGGTAATTTATTACGTGTTATGAAACTGACTTCCATGACAGCAAATAATTATTTTTCACGCCGAATTATTCAAATACAACATTAGTATGGACATCAGAAACTGGCCCTTTGTGTTTAATCTAAATATTTGATTTTCATATATTAGGCTAGTACATGTGAACTAAAATATTTTATTAAGATACAAAATCTACATAAAATGTAAAGGGCTGCAAAATTGTTGACCAAATTTAAAAATCTTTTCTTCTAAATAATTCTTAATACATAAAACGATTTTCCAAAAGTCTTCTAATGAGACATTATTATCAAAAAGCTTAGTTTCGATGACCAACATGTTAATCATTTGTAATCGTAAAATTATATAAGTATAACAATATATTAAAATCTAAAGAAAACACTTGGTAAAGTCTATGAATTTATTCATTTGAAGTAATGAAAATAAATTTATATAGTGATTATCAAGATCACCAGTCTATCTAGTCATGTCCGTCTGACTATCCGTCCATGTGAAAGGGTGGATCTCGGAAACTAAAAAAGCTTTAATATTGGGACTAAGCATGCAAGTTCAATAAATTTTAAAAATTTGGATGGTGCCAAAATCATTGGTGTTTTATAATTTTGATAGGATTTCAAATAAGCTGAAAACAAAACAAAAAAAATCGCTGTTCCTTTAATTGTGGTCATTTTTATACCCTTGCAGAGGGTATAATGATTTCAGTCACTCGTCCCAAGACGAGCCATGTTCGTCTGTCCGTCCGTTTCTACGCAAACTAGTCTCTCAGTTTTACAGCTATCGGGCTAAAACTTTCCCAAAAGTCTTCTTTCTATTGCAGGTAGTATATAAGTCGAAGCCGGATCGGACAACTATATCTTATAGCTCCCATAGGAACTATCGGGAAAAAAATTAAAAAGAAATAACATATTTTAATGGGTTTTGAATTTCAAATTAAATTGTATCAAAATCGGAAGACTATATCATATAGCTGTCATAGGAACGATCGGAAAATTAGTCGTAAAATAATATGAAAAAAATATATTTTCGGTGTTTTTTCACATATAACCCTCTAATCTTGGAAATAACATTTTTTAATTAGTTCTGAATTTCGAATTAAATTTGACAATCGGACAACTATATCATATAGCTGCCATAGGAACGATCGGAAAATTGGTGGACAAATAATATAAGACAACAGCACTTTTTGACATATAACCTTCAAAGCTTGGAAATAACAATTTTTCTTTAGTTCTGAATTTCGAGTTAAAGTTTATCAAAATCGGACGACTATATCATATAGCTGTCATAGAAACGATCAGAAAATTGGTGGGAAAATAATATGAAACAAATTAAAGCTTTGGGGCTTTTGAAATATTATCTTATAATATTGGAAATACCATTTTTTATATTTTTAAGAATTTCGAATTCAATTTAATAAAAATCAGAAAAAACATATAGATGTCAAAAAATGGTCTAAAAAAACAATGAAAAATTTTTATTTTAATATTATTGATGTCAGCAACAATCCTTAAAAATTGTACATGGTGTTACTAAAGTTGATTATTTCTTATAACTGCAAGGGTATACAAACTTCGGCTTGCTGAAGTTAACTTCCTTTTCTTGTTTATACTATGAAACTGTGGTCTATCGATCTGAATTCAAACTCTATATTCTATTCTATATTGTATCGGTAAAAATTTGACAACAGCTAATCGAGCTAATGTGCTAATCAAGCACATTATTACTTTGATAAGAACTATAAATTTATATAATATTATAATAAACCAATTATGTATTTTTTACATTTAGCCTGTTGCTGAAGTTCCGTTTCGGATAAATATGGAAAATCTTATGTGTTAAGTTAAATACATTTATTCCGTTAACTTATTGCTAAGGGTCTTTTTCTCATATTCATTAAAATTTTAAAGATAATAAAACGAATTGGATCATATAATAACAAATTGGTTTGATAAACTACTACTTTCCACAATAAGAAATTAACTGAAGGTAATTTATTACGTGTTATGAAACTGACTTCCATGACAGCAAATAATTATTTTTCACGCCGAATTATTCAAATACAACATTAGTATGGACATCAGAAACTGGCCCTTTGTGTTTAATCTAAATATTTGATTTTCATATATTAGGCTAGTACATGTGAACTAAAATATTTTATTAAGATACAAAATCTACATAAAATGTAAAGGGCTGCAAAATTGTTGACCAAATTTAAAAATCTTTTCTTCTAAATAATTCTTAATACATAAAACGATTTTCCAAAAGTCTTCTAATGAGACATTATTATCAAAAAGCTTAGTTTCGATGACCAACATGTTAATCATTTGTAATCGTAAAATTATATAAGTATAACAATATATTAAAATCTAAAGAAAACACTTGGTAAAGTCTATGAATTTATTCATTTGAAGTAATGAAAATAAATTTATATAGTGATTAAAAATAAATGCGTTTTAAATCTTTTAACAGATTTGGTTACATTTCTTAATTTTCCGATTTGTGCCTCAGGTAAGATTTTCTCTGGACATTTTTTCAGATATATTTTACATTACAGTTTATTCAGATTTTATAATACAGACATCTAGACATTTCTAGACATTTATTTTCTTGGGTAATACTCTATTTACCCCGATGTTCGGAGTAAAAGTTTTCCTGGATAAACCGCGATTAAAAATTAGTTTTAACGTTCAATAATTTGCAATTAAGGTACTTGCGTTTGGGTATTTATTTTGTTTTGTTTTCGTTTTTTATAATCATTATAATAAATGTAAATACTCATTTAAAAATCATGTTACCAGTTACTCGTAGAGTAACGACAATTCATTCTCGGCTCCGCGTTACAAAGTTTAGCTGTCTTGTTATAGTGCTTCTTGCGTTGGTGCTTCTTGCAGTCTTCCGCTTTCGGTGACGAAATGTTGGGCCGTAGGGCTTATGGAAACGTCATCGTTCCCGCAGTACTGTGAACAGGAGCCGAGCTCTCAACTTAACCGCCTTGTCAACCACAGCATCCTGTTCCTTGCTCCGTCCCACCTAGCTGCTTACTCATTTTCCTTTGACGCTCTATGCAACCGTCCGGTATACACCAGCCTTCCCTCGAGTTGTTGTAGTCGTACCTGAAGCTTACGAATCCATTTCGCCAATCTTGCGTGCGGCAGTACTGCTGACAAAGTACTGCGCCGCTCGGCGATTTTATTGCTTGGCGGTGCCCCTGCACCAGTCAACCGAGACTCCACTCAGCTTAGCCGTGTACTCGCCTCTGTGTCTCAATTCAGAGACTTACATGTGCTGTCCCGAACGTATCAACGTTGCTCCTGGTGCCGTTAATCTTCGGCTTCTCCTTTTCGACCTCTGCTCACGGCACCACACAAAGGTATCAAGCGCTGTTTATCCTTCGCTTTCGGTGCGCCAGCGCTCTCTCGTCTCTCTCCGCTCCTTTTCGCAAAACTTTCTTGCTTGGCACATCAACATCTATCTCTGCGCCAAACTATATTTCCTCGTACTATCTAAAGTCTTTTTCCCCGTACACTCTCAACTTTCTTCAAGTGTAGTCTCCAAACTCTCTTTTACCGCTCTCTCTGAATATATAGCACTTAGCAGGCTTCCATACAGTTGATCTTCACTTTCATTTATGTGGTTTTGCAAAGGTTTGGCGAAACAAGGGCTTTTCCGAAATACGAAATTGTCTAATAATTCCTAGGGAGGCTCTTTAATTACCAGTAATTGCGATAGGCTGCCATTCAGGACTCTGATAAAGGTGTCCAAAGCTTTTTCCCAGTACATGACTGTCAGAGACTACACAGTCTCCTGTAAAATATTCAAAGAAGTCTTGATAACGGGTTGATAAAATTATACTGAAGTGTTGCTACCTTTGTTAAGAGCACATAGCTGATACTCACGCTTAACCGTAAAATGGGCTGTTAGGTATTTTTAGATTGCTGTTTAATCGAATGGGGTATTATATGCGTCTGCTTGCCCGCTAATTTGCTAAATTGATTGCATCTCTAGCCTACCTGAAAAAACAAACTTAATATTTTTATGTATTTGGGCCGTTCTTTTACAAACCGAACCGATAGCCTGAATTGTCTAGACTTTTTAATTTTAAGACGACCCAATTCAAAAACTGTGTTAAAAAATATTCAGTTTTGTTAGTACATAAGTATTAGACCAATCTGAGCAAGCTATAAGGTTATTTATGAGTCCAAAGTTTGATATATGAAAGCAGGGAAAGCGTTTAGCTGACTTTTCCGAAAGTGGATGCAATTTTGTACACGTGTCAATAGTCAGTTTCAGCGTTGGGTGATACAGCTCTTCTGGTAAGATAATTGCCGAGGTTCTAAATATGCAAACACAATCTGGACTGGAAACAAAGAATAGACCCAGTAATCGGGCAAAAAAATGTGGTATATGATTTACTTAAGACAATAAAATTGTTGGTGCCCAACCGAAGTAGGCACTTCTAGTCACGCCGCTGGACAAGGGGGTTATAGTGAGCGCCTTGTCGCTGGCACGGGGCCGCTTTTATGGGAGGACGATTAAGTCGCGACGGTGCACGGAGAGGCGATGCGGGCACAGCGCTGAGGTTTGAGCTAACGGAGGTTAGCTGCGCTAGTTGAGATGTGTTACGAGGCCTATTCCCAGACGTAGGACGTAGAACCGCGGAGGTATGAGTGCGTCGATAACTGATTTATTCTTAAAATGGTACTTGGTTATTTCGATGTTGGTAGCAGTTAGCGACACTGCAGCAATGTGCGGACCATCTGGACGGGTCAGTGAATCGTCGACTTAATGAGACTTTAAGTCATCCGTTGACATTGATGATCAGCAATTCTTATAACCAGTAGGTGACGCTGAACGACTGGTACTGATTTGTTGGGTGCTGGTCATGTTGAGCACCCCTTGGGAGCGAACATTCTCGCCCTCCATTAATTGGGTACCCTCAATTAAGGCGTGATGTCTGTCAGCCATTGACCGAATAGAAAGCATCCAACAATTTATTTATCGTCCATGAGCCTTTCTTAAGCTCCGGAGGCTCCTAAACATGATTCACGTCCTCCATACCTTCGTGAGGCTGCTTCACGCTCACGTTTATGCTAAGAACGGCCTTGTCGTAGGTACTGAAATTGTGCCATCGTAAAAATTGATCATTTGGCACGTCTGTGGTATGAGATCTTTCTGCAACAAAGTTAAAATATTTCTTGGTTAAATTTAGAAATGTTTTAGAATAGTCCAACTTCTTATAGGGTTGAAGTTGACGAGAAGTCGGTTTTATATTTATTAATCATTCTTTTGCAGAGGGTAATTCGTTCGGTTAGCTGCAGGGAACCGTTATTTGTCTAAATCAATGGAAAGTTGTTATAGAAGAAGGAAGCGTTTGCGACACGATATTAGGATCACCAGTCGATCTAGTCATTTCCGTCTGACTATCTGTCCACATGAACGGTGGGATCTCGGAAACAAAAAAAGGTATAATATTGGGACTAAGCATGCAAGTTCTATAGAATCTTGAGAAGCGCAAGTTTATTTCAGGAAGGTGCCACGCCCACAAAGGTCCTGCTTAATACGCGAACTTTTTCATGAACTGGATTGTTTGATTCAAATGTGTTGAGAATATGGGGGACAAAAGTTATTTTATTTTATTTTTATTCAAAGATACTCTTTTAGCTTATACTAACAAACACAAGTTTTATAAATTTAGATGGTGCCAAAATCATTCGTGTCTTATGATTTTGAAAGGATTTTAAATGAGTTGAAAACAAAAAAAAATCGCTGTGGTCGGTCTATCGATCTGAATTCAAACTCTATATTCATTCTATATTGTATCGGTAAAAATTTGACAACAGCTAATCGAGCTAATATGCTAATCAAGCACATTATTACTTTGATAAGAACTATAACTTTATATAATATTATAAAAAACCAATAATGTATTTATTACATTTAGCCTGTTGCTGAAGTTCCGTTTCGGATAAATATGGAAAATAATGACATTTCTCGGAATGCCTTAAAATCATTGATTTTCGAAGAAACTTTAAAATTCAAAGGACAACCGGAAAATGCACTTTAAAAACTTATGTGTTAAGCTAAATACATTTATTCCGTTAACTTATTGTCTTTTTCTCATATACATTAAAATTATAATAAACGAATTGAAATGTATACGTAAAATAACAAATTAGGTTTGATAAATTACTACTTTCCACAATAAGAAATTACCTGAAGGTAATTTATGACGTGTTATGAAACTTTCTACTTGATGATTCCTGACTTCCCTGACAACAAATAATTATTTTTCACGCCGAATTATTCGAATACAATATGAACATCAGAAACTGGCTCTTTGTGTTTAATCTAAATATTTGATTTTCATATATTATATAACATTTTTTCATTAATTAAACTTTTAATATAAATTAGGCTAGTACATGTAAACTATTATTAATATTATTAAGATATAAAATCTTCCTAAAATGTAAAGGGCTGCAAAATTGTTGACCAAATTTAAAAATCTTTTCTTCTACATAACAGTTTTTTTTTAGATTTTATAATACAGTAATGCATTTAAACTTTGTTCTAGACATGTATTTTCTTGGGTAATTGTCTATTTACCCCGATGTTCGGATAAAAAGATTTCTGGAAGAATTACGATTAAAAATTTGTTTTAACGTTCAATAATTTTCAATTAAAGTATTTACGTTTGGGCTTTTATAATCCCAATACTCATTTAAAAGTCATGTGGTAACACCAGTTCTAAGGACGTTTATTCTCGGCCCCGCATTACAAAGTTTAGCTGTCTTGTTATAGTGCTTCTTGCGTTGGTGCTTCTTGCAGTCTTCCGCTTTCGGCGGCTTCCGCTGCTCCCGGTACTTCTGCCGTCACTTGTGAGGGGGACGTAATGTAGGTCTGTCGGGGTTATGTAAGCGTCATCGTTCACGGACTAATATGAACAGGAGCCAAGCTCTCAACTTAACCGTCTTGTCAGCCACAGCATCCTGTTCCTTGCTCCACCCAGTTCCGCCAGCTATTCACTCATTTCCTTTTGACGCTCCGGGCAATCGTCCGGTTTACACCAGCCTGCCCTCGGGCTGTTGTAGTCGTACCTGAAGTTTATGAATCCCTTTTGCCAATCTCTCGTGCGGATGTACTTCTGACAAACTCCTGTGCCGCTCGGCGATATTATTGCTTGGCGGCGCCCCTCTAGCAGTCGACCGCAACTCAATTCAACTTGGCCGTGCACTCGCCTCTGTGTCTCAATTCAGAGACTTACATATGCTGTCCCGAACGTCCTTTTTACTTTCACGCCAGTATCTCTTTGACTGATCCAGCTTCCAACTCTGGACCCGCTTATATAAGGCTCCTAGTACCGTTAATCCTCGCTCTTCAGTGTTCAGCACGAGTGTTTATTTTAACTAATGTATGGCGCTGTGCGCCATGTTATCGTGCTAGAAAAATGCACAGTATAAGTCGGGCGGAATCTTTATCGTACTAAAGTTTACGTTAGCCGTTATTTTTTTAAAATCGAAAATTTTACATATGTGCTAACTCTTAGTGCAGAGTTTTGAAATGGTACATTTTAAAATTATGTAATCATGTTTTCCCAGCGGAAAAGGTGTAAAAGACCTGTACCTTTAGCGGGTCATAACGCTAAAGAATAACGAACAGGCAAAACAAATGGCCATAGATTGGTTTCGCAATATGCAGCTCCTATATCCGTCAAAAATTTAGCTGTTTACACTCACATTAAACTGAGATCAAAAAATCTAAAAATAGAATGCACTTACTCGTGTGGATCCTGCAAGTACTTGCTATTGCGGAAGGCACTTCTCCGAGACTCCGACAAGTGCCACCGAAGTGGCACGTTTCTTCCCAAAGAGAGTAGAGGTGGAGAAACATCGATGCCAAAATCAACGAATATTAAGTACATGTTCGTACATTATTTAATTAAATAATAAATTATTAACAGAATATTGTTATTTTAGTTATTTTTGTTGGTGGTGTTGGAATATATATTACGTTAATCTTTATGTTCATAAATATACATAATAGGTATACATAAGTAAGGAATACTTCTACTCTCCCGCATCTTCGTGTGAGTCTGAAAGAGTTTTCAGTAAGGCTGTAAGTGAGCGTCGCACGCCTCTATCATCGACCGTTGTCGATAGGCTTATCTTTTTAAACAAAAACAAACATGTAAATATATTTAGCAGAGTTAGGGATAGCACAGAAATAATAGTAAAATAAGGATAGTAATGTAAGGACAGTAAATAAAAAAATGGACCATGTACGAGTATATAGGAACAATAATATTACATTTATTTTTTATTAAAGTTTTTATTTACAAAGTAAGGATAATACAGTTTAATTTTAATTCTTTTCGTTTTTATTTAACGAGTTAATTATAAAAACGAGTTACATGAAAATTAAATTTCTATATCGGTGTGCGTGAACATAAATGTTTCTTCACCCCTAAAAAGAAGTAATTTTCGCGGAACGATCACGATATCGCCAAAGTCACTTCTCGAAGTCATCTAAAAAATGGAAATCTTAAATAAAAAATTTGTTTTCACTTGTTCTGCTATTTAGCATTTATTTTTCTAATAAGGGCTTTGACACGGTTCTTGGAAAGTCGGAAATGCTGCGTAATAATTGTATTTATGTCCAGCTACATTGACATGAAAAATGTATTAAAAGCCATTTGCAAAAAAATAACAGAAACAACAAAAAACAAGCCTTTATAATTAAATTTGAGGAGAATGTTTGAATGCTCAAGTTTACTGCAGTTACAAGCCAGGTAATGTGCAAATTAAATTAAAACTTAGTGAATTTTTTAAAAAAATATAATTTTTTATTGTTAATTCTTATTCACTAGACACAATTTTTATTAGTACCGAACTTAATTTTCACTGCTCGCGATATTCAAGTTGTCGACCGATCAATTCGGATTCAAAAACGGACTGCCTTACTTTGGTTCAATAATCCATAATCAAACCTCGGCTTGAGAGATTTCTCAGAATAAATCTGATTAAGAGAATCATCCAAGAGAGTCGAAAAATAGGATGAAGAAAATTGTCAATTAAATTTGAAATTGCAATATTGCAGAATTGAAATTCTGCCACAAATCGATGTTTACGTTAGCGGACTTGGGGCTCTGGTGTTTACAATATCGGCTTGGATGTTTACAGAATCCATTTGGAGCGGAGAGTGTGAAACTGATCTGGGTGGAATCGATTGGAGGCTTTGTTTAAAGAATGGAAAAAAGCTCTTGGCTCAAATTGGGCAAGGGCCCATAAGTAATGTGTCATATAACTCCCCCCATTCTAAATTGAATCGTCCCGATTCATTAGAACTGATGGGTATAATGAATTTAGGTGACAAATTCAATTCGACAATGATATTTTCCTGTACAGTATTTTCATTGTTAGTTTCTGGTTGTATTTCAATTTGAATTTGCCGTGGTTTGAATATTAAGAATTTTCTGTATTTAATTAAAGTCATGGTAATTAAATGTAAAAATGCGATTATGATCAATATTAATGTAATTGATTTTGAGTTTGTTTAATTTGAATAAAAGGATTTAATACGTTAATATTATCGAATGAGAGTTCCGAATCATTTGAAATAATATATTCGAAAATTAAGAAGTCAGTATATTTTCGTGCAGTGATGTATTCCAATATCTTATTGTCTACATTAGTTTAGTATTTATTATTAATTTTTGTGGTGCCATTAAAGGTTATTAAATATGATCCATCTAAATAAGTGTCATTAACTGTATGAACTCCGTTTATAAAAATGGCTTCTTGAATTACATATACATTTTTATTTATTTTCTTATTTTATTACATAAAGATTTTTCTCCATTTAGTAATCTGGTAAAACAAGATTTTGCGACATGATTTTTGATTAACAATTTTCCATCACTGTGCGAAATGGATCTTAGGTTGTAAATTTCACAACGATCAATAATTATAGGGTATTTAATGTATGTAATAATAAGATCTTGGTGCAAAGCGATTTTAAATTCAGATATATCCAATAGATCAGTAATAATAACAGGTTTTTGTTCATGTTTATAAATTTCCTGTATGTCATCATTGTTTAGAATATTTTTGTTGAAAACATCTATTTTTGCTAATGTAATTGTCTCCATTAAATTCATAAGATCGTAAGTCAGCAAACGAATTTCTTGATCTTTAAGGGCGGTTTTAAAGATGTCAGACAGAGTTTTTATTTCTTAAAATATTTTGGAATTAATAACGAATTAATCCTTATTGTTTTTTTTTATCAAATCATCATGAAATCATCATGATCTGGTGTTCCTGCTATCCATTTCTAGATTATGCCTATTTCATTAATGCCTCTTTTTCTACCTAGTCGGTAATATTTGAGAAATAAGCATTTTAATAATTTTTAAATCGTTTGAAATTTTCCATTGTGAATTCTGAACGTTATGGCTGTTTAAAAATTCTGTTTCAAGAGTAATAATTATATTGAAGTACATTTGAATTCATTATCTGGAATTTAAGATAAGTAAATTTGTTTACAATTTATTATTATCTTTATGAATCGTACGGTTTCTGTTATTAATAATAACTTTATTAGGATGATTTTTCTCACCTACCTGTTTTTTATATCTAGAGTTAAGCTTATTTTATTCCCCCTGTTGCTTTTCGTAAATTACTTCTCCTACGTGATAGTCCTTTTTTTTCTATCTTTGTTATGAAAATGTAACATTTTATCCTGTGCTTGCTTTAACAATTGAGGAATTTTATCGTGTTTGATTTTATTAAATATAAAAATACAGGCGTTGATTGGTTATAGAGTGAATTGATAAGTTGTATTTCTGTGCTGCTCTAAATACTATTTCGGAATAATCAACTAAGTTGAGTTCATCTTTAATGCAACGTGCAATTTGTATTAAAGAAGAGGGTGCAATTTGTCCGTTGGAAGTACTATGTCGAGGATCTGCATAAAATAAAGATATCCCATTTCTGTGTGCAAAAGATTTAAAAACTTGGGTCATTATCTATCATCAAGGTTTTGGATAATGGGAATTGTTGTAGAATCTTTGAAACTTTGTTTTCTATATTTAATTTATTTTGGATTTCTTTTGCGACTAAAAATTTTTAATATGAATCTATACAAGTGATGAATATAAGATTTTGGGCGTAATAAATGTCAATATGCAAACTTTCACCTTCTCTATCCGGAATAGGTGCTTGACCGATAGGGATTTGAACTGAATGTCTGTTATATTTGTTCTGATTGCAGGTTTTGCAATTCTTAATAAACTCCTTTAGTTTTTGATATAAGTTAGGCCAATAATATAGCCGGTTAATTTCTTTATAATTTTCATCAAGCCTTCTGTGTGCTTTCTAAAATAAAAATTTATTTATAAAATTATCCTCAAGTGGTTTTTGAATTATATAAAGGTCTTCTAAGCTGCAATGAATTCCAATTGTTATATTAGGTGGAATGTATTCCTTTAGGAGAGTTATTAAATTTTCTGGAGTGTCATACACTATAATATGTCTAGTATTTCCGAACACGTTAATCGACTCATGTATTGTATACCTCCCCGTTGCTTTAAGCAATTATTGCTTAAACTGGTTTAAGGGTTTTGGGTTTCTTGTATAACATTCTCAAAACTACTCTCTGCTGAATGCTCAGTGTTTTGATCTGAGACCGACTCGATAGATAGTATTAAGTTATTAACTTGTATCCTATATAATGCATCTGCAACAACATTTGTTGCTCCTGGCTTATAAATAATTTTTGGGGAATAACTTTCAATGAAAGAATACCATCTTTTCAGAAATCGAAAATAAAAGAGGTTAATGATCTGAGTAGATTTCAAAGTTGTTAATTCCATATAAATAAAAATTACGTAATAAAAATTACGTAAGGATCCTGCATTGGATATCTATCCGGTATGGGGTTTTTGTTAAGTTTTTTATAATCTATTACTAGTCTAAGTTTGGGAGTTCCATCTTCGTTAAAACCCTTTTTTGGTACGACTTATACTGGGGAATTATAAGGGCTACTGCTTGGCCTTATAATTTCTTTTTTAAGCATATTGGCGATTTCCGAATTTACAAAATCTGAGGCTGATAGAGCATAAGGGTATTGGTTACTATAAATAGCCCTATCGTTTTCGGTATTTATTTCACCGCGTATGTCAGTCCTAAAAGGAATCTGCATATTTATTTTGGAATGTTCTTTATTTATAATATTTAATATTTTGTCCTCCAAATTTTTTCTTTGATATGAGGATGAATTCTGCATATTGTTCATTTTTTGGTTGTCGGATACTTCTATGACGGCGCGTTCAGGATTTTTGAATCCCAAACTTTTATTTTTGTCGGATAATTCAACGACGGCGTGTTCAGGATTTATGTTTCCCAAACTAAATTCACTTTGATTTCCCTCTTCAGATTCGGATCTGATTTGATCAAAGTATTTTTTTATTATGAATTCTTTTAATGGAATAATGGTGTTTTCTTCTGTCAAAGAATGTTGGTTTAAAATATTACCGCTATCGTAATTTAATTTTTCCTTTATTACCCCTTTTGCTGTATCAATAACAGCTCCGATTTTTTTCAATAGGTTGTAGCTAACAAAAATATCTGAGTCTAGCCCATCTTTTTCATAAAAAGTATACCGCGTATCGAAAATACTTATCATATGATAAAACTTAATTATTGAATATCCATTCACTGTGGATACTCTTTTATATATTGGTAGTTAATTTTTGTTCTTATAAATTTCTGTTTTAATATAACAAGAAGTTGCCCCTGTATCAATTAATATATTTAGTTTTTTATTTATTTTATTATCTTGTCTTATTATGTAGGGTAGTCCTACTCCTGAGAGTGCCCTTAAAAATGGTTCTCTTCAATGTTGTTCAACCTCATAGTCTTGTTATCCGGTTGGTTAACAGTTCCTGTTTGTACTCTTTTATTTTGAGGTTGCTCCTGTTGTGTGTTTTGTGTTTCGATTCTTTTACTTTGATTCCATTTATTTTGATAATTATTATATCCCTGATTATTACTGTTATGGGGTTTATTTGGCATCTGAATTGATTTATCAACATCCATTGGCTCTGGCTTACTTTGTTGTCTAAAAGAGTTCCAATGATTTTGTTGGTCATTATTAAATCATCCCTGATTCCAGGTATTGTTTCTATTTTGACTAAAATTGTTATAATTATTTGTGTTTTGGTTATTTGCTTGATTAAACCTTAAGTTGTTAGTATATTTTTGATTATTATTATTGTTATATTGTCTGGGTTTGTTATTTGAGTTTTGTTACCCATATAAGTTTGACTAATTAGTTTTGCGTTGTGATGATATAAAATTGTTCGCGAATTGGGCCCTCAAATTGTTGCTATCAAGTTCTTTATACTATTACCATTGCGTTCGGTAAATCGGGTGGATTCATTGAAAATATTACATCTGAGATATGGCCGTTAAGGCCAGTTATGAACACTTTCTATGTTTTTCATAAGGTTCAGATGTAATTGGCTTATTCCTCTCATGTGTCATAATGGTTTTGTTAATCAAGTTTTTTATTTACCAAATTATAAAATTCCATAATCGATAATTTCCCCTGACTTAATACACTTAAGTCCTGTTCTAAAATATGTATAGGTCGCTTGTCACTAAAAACAAAATCTAATCTGGCCATTATGGCGTCAAAATTCAATAGGGTTCCATTATGAGTTAGGGCATCATTGGCAATGCCAGTAATTTTATTTCGAAGAATGGATAGTGCCGAAAAGTATTTTTAACTTCCCCTTTTGTATTGTCCCATTGCTATTTCCGCCGATTCTCTCCAGCTAACATAACTATCTTCTTCGCCTTTATATTCTCGAACCGACTTAATGATTTCATAAGAAGTATCGCACCTTACGTTTGGATTAACAGCTTCCACCTTGAATTCCTCAACCTTCTTTATGTTGTGTCTTTAAACTCGCGATTTTATTCCTTAAAGGATTTAATTCATTATTAACTACTTGTGCTATTAAATCGCTTACATTAACCATCTGACTGCTTGAAGCCACTGCAGGTGGGGGTGGAGTCATGGTTAGAATTTTTTCAAAGTCGTTGATTGACTCTTTCACCTTGTTTGTTTTTATTTAAAATATTTTGAACTTAATTCTTATATATATAAAACTATAAATCAACAGCTCATTAAATGTTCTTCTTAGTTTCCTTGGATATGGGATGTCTTTTTTTTGCCTGATGATCCTGTTTGGGGTCTTCTTAAAGCGAGGGATGGCTCTCAGCTCTTCCTTCAATTTATTGCCGTTTCTTTATTTCCTTTTGTTGAATTTGTATTTGATTTATCCGTTTGATTTTTGAATATCTGTTTGTTATTTTTTGTTTAATATTTGTTTTTGAGAGTAATAGTTTTTTAAGCAGTGTGTTTTTCGTTACGGTCACTAATTAAAGGATTGTTGTAAACAAAGGGGGATTATTGCATTTATTGTTTTCCTCCTTAAGCTATTTTCAAGATATAAACACTTTTTATTATGTCATCGGTTAGGTTTTTGAGCGGCGCGAATTACCTTTTTGTTTTCGAAAACTGTTTTATAACTTATTTCAGGAATTTTTTTTAAATAGCACCGCCCCACGTTGGTCGCCAATTAAATTATAGCTTAGTGCACTTTTTAAAAAATTATAATTTTTTATTGTTAATTCTTATTCACTAGACACAATTTTTATTAGTACCGAACTTAATTTTCACTGCTCGCGATATTCAAGTTGTCGACCGATCAATTCGGATTCAAAAACGGACTGCCTTACTTTGGTTCAATAATCCATAATCAAACCTCGGCTTGAGAGATTTCTCAGAATAAATCTGATTAAGAGAATCATCCAAGAGAGTCGAAAAATAGGATGAAGAAAATTGTCAATTAAATTTGAAATTGCAATATTGCAGAATTGAAATTCTGCCACAAATCGATGTTTACGTTAGCGGACTTGGGGCTCTGGTGTTTACAATATCGGCTTGGATGTTTACAGAATCCATTTGGAGCGGAGAGTGTGAAACTGATCTGGGTGGGAATCGATTGGAGGCTTTGTTTAAAGAATGGAAAAAAGCTCTTGGCTCAAATTGGGCAAGGGCCCATAAGTAATGTGTCATATAACTCCCCCCATTCTAAATTGAATCGTCCCGATTCATTAGAACTGATGGGTATAATGAATTTAGGTGACAAATTCAATTCGACAATGATATTTTCCTGTACAGTATTTTCATTGTTAGTTTCTGGTTGTATTTCAATTTGAATTTGCCGTGGTTTGAATATTAAGAATTTTCTGTATTTAATTAAAGTCATGGTAATTAAATGTAAAAATGCGATTATGATCAATATTAATGTAATTGATTTTGAGTTTGTTTAATTTGAATAAAAGGATTTAATACGTTAATATTATCGAATGAGAGTTCCGAATCATTTGAAATAATATATTCGAAAATTAAGAAGTCAGTATATTTTCGTGCAGTGATGTATTCCAATATCTTATTGTCTACATTAGTTTAGTATTTATTATTAATTTTTGTGGTGCCATTAAAGGTTATTAAATATGATCCATCTAAATAAGTGTCATTAACTGTATGAACTCCGTTTATAAAAATGGCTTCTTCTTGAATTACATATACATTTTTATTTATTTTCTTATTTTATTACATAAAGATTTTTCTCCATTTAGTAATCTGGTAAAACAAGATTTTGCGACATGATTTTTGATTAACAATTTTCCATCACTGTGCGAAATGGATCTTAGGTTGTAAATTTCACAACGATCAATAATTATAGGGTATTTAATGTATGTAATAATAAGATCTTGGTGCAAAGCGATTTTAAATTCAGATATATCCAATAGATCAGTAATAATAACAGGTTTTTGTTCATGTTTATAAATTTCCTGTATGTCATCATTGTTTAGAATATTTTTGTTGAAAACATCTATTTTTGCTAATGTAATTGTCTCCATTAAATTCATAAGATCGTAAGTCAGCAAACGAATTTCTTGATCTTTAAGGGCGGTTTTAAAGATGTCAGACAGAGTTTTTATTTCTTAAAATATTTTGGAATTAATAACGAATTAATCCTTATTGTTTTTTTTTATCAAATCATCATGAAATCATCATGATCTGGTGTTCCTGCTATCCATTTCTAGATTATGCCTATTTCATTAATGCCTCTTTTTCTACCTAGTCGGTAATATTTGAGAAATAAGCATTTTAATAATTTTTAAATCGTTTGAAATTTTCCATTGTGAATTCTGAACGTTATGGCTGTTTAAAAATTCTGTTTCAAGAGTAATAATTATATTGAAGTACATTTGAATTCATTATCTGGAATTTAAGATAAGTAAATTTGTTTACAATTTATTATTATCTTTATGAATCGTACGGTTTCTGTTATTAATAATAACTTTATTAGGATGATTTTTCTCACCTACCTGTTTTTTATATCTAGAGTTAAGCTTATTTTATTCCCCCTGTTGCTTTTCGTAAATTACTTCTCCTACGTGATAGTCCTTTTTTTTCTATCTTTGTTATGAAAATGTAACATTTTATCCTGTGCTTGCTTTAACAATTGAGGAATTTTATCGTGTTTGATTTTATTAAATATAAAAATACAGGCGTTGATTGGTTATAGAGTGAATTGATAAGTTGTATTTCTGTGCTGCTCTAAATACTATTTCGGAATAATCAACTAAGTTGAGTTCATCTTTAATGCAACGTGCAATTTGTATTAAAGAAGAGGGTGCAATTTGTCCGTTGGAAGTACTATGTCGAGGATCTGCATAAAATAAAGATATCCCATTTCTGTGTGCAAAAGATTTAAAAACTTGGGTCATTATCTATCATCAAGGTTTTGGCTAATGGGAATTGTTGTAGAATCTTTGAAACTTTGTTTTCTATATTTAATTTATTTTGGATTTCTTTTGCGACTAAAAATTTTTAATATGAATCTATACAAGTGATGAATATAAGATTTTGGGCGTAATAAATGTCAATATGCAAACTTTCACCTTCTCTATCCGGAATAGGTGCTTGACCGATAGGAATTTGAACTGAATGTCTGTTATATTTGTTCTGATTGCAGGTTTTGCAATTCTTAATAAACTCCTTTAGTTTTTGATATAAGTTAGGCCAATAATATAGCCGGTTAATTTCTTTATAATTTTCATCAAGCCTTCTGTGTGCTTTCTAAAATAAAAATTTATTTATAAAATTATCCCCAAGTGGTTTTTGAATTATATAAAGGTCTTCTAAGCTGCAATGAATTCCAATTGTTATATTAGGTGGAATGTATTCCTTTAGGAGAGTTATTAAATTTTCTGGAGTGTCATACACTATAATATGTCTAGTATTTCCGAACACGTTAATCGACTCATGTATTGTATACCTCCCCGTTGCTTTAAGCAATTATTGCTTAAACTGGTTTAAGGGTTTTGGGTTTCTTGTATAACATTCTCAAAACTACTCTCTGCTGAATGCTCAGTGTTTTGATCTGAGACCGACTCGATAGATAGTATTAAGTTATTAATTTGTATCCTATATAATGCATCTGCAACAACATTTGTTGCTCCTGGCTTATAAATAATTTTTGGGGAATAACTTTCAATGAAAGAATACCATCTTTTCAGAAATTGAAAATAAAAGAGGTTAATGATCTGAGTAGATTTCAAAGTTGTTAATTCCATATAAATAATATCGTAAATTTTTAAAAGCCCAAACTATAGCTAAGAGTTCCTTCTTATTAATAGCATATACTTGTTCAGTTTTTGTGAGATTTTTTGATATAAAAGTAATTGGTTTTCCTTCCTGAGAAAGAACCGCACCAAAGCCAAATCTGACGCATTGGTGGTTAAAGTACATTTTTTATTATATTTGGGTTGAACTAACTCTACTTGTGCGATTAAATTATTTTTGAGTTCGTTGAATGCTCTTACAGCTGGCTCATCCAACTGTATAGAAGTTTTGCGGGATGCTTTTTTTGATACTTTGCCATTTTGGCCTCCTAAATATTTCGTTAATGGTTTAGCAATTTTGACGTAATTTTGAAAACATTTTCTGTAGTATCCAGTAAGACCTAGGAAGCTTCTAAGCTCTTGAATATTTTTGGGATTGGATATTTTACGATAACATTGTTTGAAGAACTTTGATTTTTCAATCGAAATTTTCATGTTTGCCTTCAGCAAAATGTTAATTATAACAATTAAATCTTTATAATGCTGTTCAATTGTTTTTGAGAAAATAATAATGTCATCCATATAGACATGACACGTTTTTCCAACTTGTTCCCTCAAAATATCATCCATCGCTCTTTGGAATATTCTAGGGGCGTTTATTAATCCAAATGGCATTCTCAAGAATTCGTATTTTCGTATATTTTTTAGCCTTTACGAGGCTTGACAAAATTACGTAAGGATCCTGCATTGGATATCTATCCGGTATGGGGTTTTTGTTAAGTTTTTTATAATCTATTACTAGTCTAAGTTTGGGAGTTCCATCTTCGTTAAAACCCTTTTTTGGTACGACTAATACTGGGGAATTATAAGGGCTACTGCTTGGCCTTATAATTTCTTCTTTAAGCATATTGGCGATTTCCGAATTTACAAAATCTGAGGCTGATAGAGCATAAGGGTATTGGTTACTATAAATAGCCCTATCGTTTTCGGTATTTATTTCACCGCGTATGTCAGTCCTAAAAGGAATCTGCATATTTATTTTGGAATGTTCTTTATTTATAATATTTAATATTTTGTCCTCCAAATTTTTTCTTTGATATGAGGATGAATTCTGTATATTGTTCATTTTTTGGTTGTCGGATACTTCTATGACGGCGCGTTCAGGATTTTTGAATCCCAAACTTTTATTTTTGTCGGATAATTCAACGACGGCGTGTTCAGGATTTATGTTTCCCAAACTAAATTCACTTTGATTTCCCTCTTCAGATTCGGATCTGATTTGATCAAAGTATTTTTTTATTATGAATTCTTTTAATGGAATAATGGTGTTTTCTTCTGTCAAAGAATGTTGGTTTAAAATATTACCGCTATCGTAATTTAATTTTTCCTCCTTTCCATTATACTTTATTACCCCTTTTGCTGTATCAATAACAGCTCCGATTTTTTTCAATAGGTTGTAGCTAACAAAAAAATCTGAGTCTAGCCCATCTTTTTCATAAAAAGTATACCGCGTATCGAAAATACTTATCATATGATAAAACTTAATTATTGAATATCCATTCACTGTGGATACTCTTTTATATATTGGTAGTTAATTTTTGTTCTTATAAATTTCTGTTTTAATATAACAAGAAGTTGCCCCTGTATCAATTAATATATTTAGTTTTTTATTTATTTTATTATCTTGTCTTATTATGTAGGGTAATCCTACTCCTGAGAGTGCCCTTAAAAATGGTTCTCTTCAATGTTGTTCAACCTCATAGTCTTGTTATCCGGTTGGTTAACAGTTCCTGTTTGTACTCTTTTATTTTGAGGTTGCTCCTGTTGTGTGTTTTGTGTTTCGATTCTTTTACTTTGATTCCATTTATTTTGATAATTATTATATCCCTGATTATTACTGTTATGGGGTTTATTTGGCATCTGAATTGATTTATCAACATCCATTGGCTCTGGCTTACTTTGTTGTCTAAAAGAGTTCCAATGATTTTGTTGGTCATTATTAAATCATCCCTGATTCCAGGTATTGTTTCTATTTTGACTAAAATTGTTATAATTATTTGTGTTTTGGTTATTTGCTTGATTAAACCTTAAGTTGTTAGTATATTTTTGATTATTATTATTGTTATATTGTCTGGGTTTGTTATTTGAGTTTTGTTACCCATATAAGTTTGACTAATTAGTTTTGCGTTGTGATGATATAAAATTGTTCGCGAATTGGGCCCTCAAATTGTTGCTATCAAGTTCTTTATACTATTACCATTGCGTTCGGTAAATCGGGTGGATTCATTGAAAATATTACATCTGAGATATGGCCGTTAAGGCCAGTTATGAACACTTTCTATGTTTTTCATAAGGTTCAGATGTAATTGGCTTATTCCTCTCATGTGTCATAATGGTTTTGTTAATCAAGTTTTTTATTTACCAAATTATAAAATTCCATAATCGATAATTTCCCCTGACTTAATACACTTAAGTCCTGTTCTAAAATATGTATAGGTCGCTTGTCACTAAAAACAAAATCTAATCTGGCCATTATGGCGTCAAAATTCAATAGGGTTCCATTATGAGTTAGGGCATCATTGGCAATGCCAGTAATTTTATTTCGAAGAATGGATAGTGCCGAAAAGTATTTTTAACTTCCCCTTTTGTATTGTCCCATTGCTATTTCCGCCGATTCTCTCCAGCTAACATAACTATCTTCTTCGCCTTTATATTCTCGAACCGACTTAATGATTTCATAAGAAGTATCGCACCTTACGTTTGGATTAACAGCTTCCACCTTGAATTCCTCAACCTTCTTTATGTTGTGTCTTTAAACTCGCGATTTTATTCCTTAAAGGATTTAATTCATTATTAACTACTTGTGCTATTAAATCGCTTACATTAACCATCTGACTGCTTGAAGCCACTGCAGGTGGGGGTGGAGTCATGGTTAGAATTTTTTCAAAGTCGTTGATTGACTCTTTCACCTTGTTTGTTTTTATTTAAAATATTTTGAACTTAATTCTTATATATATAAAACTATAAATCAACAGCTCATTAAATGTTCTTCTTAGTTTCCTTGGATATGGGATGTCTTTTTTTTGCCTGATGATCCTGTTTGGGGTCTTCTTAAAGCGAGGGATGGCTCTCAGCTCTTCCTTCAATTTATTGCCGTTTCTTTATTTCCTTTTGTTGAATTTGTATTTGATTTATCCGTTTGATTTTTGAATATCTGTTTGTTATTTTTTGTTTAATATTTGTTTTTGAGAGTAATAGTTTTTTAAGCAGTGTGTTTTTCGTTACGGTCACTAATTAAAGGATTGTTGTAAACAAAGGGGGATTATTGCATTTATTGTTTTCCTCCTTAAGCTATTTTCAAGATATAAACACTTTTTATTATGTCATCGGTTAGGTTTTTGAGCGGCGCGAATTACCTTTTTGTTTTCGAAAACTGTTTTATAACTTATTTCAGGAATTTTTTTAAATAGCACGGCCCCACGTTGGTCGCCAATTAAATTATAGCTTAGTGCACTTTTTAAAAAATTATAATTTTTTATTGTTAATTCTTATTCACTAGACACAATTTTTATTAGTACCGAACTTAATTTTCACTGCTCGCGATATTCAAGTTGTCGACCGATCAATTCGGATTCAAAAACGGACTGCCTTACTTTGGTTCAATAATCCATAATCAAACCTCGGCTTGAGAGATTTCTCAGAATAAATCTGATTAAGAGAATCATCCAAGAGAGTCGAAAAATAGGATGAAGAAAATTGTCAATTAAATTTGAAATTGCAATATTGCAGAATTGAAATTCTGCCACAAATCGATGTTTACGTTAGCGGACTTGGGGCTCTGGTGTTTACAATATCGGCTTGGATGTTTACAGAATCCATTTGGAGCGGAGAGTGTGAAACTGATCTGGGTGGGAATCGATTGGAGGCTTTGTTTAAAAAATGGAAAAAAGCTCTTGGCTCAATTTGGGCAAGGGCCCCCAAGTAATATGTCATATAACTTGCATAGCTAGCTTGCCCGTTAACAGCTTAAAATAATCGTGCAGTTTCACGATAAGCATGAAATTTTATACTCTTTGTTAAGTTGGCCTTTTTTTATAATATTCCGTAAAACCAAGAAACTTTTTATAAACAAACGAGCTTGATTTAGTTATCATTAATATTTATTTTTCTATCAAATAATAAAATGGGTAATTTACTTGATATATATGTATATTGTTAAACTTACAAAGGGACAGCCAGCCGAATGCTGAGCCAAGAATGCAAGTACACAAAATAAGAAAGCTAGATAGACAGAGAGATCGAATTAAGACGTTACTTATCCGCTGCAGCTGCGTGATCCGACATACTTTCCCCGTTGGAAACCAGTATTTCAACAGATGATGCTAGCAGAGGAAGCAGACACAGCTTGCTTACTGCTCGCTTTGTCATCCCATCTCAACCAAACAGCAGCGAGGAAGTCAGCGGCAGAAACTGATAACATATGTGCTAGATCGAGATATTCCTTTATGATGCTGCATATTCAGCCTTCAAGGCTAGCTGACGATTCAACATTCTCTCTAAGGACAAAAATCTTAGATAAGCTTGCTGGCAGGACTCTCCCAAGATATCTAGATTGAGCTTTGCAGGCAGACGAACAGAATAATCACCAGTTGGCAAACGAACGACGTGTTTTACAAAATTGCTTCACAATCAAATTCTTCCTTCCCAAAATCGCCGAATAAGATCATCAAACCGATCTCTACTTGCGAGACTTACATCTTCAGACGACATTAAGGACGAGCCATAACCTCCAGAAACAAACGAAACCAGTCGCGTCTTTTGATTTAGGGGTGGTCGATGGGGAAGCTTGATTTGGCCAACGCACAACATCTCGAAAAAGAAACTGGCTCCGATTAAAAGGTCTACTATCTGGGAGCATAAAGCTTTGCGTCAGATAACTGCACATTGTACATTGAAGCTTGCTTGTTTTGTTCGAAGCACTCACCGCGGTAATGTTGGTTGTGAATTCGGAAGTTCGGGACTGAATCGTAGTATCGACAATCTGTCACAAAACTGATATCTCAATTCCAGTTATAGATGCTGAAGATTTAATTTCTTTTTAAGCTGATTTGCGAATCGGGACGTTATTAGATGCAGTTGGTAGCCCGAATCGAGTAGAGCTCGACAGGGAATTAAAACCCCGGAACGTTTTTTTACAAAAACGCTAGCCGTTGCTAAGAGAACCATATCATTACTAAATTCTTGTGCAATAAGAGCAGTTGAATTGGAAGGCAGTGCAGAGGGTGAGGCAGAGGGAAGTGCTTCTTGAAGCTGTAAGTTTCCTAGGTGAAGCCGGGTGTGGTGCTTAGATCCGCATGCACCACTGGAGTGGCATTTCCTAACTTGATGACCAACCTTAAGACAATTTATGCAAAGACCAAGCCGTTTCGCTTTTTGAAGCCTATGCTCAGGAGACAGGGTTTTAAAATTCTGAAAATAGGAAATGGAATGCCCCGCATTATTACAGAATATACAAATTCAAGGGTTATAATTCGAGGCAACAAATGCTGATGCCCGACGCATAATTTGCCATGGCGAAATCCATAGTCTCCAACGACTTGCATGTAGAAATTAAGTTGACAATGGCAGGGTCCTCTAAAAGCTCTTTCTACGTTGCCTTACTTGCCGGATCCAACCGTTGGAATAGGACTTGGAAGATGACGCATTCTGCTATTTGCTCCGTCGTGCCCAGACCTTTAAGAGCGCGAATATGGACGTTGAAATTTATCTGACAGCCCGAAAAGTGTCGAGAAGGAACCCCACAATCGCAGTAATGTGTGTCAGAAAAACTGATTGTCAATATCTATTTTGTAACAAGTTCAAAGCAATTGCTTAGTTGAAAACCGAAATTTTCAATAAGCGAATAGTTTCCAATGCT
The DNA here is from genome assembly GCF_025231255.1 of Drosophila biarmipes. Taxonomy (NCBI): domain Eukaryota; kingdom Metazoa; phylum Arthropoda; class Insecta; order Diptera; family Drosophilidae; genus Drosophila; species Drosophila biarmipes. The sequence goes on along the minus strand of NW_026114528.1, from coordinate 934,680 downwards.
GCGTCCCTCAGGCAAGATCGTAGATGCTGCAGCTTTTCCACGTTGGTGAGGTTCGAATGACTATCAATGATCGTGATAAACGTAGAATAAAAGTCAGGCCAATAACCTCCAGCGAAGTTTGGAGGTGGGGGCAGCAATGCTGCCCTATGTCGAGGCTGACGCTGCTGGGGCCGAATGCTCCCGGAGTGAGGCTGTCAGCAAAAGTTCAGTGCTCAAACCGATAGTCATCGGTTTTGAAGTCTCAGAATTACGAGAATGTCATCAAATTTATCACTTAAATCACTTTTAATTTCCTCGAAATCCTATTCTTCTAGCTAACCAAGAAAAGGTTCTTGGTGACTCTTAAAGATCATCAATCAACTCCAACCTCACACGAAGAACGCAATCGTCGCATGAAATTAACGCCGCATTTGATAGGGAATCCGCTAAACGCTCCACTCCATTAAATAAAGCCTTTGCCTTGCGTTTTAAGAATATTGCCCTGTTTGGCTACAGCGACAACAAACCCAGCAGACCAAATGCATGAAATTCGGTTTCAGCGGGAAGACGAGCGCAAAGCAAACGTGGAAATAACAGCCCGTTACTTGGCTATGTATAGCTGAATTTGCGCCTTATATGCAAATTTCCGCAATTACTAACTGCTAATTACTTATATCGCTCACTGCATTTAAGGCTTTATGATTATTTGCTCCGCCAATGTCCCGCAGCCGCAAGAACGAAAAAGTCAATAAATAGTCTTATATAGTTTGCACTTAGTATCTCTTATGTGCAGGATCACGTCGGGGTCACCAAATGTTTAACTAATAAGCTTTTTAATTAGTTATTAAAAAATTTAATAAGAAAATCCTGGTTGTTTTATTCTTGTTACCAATTTATTAGCGAAAGAGGGTACTGCAGGTGAGATTTACGTGCGTTTAATGCCGAGATCAGAATTCGTACTGAATTAACAAAGGGACAGCCAGTCGAATGCTGGGCCCCAGAATGCAAGTACACAACATGAGAAAGATAGGTAGAAAGAGATATCTTTCGCGAAGCAATTAATATATGACGTTAATAAGCCACTGCGGCTGCTTGAACTGACATATGTAATATTTAAATATATATTTGTATATTAATTATTTAAATGTTAAAACACACAAATAATAAATGAAGTGAATATACAGTTGTTGAATTCATTTCACCAAGATATATAATATGTAATATTTAAATATTTATTTGTATGTTAAAAATGTTAAAAACACTTAATAATAAATAAGGTGAATATAGAAATCATATATATATTATATATATTTACGGTTGCTGAATTCATTTCACCAAGATTACAAATAACATACAAATCAAACAAAGAAACCTTTCAACAAACAAAAACTCTGATATCATCGTTTGTGTCGAAAATGTATTGAACGATCTACTAAAGAAATAAACATTCTACTTTTCTTTAATCAGCACGCTTTATTAAAGTCATACAGCTAAACACAGGAATATTATGTTAAGTCAAAATCTGCAGTGTTCCGATGTCCGATTTTCACAAGGACAAAACGAAATCAAATTCAATTGAACGGTTTTGCGAAATTTTAAGTTTTGCCGGATTTATAGGGGTAATAATGTGGCATTTTTAGCACTTTTTTGAAAAATTTGAATTCTGTCATTTTTCTATATCTTTGGAATGTTCAAAGATATGATGTTTTCACTAATCGACCCAAAATTATTATGGCTTAAAAAAAAATTAAAAAATTTTAATTTTAAAATAAATTTTATTATGTTTTTAAGTTTTACTTTTTCAGAGTTCTTGTCCAGTTATAATACTTAAAACCATTTGTTTACTCAAGGAGCAGGAGTAAATATGCAACTTCGCGATAAAATCTAAATTAAAACAATTGTTATACAAATATATTTCAAAATAAAAAATAAAATACAAAATTTATATATGTATGCAGTGACATACTAAAAAATACAATTAAAATTTTGAAAAAAGAAATAAAAATTATTTTAAAAAATTTTAAATCAATACCACAGACTGCATTCGAATTACAATAGCCAATAAATCAAATTTTGTGAATAGGGTATTGCCATACTTAAAAACAGAGCAGAGCCTCTTTCAATTTCGGATTTTGAAAACGAGTACACGATTAGGTATGACCAAACTTTTTGTGCAATGAATATTGCAACGGCACGCAAAAAGCAATAGTACTATCTACCTTAAGAAACTGTTAAGTATTCCCGGAAATAAACATACACCCAGTGTTAGTTCACATAAATGGGCTAAAAATTATGCAGAATTAATACAAATAATGAATAAATGGGGGAATCCGTATCCGTAAAATAAAATATATCTTTGATAAGTCTTACAAATGTATAATCCAAAATAGGCCAATACATAAAGCCACTATTAATAAAGATGCAAAGATTCTTGTTGTTTCCTTCAATAAGGCAAAAACTTTAGCACATGAAAACAGGACAGCAATAAATAAAGCGTTTTGTTCAAAATTATCTAAATTATTGATCAAGTTAAAAACAAATTTAATAACTGTCAAAGATAGGTATAATTTAAATATTTCGATACCGACAATTTTAAGTACCCCTTTGACAATAGATCAATAAATAGACCTAAGGGAAAAGGAAGATTCCGATTCGTGCGAGGGAATTAATATTAAAGAAAAACATTATCCTGCATTAATAACAGTCTTAGAAGCGGAAGAACAAAAAGATATAGCAGACCATAGGCAACTTTCGAAGATTTGGCTGTAAAAGTCATTAAATTAAATTATGGTATCTACATTATTCAAGGTGCAGAATGAGCTAACAATAAATTCTATCACAAAAAAGTTGAAAGACACTATAGTCGGTGAAAAATCCGACTTCAGGCAAAGCCAAAATGGTGAAAAGAATCCAAAAAGGCAAAACAGCCGAGCAATTTACAACAAAAATATACAATTTACGAAAACTTGTACATTGACGAAGGCTTGCCAGCCGAATTGCTGACAAATTCAGCACAAAGGAAGCCATCACAAAAATTGTGAGCAGGGCCGCCTAAAAAACAATTTTAGAGGCAAGCAAATTCTCAACTATGAATGAAGCCCCGACGTAGTACAGGTTATAACAATAATAACAACAACAATGTTAGAGTAGCCCAAAACGCTTCGGGGAACTCCCAACAAACTTAAGGTACCCAGCAATACGAACCACAACAATTCACACAATCAATCTTGGCCAAAATATATTTGCAACATTTAAAAATGACGCAACCGAAAAAAAACTTGTATTTTTAATAGACACTGGTGCAGAAATATCAATACTCAATTCAGATATTTTTCATGAAATTCAGTCCGACTATGTAATAAATATGCAAGGAATCAGTCAGGAAATTACAAAATCCATAGGACAAATATCCCTTAAGATACAGACTACTATATATGTAATCCCTCATAATTTGAATATTGTAAATTTACAATTCGCTTTTCTCTGTGATGGAATATTAGTAATCGACTTTATCAAAAAATACAACTGTCTGTTAGACTTCAATACCTCAGAAGATTGGCTTACAATCAGACCAATCAACTTAAAATTTCCAATTTATGTTCCAATGACACACAGATCTGGCAATGACTTCATAATTCTGCCAGCAAGATCCCAAGTTGTCCGAATAATTAAAATAAATTCAATAGAAGACAGAGTATTGATCCCAAACCGAGAAATTGAATATGGTATATACATAGCAAATACCATAGCCTCCACTGAAAATGCTTTCATGAGACTACTTAACACAACAAATACAGATAAGGTAGTCAGTATTAATAAATTAAATTATGAATCACTTTCAAACTAAAACCTAGTTCAGTCAAAGAAAGAAAATAGAAAATGTGTGTATTATCTCAACTTGCCAAAAATTGTCCTCCATTAATCTCAGTCAAAGCACTTTCGTCACTCTTATACATATATCAACAGGAAAGGAATTAGTCTTTTTAATAGACACATGTGTAGAAATATCAATTTTAAATGAAAATTCCGATTTTTAAAATGTATCCAAAATAAATATATAATCAAAACTGGAAATAAGTCAATAAGTTACCAAATCAAAAGGGCTAACTTCTATTAAAATACAAACTTCTAAATATAAATTTACAATTCGCTATTCGTTGTAATAAAATACTAGGAATCGATTTTATTAAAAAGTACAACTGCCAATTAGATATCAAGCCATCTGAAGACTGTCTTATAATTAGACCAAATAATATCCGATTTATGTTACAATAATACACAGTTATGGCAAAAGCTCCATAATACTGCCAGCAAGATCCCAAGTTGTCTGAAAAATTGAAATAATTTTAGCAGAAGACAGTGTATTGATTCCGAATCAAGAAATTCAGAATGGTATTTATAGAGCAAATACCATAGCAAAAGTTAAAAATGCATTCATAAGACTACTAAATACAACAAATACAGATCAGATAGTCAACATAAACATGAATCGCTTTAAAACTACGATGTAGTTAAAGAAGACTCAATATAGCGGCGTATTCGGTCTAGAATCCGAATCCATTACTACGAATAATTTTTATAAGCCAAAACTGAGATTGATCCATTTTCGTTTTTGTTCAATGAAAACACTTTTAGTTCGCTTGGTTTTTTGTTGGAGCCGGAGCGACTCTATCGGCCGCTCCCAACTTGTTTATTTAAAATATTTTCTTTTTATAATGTAATTCTTTGTACAGCCGTCGCAGATGAGGCTTTACAGTTCTTTGGTTGCAGTTTTGTCAGTAAGTTTTGTGGCCAATTGCAATATGTTTGTTCTTATATTAATGCATAACACTTAGTACACTGTGCTGTCGATAAGTGAGCATGCTACAGTATTATATAGTAATCTAATATTTTGTTATAATTTTAATGTGATCGTTGGTTTCCGACCTGTTGGGGGTAATTTAATAGCCATGTTCAGCTTTGCTACGGCCCTGCTCGTAGCTTTCGATAGTCAGGCATCGCAACAAACTTATAAAACAAAAAAAAAACAGTGAAATGACCAAACATCGCCCGTGATGAAGCGCTGGAGGCCTTCTATAAATGTAAGTTTACGAGACTAGTCTTTACAAGAACTATGTGTTGGCTGATATGAACTGCACTCGCGTCGTACATTGATCATGTATAATATAACAAAACGATTACTTTTAGGCATAAATATCGGAAACTTAGTAGTGAGTTTTAGAAACAAGTGCGCCCACGACTGCAAACGACTCACACTGAACAGCCTGCCAAAAAAAGAAAAGTAAAGCTCGAGTTATGCAGCTGATAAAACGTGATCGGTCCACAGTTTCCAAATCCTGCCGTATGCGAAATTAAATGTATGTGTTGTTATTCTCTCAACCTTTACGTAGGAAGAAGAAGTGTGAGGAGTTGAATAAGAATGGAATTTAGCAGGTCCTGGCGCGATCAGCCAGAAAGGAGAGCGATCGATCAGTAAGGTCTCGAGAGGAGTTTTCCAGGAGAGCCTGCGGTTCCGACTCGCAAAGTCCCGGAGCGGCGTGTCCGAACCCCAAATATAACGACACAGAAGGGAGGTGGACCAGTACGGTCCATATTTAATAACAAACGGATACTCAACAGGTTATGGAATTGGAACCGTGTTCCCTTATTCAAATTATAAAAGTTTATTAATTTGCTAGATTTCTTATAATATATATATATATATATATATATATATATATATATATATATATATATGTTTGTCATTTGTATTTTAATTGGAAATTGTCGGCTTTCGCCTTGAACTTAGGACCGACTAACTCGTTATCAACCACAGTTTACACGAAACCCTTCTCCACTTTAGTCCTCCAAGGTCTCATTCGAATATTTGATATTACCACCAAGATCTGTACTAATGGCAGGTCCATGCAGGCTTACGCCAAACACTTCTAAGCATACCAATGTGTCTTCCTACTCACTAAAGTTTAAAAATGTATATTAAAAGTAAAATAAACAAGAAAGGAAGTTAGCTTTGGCAAGCCGATTTTTGTATACCCTTTCAGTTATAAAAAATAATCAATAATTTTATTAAGCTGAATTCGAAATTCAATTCTTGAATTTCCAATATTATAAGATATCTAATATGTCAAGAAGCCCCAAAGCTACAATTTGTTTCACATTATTTCCCACCAATTATCCGATTATTCCTATGACAGCTATATGATATAGTCGTCCGATTTTAATAAAATGTAATTCGAAATTCAGAACTAATTAAAAAATAATATTTTCAAGCTTATAAGGTTATATGTTAGAAAACACAAAAGATATAATTTTTATTTCATGTTTCCCTACTAATTTTCCCATCGTTCCTATGGCAGCTATATGATATTGTCGTCCGATTTTGATAAAATTTAATTCGAAATTCAGAAATAATTAAAAAATGTCATGTTCCAGCGTAGGAGGTTATAAGGTAAAAAGCATCGAAGATATAGTTTTTCAATTTTATTTTACCATTAATTTTCCGATTGTTTCTATGAGAGCTATATGATATAGTCGTCCGATTTTGATAAAATTTAATTCGAAATTCAGAACTGATTAAAAAATGCTATTTCCAAGAGTAGGAGGTTATTTGGTAAGGAACACCAAAAATATAATTTTTAAGAATTATTTTTTCCGATTATTCCTATGAGAGCTATAAGATATAGTTGTCCAATCCGGCTGGTTCCGACTTATATACTACCTGCAATAGAAAGACGACTTTTGGGAAAGGTTTAGCCCGATAGCTTTAGAACTGAGAGACTAGTTTGCGTAGAAACGGACGGACAGGCGGGCATGGCTAGATCGACTCGTCTTGTGACGCTGATCAAGAATATATATACTTTATGATCGGAAACGTCTCCTTCACTGCGTTGCAAACTTCTGACTGAAATTATTATACCCTCTGCAAGGGTATAAAAATCACCTACTTTAGGGGTAATGTATAGGTATAAAACTTAGGCGCCATCCATTTTAAGGGACCCACTGGGCACATTATATTAAAACCTTGATCTTCATATCAAGAAAGTTAAGGTTCTTACCCATTTAAAGTTTGAGAATAAATTAATATGGTTTCGAGCCTAAGGCCTATAATCATTTGCTTTACCAGATAATATTATATTATATAACATTAAAATGCACCAGCTATCCTGAGGGAAACTTCGGAAGGAAGCAGATGGTTCTATTGGTCTTTCGCCCCTATACTCAATTCAGACAATCGATTTGCACGTCAGAACTGTTTCGGTGTTCCATTAGGGTTTCCCCAGGATATTTATAATTAGCTATAAATAGTTAAAAAAAACGAATCCCATTATTAGTCAAGTTAATTATGCTATTAGGTTTATATCCCAATAACTTGCACATATGTTAGACTCCTTGGTCCGTGTTTATGATAATATAATAAATAATAATAATAAATTTAGCGTTGTACGGACCTGGCACCCTCTATGGGAAAATGGCCTCATTTAAGAAAAACTTAAATCGTTTATTTCTCATACTAGAATATTGACGATCCATACACTGCATCTCACATTTGCCATATAGACAAAGGGTATATAATGGCATTTGTTTGATTAAACGAATCAAAAAAGAACAATAATATTGTCAACGGTTTTCTATTTTCTAATCATTAAAAAGAGACAATTCTAGATAAATTTTTATGCTGGTCATTTCTCAGTATCATTTGATTGAAAAAAAATTAATTAATTTAATTAATTAAATTTAAAAAAAATGTTTCACATTCAAATTATTTACAAATGTGAGATAATGTTTTTCATATATTTTTTAATGTTTTGAATAAAATAATTAAATTAAATTATTATTATCCAATTATATACCATATGCTTATAAAATATCATTATAAAATGTGTATAAACAACTTAATTAGCATAGTCTTACAACCCTCAACCATATGTAGTCCAAGCAGCACTATAAAATTAATTAAAGTACATAATAGCATGGACTCCGATATGTGTTCAAAATGTCGATGTTCATGTGTCCTACAGTTTACACGATGATGCCCAGTTTTCTGCGTTCTTTACCGACCCATGAGCCGAGGGATCCACCGCTTAGAGTTTTATAAATTGGTTTGTTAATTTTGTCAAATATGTTTTTATTGAAAGAAATTAAAAATAACCATTTTACTGGCATATATTCATATATAACATTAACCTGTATAATCCAGGTACAACATTGTATATTTTAGGTACAATATATGCGCATAACTGAGATGAACATTACATACGAGTATACGCCGGCTGCCTTGGCATAATAAGGCATAAACATCGCAAATTGACATTAAAAAGGATGGTTTTAGTATGTTCAGATAGAGCAATGAATCGTGCATGCTAGACATACTGACCACACAAAGTGATGGCAGACCTAGTATCTTTAGAAAATTTCCATACCTTAGCGATCAAAAAAAAAAAAAAAAAAAAAACAAAATGGCTCGTCGTCTAAATAGTGACGCGCATAAATGGATTAACGAGATTCATACTGTCCCTATCTACTATCTAGAGAAACCACAGCCAAGGGAACGGGCTTGGAATAATTAGCGGGGAAAGAGGAGCCATGGAATTTTGACCCGGAGTGGAGAGATTCAGAGGACCGTATGCTAAAGTGAAATAACGGTTCCCGGAGTCCCTATATAAAGCCAGAGGTCGGTCAGTCGCTCACAAGGAGTCAAACCATCAAGATAAGATATTAAGTGAACAGTTAAACAGTTAAAGTGAACAGTTAAACAACCAAGTAAACTACAAGGGTGCCACAACAAGTCAAGTCGTCGGATACAGTTTCGTGGGACCCTACAAGAAGCAAGATCGCTACGTGGAGAAGTTAAGGATTGGGATTACAAGGAATCTCCGAATTGAGACCCTGGTAGCTAAGCTTCTGAGGGCATCTCACGGCTAGGTCAAGGCTTTTATCTGTTTATTCCTGTCAACAAAGTCCTGGCGATGCCTTTAAGCAGTGAAGGCCGGCGACAAGAGATGGTGAGCTCGGGGGTAAGCCTGCCTAAACCCAGTTTACCTCACTCCAAGCACTTAGTTCAGTTAATACACAAAAGTTGTCGTTTTTTTGCGGTTCAGTTTTGTTTTTTTTAGCGCTTCTACTTTTCACCACAATTTTCTTTACATTGCAAATATGACCAGCTCATTACAAATAAAATTTCTTTCCTTTTTATGGCGAATCAAAATACCGTAAATAATACAAATTTTTCTTACATTAAATATCAAACAATAATACATCTTTTTCTTGAATTAAATACCAAATCCTTACATCCTCCCTCCCCGTGAATCGTCCTAAGATTCACTTCACCACTTAACTGAAGTTTAATTAACTTGGATGTTGGTCGAGTAGCACGCTATCTTCAGTTTTAGCGTCAGCGATCCTCCACTGCTTCCTTAGGCAAATAGCTTCATCCGGTGGGTGTGGGGTTTGCGTTGAATTTGTGCATCTCATTAGAAAGTGGTTCGGTGTCAAAGGCTCTTCTGTCTCATGTGTTAATCCCAACTTTGTGTTAATTGCTAAAGGCTGTGTAGTTTCCTTTTTCACGATATTTTGCGGCAAACCTAAATGGGTGTTATTGAGCCCGATTAGCAAAACTGGCTTAATGTGGGTATAATCAAGGATTGGTAGGTTGGTGAGGTGTTCATATTGATACTTTGAAAAAGACTGTATTGGTAAATTTAGGTTCTTTATAGCTTGTACGCCTTTTAGGTCGTAGTGCACTTCAGCGTGTACACCTGCTATTTCAAGTCTCACTCTTTTTGACATTTCAACACTCTTTTGTTATCATACCACTGTAGAGTTAATGGAAATTGTTTACCTTTGAAGCCCAATTGCTTTGCGATAACTTCCTCCAACAAGGTTCCTGCACTTCCGTCGTCAAACATGGCAAATGTTTCCATTTTCCCATTTGGTCCGTACAAATTAACTGGGATGAATAAATTCAAATAATAAGTCCAACTAATGTTCTTCTCTGCACAAAGTGCAGCTTGAGACTGTGTGAGTGCTCGCGATGAACACTGGCTTCGAGTCGCATGTAAGTAATTATCTTCCTGAAGTGCCCACCACTTCTGGTAATCGCCAACCAACAGGAAAAATCGGTGATAGAGGAAGACACGGCTTTACTCTCTGCTCTTTTGAGCCTTTCCATCTGTAAATGAGTTGGCAGTTTTCTAATAGGATTGGGTTATGTAAGTGCTCGTTGTGATTGGACGCTGATAAAAAATTAACCACCCCACAAACATTCGTTGTGAAACTTACAATATTTTCAGGCTTGCCATATAACACCTTTGGGAGTTCTCGAATACTTGTCAGTTGACTGCGAATTAGTAATTCCGGCCGACCGAATCTGAATCCTAACACTTCCATGACATTTTGTACGTTGTCGGGGGGGTACATAAGTAGAAATGCCACTGCTTCTTTGGCTTCCCCAACCAAGCATTTTCGTAGATGCATCAGATTCTACAAGTTATTGTACTGAAAAAGAGTTGTTGAGTCATCAAAACTTCTTTTAAACAGCGGCCATTCCTCAGTACTTCCAAAACTTTGGTAGATCACAAAGGACTGCGGTGGATCTCTGAGGATTTTGAATATTGGCGTAAAAAGGTTGATCATGGCATCTGGTGTCAGCATTCTTTTCTTTACCTATTCTGTGTTTACTTTCATCGTATTTCTCATCGCGTACATATTCAAGCTGCCTCAATTTTCGATCAGATAGAGATTTAATTTCACGTTGATTACTCTGTATTCCCAAATGTGCATTTTTGATATCATGCTTAATACTTTGCATGTCCGTTCGGAGCGCTGCTAGTATGGCCATAATTTCTGAGTTGTCGCTCTTACCTCTCTTCTGTTGTGCGATGTCATACAAATTCTGATGTGCAATTTTCGATGTACATCTCGATGTGTATCTTCGAGTATAGTCTCGTCCAAATTTTCCTGATCAGATTCAGCAGAATCATGCTTATCGGAGAAAGTCATCTTTTGGCTTCTTAAATTGTATTTTTTCATTTAGCGGATTAAGACCTTTTAGCGACACGTAGGGGATGTTTTATTTGCCCTGGCGGCTAGCTATGCCCCTGTTCATAGGCGTCTTTAGTCACCAAATCCGATCTCCGCTTCATGAGACAATTTTCGAACGGACTTGCAAAGTTGTGATTGAGTACGGTAAATTTGGTGCACCAACACTAATGCGCAACGGGTTCTGTGTCTACACGTACTTGTACATACACAAACATGGCGTCCTATTTCGCATACTTGCGCAGATTTCGGGTCTGAGAAAACAATTTTTCTACCAACATATACAAATATGTTGATCGGCGTCTATTCTAAACTTGGTAAAAAGTATGCCTACAGACGATAACAGCGACGGGTCCGTGACAGCTATAATTCTAGCAACACATACAAATATGTTGATCGGTGTCTATTCTAGAATTGGTTCAAAGTATGCCTACAGACAATAACGGCGTCGGGTCCGTGTCAGCTATTCTTCGAACTTCCAGATTACACAAATTGCAGATCGCGCCAAAAAATACAGAACGCTTCACAATTTACAAAACAAAATTGAAAGTTTTTCAGTTAATATACAAAGGTTCTAGTTTGTAATATTTATTTAGCTGACCAGCTCATTACAAATCAAATTTCTTTCCTTTTCAAGGCGAATCAAAATACCGAAAATAATACATATTTTTCTTGAATTAAATACCAAATACACATTTCTTTAGCGTGTATCGGTGTAAGCCCCATACGTCAAGTGGAATTTAGCAGGTCCTAACGCGATCTGCCAGAAGGGAGAGCGGTCGGTCAGTAAGGTCTCGAGTTCCGACTCGTGAAGTGCCGGAGTGGCGGTGGATCAGTATGGTCTCGAGTAAAGTTTCCTAGGAGAGCCTACGGTTCAGACTTGACAAATCCCGGATCGGCGTACGCCCGAAATCCCAAGTACCAGAAGCCACACAATGACCAGCCACGCACCCAGAAGCAGCTCGCACCGCCATCAGCAAGAAAGACACCACATCGCGACAGCCACGCAATACAGATAAAGCCCCGCGGAAACCTCTCGGGCAGTGAGCGAAAGGGTGAGGCTAGGGCTTACTCTAGGCGCAGAAGCGACGCGCGATCTGAGCAGAAACCCCAGTGGGACCATCCGGGACAGAGCGAGGGACAAGCGGTCTTGTTTAAAAAGGAGTGATCCTGGATAGCTCATCATTCTGTTCACCCTAGTCTGAGAACGGGGACGCTTCCCTAAGCCCGCACGGCTGACCTCCTTGCGAGTCCTCCGCCTAGTCAACTCGTCAGGGACTAGCAGCGAGCAAGGATCTTCAAGAAGCTACAGGACTTGAGTACCAAGTGAACGAGGCGAGAGGACATCGAGGCAACCAGAACCGTCGAAACATCGAGGGCCACAAGTGACGATATCAAGGCCATCCGCGTTACCAACCCGTCTGTAATTTTATTCGCAATAAACCCACTACCCCTCCGTGAATATTGTGCATTCTCACTGAGCTACTGGGCGGTCACGGTTATATATATTTGGTGGGACGAGCACACACAATCCACTGAGCTAGTCGCACGATTCGAATAGAGAGCAGAACGTAAAAATTCAGTTCGTTACAGAATTTTCGAATTGTAAGAATGAATGTTTAAGAACAGCAGCAACCATATGGGTGATTGTTAGCGATTTAATTTTGAGTTGACTTTTCGGGAACATTGCAGCCAAGTACTGAGTAAATTGCCATGGAGGTAGTTCATAGACAAAAACGTGTGTCTGGTAAGCTTTAACTGTTTCTAAGGCTTCCTTTTCTAAACAGGATAACAGATGATTGAACTTTTCGACATTTGACAGAGATTCATTGTTGTGAACTAAGCTGTTAAACAAACCTTTAAAATGTTTTAATTGGGCATAGTTGCCGTCGAGTTTCGGGAGTTTCATTTGTTTTAGTATTCTGCTTCGGCTTGCTAAATAATTTAAACTACTTTTGTTTGCGAAAGTAGAATGATTTCGTTCTCCTTCCAACCGATTGCAATTTTACAGTAATAAGACCTTTGCTGGTATACACAATTCTTCCAACTCCTCTCTGCGTGCTAATTTATTATTAATTGCCTCTAATTGTTGTTGCAACTCGAATGCCTTTTCGATGTATCCATTCTAATTCAATCCATTCCATTTCGCACGCATTAGGGGGAGTTACTTGACTACGAACCGTGGCATCAATTCTTTTTATATTATTCTTATTTTGATTCTTATTCCGCTCAAGCTGCCCAGCCAATCGTTTGTGTCGTCCTCCACTGAGGGAGTTCTACCAATAGGTTTCCGACTTCCACCCATTGTGACCAGAAACCTCCCTTCTTTAGATTATTTTTAACAAGTAAATGCCAATGAACTGCTGCTGGTAGCGTTAGAATGTCTGCACTGCTCCCTTACGCCGAGATATAAGTAGGTACTGCGCTACGGCTGTGCTGGCGTTTCAGCGACGAAAGATGAAATTAAAGATGCGTCTCAAAATTTTTGACCATGCACCCATGTGTGATGCTGATGCACTTTTTGCGCAACGCAAATTTGGCCGCGTGTACTTGTTATATAACTCTTGGTGATTTGCAAACTTATAATAATCCGCAAACCAAGAAAGGAAGCTAACTTCGGCAAGCCGAAGTTTGTATATCCTTGCAGTTATAAGAAATGTTCAACTTTAATAACACCATGTGAATTTTTTAAGGATTGGTGCTTACTTCAGTGATATAAAAAGAAAATTATTTCACCTTTTTTTTAGACCATTTTTTTTACACCTTTATGTTGTTAGAGTAGAACGATTTTTATTAAATTGAATTTAAAATTCTTAAAAATAAAAAAAAATTATATTCCCAATATTATAAGATAATATGTCAAAAAGCCCCAACGCTTTAATTTGTTTCATATTATTTTCCCACCAATTTTCCGATTATTCCTATGACAGCTATATGATATAGTCGTCAGATTTTGATAAAAATGAATTCGAAATTCAGATGTAATTAAAAACGTTATATTATATGTCACAAAGCACCAAAGCTATAATTTGTTTCATATTATTTTAACACCAATTTTCCGATCGTTCTTATGACACTATATGACATAGTCGTCCGATTTTGATAAAATGTAATTCAAAACCAATTAAAAAATGTTATTTGCTTTAGGAGGTTATATGTTAAAAACCACCAAAGATATAATTTTTCATATTATTTTATCACTAATTTTCCGATCGTTCCTATGGCAGTTATATGATATAGTCGTCCGATTTTAATAAAATTTAATTCGAAATTCAAAACCAATTAAAAAATGCTATTTTCAAGCGTAGGAGGTTATATGTTAAAAAACACCAAAGATATAATTTCTTTTTTAATTTTTTTCTCCGATAGTTCTAATGGGAGCTATAAGATATAGTTGTCCGATCCGGCTGGTTCCGACTTATATACTACCTGCAATAGAAATACGACTTTTGAGGAAAGTTTCAGCCCGATAGCTTAGAGACTAGACTTAGAGACTAAGAGACTAGTTTGCGTAGAAACGGACGGACAGACGGACGGACATCGACTCATCTCGTGACGCTGATCAATAATATATTTAATATATTTATGGGATTGGAAACGTATCCTTCACTGCGTTGCAAACTTCCGACTGAAATCATTATACAAGGGTATTAAAAAAGAATGAAAAAATTTTTTTGTAATATCATAGATACATATGGTGTTTCTTATGTTGATTATTTCTTATAATTGCAAGGGTATACAAACTTTGGCTTGCCGAAATTAACTTCTTTTCTTGTTTTTTGTTCATACCTCTGATTTTACAATCGGCTGATTTAACTAATTTTTTCAAAAAAATATTTCTTTTTTCATTTCAATATCTTCAAAAAAATAAAAAAAATTCTTGACAGCGTTTCCTAGGGCAAGCTATTATGTAATGAATGAACTTGGATTTTGATGCACCGCAATTCAACTTTTTTTCGACTTTGTCCAGACAATTGCTAACACTGCCATATTTCTGAATATTCCTTTGTATAAATTTGATAAGACATTCTTCGGATGTCATACTTTAATGTTCCATTTGTTTAGTAAAAACGTTTTAACTGTGCCATCACTAAAAAAATCACAAGAACATGTTTTTTTTTTTTGTATAATTAGTCCTGGGGGTGATTTTTTCTGCTCCTCAAATCTCTCTTCGGTCAATAACCGTCCGATATTTAAGCCCCAAAAATAAAACAAATCAAACATCCCTAACTAGGAGTGTTAGCCGCTTCTAAACAACTAATGGAAACTGGCTGGGTTTAAGCCAGGAATCTGTCCAAAAACCCGCCAGTCGTCGGAAATCAAGTTGTTTGACCGATCATTCTCGGGGTCCACAACCGCTGTCCTATTTCTCTGTACTCAAACTAATCAAACGACCTGACAAATTAGCCTAGTAAGACGTGGCGCAGAGGCCAGATAAAGATCGTCCCCGCCCAAATATGTCAAGGGAAACAGTAAAAGCTGGACTCAAAGACCAATATAAACTCTAAGAAACATAACGGCCATACAATGGTTTTGCTATATGTACCTACATATTTGGTGGCGCCGAAACCTATGCTCTTTTCGCTCACACAACGTTGAGAACTCGAAGTTAAAATACCCTTCAGTTCCGCAGTCCGGTCGCCGGGACAAGTTCGAGCGCAAAAAGCTGTTTTTTTTCTGCCTAAAACTGTATGCTGCTGTCGACGTCAGCAGAGAATTTGGAGCAGCGTCGAAGATTTCCGACGAAAGCAGTTCGGCAAAAAAGAGAGGCAGCTCTTCGGATATTATCCTCTCTTTCTGTGTCCTACAATCTGCCTGCCCGCGGCTCTCAGAGAGCAATCTTCGGCCGGTCTGTTTAAATTGTGCGCTGCGACTCATCTTAATTTATTAATAAAAGTGATACATTTTGAAATTTTGTGTCAATAAAAATCGCGCAAAAGGTTTTACACAGTTCGAATAGGTAAACTTACAAGTATTCAAGTAAAACAATTTTGTTTCTATTTTTTTTACCCTTGCAGAGGGTACATTGATTTTATTCAGAAGTTTGCAACACAGTGAAGGAGACGTTTCCGACCCCATAATGTATATATATTCTGGATCAGCGTTACTAGACGAGTCGATCTAGCCATGTCCGTCTGTCCGTCCGTTTCTACGCAAACTAGTCTCTCAGTTTTAAAGCTATCGGGCTGAAACTTTCCCAAAAGTCCCATAGGAACTATCGGGGATAAAAAAATATTTTTATTAGTTTATATATAATTTTACCACTAATTTTCCGATCGTACATATGGTCGCTATATGATAGAGTTGTCCAATTTCGCTAAAATTTAATTCGAGCTTCAGAACTAATTAAAAAATTTTATTTCCAAGCTTAGAAGGTTATATGTTAAAAAACATCGAAGGTATCATTTTTTTTTAATTTTTTCCCCGTAGTTCCAATCCGATCCGTTTGGTTCCGACCTACTTCCTACCTGCAATAGAAAGAAGCTCAATAGCTTTAAAACTAAGAGACTATTTTGCGTAGAAACGGACGGACAGATGGACAGACGGATATGGCTAGATCGACTCGTCTAGTGACGCTGATCATGAATATATTTACTTTATACGGTCGGAAACGTCTCCTTCACTGCGTGAATTATGCAAGGGTATAATTATACCGTTGGCGTTTTTTAACATATAACCTTCTAAGCTTGGAAATACATTTTTTTAATTAGTTCTGAATTTCGAATTAAATTTTATCAAAATCGGACGACTATATCATATAGCTGTCATAGGAACGATCGGAAAATTGGTGGGAAAATAATATGAAACAAATTATAGCTTTGGGGCTTTTTGACATATTATCTTATAATATTGGGAATAATAATTTTTTTTTAATATCACTGAAGTCAGCAACAATTCTTAAAAATTTCCCATGGTGTTACTAAAGTTGATTATTTCTTATAACTGCAAGGGAATACAAACTTCGGCTTGCCGAAATTAACTTCATTTCTTGTTTCAGGTGCGTTGACCAGGGAATCCGAGGACCCGGACAAACGTTTACGAAAATCAGCCCAAAATGCAACCATGCTATTAGCAAGGATCCGATTCTTACACAATATACTCGAAAATACCACATTTAGGTATTTTATGCATACGTCCACTCTAAACGCCATCATTTCCGCCTCTTTGACTCAAGCTGCTAACGAAATCGGTTCGTTTGCTTCTGGGAAAATTTGTTTCATCCGATCGCATCCATATTCCCGGGTGTGGTAATCTTGCTAATCTGTGCTTATTTTATCCAAAATCAGTCACAATCTTGGTGGTAATATAATATCCCCGTAGTATTGTCATTTTCTGACTGGAATTCCTCAGAAAACAGAAAACCATCGACGATTTCTAAGAATTGCGACAGTTTTGCGAATCCTCCCTCTGCGCACAGCAAGGAGCAGGTGCCGCTTTCAGTGGATTCATTTTGCATCGGTGCCACGTCTGGATCAGCGCGACGCCCAGAACCCGCGCCATCACGACGCCATAACCCGCATCAGCAGGGTCCGCGTCAACGGTACGCTGATCGGCCTAAAGGATTCCCACTTCAGCGCCAAGTCTTCCCGTAAGCCGTGAGGTGGATCTTATTTGCCTACCACGCTGGGATCTTCTTCGTAATTTTCTCGCCGGATCGTAATTTGGATCGCCGGTGCATACCCGCGTGAGGTTTCACCACACTTTTCATTTTCTTTTTTATCGTACATTTAAGTCGTTTGACCCCTCACAAATAGCGCCCATAACAACACAAATGGCGCCAACAACATCGGCAGCCAGCGACAACAACAACAACGCTAGTTAGCGCCAACAACATTAGCCGCCAGCGCCAACAACAAGGCCAGTTAGCGCCAACAACATCGCCAGCCGCAACGCCCAAAGGCGCCGCCAACAACAACAGCAGCCAGCGGCAATAGCAATAGCAACAACAGCCACCGGCAATAGCAACAGCAGCTAACAACAAAACAAAACCCTCGCGCATAACTTTGTAAAAACTTTATACAGTTCACTTAATATGTAAGCTTAACCAATAATTGTAAGATTTGTAGTTATATTAGTACCCAAGAATTATCTTAAGCTAAGCTTTCCCCCTCCGCTCTCGCATCAGCAGTAGCCACACACACACACACCAGGAGAGCAACGAAATATTCACCACGAAAAGTGCAGCGCCGCACAGGAGCAAGCGAGAGAGGACATGCTATCGAGGAGGAAAACAACCCCCGAAAATTGGCACGCGACAAGGGAAGAGCGAGAGAAAAGGAGTACCAAAACTTCGACAAGTGGAAAAAAACTCAGAGCAGCCGAAAACTTAAACAAACGCGGCAAAGCTTGACTCTGTCTCTTTGGAAAATGCGGCGCACCGGACCAGAAGTGCTTGCAGGTGAAGCGGGGCTCTTGCGAAGGCGGCGCACGGGATCAAAAGTGCGAGCAGAGCAAATTCATGTGGACAACAGGAGTCTTTTGCCTTCGGAGTGCTAAAAGTGGTGCAGTCGCGTGATTGGTGCCAAGTGACCCAGGAAGGAGTTTACCTAGACGACCTCGAGGAGAGTGTGCCGGCCCAGGACCAGCGGCGGAGCACCCGGAGTCACGCGTGTGTGTGTGCGTGAGAGCGAGACGGGTGAGTGAGTGGAGTGAACCGCATTTTGGCCAGCGAGAGTTCCGTGCAATGAGAAATTTCTCTAAGGCCTCGATGCGGCTTCGCCCAGAGTAGGCTAGAGTTTATAAACCATGACCTAACCTAACCCGTTAATTGCGAACACTGAGAAAAACATGAACAAAGGAATAAAAATGCTCTAATAAATATAAAATATTTCTCACCTGATTTTAGTACAACTCGTAGGAAAAGAATACAATCAAGCTGGCCACGCATAAATATAGATATTCTAAGCCAAATGCCTAGATTTTAGGCCATAAATTCTGCCCTAGGTAAAAGTTGTCTTCGTAATCGATCCCCTCTCCCTCGGCCTTCTCATAACCAATGCTATGGGCCAGGCCCAAATGCGCGTTACCGCTGACCCTTTTCACTCTGCTACAGACACCGAATAAACTATTTCTCTTACTCCGTGGATGGCACTCCCCGGTGGATGGCACTCTACATCTCACGCCAGCAAACCGATTTTCGTCTTAGACTTTTTAGTCCCATATCTTTACAAATATTTTCGGTAAAGAGACTCTGTTGGGACTGACTATATCCCAGCCTACGACTTCTTTACAGAATGGCGCCCGAACAGGGACATGGGGTTTACGAAATTTTAGACGACCTAAATATGGCATAAAGACCATCTGGGTACATGTAGTTTTAAAATTTTCGGTTCAGTCACTTAGAGGCGAAATTTTTAAGTCGGAACGTAAGGAAAGTCATATATCAAGAGATACAAAGATTTCTAGGGCAGAAAACAGGGAAATATATATATATTTAAACATATACCAACGCATCGAACATAACCTCAGAAAAGAAAAACTTAGAATTTAAGCAGAGCACATGGCACATTCGGGAGAACTTATACAAAAGTATACCCACACACAGCGAGAAATTTCTAACGCACGCAGACATACATACATTTATTTCTAAGCAGAGCAAAGTAAATAACCTAAAATCGGAGATTTTTTGTTCCAAGATCACGTGGCCAGCAAATCACGTGAGGACGAAACACATACAGGCAGATAATCGGAAATAGAGAGAGAGCGAGAGCCCTCTAAGCTAGCCAACTCAGGTCACGAGAGTTTCGAAAGCACGAGGTAGGGAAAAGCTAACGTATACTCCCCACAGCGCAGCCATTTTGTTTTTCGTTCTCACTCTCATCGTCGTCTCTCTCACACAAGCAGGAGTCAATTACAGGCAACGGGATCACATCGTTGGGGGGCTTCTCATATAACCATCGTCGAGTCAACGCGTGCATCGGCAGCTCTAAAAAACATCGTCGTGGAAAATTGAAAACCTCATCGTCGTCGAACAAAATTCAATCACCGTCGAGAAAAATTTAGGAATTAAATTGTCGTTTGACATCGGATTGTGGTCACCATCGTTGCACGTGGGAATTCAGTAAATTCTTGGTGACAAATAAAATAACATTTTCAATGAAGATTTTAACCAGTTCGAACATCGTTTGACCCTCGTCTAAGAATTTCTCTCGTCCTATCGAAACTTTTCCTGTCGTTTGCCGGTAACTATTATTTCACAACAATATGGGCGCGCGTTGGATTTCGTATCTCCGGACGCGGGAATTGTGAGGCGATTCTGAAGGAGTTTTCTTTGGAAGCAACCGGAACGTTGAGAAATTGAGGAGCCGGCTGGCTGCTTTTAATAATCGTGACGACCACGTGCTGGAGATACCCGAGCGGCTACAGGAATGCGAGGCGGAAATTACAGCCGCCCTAACGGATAGGAAGCAGCGTTCACCCACACCCACCGGGTCCAACGCAGCTTAAAGTGCCAGCATCGGAAGGTAGAGGTGCCGCCCATGTAGTCGGAGACACGGAGATCCATCCGGCCAAGCGGGATATTTTCCCCAGGAAATCAGAGATGTCCGCAGCCACGCTAGCGGAGAA
Source organism: Drosophila biarmipes (assembly GCF_025231255.1). Taxonomy (NCBI): domain Eukaryota; kingdom Metazoa; phylum Arthropoda; class Insecta; order Diptera; family Drosophilidae; genus Drosophila; species Drosophila biarmipes. Next base: position 914,097 of record NW_026114528.1, on the reverse strand, counting down.
GCTGAAGAATTGGGGAAACACTTTTGACGGGACCACGGACCCCATCATCTTCATTCAACACCTCGAGGAACGAGCCACCGTATACGAAGTTGACGTGGAGAAGATGCCGCAGGCCATCCCTAGTCTTTTGACGGATACAGCTGAGCACTGGTTTCGGGCAAGCCAGCTGCTAGGAAAATCTTGGACGAACTTTAAGAAGGCGTTTCTTGACTTCCTTCTGCCACCCAGGTACTTTCAGCGACTCGAGGATGAGATCCGCACCAGAGATCAGCGACGGGCAGAGACTTTTAAATAATACCTAGTCAACATCAGACACATGATGCACAGTGCGGGGTATAATGCGGAGCAAGAGTTGGAACGTATCTATGAAAATCTCCAACCGGAGTATCAGATGTACGCAAGGAAGCACGACTTCACCACTTTAGAGCAACTTACCACTTAAGCGGTAAACTACGAGGTCACTCGCGATCGGAGCACAGGAAGCGATGCCATAATGTTGGCTGAACCACAGCCAGCGCCGAGAAGGAACGAGTACGAGATCCCAGCTTATGCAGGAGCATCGCCAACAGGTCAACCAAATTTCACACGCCCAGCCAGACGACCACCCACCCCAGCCACAGTTTCACAATCAGTTCCTCGAGTGGGGGACATGTCAATTGTGCCGAATTTAAGTCTTGCTTGCAGAAATTGTGCCCAGGAGGGTCACCGGTCAACTACATGTCGCAATCCGCAGTGTTGCCGTCGTACCCAGCCGGGAAACGAGAGGAGTCTTCGCCCCCACAGGGAGCGGACGAATACTGCCTACAGGAATCCCCGGAACTAGGAGAAATCTTACAGATTCAGTCGAGCAGAATTATCGCGCAGGTGCAAATCGAGGGTCAGGAGTTTAACGCTACTATAGACACCGGAGCTAGCAGAAGCTTCGTCAGCGAACGAGTTGTTCAACGTGTAGGGACGCCACACAACGTGAGTGGACGACTGTATAGAGCCTTCACGGAGCCCCCACAGCGCCCCTATTGTACTCCTGGGCAAGAAATCCGGAGAGATGCGACTATGTGTAGATTTTCGACAACTAAATGCCCATTCTATTCCAGATGCATACCCGCTGCCAAGGATAACACACATCTTGGAGCGTCTGCGCCATACCAAGTACATATCGACGCTCGATTTGAAGAGCGGATATTGGCAAAGGCCTGTAGCCGAGTCCAGCCGCGAGTGCACAGCATTTACAGTCCCCGGGAGGGGCTTGTACCACTGGAAAGTGATGCCGTTTGGACTCCACTCAGCATCAGCCACATTGCAGCGGGCCCTCGACAGCGTGATAGGACCGGACATGGAGCATGGAGTCCAACGCGTTTGCGTATTTGGATGACATCATCATCATCGGCCGCACTCTGGAGGAGCATGTGCAGCACCTACAAGAAGTATTCCGACGGCTATGATAGGCGAACCTTCGTCTCAACGCGAAGAAATTCAGTTTTTTTAAGCGCAGCCTGGTGTACTTTGGACACGTCATCAGTGAGGAGGAAATTCACACGGATCCCGACAAGATTTCGGCAGTACGGCGACTGAGTCCGCCCACCACATGCAAGGAGTTGAGGAGATGTCTAGGGATCGCGTACATGGTACAGGAGATTTGTACCTAACTTTGCCAGCGTAGTGCAGCCCCTGTCTCTGCTACTCAAGAAATGAAATAAATGGCAATGGGAGCAGGAGCAGCAAGATGCGTTCGAGGAACTCAAAAGAAAACTCACGGAGGCGCCGGTTCTCGCCTGCCCCGACTTCAACGAGAAGTTCGTGTCGTGACATCGGCCTAGGAGCAGTTTTAACGCAGAAAATCCAGGAAGAAGAACGAGTCATCGCAATCGCCAACAGACGCCTCATCGCCGCCGAGGAGAACTACTTCGCCACAGAAAAGGAGTATCTAGCTATCATATGGGCCATCAGGAAACTCAGATGCTACTTGGAAGGTTATCGATTTGAGGTGATAACGGAACACCTCGCCTTGAAGTGGCTCAACTCGATTGATAATCCCACCGGCCGCATAGCGCGCTGGGCGTTGGAACTGCAGCAGTACTAGTTTGACGTCACCTATCGACGCGGGAGCCAGAACATTGTTGCAGATACACTTTCTCGACAGCCTTTGGAAGTACTTTGGATGATCCAGGAGGGTAAGCCGGGATGCACATGGTACCAGCGGATGCTGAAACTTGTTCAGGACAGGAAGATTACCCGGACTACGCGTACGAGAACCAACAGCTATATCGGCATATCGAATCCCGACCTGACGACGAAGACTCCGTGCCCTGGAAACTATGCGTGGCCAAGGAACACCGACAGCGAGTACTGTCGTAATGCCATGAACAACCCATGGCAGGACATCTCGGAATCAGGAAGACAACCACCCGGATCGACCAGAGATATTACTGGCCGGGTCTTTTCCGCGTTATTGCCAGGTATGTCCGCAAGTGTGACACTTGCTAACGGTTCAAAGTCAGCCAAACCAAACCGGCGGGTAAAATGTTCACCAGACAGATACACGAGTTGTTCGATACTGTCTTCGCCGATTTTATTGGGCCCCTTCCGCTATCCAAGAGTGGGAATATCTCTAAAAATCCTTTCGGGAGATGATTTTGAATTACTTTGGTATCCCCCGAACATTTGTCTGCGATAATGGGACACAGTTTACGAGTCTGAACGACAACGCCTTCTGCAAGCAGGCGGGAATGGAGATCAAACTTACAGCACCTTATACTCCGCAGCAGAACCAGACAGAAAGGGCCAATCGAACCATTAAAACGATGGTCGCCCAGTATATCGAGGACAAGCAGACGACGTTGGTCGAGCTTCTGCCCGAACTGAATCTGGCAATTAATAGCAGCATCTCAGACTCAACCGGATTCCGTCCAGCGTTCATTGTTCAAGGCAGAGAGCCACGACTCCTAGTAGCCTTGTATGATGACTACAGGACCAAGCCAAGCGCCACGTTCACCCGAAGCGAAAGCGGAATTGCTACGGGACATTTTCAAAGTAGTACAGGAGAACCCTCAGAGAGCTTCGTTGGAGCAGCGGAAGCGTTACGATCTCAGGCGACGTGCGTGGAGACCGACCATAGGATCGCTGGTCTTCGTAAAACAGCATTATTTGTCCAGGGCAGGGGATAACATTGCCGCTAAGCTAGCACCCAAGTACGAAGGCCCGTACAAAGTAATTAAGTTCTTTTCTCCCACCATGGTGCGCTTGCAACATACCCAGAGCAGGCAAGGCAGAACGGCATCCCTTAGAGATTTAAAGGAGGCAGTCAATGAGCCAGAAACCCAGAATCTGGTACCCAGACGACTGGACGACAACGAAGACATTCAGATGGCGGAGCAAGTTTAGCGATCGAATGACGCTAAAAACCTGTAGCAGAGCAACAGCAAAAGCAGCAGAGAAACCAAGGAATACCCGCATCACGGCGGAAGCAGCAGAGAAACCAAGGAATACCCGCATCAAGGCGGAAGCAACGGAGAAGCATACACGAAGAAAAGTACACATCCGGCGGGAAGCAGCAGAGAAACCAAGGATACCCGCATCAAGGCGGAAGCAACGGAGAAGCCAGCACGAGGACAAGCATCCAAGGATACCCGCAGACGGCGGAAGCATACACGAAGATAGTAGCGCAGCAGCAGCGCCAGAAGTCCGTACGAAGACGGCACAATAGCAACGGACTTGCCACAAACAAGCCGACCAGTGACGCTTGATCTGGCCAAGGCGAGAGCCAACCAGGAACACTGCGACAGGAGCCAATGTTTGAGTCAGTGGGGCCACTTGCTGGACTTCCCAACTTTCCGCTTCCCTAGTGGGAACTCAACGCTCCCAGTGCCACTGCAGCGAACCTTTTGCCCCATGATTACTAACTAAACAATTAAAACCCAGTTAGTAATCGTTAAAACAAAGCACTAATACCATTTTGTTCTCCCCTACAGACATGGCGTCGGACAACCCGTCCCACCTGTGGCGCATGACCACCTTAGAAGACGCGGGCCCGAACTCCGTTCGTCATTGACCATCCGGCAGAGGTATTCCGGGTACACATCACAAAAAAAAAAACCGACCGGATCACCATTTCTCAACGCCCCCCGAAGTAGGAGGGGGATGTGAACAGTTGTTTGACCCCTCGCAAATAGCGCCCACAACATCGGCAGCCAGCGACAACAACATCGGCCGCCAGCGCCAACAACAACAGCAGTCAGCGACAACAACAACAACGCCAGTTAGCGCCAACAACATCAGCCGCCAGCGCCAACAACATCGACAAACTGCGCCAACAACATCGGTCGCCAGCGACAACAACATCGGCAGCCAGCGACAACAACATCGGCAGCCAGCGACAACAACAGCAGCCATCAGCAATGGCAATAGCAACAGCAGCCACCGCGCATAACTACGTAAAAACTTTATAAAGTTCACTTAATATGTAAGCTTAACCAATAATTGTAAGATTTGTAGTTATATTAGTACCCAAGAATTATCTTAAGCTAAGCTTTCCCCCTCCGCTCTCGCATCAGCAGTAGCCACACACACACACACCAGGAGAGCAACGAAATATTCACCACGAAAAGTGCAGCGCCGCACAGGAGCAAGCGAGAGAGGACATGCTATCGAGGAGGAAAACAACCCCCGAAAATTGGCACGCGACAAGGGAAGAGCGAGAGAAAAGGAGTACCAAAACTTCGACAAGTGGAAAAAAAACTCAGAGCAGCCGAAAACTTAAACAAACGCGGCAAAGCTTGACTCTGTCTCTTTGGAAAATGCGGCGCACCGGACCAGAAGTGCTAGCAGGTCACTCTTAGACACGCGGTGCACGGGATCATGAGAAGCGGGGCTCTTGCGAAGGCGGCGCACGGGATCAGAAGTGCGAGAGAGCAAATTCATGTGGACAACAGGAGTCTTTTGCCTTCGGAGTGCTAAAAGTGGTGCAGTCGCGTGACTGGTGCCAAGTGACCCAGGAAGGAGTTTACCTAGACGACCTCGAGGAGAGTGTGCCGGCCCAGGACCAGCGGCGGAGCACCCGGAGTCACGCGTGTGTGTGTGCGTGAGAGCGAGACGGGTGAGTGAGTGGAGTGAACCGCATTTTGGCCAGCGAGAGTTCCGTGCAATGAGAAATTTCTCTAAGGCCTCGATGCGGCTTCGCCCAGAGTAGGCTAGAGTTTATAAACCATGACCTAACCTAACCCGTTAATTGCGAACACTGAGAAAAACATGAACAAAGGAATAAAAATGCTCTAATAAATATAAAATATTTCTCACCTGATTTTAGTACAACTCGTAGGAAAAGAATACAATCAAGCTGGCCACGCATAAATATAGATATTCTAAGCCAAATGCCTAGATTTTAGGCCATAAATTCTGCCCTAGGTAAAAGTTGTCTTCGTAATCGATCCCCTCTCCCTCGGCCTTCTCATAACCAATGCTATGGGCCAGGCCCAAATGCGCGTTACCGCTGACCCTTTTCACTCTGCTACAGACACCGAATAAACTATTTCTCTTACTCCGTACCCCGGTGGATGGCACTCTACATCTCACGCCAGCAAACCGATCAAAACGTAGACAGGGGTGTTAGGGTGGACTACGCTCATCGAGTGTGTTCGTTAAAAAAGGAAAACTTAAACAACAAAATTGAAATAAAATGAAGCAAAATGTAAATAAATATGTACGTTTTTTAAATTCAATTTTGTTATAGGTGGAAAAAGGACAATTTATTGGAAAAAATTCAGAATTTCCGAAGTGATTTCTCCTGGGATGTTACACCCGCAAGGGATTTCACAAGTGAAAGTCTGTTGAAAAAATTCAGTATTTCCGATGTGATTTCACTTGGGACGTTTCATGTGCAGATGACAGGCCACACAACAAATGACTATAGGGAACAAGTGAAATCCGAAGATACATCGAAAAAGTTTCCTTTGCATTTCCTCTTGTGAATAAGAGGAAATCCCATACAATTTTCTATGTGGAGCGTAACTTGTTCTTAACACTTGCATGCTGACACGTCACACCAGATTCACGTAATGAAGTAAAACTTTTTTTTCGGAACTGAAGGGATGCTTGAGAATACGTGTGCATATACATTGGTTGGATATCGCTGTGTGTGTTCAGTAGAGCGGCTGGATCTAAGCCGGTCTCTCTTTCAGGTTCTATGGCGTGTCGCATTTCGCATATTATTATTCTACGTTTTTGCTCGAACCAATGCCTAGTACGTCGGCTTTACGTTATCTGCCAGTTCCCCCACCCCAGACAGAAGGCTGTAATGAATCGACAAAAAAGGCAAGCTATTATGTAATGAATGAACTTGGATTTTGGGGCACCGTAATTCAAATTTTTTTCGAGACACGCCCGGACAATTGCTACCATTGCCATATTTCTGAATATTCCTTTGTATTAATTTGATAAGACATTCTTCGGATGTCATACTTTAATGTTCCATTTGTTTAGTAAATACGTTTTAACTGTGTCATCATTTAGATCAAGGTGATAGCAAACCAGCTAAAAAGTGAAAGGCTCAGCCGTACAATAAAAAAAGGTACTTCGGCCGTACAATAAGAAATGGTACTTCGCACTTTGACCCATAGCTTGGAGTAGGGGCAAAGCAAAAAGAAGCTGAAGGTCTACCCAAATTTTGGCCTTACTTAGTAAGTTTTTATTACGGGGTGTATTAAGAACTTAAGCTGCTTTAATCGGAAGGTATGTCAGACCCGGAGGCTCGGATAGCCAGCATCTGGGGTAGCGTCTGCGTAGTCTTCCGCTTCGAGCAACTCAGGTTTCGCACGCACCATAGCTGCAGTACATTTCCCGGAGGCTCCTGAGCGACTGCATCTAGCATTAAAAAAAATTAAGTTTTAATTAGTGATCAGTTCAGTTCGATTCATTACAGCCTTCTGTCTGGGGTGGGGGAACTGGCAGATAACGTAAAGCTGACGTACTAGGCATTGCTTCGAGCAAAAACGTAGAATAATAATATGCGAAATGCGACACGCCATAGAACCTGAAAGAGAGACCGGCTTAGATCCAGCCGCTCTCCTGAACACACACAGCGATATCCAACCAATGTATATGCACACGTATTCTCAAGCATCCCTTCAGTTCCGAAAAAAAAGTTTTACTTTACTACGTGAATCTGGTGTGACGTGTCAGCATGCAAGTGTTAAGAACAAGTTACGCTCCACATAGAAACTTGTATGGGATTTCCTCTTATTCACAAGAGGAAATGCAAAGGAAACTTTTTCGATGTATCTTCGGATTTCACTTGTTCCCTATAGTCATTTGTTGTGTGGCCTGTCATCTGCACATGAAACGTCCCAAGTGAAATCACATCGGAAATACTGCATTTTCTTCTCGATGTTTGCTGATCCTGTTGGGGTCGTCCTTTTGTGGTACATCGATTTTTAGCTTGGGGTCTTCCTTCTTTTTTAATGTTATTTTTGCCGAGGGATTGCCCTCATCCTGTTTTCTTCTAATTTTCTGTTTGATAATGGTTTCGATGATTTTTTGTTAATATCCGAGCAGTGAATTTTTTATTACGATCAGTTTCATCCTTAGTTTTTTTTTTATCAACTTCAACATTTTTAGTTTCCAGTTTATGGGGATTATTTCATTTATTAATTTCCACCTTATTTTTTATGAACACAAGCTTCATATTTTCGGCGGTTGTTTCGCATTTAGCATTTACTTAAAGCTTTGTTTTTAGCTTAATTTTTAAATCGCACGACGCGGGGCGCTAATTAATATTCTTACGAGCTAATAAATAACAAAATTTATTTTTATTTTTAATCACTCATTCACTATTACAAATTTTCAATAACTCGACTTTTTCTACTGCCTGCCTGGAGTTCAATGATCAATATTAAACCTCGGCTTAAGAGATTTGTCCCTAAAATTGATCTACTGAGAGAATGACTCAAGAGAGTCGAAAAATATGATGATAATATTTGCCAATTAACTTTGAAATCTGAATTCGGCCGGAAATTTGTGTTTAAAATACATTTGGGGACTGCTTTGCGGATTCTTTTGTTTATGTAAACGGGCTTCTGGGAATCTTTTTGTTAACTTTAGCGGACTTCAGGGCTCGCTTAAGGCTCCGATGTTAACAATATGGGTGGGAATAGTTTGAAGGCGTAGTTGACAGAATTAGCTGACCACGGATTTATCTCGGGTCTGTCAGACTTATTTGGAAATTAGCTCTCGGCTCAAAGTTGTTTATAAATTGGGTAAGAGCCCCTAAATAATGTGTCATATAACTTGCATAGACAAACGGGACATGCCAAAAAACAGAACAGCAACGGATTAACGGAACCGTAGATGTCGCTTGCTGTTTTTCTGGAAAGCACGCGTCTTTTCTCGTCTTGCGTTTACTTATGTGAAGAAGTTTGAGTAACGCACGCTATCATTAAACAATAAACAAAACTAGTGCTTTAAAAACATGTATATGCGATTCCCAAGTAGGTCTCCCACAGACCAATATTTTTTAAACAGTGAAAGTAAAAACCTGGTGGTAGCTTCCTACCAACAAGGAAGAACGTGCCTCGATAATCAGATACCCGTAACTCAGCTTAAGGGAGCAAAAGGGAAATGGAGATATATTAGCAGCAAACCGATATTTTAGAGCTCCCACCTACCGGCTATTTGACAGACATATGAGTGGGCGTGGCACATTTTTATAAGCAGCAAATCTAATTTTTAGAGCGCTACCTACCGTAGATATTTCAGTAGATGCTATGTGGGCGGCGGAAAGATTTAAGCGTTATAACCGTTTGTGGGCGTTAAAGTGCGCAGGAAGCCCAAGAATCTGCATGCCAAGTTTGACTGTTTTAGCTCTTTTAGTTTCCAAGATCTCAGTCTTCAAACGGACGGACGGCTAGATCGACTCGGCTAGTGATCCTGATCAAGAATATATATAATTTATGGGGTCGGACACGCTTCCTTCTACCTTACCCTTTTACTCTACGAGTAAGAAGTTTGAGAGGAAAAGTTTGTTTTTAAAACCAATGATTGCTGTTGAAATTCCTTCATTTTAACTTTTGTGTACGTAAACAAATTCCTATCTTGGATAATTTTTCTTAATTGTTCTTTACAACAAAATTAAATAAATCAAGTGACAGAAAGCAAATGTTTGCAAGTTATATGACACATTATTTAGGGTCCCTTACCCAATTTATAAACAACTTTGAGCCGAGAGCTAATTTCCAAATAAGTCTGACAGACCCGAGATAAGTCCGTGGTCAGCTAATTCTGTCAACTACGCCTTCAAACTATTCCCACCCATATTGTAAGCATCGGAGCCTTAAGCGAGCCCTGAAGTCCGCAAAGCAATCCCCAAATGTATTTTAAACACAAATTTCCGGCCGAATTTAGATTTCAAAGTTAATTGGCAAATATTATCATCCTATTTTTCGACTCCCTTGAGTCATTCTCTCAGATGATCAATTTTAGGGACAAATCTCTTAAGCCGAGGTTTAATATTGATCATTGAACTCCAGGCAGGCAGTCCGTTTTTAAATATCGAATAGGGCAGTAGAAAAAGTCGAGTTATTGAAAATTTGTAATAGTGAATGAGTGATTAAAATAAAAATAAATTTTGTTATTTATTAGCTCGTAAGAATATTAATTGGCGCCCCGCGTCGTGTGATTTAAAAATTAAGCTAAAAACAAAGCTTTAAGTAAATGCTAAATGAGAAACAACCGCCGAAAATATAAAGCTTGTGTTCATAAATAATAATGAATGAAATAATCCCCATAAACTGGAAACTAAAAATGTTGAAGTTGATAAAAAAAAAACTAAGGTGGAAAATACGAAATAATCCCCTTAAAAATCTAAAATTACAAAATATTGATCGTAACAAAAAATTCACTGCTCGGATATTAACAAAAAATCATCGAAACCATTATCAAACAGAAAATTAGAAGAAAACAGGCTGAGGGCAATCCCTCGTCAAAAATAACATTAAAAAAGAAGGAAGACCCCAAGCTAAAAATCTATATACCACAAAAGGACGACCCCAACAGGATTAGCAAACAACGAGAAGAAGGACCCCAACAGGACCAGCAAACAACGAGTAGAAAAATAAGAATGATTCTATACTACCTTTTTTTATTATTATATAAGAAAATTGTAAAAAATAATTTATTAAAACGAAGTGGAAGAATTAATTTCTGATTTCGATAAAATCCTCAGAACCTTGAACTATCCAAGGTCCGCTTCAAGAACATACAAACCATATGGTAACAAAAAGTACAATGTAGGAGCTTTAAATAAATAATTGTAATTTTTGAAATAGATCTTTTAAAGGAGTTCGTAAACCTAATAAGAAGGGTTGAGGATTATCAGATAGAAATTATAGATTTAAATTATAAGTGCGACACATCTTATGAGATCTTCAAATCGGTTAAGGTATGTAAAGGTGTAGAAGATAAATAAGAATCAGCTGAAATATCCATGGGACAATATGCCAGAGAGAGGGAAAGATGATATTCTGCCTTATCTATATTAGGAAACAAAATAAATGGGAAACGATGTGTATTAAGTGTATAGAGTCAAGAAAAATTGTATGGATTATTACGGTACAGTTAATAGAAAATTAACTCTACTAATAAATATAACTAATATGAACTAAAATAGAATCAAACCAACCACATCGGAAATTAATGAAAACATAGGAAGATGGCTTTACGAGTTTAAATTACTGGTCTTAACGGACAAATTTTAAACACTACTTTCTCAATTAATCTTTCTGAACTACCAAAAATTAGGAGAAATTAGAAAGCAAGAATATGAGGGCTCATTTCGCAAATAATTTCTCGACAACACAGAGACAAAAATAGCGGACCAAACTCTGGTAGAAATGGTTAAAGACAAGCCAAGACAATAAAACAATACTTATAATAATCAGCGAATGAATAAAAATATAAGGTTTCACCAAGACTATAGCCAGTACAAAAAAAAAACTTATGGTTGTTATAATTAGAATAAAACTAAATCTTAAAACTAAGGTAGATTAATAATAACCAACAAAATAAGCCAAAACCAATGGAGATAGACGAGTCTATTTAAGTCGAAAACAGGGCTAATAAAGGTTATAATAAAGGGTATAATAAATATCATATCCAGACCAAGTAGGATAAGAATAAATAAAAAGACCCTAAACACTCAGCAAAATAAAAGGGTACCAACTGGAATAGTTAACAAACAGCCAGAACATGATATTAAATAATTGAGGAGGACCATTTTTTAGACAAAAGTCGCAACAAATTTTGTTGCATACGCTTTATAAAGGATCCAAATTAATAACAATAATAAAATTAAAATAATAATAATTAATCAAGACGGTTATAAAAGAAAACCGAAAACCGGGGATCTACACAATACATAAGTCGATTAATGTATTGGGAATTACTAGACATATAGTAGAGTATGACACTCTGGAAAAATTAATATAAATCTTAAGGGAATATATTCCACCTAATATTACAATAGTTCACTGTACTCTGGAGAACTTTTATAGAATTCAAAAACCACTTAAAGACAATTAAAAACAAGAAAGGAAGTTAACTTCGGCAAGCCCAATCTTGTATACACTTGCAGTTATAAGAAACACCAATTTTTTAGGATTGTTGCTGACTTCAGTAATATAAAAAAAAATTATTTCATCTTTTTTTAGACCATCCAAACATAAGCCTTTCTAAGCTTGGAAATAACATTTTTTAATTAGTTCTGAATTTTGAATTAAATTTTATCAAAATCGGACAACTGTATCTTAAAGCTGCATAGGTAAGATCGGAAAATTGGTGGGAAAATAATATGAAACAAATTATAGCTTTAGGGCTTTTTGACATATTATTTTATAATATTGGGAATTTAATTTTTTATATTTTTAGGATTTTTGATTTTAATTTAATAAAAATCGGACTATTTTAATGTCTAATACTACTATGGTAGTCTATGGTCTAAAAAAAGAATGAAAGAATTTTTTTTTTTATTTCACTCAAGTCAATAAGAATCCTTAAATCCTTAAAAATTTCACATGGTGTTACTAAAGATGATTATTTTATATAACTTTAAGGGTATACAAACTTCGGCTTGCCGAAGCTAACTTCCTTTCTTGTTTACAATAAAGAAAGGCAAAATAAGAATTCCACGTAGGAGATATTATTTATGAAAAGAAACATGGGAAAGGGAATAAGCTAAATTGTATTTATAAAAAACAAGTACTAAAGAAAAATATTCCTAATACATTTATTATAAATAAAAGAAACCGTTCTATTCATAAAGATAAAATTAAATAATTTGTTTCAAAGTCCAGATAATGATTTCAAAAGTATACTTATTATTGCTGGTGGCTACAACCTGAAATATCAATTATCAACCTGAGTCGATAATAGCCAGTCCACTTGACAAGCGGCAGGGTAAGAAAATTTGACGAACTAAAAAACGCAGTGAAGTTTTCGTTTTGCGATAATAGCCAGTCCACTTGACAAGCGGCAGGGTAAGAAAATTTGACGAACTAAAAAACGTAGTGAAGTTTTCGTTTTGCGATTTGGCCGTTTTGACGTTAGATTGGTCCTGGAAAACTGTGTGTTAGGTCAATCGATAAGTATTGAAAAAGTCTTGCGCTGCCCACTCCATTAGCTTACCGAGATCTCATACGGACGAACGGACAGACTGCCATTTTTAGATCTACTCGGCTAGTTCCTTATCATACAAATATTTTATGGGGTCGTGGTCGGTCCTTCTACATGTTACATACAACGCGAAAATAACGCCCAATATTCAAATAGAAGAAATAAAAAAACAACGCGAAAAACTAATTAATGGTGGAAAAGTAGAACCCTATGTAATAGAACAAAATATCCCATTACTTTTAGTAGTTTCAAATAATTTCGTGGTTCAGAACTGAGCACTGGCTCATACCGCTATAAAGCCGGGACTAGAATCATCCCGAAAATTTCTTTACATGGACGATTACGTAGTAATGAGTCAAGAATATTTGTTGTTTCTTGCAACTTTTACAGGCGTTTGAACACTTATTGTTAAATTGAATTGGACACCTTAATGCCAACCTGAAAACAATACCCAAATTTCAGTAAAGAATTTTGTCAAACGACAAATCCTTGTTGTTGACGCGCAGGTGGCTAGAGGGTCGGTTCGAATCGGTGGAAAACTAAAACCATTGTTTCGATGCAGCAATGTGTGAAGCCGATTTTGGGAATTCAGACGGTTGTGAGTGCTTGTACAATCCTGGAATTGATGACTGCTTGCAAAGCCATTATGGCACAACTGCTTCCTTTGGATATAGGCTAGGCGATCGTCTACCGTAATTTGTAGGAAGCGTGGACATTAGCACGGGGTGGTTCTTCTTTTAACACACCGCAGCCTTTGAGTACCTTTTCGTTAAATGAATTTGTTTTGGAAACTCTGCTACTCGATTCGTATCTTTGGACTGGGGTGGGAGGGAATTGGCAGATCGGAAGCCTTCGACAGCTTCAAGAGTTCGATTGTGCTCCGTCAAAAGGCAGAGTTTTCAGGTGACTGTTCACCTGCAATCGCTTATTTTCGAAACGCTCAGTTAGGTTTTCCCAAGCTGAGCGGAGGTCATCATTGGTGAGTGGGGATCTTGACACTATGGAGTAAGCTTCGCCACTTTTTTTTGAATTAAAGTGGTATAATTTTTCAACGGGTGTTAGACTCGGATGGTTTATGTATACCGCCGTGAAAAGTCGGCCAGTGTCGATAGGAGGCAGCTGACAGCCGTAGAAGTGAATTTTGTTTTGCTGATGGTGTCATGACGGAAAATAATTTTATTTTCGAAGTTAGGAAACGAAATATGACAAGAATCAAATTGAAATGTTGAGTAGTAAAACTGGAATATCTTTTGTATCTCACTGGAATTCTTCTTAGTGTACACTTGTGGGCAAGAGAAACTAGAATATTGTGGCCACAAATAATGGAATTGAAATACATATATTAAATGCCGTTGCGTCGGATTAATCACTTATAAATATGAACTACTTAAGCCTAGCTTAACTTCGGACCTAAGAAAGAGATGGAGAAGGAGACCAGAGTAAAAATGGAGACATCTGGATAAACTGCTGCTCTACACTGCCTCATAAAAATTATTTACCAATATCAAAATGCTCACTTAAGAGTATAAATGGATATATGCAAAAAAAATGTTTATGATCTATGTCCAATGGATACAAAGGGAATAAATCTTTGAATACATACAGGCAATAAAACACCAATAAATGTAGGAGTATAGCACTTCACGCCGGTGACCACAATAAATAAAAAAATATAAAGAAGCTATTCCGTCTACTAAACGTGGTTTTTAAAATGACGTAAAGAAGTGTCCTAATTGCCAAAAATCCAAAGGTGCGAAAACTCCATTGACAATTACAGAAACACCTTTAATGAATTTGATAGAGAATAGGAAGATTGCCTAAATTAAATCGAGTAACGAATATGCAGCTTTTCTAATATGCGATTTAATGAAGTACCTCGATAAAATTCCCCTACCAGACAAATGTGCATGAACAGTAGCAAAAGCTATTTTTGTATCTTTCGTTCTAAAGTACTGTCCAATAAAGACGATTGGCTAGAAATATAAGACAATTGTGTTGTGTGGACTGTATTAACATTTTTTCTTGCCAGTTCTAACGCCTATTTGATATTAAGATAAATTTTACATAAAGACACCGTCGTAGCAGCATTGCCAGAACCGAAAGAGGTAAATGTATATAGATATAAGGCTATCGTTAGCCTAAATGTATATAGATATAAGGCTGTATATAAGGATGTATGGGATGGTGATGGCATTATGCGCAAAGATCAGGGGTTATTAAAGACTGCCACCATTCACGAACATCCCGGCCCGGCCTTAGACACAGTTTCTGAATAAGGAAAAACTGCCCACTTCGTGATGGGTCTGATCTCATCACTCTGGTTGGTGTCTCAATTTAGGTGCTTGAACAAGGTTGCCCTTTCCTGGATAGGTTTCCATAACCAGAGGGACGGGCCGATTGATAGGTTTGGTGTTGAAATGCTCCATTTCCGACGTTGTTGCAGAGTAGTCAGATACTTCTGATGACATTTCTTCCAGAATCCTTGGAGCATAGCCTGGATGCCGAGATGTCGCTTAAGTCGGGATCAGGAACGGTTATTAACGGTCGCCTTAACTTAACTTTGTCAAATGTAGGGGCAGTTGCCTTGTAGCAAGAAGGATTTCGTGTCCGTTGAATGAAGCGCTTTACATTTGCGACGATGTAAACGAGCTTAAGCCATGACAAAACTCGTGCGATCAGCTTTTAGGGTGAATGAGCCTGAGTTACATCAGCCATTGTAACCAAAAAGTTGAACTTGACTTCTCCTTGAATTCGTTTGCCTGTAAGAAGTATGGCGGATCGTAAGTCGTTCAACTTTACCTCGTACTGATCGTTGTCCCGCAAGCATAAATGGCCATTCCACCTGGAAGTCGATGAGATTAGGTGCCATAGATCTCTAAAAGCACAGTTAGCTGGGTCTGATTTGAAGTCTAAGTGACACCAGGCCATCCTAGGAATAGGATTTCCAAGTTTCTGTTTCCAACGATTGTCTTTAGTTGGGTGGATAGAACGATTGATGTGTCCGGTCAGGCAAAAACGGTGATGTTCTTGTGGCTTAGTATATTAGAGATCGAGCGAATTGCTGCGCAAAGTTCCAGACTTGGCAAGGATTGCTGGTTCATTGGCGCAGTCACAAGGAAAACCGAGATGGGGCCATCGGTATTTGTAACTCTGCTGTACAGAACATAAGCGTACTCCTTGGTTGAAGCATCCAAAAATCCGTGGAGATTAATGTTGTCTGCGTCGTTAGCAACGAGGCGTGGTAATTTTAATCTTTTTAGAGTCTCTAGATATTTTCCACTTTTTCACTTTCCATTTCGGCCAATTGTCCGCGAGCTTAGGGTCATCCCAATGCAAGTTCAAAATCCAAATATCCTCCAGACATTGGACAAGACTTGCGTATTTGTACAATCAGCATGTAACGGTTGTGATAAAATGTGGTTTCGCCAACTGCAGATCCTTAAATACCTCGAGTGTTGATACGTCGATGTTCTGCTGTAAAAGATAAGAGGTGATTTCGCCTAGCACGTCAGTGATTTTGCCTACAACGAAACGATCATCGGATATGCGAGACTTGATATGCGGCGTGCTGCATCCCTTTGTCATGTCTGCGTTTACGGAAGAGACACCCATAACTAAGATGCGTGGAGCCGACCATGTCAATCCGAGAGCTTGAATACAACGCTCTAACAGAAGACGGCATGTAACGTGGTCACCGTTTGCGTTTTTAACATAAACCATTGCAGTTGGTAATATGCTCCGCTTAAGCTGTGTTGATTTTGCAGTGCCTTATGCACATACAACCTTTCGTTTGTCCTTTCCTTGGGCAAAATGACTGAGTATCGCTGCGTTGTTAGACGCTCTAATATTTTGCTCGTCCTGCTTTGCTAGCTGCACCTGTTGACCCCATTACTAGGTGGCAAGCAGTTGAATCACAGTGATTTCTTCTTCATAAATGATCTCCTCTGCACCTCTGACATATCCAGACACTGCTGATGTACAGAGTGGGTTCTGTAGAAAGACATTTGGTGCCTCTACTGCTTTCAACCGCAAGCATCGATTGTGCGATCTGAATTGGCTTTGTACTCTTGCTTGCTTTTAGTCTCAAGCTCCCTTTTGCTCAGCTCAAGTTCTTTGCAGCGAGAATACAGAAATTTGAGAAACTCAGACTCCATGCTCCATGTTTCTCTAGGGCTAGGTAGATGATCTAACAGTCTGGTGCCGTTTGATTGACGGCATCCAAACCACGAACAATTTCGATTGCTCCGTCTGAGACCTTCCGTCTTTATAGCTGTTGGCAGGCTCATAATCTGCTCCAAAAAGTCTACAATTTGCCGAGGACGATTGAAGCTTGCTTTGCAGCAGATGTTGGCAGCCTCATCAACGAGAAGTGTTTGTAAGTGAAGGAACAAATGCTTTTTGTTATGAATTGTGCTTTCATATATGTCATATTTATTCATATGTTGCCGGACAACCGCTTGATTTGAGTTGAATTCGCCGTAAGTACCGACTTAGAATTCGGCAACGTGATGTCACTACGGACATGATCAGGCGTGTTCTGAAATAGTTCTTGGCTCTGCTGCAGCAAGTTTAGGATTGCGTCGTTCTTTGAATGAAGGCCATTCGCACTGCATTGAGATGTCACCATTGTAAATCTTCTTTCCTTGAGTACAGCGTTTGCCCATAGGTATTTTTTCTCTTAGACCTTATTGGTCTCCAATCCGGGTCAACATAACCTTCCACTACGCTTCGAGAAGCGAAAAACCAAAAACTTCGTAGAACTCCTTCCAACTCCGATTAGGAGCTCTATGCGTTTGACGATCCCCGTCTGTGTAGGGTAGGCTCGACTGGCACGACTGTGCACTAATGATTTCAATTGTTATACAGTAAAAAATTACCCTGAAAATCAAAGCTATTCAAAACTGTCAAAGAATATGGATCGATGGATCAGTAATATAAATTTAAATACAGGACGATTCCGTTTTGTGGAGTGTATTAATTTGTATTTTTTTCAGTTTATTTGATACTTAAGTTGAATTTCACAAAAAGATTGGCAGAAGCGAAAAAGATATATGTATTTAGATAAAAGGCAGTTTTATTTTACATAGGTTAAGTGTATAGGATGGTCATGACATTATGCGCCATAAGATTGTAACCGTCCACAATGATTTTTTTTATTTATTTTTCAAAAGAAGGCGAAGAAGTATACATATATCGTTACTAATAAAGACCCGCTCCTTGAATCAAGTGCCCTACTGAAACATAATACCCCATTCTTATGGCCTAACCGCAAAAACAGCCGATGCATGCAAATTAATTTTATTCGTTGATGTCGATTTAAACACATTGAATTATTATTTTTAAAATGTTGTAAGCCCTAATTTACAAACTCACAATACATAAAAGAGACTTTTACTTTTCATTATAAGGTATAACCGATTGCCGCTTCAATCCGAAAAAGTCTATCTCCTGAATTTTAAAATCTTATCCAACGATAAACTTTTTGCATCTCGCTGTGAAATTAAGATTTGCTGACCGATGCAATTTGATTGAAAATTGGAACGCAACTTGATCTGAACTAGAACTTAATACTTTAGGCTTCGAACGTAAGAGTTTGAGCTTCGAACGAAAGATTTTCGGCTTCAAACGTAAGAGTTTCAGCTTCGAAAGGAAGTTTGTGTTTACTTTTTGATTGGTTGTTTAGTTGTTTTTGTAGTTTCTAATATGTTGGTGTTGTTTGTTGTTACAATATCTTCTTGGGTGTAACTAAAAAAAAAGTATTGCCCATAACTTTGAAACAGTCACATTATTTGGGGGCTCTTACCCAATTTGTAAGCAAGTTTGAGCCGAGAGCCAATTTCCAAATTAGTCTGACAGACCCAAGGTAACCCTGAAATACAAATAAACAAAAAGATCCCCAAAGCTATCCCTAAAGACCGCTAATGTAAACACCAATTTACGGACGAATTTAGATTTCAGATTTAATTGGTAAGCTTCATTATTATTTTTTCTTTATTTTTTTATCCCATTATTTTTGGTATAAATCTAGTAAGCCACAATTTGATTATTGATCATTGAACTCAATTTCTAAAACAAAATTTTAAAATAAATGCTAAGCAAGTTTAAAAGTGCCAATATAAAATATATATATGTGCTACAAACCACCAAAGATATAATTTTTTTTATAGTTGTCCTATCTGGCTGGTTCCGACATATACTACCTGCAATAGAAAGAAGACTTTTGGGAAAGTTTCAGCCCGATAGCTTTAAAACTGAGAGACTAGTTTGCGTTGAAAGGGACGGACAGACGGACGGACAGACGGGCTTGGCTAGATCAACTCGTCTAGTGACACTGATCAAGAATATATATTCTTTATGGGATCGGAAACTTCTCCTTCACTGCGTTGCAAACTGCTGAATGAAATCATTATACCCTGTGCAAGGGTATAAAAAACACGGGGGTTAATTTTCGACTTGTTGCACGACGTGCGTGCACTTTGCACACTTGCAAATATGAACGGCTTAAGCCTAGCTTAACTAAGGCGCTCGGAGCGCCTAAAAAACTATTGCTGATAATTTTGAAACAGTGGTTGAAAGACGTAAATAGTATTTAAAAACACCTTTCTAGCACAAGCTTGCAGGTTTTGCGAGTTTTTCCAAAAGTGGAACTAAAGTTTCTTATATTAAGCTGCTTAACATAATTATTAATTTCCAGAACAGTCAAAAAGAGTTTGTGTATTTACGTCTGAAGGGCGCACTGTTCCCCACACCCCCGCTGGGACAGTTTTGATCATATATCCCTTTTCCCTATTATGAGCAATTAATAGTTAAAAGATGTTGCCATGCACGTAAAAAATGTCGCCCACCCAAAGAATCCAAAAGTTGTTTTCTCGGAGAAATATTTGCGATCATGTTTGAGCTACACTTATCTAAAGCGAATCGAGCCACCACTGATGCTGGGAAAAATCCAAAGAAGATCCAGGAGAGGAAAATCCAAAGATCCGGTCGAAGAATCAAAATGTTGGGCAGTGCCTTAATCGCTGTAAATTTGGAAAATCCCTTGAGAAAAAAACACAAAAACACGCGGGTTTCACGACGTTCGTGCACTTCGTACACTTGGAAACATGTGTTGTTTTAATATAGTTCTTGATGTTTAGGAATTTGATTTTCCACCACAATTTAATCAACTTTGTATAAATTATTTGCTTTTAAAATTTAACACGATTGCTGTGACTTAGTTTTGTGGAGAATGTTTTGTTTTTCCACTAAAAATTTGCAGTCTTTTAATTTAGTTTTGTTTTTATTAAATTGTTATTTTCAAAACTTTTGACTACGCCGCTCCACGTTGGATGCCAATAATTTTAATCGTTGTCGTAGACCTTACATGGTTTTTTTTGTGATATTAATATTTTGAATTTTCTTCCTTTGTATACTAACAATAAGTGTATCAAATCTTAAAATAATTAATCTAACTAACACTTATATGACTGATATTGTGCTAAAGAGGGCCCAAAAGTTATATTATATATATAATGTCTATGTTGCTGCTGATCGTGTTCCTCCATAGCTGGGAGGCATATGTCCAGATGGGCTAGAGAGTGGAGTTGTAGAGCAGAACCTCAAACGAGGATCCAGTGAAAGCTGCTGGCTTTCAGTTTTAGATTTACTTTCTTGTTTTGTTGTTCTCCTACAGGTTAGTCGTCTCTCAAGGTGGACGCCGAAATACGTTACTTTGTTGATTTGGGGAATCTGCGTACTATTAAACAATAGTAAAGGGCATGTTTGCCTGTTAAAAGTAAACGTTATGTTGTTTGTGTTTACATTTTTGTTCATTAATTTTAATACGCCAGTCATATAGCCACCTCTTTACTATGCGGACGTGATTTGCTAACTGTGTTGTGGCTCGGCCTGAGCACCTCGAGCGACCTAAAATTGCAATGCCATCAGCGAACGTAGATGTTATTAGCCGCATGTTCGTAGGAATATTCGGTGTGTACAGGAGGAACAGAGTAAGCCCTAAAGCGCTTGCTTGCGGGCTCCAGCTTTGAAAATGTAGTCATCGGATGTTGTTGTGTTGCATCTTACTGCAAAGGCTTTATTGTATAGATACGACTAAGCCTATTTCTAATGTTATTCTGTTAACTTATTAGATTGTTCCATTATTTTGACGAAAGCCAAATGATGAGCCGGGATAACATTCTGCGATCCTAGATATGGTACTATGCGAGTTAGAAGTTACGCAGCTGTGCACTTTCATTGCTTCTTGCTTTAAAGCTCGGTTTAGTGTGCTGGTGCCTTCCTTGGGACGTTGTTTTGATGACGGCAATCTATTGTTTTTCCAGGCACGTGGCAGATCCCGCTTTCCTGGGTTTTGCAGATTAATCTTAAAGTGGTTGGTTTGCACGTCCCTGCCTTTTGGTGTTGAGATAGTGGCTGCCTCCACAAATACTTCTTCAAGAGCATCGGTAGAGCAGTCGATATCCGCTTCGATGTTGAACTGAGGGGTTAATTTCATGTGTGATTTTGCATACCTTTTATATTTAAACCAGTTGGTTCTGCGCGACGTCAGCCTTTGGGGGTGATCTGTAGTTTTTGGGCTTTGAAAAAGAGTTATTAGCACTGACTATCGTCTGACGAGAGGTCTGAAGCGCTCTGGCTCTTATTATATTGCGTGGTCTGAAACTTTTCTGGGGTCTGTTTCCAGTATGTGGGGCTGCCAAGGGAAACATAGTCTAAAAGTGTACTCGTAAAGCGAGGCGGGCAGAAGAGGCTATGGTGGGGTCTTCGTGACCTGACTGCACTTTGATAGAAGGGCTTTCAAGTAATTAGTTTCAAACGTTTGGTAAAAGTGGTGCTTGATGTGTTCCCTTATTATTATCTGGATAATCTGCGCGGTAGAAAGTATAGTCTCTTTTTTGAAAATTGTTACTTTGCCATTAGCATTCCAGTTATTCGTAGATTTGTCATTTGTTATTTGGACTGCTTCTCTGCAAGCGGATCTTGTACCCGTGCGGAAAAATACTTTCGGCATCGTACGCGAGTAAGTGTACGTATTTCGGCTATTCTGATGACGCATTACTGTCACTTTTCGCATGCAGTCCTTCTTCTCCTTGTAGATCGGGTAGCCCCTGTAGTTTGCCGTGGGGTTACCTTAGCAGTTAGCGCATTTTTTTTTAAAGGTGCTCCTTGTTAAAAGCAGTTCTTGAAATTGTGTCATAGTGTGACCAGAGCAGGTTCATATATTCTGGCCTCTTCATATAACTTTGAGCATAACACATACTTAGAACTAGTGTATTGCATATAAGCACGCCTATTACAATATATAATAGCCAGCCTGTTACAACTTGAGATATCCCACTATCTCTGATATTTTATAATTTACTTTTTACAATTGAAACATTTGGTTATCTATTGCTTACAATCTAGTACATATGTATACAATTCATTATTATATACTATTATTTTTTCATCCAATGTCGTATGTTATTAACACTCCAAACACCCTGATATGGGTTTCGAGATAACTGGAACTCATCAATCTCTTTGATCAAATATCTGTCATTTTTCAAAATCTTCTCAATTGAATAAAAATATTGGAATAATGGAATAAGTTTTCTCGCTACACCCGCCGTACTATCAAAGTTCTTAAGCATGACATAATCACCTTCTCTAAATTCGGTTGCGTTTTTTCTTCTCGCATTGTAGTATGCTTCATTTTCCCTCTGCGAATGTGCTTGTGATTCTTCAGCTTCTTTCCTAATATTTTCTAACATTTTCCTAACCTCTATTTCGTAACTACTCTCCTCTAATCTTTCTTTTAACTCATCACAAACTTTCCCCCTTTGAGTTTTGCCAAACAGCGTTTCACTAGGCCTCTGCTTAATACTATTGTGTTAGTTGTATTATTCATGGAATACTCTACTTTTTCAATGACATTATTCCAATGTAAACTATTCTCTGGTTCCGCTAACTTCGCTATCGTAGGTCCTAAGCTTCCATTGATCCGCTCAACTTGGACGTTGGCATGTGACGATCCCGTTGCAATTTTAATATGTTTTATGTTATTTTCCTCCATAAATTTAGCAAAATTTGTCGAAGTAAAGCAGCTTTCACGATCTGAAATAACACATTTGGGCCTGCTATAAGCTCGAAAGTAATCTGTCAATGCATTTACTGCCTCTTTCGTATTCGTTACTTTGGTCGTAACGAATTTTGTGAACGCATCTACAAAAGCTAATATATGCTTTTTTGATCTACTATTATCCACAGGTCCATAATAATCTATGTGAATGATTTCGAAAGGCTTATTGCCCTTTAGGATACTGTGCAAGTATCCATCACCTTTGCCTACCTTTGGAGAATATGCTATACACTTCAAACAATTTTGAACATGGTCAGAAACTTTACTCTTCATGTTTGGAAACCAGTAGCTTTTTCCAATTGCTTCTATCATTTTGTCCCTTCCTATGTGAACTAATTCGTCGTGATACTTATATAAAACATGATCCTCCATCCGATTCGGTACATTAAATAAAATCCTCTTGTCATTACTTTTCCTGTATATAACACCATTCCTCATTTCAAACAATTTGTGCTCACTATTTTCTAAAATTTTCCTAATCTCTTGTATTTTATCATCTTTTGATTGGTAAATTATTAAATTAGTTTCATATGTGTTTGATTCTATTACCATTATGTTATTGCAACGACTCAGTGCATCAACATGTTGCATTTGACTACCTGCCTTATGTTTTAAGTCGTAATCAAACTCCTGAAGCTCTAAGCCCACCATGCTATTCTTGGATTCAACTCAATTTTATTAAGCGTTAACGAAAAAGAGTTGCAGTCCGTTACAATTTTGAACCGCTTGCCCTGTAAGTACATCCTATATCTTCTTAATGCGTAAATAATGGCTAAAGTTTCCAGCTCAAAGCTGTGGTATTTTTCTTCTGTAGTTGTTGACCTTTTTGAAAAATAGAATATACATAAGATGCAACTTCTTGTCTGCTTTTCGTTGAAGAAGTACCGCCCAAACCCTAAAGCACTGGCATCGCAGTGTAACTCAACTTCGTCTCTGTGATTGTATATATCTAAAACGTGAAAAACAATTTAATTCATCTTCCTCAAACTTAAATACTCTATCTTTTTTCACTAAAGAGTATAAGGGTTTCGCTATTATTGAAAAGTCTGTAATAAATTGGCGGAAAAAAGAGCAGAGCCCCAAAAAACTTTGGACTGCTTGTACTTTAGTCGGAATTGGAAAATTTTGTATGGATTCTAAGCCAATATTTTTACGATTAAGCCCCATCGGCATAAGTAAAAACTTAAATTTCCCCAATTGCCGGCGTAGTAAACGATGTATATTTTACCGACTCTTTGTTAACAAACACATTTTTTAGATCTAATTTCGTAAATACTGATTTTCTCACTAATTTATCTAACAGGTCATCAATTAAGGGAATCGGATAATTATCCTTGGCCATGGTTTTATTTAAGCGTCTAAAATCTATGCACAGTCTAAGATCTCCCGATTTCTTTTTTAATAATAATAATAAGCGGAGACGCATACTCCGATCTACTAGCTTGAATAATGCCATCCTTAATATATTCATCTAACATTTTCAGCAACACTTCCTTTCACTGTACGAAAGTCTTCTAGGTACACAACTTAATGGCTTAGAACTTTCCAACACGAGTTTCATTTCACATTTAATATTTGGATTTTCAGGTCGCCTTACCTGGACATACCTTTTTTCCACTAATTCAATTAACTTCTTTTGATCCATATAGCTAACTTGTTTACCAATATTATAGACACTTTTCCTTTCCGAATCTTCTACTATATTTATTTCATCATATGTTGCCCAAAACTATCAAAAATTATTTCCTTATCTGCTTTTAAAATTCTACTTTCTAAAGTTTCTTCTAAAATTTTACTTTCTAGTTTTTCACCACCTACCATTTTAGGGTGTTAGGGTATACATCTCATTTCCTTACTTTTCATTTCCTAATATTTCACTACCTAACAATTTATCCTTTAATATCTCATTCCTTAACTTTTCATTTCCTAATATT
Organism: Drosophila biarmipes; assembly: GCF_025231255.1. NCBI lineage: Eukaryota > Metazoa > Arthropoda > Insecta > Diptera > Drosophilidae > Drosophila > Drosophila biarmipes. Next base: position 889,389 of record NW_026114528.1, on the reverse strand, counting down.
TCACTACCTAACATTTTATCCTTTAATATCTTATTCCTTAACTTTTCATTTCGTTCACACTCCAATTCTTTTCTTAAATTACAAGGCACCTTATAAATTGACCCAATTTTTCTATTTTCTGAGGTTTCAGTACTCTCTATAGTTATTATATTTAAAGTTTCTAAATTAATATCCAAGTCGCAGGCTTTCGTAAAATCTCTAGCCAGCACAATATTACAACCCATAGCTCCATCAGCCACAACAATTAAAATAAAAAAATTTTTTATTTCTATTATAACTATAAAACATAATATTTTTCCTTTGCTTTTCAATAAGCTTTTGTTTAATCCGAAGTAAGTCTCATTTAATTTTTCTCGGCACAACCAAATGTTTGATTAGCGATACTGGGCTCCCTGAATCTATTAGGCATTCTGTAATAATTGGCTGGTTAGGGTTTTCAAAACAAAAAATGTTGAACAACCTTACATAGTTATTGACATTTTGAGGACATCTGTTGATGAAATGATCGGTAGCTCCAGATCCGTAGCACGTCCCTGGTGTTCTCTTCGGTTTGGCGCACTCTCTAGCCCAATGCCCCTTACCGTTGCAGTTGTAGCAACGCGTCTCCTTGCTCGCCGGATCGGTTTTCGAAGACTGCATCTTGTTGCTCCGAGCAGCCCTTGTTGGCAGAATTATGTTAGCCAAAGCTCTAAGCATCCTTCCAGGATTCTCAAAGCACTGTAACTTAACCTGCGTGCGTAAGTTAATCGTCGGTATGCCAACAATTAGTTCAATTAATCATTTATGTCTCAAGCTTCTAGAACTTTAATTTTTGTTTAAAATAGGAGGTTATGCTCAAAATGTCGCAATTTATTGTGAAATAAAATTATGCTGACCGATGCAATTTGATTGAAAATTGGAACATAATATGATCTGAACTTAGAACGCAATACATTGAACGTAAGAGTTTGTGCTTCGAACGGAAGCTGTGCGTACTTTACAATTGTTTTATTAAACTTAGCTGGACCGTCAAGCGAGGCCCTCGAAGTTAATGAAAACAACAAAGGCAAACTCGCTAAAAGAAATATAGCTGAGATTGGTTGTAACATTTTTTTTTTTAATTCCATAAGTGGAATAGTCTGACGGGTTGGACAACTTGCATAAACTCTTTCGCACTCTCACTGCAACCAGCTGTATGTAAAAGCGGACCTTCGGTAACTCTTATTTCTGAACTCAATAAATAAAGATTCGTTAGTCAAATACGAAAACAATGCGACTTTTTTATTGGAAAGAAATGGATACCAACATGTAATGATCAACTAAAGGGATTAATATTGCATTACACTCCCCTAGTCTTGATCAGGATCAATAAGGGAATCCATATATCCATATCCATATAAGACCGTTTGCGAGCTTAATTTAAAAGCTATCGATCTGAAAGTCGTGCTCTCAGTCGTCTGATATCAAGTCAGGAAAAGTTAACATGAAAATATTTTTTGTATTGAGAAGAAGATATTGAAAGTTTTTCGGTTGATTTCCGCGAGTAATTTCGTTTTGCTTATTTAATTTTTATAATACGATAACAGATCTAGTTTGTTAACACCGATAAATTCTTACGTAAGCATCCACATAGAAAGATTCACATAGGGAAACAACGACGATTCTTAGATAGGAGGGAGGGGTTCATTTGACTACCCAGACTAAGACTGGTAAAGGCTGAAGAAATTGCAATTCGGCAACTTACCTGTGTCGTGTTGTCAGAAAAACGGCCACGATCGACCTACTGGTAACCATAACCAAAGTACAACAGCCAGCCGTTCATTTCAAATATAGCGGATCCGATCCGCCCGAGGAAAGGCGACTTTTCCAGGGGCAGTCTCCACGGAGTCCTCTGCCACCAAGATCAGCTACAACACTCAACATCCCTTCGGGGGATAAAAAAAGATGAAAAGAATCTCATGTGTTGGACCACGGCCGCCTGTATAATCAAAGAAGGAGGGAAGGATCAACCATAAGGATGACATCCGACATATTGGGATGTTTGTGTCGGCAGCGCTCCTGATCCTCATGTTCCTTTAGATAGTTCAGCCTTAGGAGCCATCCGACTAGAGGCGTAGTGACAAATACTTCAAGAATTAATGGTGCAATTTAAATGTGTCCATCGAATCTATCTAAGCTAAATTGAACTTATGCATAACCAAAGGCCAATAGCCTACTATGATAAAACCAGAAAGCTGAAGAAGATCCAAAACATTGAAAGCATTCAAAAATTCATTGAAATACATTTAAAAAAGGTTGATCTATAAGGCGGATCCTGATAAACAATTCGCGAAAATGAATTACTGCACCAGCCGTTAAGAACGACGCATGTCTCAGGCATAATGCACATATACGAGTATATACTATCTGTTCATGTATATATATCCGGGGCTTAGAGATCTTATCACACTGGATTGAAAAGGACGTAAGTTTGCCGGAACCCGGTTCCTTTTTACCTACTTGCATATATATGCAGTGCATATTCGTGCAGTTCCTCACAGAGACGGTTATTGACTTTTCGGCGGCGAGTATCAACCTTGTAGTTGTATCTACAAGAGCCCTCTGAGCGGCGTTGGCATTCGTAAGCCGTCAGCTTTTGCTGATGTGTGTACCTTTATTTTTATACTCACCGTTACGTTTTCTCGAGGTCTGCAAAGTAGGCTTCTGTGGTGGCGACGACCTCCTTATTCGACGCAAATTTCTGTCCATCGAGTGACTTTTTCAAGTTTAGAAACAAAAATAAGTCACACGGGGCCAAATCTGGAGAATATGGGGGATGGTGGAGCAGTTCGTAATCCAATTCGATCAACTTGGCCTTGGTGAGGGCAGAAGTGTGAGCCGGTGCGTTGTTATGAGGGATCACCTTTTTCTTTTTTTTTTTGGTGCATCGCCTTTTTTTTCACTGGAACGTGAATCCATGTTTTGTGTGACCGTCGACAAAACGACGCAGAAACTCCTTCGGATCGATTCAACATCGTCAAACACTTCTCTTAAGTGGTCTCACGGCTGCGTTTGTTGTCCTTAGTGAGCAAACGCGGCGTCGTGCCGACGCCAAAAATGTCATGCAGGATACTACTACTACTACTGTCTTAGCTATCTCGCGTATCTTCAATCGGTAGTCTGCCAATACGGGATCGTGGATTTTTCGCGGACACGTCCAATTCCACGTGCAACCAAAATAAAACTACGAGTCCGATTCGGCTAAAATTTCGACAGTAGCCGTATACGACAATGTACCTCACGATAGTAAATTTCTCTTGCGATAGTGACGCCATCGGGCGGTGAGGCTAAGTACTTATTCGACTGCCCCCGTATGCTCTAGCCTACACTATAGTGCTTATCCACGGCAAATGCTGACATACTAATGTGGGCAAAAAGTAAGGTGAACTTTCAATTTAAAATTCGCGGTCTTAAGATTGCGGACTAGTTTTTTTTTCTTGAGTTGGCAGGACTGTTGTCTGATTTAATCGAGCAATTTTGTTTGAGGAATGAAATTTCGGCTGCGGAAACGTTGAGGATGTTGCGGAAGTTTGGTGGTTTTACCATGTTCCAGAAAAATGTTTATAAGTGGTACATAGTCTTCAAAGAGGGTCGGTAACGTGTTGATTATTTGGAGCGCTCCGGACGACCATCGACGTCAACAGATGACCAACACCTTAATGAAGTGAAGGAATTAGTGCTCAAAGAGACCTTAGAGACCTTACTGATATGATCCGAATATCAGAAGGATCTGTGAAAACCATTTTGAAGGACCGTTTGAACCTACGAAAAATAAAATCTCGCGTTAATGTGTGTGAAACAATTCTTTCTTTCATAATCTGGGGCGATGAGACTTGGATTTATGGACCAGATCGAAAAGAGCACGTCAAAGTCGTTTAAAAATCAAGGTTATGAGGACAGTTTTCTTCGATTTTCGTGGTGTAGTGCACTATGAGTTCCGTCCACATAGCCAACCTGTTAATAGGGAATATTATTTGAGCGTTATGCGTCATATGCGTGAAGCAATTCGTCAAAAAAGACGAGAAATATGCATACGCATATCGTTCCGAAACCACCATATTTGGTTCCGTGTGACTTCTAGCTATTCCCAAAACTCAAGAGACCACCCCGGGAAACGCGTTTCGAGTCGATTGAAGAGATGAAAGTGGAATCGACGAGGGCGCTCATGGCTTTACCGGAAAGGGAATGAAATTGATTCAGGAGAATAAATATAGAATTTTCACTTTACAAACAAATTCACCTTACTTTTTGCCCACAGTATGTTACCCAATAAATTTGTAATGTGAAAAAGAATTCGAAACTATGGTGTGTTAGGAGTTTAACAAGGGGGGTGTGCTGATGCGAGAAGTGGAGTAGATCAAGAACAATAAAATAACTTTCGACGGACCACCTTGTCAATAGGGCATCACGACAATCCATTGGCACACGAATGTGTGAAGGGGAGGGAATATGGATGAAACAGAGTCCGATCTCATTGTGATCAAGATTTTTCGTATTCCTTAAGGAATTTTATCGGGGTTAACTATCTTTCATCTATATTTGCCATGAGTAATTATAGAGCAGGGAGATTAACTGTTTTTTTAATGTATGCGTACTTATTTTTTTTTATCTCAAAATAATGCTTTAAAAGTCCTTAACTTCTGTAACTGTCAACATAAAATCACTTTTTAAAAGGTGGCATCCACAATATAAACACGGGTTTATTGCATTTTGATATATACATTTTGAAATTATAAAAACATTTAATATTTGTGTAGTAGGATGAGTAACTTCCTATAAATATAATTACGAACAACTCTGCTATGAATATGTGTATGTATTGTTATTCTTCGGCGTAAATGTATATTAAATGTATCTTTAACAGTCGTTAGCATCTATAAGTATCTTCTGTTGTAAAGTGACAAATCTGGCAACTGTGCTAAAATGTTAATTATCGATATTAATCGTAGATAATTTGAACTCATCGTATGTAAAGACCGATGCTATGTAAAACCGGGAAATTGCGAATAAGAAGTGAAAGAGAACGGTCAACTTTGAATAAAGATATGAAATTCTATAATTGTATTAATATAATATAATATATATTTTTGATATTTTCATTATGTTTTGATTATTCATTGTTCGTTCAACGCCTGACTAAAAATATGAGAAGGGGTATAGCAAAAGCAAAGAATATCCCAAAGTCGAGGCACCCGAATATTATCAGATACCTTTTAGTCATCTTAAGAATAAAGGAGAAATGGATGTATATAAGCAGCAAAACGATATTGTAAAGCGCCACCAAATAGCTATTTAAATATTCGGTATGTGGGCGGCAAACAGATTTGGCCATTTTTGGGCGGTAGATTTGGCCGGACTATATTTTAGGTCAATCGATATGTATTAATGAGACAAATAAATTTCAGGTTCAGTGGGCATGGCACCCTGCTGAAACAAACTTGCGCTGCCCTCTCCTCTGGTATTCACGAATCAACAAGACATACTTACTTTTAAAGGGTACGTGGCCGAATCTAACAAAGCATCCATCTCTTCGTCTAAGCATCAACAGAGCCGTCCTATCGCTATTCTCAACCTACCAAAATCATCGCAGGAATACAAAAAAAAAAAAAAAAAAAAAAAAAAAAAAAAAAAAAACCCCATTCGCGTGCTGACTGTTGCATGCAACGGAGGTGTTTGAGCAGTGTGTGATACCGATTTTTACTTATTCTGTTTTTTTCAAAACAAAAATATAACGTAATATATACGTTTAATACCTTTTATAAATATTTGTCTGTTGTTATTGGTTAAATAAACAATCAATTACGGGTAAAGTTACTCCAAGAAAAATGGCCTCCTCCGAGGCCAAGGGTAAAAACCCTTATTCGGAGCTGAGCAACGTTAAAAGGCCGAAATTATCGCCCTTAAATAAAAAGAAAAAACCTACGGATAACAATTTAGTAGAATCGGAAAGCGAAGAAGTTGAGATGAAAGAAGTCATTGACCCTGTAAGTCATCCGAGTCCAACCAGCCAAGTAAGTGGTAAAGCTATAACGGATCCTGCTAGCAAAGAAGAGAAGAGAGAAAGTGGAAATTTGGAAAACAACGGATACTCGTACAGCAGCGCTCACAAGGGACCCTTTGTGGTCTACATAGACAAAATTGGTGAAACCAATGGCGAAAACCGACCTAGAAGAGTTCCTATAAATCCTCTTGAACTAAATGCTGTCCTGCTAAAATTAAATATTAAAGATATAATTTCAGTAAATAAGATTGGTTATGGGCGCTGCAAGGCTGAGTGCAAGTCAGCAACGGCAGCTAATAGCATCCTGTCCTCAAATCTTAAAAGTAATGGTTACGAACCTAAAATTCTTAAGCATTTCATTTTTAAAATGGGTATTATTTTTAATATTCCGACAAAATTTTCCGACTCTGAACTTAAGGAGTACATTTCTTCTCCAGTACCTATTCAAGAAATAATTCGTGTGAAGACTAAGGACCGAGACAATAAAGATATTTTTATTAACACTCCTAGGGTTAAGATTCTTTTTAAAGGTACTCAAATTCCCAACGAGATTGTCTTCCTGTACACCAAAATTAATGTTAGTCCATATGTTCCTTTTAGTCAATGTTTTCGTTGTTTTAGATTTAATCACTTTGCTCAGCATTGTAAACAAACTGAACAAAAATGCAGTAAATGTTCTCTTTCGCATTCAAGAGAACAACAATGTAATCAACTCGTTTGTGCCAACTGCAAACAAAATCACCCAGCCACCTCTCTTGAGTGCCCTGCTCGTAAGAGAGCGTACGCTATCCAGAAATGTATGACTATTGAGAATTTATCACGAAATGAAACGAAGATTAGGTACCCCTCTCTCTTCCAAATTTTAGATGAAGTCGACACCAACGACTTAACCCACTTCCCCCAGCCAACATGGCAAAGAAAATCTGCCAATCCAGTGTTACAAAATAATACCAAAATAGCTACCCAACAAATATTTGCACAAAACCCTTTTAATAAGGTTGTTAAGAACTCTCTTAACAAGAAAAACGAAGATAAAAATTCACGCGACACTATGATCAGCTGGAAAGCTGCTCTTCATGAACATGAGTACACTCCAAACGAAAAGTTTTCTCACATTCATTCTAATCCACCTAGTTCCTCACCCTCTAGTCAACCTTTTTTAGACAATCCAGCTCTTGAAGCTGCGGAGAATAGCTTAAATCAATTAGCTTCTGAAATATCCTCATTTCTAGTCAACGAAACAACCAATTTAGTACCTGAATCAAGAAACTTTTTAGAGAATTTAAGAAACAGAATAGCACTTACAAACTCAAAAATTGATTTGTTCAAAATTAATCAACTTGTTTAATTTTGAATAATAACTTTTTTATTTATTTATTTATCTATTTACTTATTTTTTCTAATTTTTTTTTTTTTTTTCTTTTTTCTGTTAAATTAATTGTTTTTTATTTATTCGTTTTTCTTTTCTCTTTCATTTGTCTATCTGTTTTCATTTGAAAATAAAACATAAAGTTATATTATTTAAATGACAACAAAAATCCTACAGTATAATATTCAGAGCTTAACTGCTAATAATAACAAACAATTACTAGAATTATTCTTAGTAAACAACAACATAGACATAGCAATTTTATCAGAGATATGGGTTTCCAATAATTCCATGTGTAGCTTGGCAAATTATAATTTTGTATGTAAGCCGCGTAACGATGGTTATGGAGGCGTTGGAATTTACTTAAAAAAACACATACGCTTTAAACAAATCAACTGTGATATTAGCTTAGAAGTCATTGGTATCCGTACAATTAACCTAAGAAATAATATTAATATTTTCAGTGTCTATGCTGCTCCCAGCACAGACATTAATTCTTTTCAACAAGGTTGCGATGATCTATTTACTATTGCTGCTCAATCGAGTGGTCTAACTGTCATAGGTGGTGACTTCAATGCCAAATCCAGCATTTGGGGTAATAATACTCAAGATGTCAGAGGCGGTATTTTAGAAAATTCCCTCTTACACTCCGGTTTCTTTTGCCTTAACAACGGCTCTCCAACTTACTCCCATAACCCATCCTATAGTTCAACACTCGATCTCACTTTCATTAACAGTAGCAATCTTTGTTCTAACTGGTCCTCAATAAATTCTAAAATATCAAATAGCAATCATTTCCCAATCTTAATTGAAATAGACCAAATTTCTGCTTCGACTAATATTATTAAATTTAACCATAATAAAATAATCAAAGACTTTTCCAAAATTCAAATTACAACGTTAGATAGCATTTCCAACTTATCCCAAACAATACACTGTAATAATTCAATTAAAATAAATACAAACAATAGATATGTTCCAAAAAAGTATTGGGACGAGGTATGTAAAAAATTGTTTAGATTAAGAAACGCGTGCAGACAAAAATATTTTAAATCCAAACTACAATCTGATGCTATTGCCTATATTAACAGTAATAAAAAACTTAACAACTATTATTATAAAATGAGAAAAGAAAACCTCAATAAGCTAGCAGAAGACATTTCTAACCCCTCTTCTCTGAAAGATATGTGGAACAAAATCAAAAATCTTAAACTTTTTAAACAAATTAAACCGTCAAACAGTGCAATATCTGACTCAGAACATAGAGATTTTCTCAATCAAATAGCCACAGCTCCCAACACTGCGATGTGTCCTGTCGTATCTTTTTCTCCTGATCTGCTTTATAGATATACCAACTCTAATTTCTCAGCGCGTGAACTTCTTGACTTCCTTAACTCTCGTAACCCAGACTCGGCTAAGGGTCTTGACAATATTTCATACAGAATGCTTCTATCTCTACCCTTAAGTCAAATAGAAAAACTGGTATCCCTGCTAAACATTACTTTAGACAATGGGTTTATTCCAGATCAGTGGCGGAAAATAAGGGTTATACCTGTTCCCAAAAAAAATCTAGACTCTTCAATTATTACCAACAACAGACCTATCTGCCTTCTAAGTGTGACTTTTAAGTGCTTAGAAGGTTTGATTAAATTGCGGATGGAAGAGCACATTAATAAAAATAAAATTCTGCCACCAAGATCCTATGCGTTCAGAAAAAACCATTCTACTGCCCAATGCATCAACGATGTAATAAATAACATAGCCAACCTAAAAGCTCGTGGTTTCCACGTTACCGCAGCGGTTTTAGACTTAAGTAAAGCCTTTGATGCCGTCAATATCCCTATTCTGGGTAGCAAATTAGTTAGTTTGGGTTTCGACCACAATCATATTTATTTCATTATAAACTTCCTTAGTAAAAGAGTTCTCACTATGGGTACTGCAGAGATTACTGTAAACAAAGGAGTTAGTCAAGGTAGTTGTCTGAGTCCAATCCTCTTTAATTTATATACAGCTGAGCTTCACAGCTTAAGTAATGACCATGACAGTATTCTGTTCCAGTACGCTGACGACTTCTTTCTAGTCTGTTATGACAAAGTCTTTTCGATGGCTGAAGAGAAATTAGAACAAAAAGTAAATAGATTTATGGAACTGTGCAATATTAATAATCTTACTTTTAATCCAGACAAATCAGCCACCATTCATTTTAATCTAAGGAAAAAACCTTTAAGTATCTTGTGCAATAATATTATTTTAAAAAATGTAAATAGTATAAATTATTTAGGTAGAGTCATAAGTTCAAACAACTCGTCTGTTCAGCATGTAAATAAAACGATCTCTAAATCGAATCAAACGAATATGTTTATTCAAATGCTCAGTGGTTGCCGCTTCGGAGTACATCCAAGCAAGTCACTACTCTTTTATAAAGCATTTATTAGAACTAGATATGAATACGCCTGCTCCTCTTTTTCAAACATATCAAAATCAGTACAAAACAATATAAATAAGCATGCTGATTTCCACCTTAGAAAGGCCTTAGGACTTATTAAATTGACTCCAATTAATATTATTTATAATCTTGCAGCTGAACTTCCTCCAGCTTATAGGATTAAATTCGCTACAGCGAAGGAGTTGGCCAAAACGTTCGCTCATGGACTACCATCTGGGTCGCTTTTGTCAAACTCCTTTGTAGCCAAAAATACTAGTTACAGTAGAATCTATGCTGAATTTAAAAATATCCTGGATAGTATTGCTCCTATTTGTCCTTACTCTCTGTCCACACGCAAGATTTCAGTTGACACAAATTTCTTTAAAGGTACTTGTACGAATAAAAAAATGGCAAACGAGACTATAATTCTCTCTTTATTTAAAGAAAAAATAAGAGGTTTAACCTCAAAAAATATGGAAATCATCTTCACGGATGGTTCTGTGTCGGAAAATTTTACAGGCAGTGCCTTTGTTCACTTAAATTCCAATTCGATAAAAAGTTTCTACACCGACAAAAAACTATCGTCGCTGACTGCTGAACTCACAGCCCTAGAAAAAGCCATTGACTTCGGTATTTCAAAAAAGTTCTCCAAAATAGCAATTTTAACTGACAGTCTTGGTGCCATCCAGACAATAAAGAACACGAACTCCAAAAACTGCATCTCTCAATGCATTCTGAAAAAAGTCATAAACAACCCAACCCTGCTATCCATAGAATTTCACCACATTCCAAGCCATTCCAATATTTGGGAAAACGATCTCGCAGATACAGCGGCTAAAAATGCTAAAATTAACGGCTCTTTCGCACCCGTCAGATGGACCCTTAAGGACGCAATCAATCATATGTTCGCGCAAATAAAACAAGACTGGGAGCGTGAATACAGTCTGTTCTCATTAGAGCGTAACAAGGGTTACTCTCTCCTCTCACCATATACCACTTCCAAGCCTTGGTTTAAAAACAAAGAACACCTATTCAACCGTATAGAAACGAAGACTCTAAACAGAATCTTAAGCGGACATGCTTTTGACAAATACACACTTTCCAAAATAAAAGTCTACGATAACGCCCTATGCGATTCGTGCAACGTTAATGAAGACATTTCGCATATTTTGTTAAATTGCTCAAAATATACACCAACAAGACAAAATTATCCAACACTACTTAAATATAACGATATCTATCGTTTACTTGGAAATGAACCAATTGAAAATTGGACATCGATTACCAGTTTTATTCGAGCTGCTAATATTAATATCTAATACAACACACTCCACACTGCTCATTTAACACACTATAACACCATCCACGCTTATACCAACTCACAAAATCTTAAAATTAAAATTTCTCACACACATTGATAACATTTTCATCGCTTATCGTTCATCGTCATCGCTCATCGTTCATTGTCATCATAACATCACCAGAAACTACTGCACGATATTTACATAGCTGTCCATTAAATTTTGTTTTTCTTGAAATTTAATTTCATACATTGGCAGTGGCGTTAACCCGTTCCAACGGGGCGGCCAAATAATTCTTCCCTCTTCACGGAAGGAAGTAACTTAATATTTAAAAAAAAAAAAAAAAAAACCAACAGCGATTCGAACCCAAACTCTTCGAGGGAGGTTTCCTACTTAAATAAATGCAAACTTTATTACTATACCGTGTCAGAAAAATATCAGTTGCATAGGCCCTTTAAAAATGGAATCAAAAAGACAATCTCAAATTGTTGTCCCGCTCAGACCCTGAATATTTCTGTTTCCTCTATTTGGGAGTCTGTTTATCTGAGAAGCTTTGATATTTTCAGGCATTTCCAGTGAAAAAAAGGACCATCTTAGTAACATACTATTAGATACTATTAGTATTGTGTAAAAAGGGCGAAAATAATGATAATGATAGTGATAATTGGACATTTCCTAAACAAATATGTGATTCTGGAGTGAAAGAAACACTAACAAGTTTATCAGCGCTCTATAAACAGATTGGAAATAAGCCAAATGGAAATATATACCATGTTTTTTTTAAAAACCTACTCTGTTGTCAATAAAGTACCTAGAAGCCGCGGTGTGAAGATTATCCCATTTAATTATGTTTATTTACCTATAAACAGTGATACATAATTTGTATCACAAATAAAATGTATTTCATATACATAAAAGAGCTCGCCAAGCTCTTTTATTTTGTCACACAATTTCAACATAAATATAAATCAGAAAACACAATTATACTTACACACTTTGGGAATCTTTTAAGTGTTTTCGATTAAATAACTGATTTTTAGCTATGCATTCATGTATTAAGAATATGTTTATGCGAAAATATGTTGGATTAAAGCAATTATATTAATTAAAGCAGATATCAAACGCAAGTTTGAATAGGACTTTTACTCAATAAGATCCAAATACCATATGTTTAATATTTAGTTTTACACATAGCATGCGTATGTTCTTTTTGGCCAAAAAATCTCTCACAAGCAAAGATGAGTGAGCAGGGGCATTATCGTGATGCAAAATCCACAATTCTGGACGTTTCTATCGTATTGCTTCTCGCAAACGGCGCATTACTTCCAGATAATACTGTTTATTGACCATATGGTAAGAACTCCTGATGCACCACGCCATGGTAATCGAAGAATACAGTGATCAAAACTTTGACATTTGATCGAACTTGGCGTGCTTCTTTCGGTCTTGGCTCACCTGGGCTCTTCCATTATGACGATTAGGCTTTGGTTTCGATATCATAACCATATACCCATGATTCGTCACCAGTTATGACCCTTTTGAGTAAATCTGGGTCGTCGTTGACGTCATCCAACAGCTCTTGAGCGATGCTCATGCGACGGTTCTTTTGGTCAAAATTCAGCAATTTTGGAACAAATTTCGCTGACACACGACTCATGCCGAAAACATTTAAAAAAATTTCATGGCACGAGCCAAGCTATATACCGACATCTTCAGCAACTTCTCTGATAGTAATTCGACGATTTTCCAAAACAATTTTCTTCACTGCTTGAACGTTTTCATCACTTGTTGACGTGCTTGGGTTTCCAGAGCGAGGCTCGTCATTGGCATCTTCCCGGCCATCTTGGAAGAGTTTGTACCACTTGTAAACATTTTTTTTACTTAGAATAGTTTCACCGTATGCCACTGTCAACATTTCAAGTGTTTCGGAGCTTTTAATTTTATTTTTTACACAAAATTTGATGCAAATCCTTTGATCCATATTTTTTGATAGCAAAAAGTCGCTGAGCACGCAAAACAACTTGTTACCTTTACGCCTCTCACAACTAAACAAAAAAGGGAATTCAATTGAAACTTGGTATAGATGTTAGGGAAGAGTGTACCAACATAACAAAACAAAAAAAAAATAGCTAATCGAAAATATGTTGCCCGCGAAATTTGAAAAGTCACCTTACTTTTTGAACACACCACGTACAATGTAAGAAGATGATGATAAAGACTAAAGAATTTTCAATTCCGTAATTTCAAAAAAAATTGTACTTATGCACCACTCGGAAAATTTTATATATGATATTGATGGTTATTGGATACACAATCTGCAAAAAATAGGCGATTTTGTCAGAGCTGGTAATTATTTAATATTTTTTTTTTTTAAACAATTTTTAACTTTAGCAAATTGCGTAGGAGAGTGCCCTTCGTTTCGAATTGAAATGTTTTGTATGGCCTACCATTTGTTTTACTGATTTTGTAATACCTTTAAATTTCTTCAAATCTTCAGATCTTCAGAGCGCGGAAAACTTGTAAATGCTGGTTTCATTTCAGTTTTTCCAATACTTTTAATTTGAGAAACCGTTTTTGGTGTAAGGATGAGTTTTACTTATGCCGACCCACCTTTACAACACAATTTAATGCAAATTAATCAATTTATTTGATCTTTAAAGTAATTACTCTTTTAAGGTAATAAATAGACTTCGGATTTAAATTTTAACTGCTTAATGCCGTAGTTTCTATACACTTGCAGATCCTTTCCGTGGGAGCATTGAAGGTAAGAGCTGTCAGATTTTTAGAAAACTAAAAACTAATCTCAGAAATATTAAAATTTGTACTTCAATCATTTTATTATTTTGACTATAATGGGAAATCTATATATCTTTCGTGTTTTTTAACATTTTTATGAGCTTGAAAATAACATTTTTTAATTAGTTCTGAATTTTGAATTCAATTTTATTAAAATTGGACGACTATAACATATAGCTGTCATAGCAACGATCGGATAATAATGTGAAACAAATTATAGCTTTGGGGCTTTTTGACATATTATCTTATAATATTGGGAATATACATTTTTATATTTTTAATAAAATTATTCAATTTAATAAAATTATTGATTATTTTTTATAGCTGCAAGGGTATACAAATTCGAAATTCAGAACTAATTAAAAAATGTTATTTTCAATCTTATAAGATTATTTGTTAAAAAACAAACAATATACATTTTATTTCATGTTTTCCTACTAATTTTCCGATCGTTCCTATGGCAGCTATATTATATAGTCATCCGATTTTGATAAAATTTAATTCGAAATTCAAAGCCAAATAAAAAATGTTATTTCCAAGCGTAGAAGGTTATAAGTTAAATAACACCGAAGATATAATTTTTCAATATTATTTTACCACTAATTTTCCGATTTTTCCGATAGAAGCTATATGATATAGTCGTCCGAATTTGATAAAATTTAATTCGAAATACAGAACTAATTTAAAAATGTTATATCCAAGTATAGAAAGGTATATGTTAAAAAACACGAAAGATATAATTTTGTTTTTTTAATTTTTTACCTGATAGTTCCTATGGGAGCTATAAGATATAGTTGTCCGATCCAGCTGGTTCCGACTTATATATTACCTGCAATAGAAAGAAGACCTTTGGGAAAGTTTCAGCTTTAAAACTGAGAGACTAGTTTGCATAGAATCGGACAGACAGACGAATGGAAAGACGGACATGGCTAGATCGACTCGTCTTGTGACGCTGATCAAAAATATATATATATTTAATGGGGTCAGAAACGTCTCTTTCTCTGCGTTGCAAACTTCTGACTGAAATCTGCAAGGGGTAAAAAAAAGGCATTATTCTAAAATTTTCTAAATTTTGTGAAATGTAATACGTAATATATAATATAATCAAATATATAAAATATAATATAACATATAATATTTATTTATTTATGATTTCAGTAAAAAACTGTTAGGCTACTCAAAAAACTAATTACATTGTAAATTCCTTGAATACACGAAATCACAAAATCAATTAATATTATTTTAACGATGTTTGCCTATTTATTGAATTATGTGCCACACGCATTGGGACTTACCTTTAATAATTTCTCTTGTTCCATGAAATTTCAGTGTAAAGCGACTTAAATACGTTATTTTATTTTTATTTGTTATAGAAAAAAGATAGTTTTTTTAGTTTTATTAACTGCTTCTATATGTTCTTAAAATTAAAAAAATGTTATATATTAGAATCGTCTTATTTTTATGAATTTTTTATTAATTTAATTCGTATAACTAAACCCAAGCATATTGAATAACAGCGCGCTAAATGTAATAGGGGTATTTATCTCCACCGGCCCCAACAGATAACATTTTCTAAATTTTCATTTTTACACTTCCAGCATTATTTTTCCCAGCTAATTGATTAATACAAAAGTCTTGGTATGTAAACCTTTTTGTTTTTGCTATACCTTTTGATTAATGTGTCACTCGTAAGCATCAGATGATTACTGTAGATTTTAATTTTTTCGTGTATATATAGTAGTCGCCTTTGCCCACCCTTCTGGTGCGCTTTGTCACTACGTGGATTGCCGTCCACAGTGATAAAATGTAAAAAATCAAATTATTTTCCCACCAATTTTTCGATCGTTCCTATGGCAGTCTCATTTTGACAAAATTAAATTCGAAATACAGAACTAATTAAAAATTTTATTTCCAAGCAAAGGAGGTTATATGTTAAAAAACATTACAGATATAGTTTTTTAAAATATTTTTTTTTCACCAATTTTCCGATTGTTTTTTATTATTTTGACTATAATTATCTGATCGTTCCTAGTTATACCGTTACTCGTAGAGTAAATGTTATGCTGGATTCGTCGAAAAGTATGTAACAGGTAGAAGTAAGCGTTTCCGACCCCATAAAGTATATATATTCTTGATCAGAATCACTAGCAGATCCAATCTAACTATGTCCGTCTGTCCCTATGAACGTTGAGATATCGGAATCTTTAAGAGCTAGAATACTCAGTCTTAGCATGCAGATTTCTAGTAGGAACGCAGCGCAAGTTTGTTTCAGAGGGGTGCCACGCCCACAAGCCGCCCAAAACAGTGCTAAAATATTTGTTTTTCCTAAAATGTATTTGTCTCATCAATACTTATCGATTGAAGTAAAAAAATTTTGCCACGCCCACTCTAACGCTCCCAATCTTTTAAACTCTTAAATCAGCCTGCCGCCCACATAACATATGTAAAAATACCCTGTAGGTGGGGCTTTACAATATCGCCTTGCTGGTTATATAAGTTAAGACAAACAAACGGTCCAAGTTCGCTGACCGAATACGACACTGGCCAAATAGCTGAATAAGCATTTGACCGGATGTCGTTGCATAGCCGGCAACCAAGACATATAGCGTGGCCGCTATGAAACGATCTCGTAACCATAATTTGTGGGATTGTCTTGTTTGATTTTATGTTTCAGTTCTTATTCGATTTTGAACAGAGGCACTTCGGCCCTGTTAATAAATAATCATTAAAATAAAACTCCGCCTTTTAATTTTACGAAAAGTTTCTAAATTTCAGGCGCAAAAGTGATCGACTATTTTATTCATATAAATCAAATAAAATAATTGTCGCCCAACTAGTGGTAATTTTGATTACCCGCGCGTGTTTTAATATCGCGTTATAAAAACAAGAAATCAACAACGTTGCTCGACCAGCAACGACATCAACAAAACAACAACTACAAACCAGTGACTGCTGCGCGGGAAGCCTACTAGGGGTAGGTATACCCTATCCTTCCCTATAAAATTCTCGTAACAAGTCATGTAAGTGCAGTTCCTTGTAACAAGGTTTTTTTTAAGTCTGCTAAGCAAATCAAACTCATCAAAAAGTTAAAATGCTTCATTAACGTTCCGCTTCTCAGCGCATGTCTGGACAAGGTCAGCGACAATGAGTTGATCATATTACGCCATACACATCACAGGCACAAACATTTTCCTCTTACAATGAGGCAGCCACATCAGACGTCAGAAATATAGACAGCGACGCAGATTCAGACCAAGATGCGGTCAATTTTTTAGGGGCGAGTCCCTGCTACCGTTCATTCAACGCAGAGTAGCAGGGGTCAGCAAAAAATTTTTAATCGACACGGGCGCTGCAAAAAGCTACATAAAGCCATTTCAGCAACTTAAATACATTACCCCTGTCGATAAACCATTCTCGATTTATTCAATCCATGGCTCAAACGAAATAACTAAAAAATGCTTAATACAAATCTTCGGCGTAACCGCCCCATTTTTTGTACTAAACAACCTGTCGACATTCGATGGCATTATAGGCCATGACCTTCTAGCTCAAGCGGGAGTCGATTTGTGCTTAAAAGACAAGCAATTAAGGGTGGGCTCCAAATCCGAGACCATCCAATATCATAAATGCGTAAGCGTTAACCTCACGACAGCAGCAGATATAGGCCCCGTCGTGCGTCAAAGCTAAATTCGCACAGATGCTAAAGTTCAGGGTCAATGCCTTTGCTGACCCAGACGAAGCATTACCGTTCAACACTTCGGTTGTAGCAACCATACGAACGGAGGACGAGGAACCTATATATTCTAAGCTACACCTATGGGTGTGGCCGATTTCGTCGATTCAGAGGTAAAAAACCTCCTTAAAGACAAAATCATACAAAAATCCAAATCACCGTATAATAACCCAATTTGAGTTGTTGACAAAAAAGGTGTAGACGAAACGGGTAACAAGAAGAAGCGTATGGTAATAGATTTCATAAAACTGAATTTAAAAACCATTGCGGATAAATACCCAATGCCAAACATATCAATGATATTGGCGAACCTCGGACAAGCGAAATATTTCACGACACTAGACCTGAAGTCAGGCTACCACCAGATAACTCTGGCGGAACGTGATCGCGAGAAGACCTCGTTTTCTGTAAATGGAGGCAAGTACGAGTTTTGTAGGCTCCCGTTCGGTCTAAAGAACGCGGGAAGCATCTTCCAAAGAGCCATCGACGATGTGCTCCGTGAAGAAATTGGTAAGACATGATACGTCTACGTAGATGACGTCATAATCTTCTCAAAAAACGAAAGCGATCATGTCAAACACGTTGACGTGATTTTGAAAAGGTTAAGTGAAGCAAACATGAGGGTTGCTAAAGAGAAATCTAAGTTTTTCAAAACAAGCGTAGAATACCTTGGTTTTATAGTCACCGATCAGGGAGCTAGGACTGACCCCGAGAAAGTAAGGGCCATCCAGCATTACCCTGAGCCAAAAACCTGTACGAGGTTAGATCCTTCCTAGGTTTGGCCAGCTACTATAGGTGCTTTGTAAAAGACTTTGCTGCCATCGCAAAACCGGTATCCGACATCTTAAAAGGTGAAAACGGCACAGTCAGCAAGTACAAATCAAAGAATATTCCTGTGTTCTTCAACGAAAAACAGTGCAACGCTTTTGAAAAACTGAGAAATATTCTGGTGTCGGAAGAGGTCATGCTAATGTACCCTGATTACAAACAGCCATTCGATCTGACCACCGACGCCTCGGCATACGGTATTGGGGCAGTCCTATCACAGAATGGCCGTCCAGTCACAATGATTTCTAGAACTCTCAAAGACAGAGAGGCGAACTACGCTACTAACGAGCGTGAACTCCTAGCAATTGTATGGGCCTTAGCAAAGCTTCGTCAATACATTTACGGAGCAAGAGAAATCAATATCTACACAGACCACCAACCTCTGACCTTTGCAGTTTCCGAGGGTAACCTCACTGCAAAGATAAAGCGTTGGAAAGCCCGGATCGACGAGACCGGCGCCCGATTATTCTACAAACCCGGGAAAGAAAACCACGTAGCTGATGCATTGTCACGGCAAAACGTGAATTCCCTTGTAGATAACACTCCAAGCTCTGATGTCGCTACGAAACATAGCGAAGCTTCGGCCACTTACACCATCGAGACCACCGATAAGCCAATAAATTGCTTTAGGAATCAGATCGTGATTGAGGAGGCAAGGTACCCTTTAACTAGGAGAGTCATATTGTTCCGAGAAAAAACTCGGCATACTCTTCATTTCGGTGACAGGGAATCTTTATTTAGGGAAATTAAGGTTGCAGTTAACCCCAAAATGGTCAACGCGATGCATTGCGACCTACACACCCTCGCCCAGATTCAAGATGAACTGCTTCGAACATTCCCAGCAACGAAATTCGAACTTTGTAAGAAGATAGCCGCCGATATCTTCGACATCAATGAGAGAAGGGAAATCTTGACGGATGAACGTAATCGCGACCACAGGACTGCACAAGAGAACGTCAAGCAGGTCTTAACAGACTATTATTTCCCCAAAATGACAAAGCTCGCGAACGAGATAACATTGAATTGTAAGGTGTGTCGCAGAGCCACTAGGCAAGCTAGTATTAGTTAGTAATAGTTTTGTCAGCCACTAGGCGCATTTATGTTTAGCCACCTTGGCATAAGTTTCTTTCAATCTTCCATTTGGTGGTGGGTAACCTCTCTAAAAAAAAAGAAAAAAAACTAAAGTAAAAATAAAACACACATTTCACCCTACAGGTTTGAAATCATACTTGTCTTTTCTTTGTCGCTGGCTTCGGCGCACATCACCGACTACTCGCACCCCAAGTACATCCCCATCATAGATGGGCAAGTCCTGGTTTGGGAAGAGTATGCTTATGTTAAACATTCCGCGAACCTGTCGGAGTACGAACGAGTTGTAGAAGAGACAGTCAAGCTCATTGACGTTTTTCCACAGTCTCACATGAAGAAGCTCCTGGTCGTAGATACGGTGCATCTGCAGGACTTGCTAAAGGCCTTGGGTACACACCATAGGGTCGCGAGAAGCATAGACTTCCTAGATCAGACTTGAAATCAATTTGATTAGAGGAACCCACCAGCACCCCGATAGGTGACCTTATGACTGTCTCGTTCTTCAGTCCCCTAACTCACTGCACTTTATTATTAAATTCCCCAAAGTCAAATTTTCCTGTAGAAAAATAACTATTTACCGTGTCGCCCATAAAAACTTCATTCTCAGAATGCCGGACAACGTCATAGCTGATTGTGATGGAGAAACTTATAATCTTCAGAGCTGCACCGTCTCGCCGGGGGCCACATTTTGTCGCTTGGTGACAGAGACCTCATGCGCAAGGGAAATACACGCAGGGGGAACGGCACATTGCGAGATTCAGCATAGCGACCTGGAGGCGATCACCGAGGTAGACGAGGGGATTATCATAGTCAACGATAATCCAGCAATGATTCAAGTCGACAACGGTACCGAGATCAGAGTGCTGGGCACGCACCTCATCACCTTCAACGACAGAGCCAGAATCAACGGGACTCTATTCGCCAACCACAACAACGCCCAGAGTACAGTCCCTGGGATCGCCAACTTCCCTATCTTGAATATCACCGCCAGCCAAGATATTCTGAGCCTCCCGTTCCTTCATCGATTAAATGAACGAAACCTGGAGGAGATCGAGAAATTCAAGGAAGAAGCCGGAACGCATCGCATCTACAACGTGGCGTTCTCCGTGGCGGCTGTATATTGCGCGCCTGTCACCTGTCGACGCATAATCACTGCGAGAAGGTCTACAAAGCGGCTGAGGGACGCCGTTGAGATAGGGTCGGCCGAGGGCGGCCTTAGCCTCGAGGGGGGGAGTAGTTAAGACAAACAAACGGTTTGAGTTCCCTGACCAAATACGACACTGGCCAAATAGCTGAATAAGCATTTGACCGGATGTCGTTGCATAGCCGGCAACCAAGACATATAGCGTGGCCGCTATGAAACGATCTCGTAACCATAAGTTGTGGGATTGTCTTGTTTGATTTTATGTTTCAGTTCTTATTCGATTTTGAACAGAGGCACTTCGGCCCTGTTAATAAATAATCATTAAAATAAAACTCCGCCTTTTAATTATACGAAAAGTTTCTAAATTTCAGGCGTAAAAGTCATCGACTATTTTATTGATATAAATCAAATAAAATAATTTATAACTCCATTTCCCTTTTGCTCCTTTAAACTGAGTAACGAGTACCTAATAGTCGTAGCAATCGACTATAGTGTTTTTCATTGTTTTTATACCCTTGCAGAGAGTATAATGATTTCAGTCAGAAGTTTTCAACGCAATGAAGGAGAAGTTTCCGACCCCATAAAGTATATATATATTCTTGATCAGCGTCACAAGACGAGCTTATCTAGCCATGTCCGTCTGTCCGTCCATCTGTCCGTCCGTTTCTACGAAAACTAGTCTCTCAGTTTTAAAAATATCGGGCTGAAACTTTCCCAAAAGTCTTCTTTCTATTGCAGGTATTATATAAATCGGAACCAGCCAGATCGGACAACTATATCTTATAGCTCCCATAGGAACTAACGAGGAAAAAATTTTTAAAAAAATTATATCTTTCGTATTGGATATAACATTTTTAAATTAGTTCTGAATTTCGAATTAAATTTTATCAAAATCGAACGACTATATCATATAGCTCCCATAGGAACAATCGAAAAATTAGTGGTAAAATAATATTGAAAAATTATATCTTCGGTGTTTTTAACTTATAACCTCCTATGCTTGAAAATAACATTTTTTATTTGGCTTTGAATTTCGAATTCAATTTTATCAAAATCGGAGGTCTATATCATATAGCTGCCATAGGAACGATCGGAAAATTAATAGGAAATCTATATATCTTTCGTGTTTTTTAACATTTTTATGAGCTTGAAAATAACATTTTTTAATTAGTTCTGAATTTCGAATTCAATTTTTGACATATTATCTTATAATATTGGGAATATACATTTTTATATTTTTAATAAAATTATTCAATTTAATAAAATTATTGATTATTTTTTATAGCTGCAAGGGTATACAAACTTCGGCTTGCCGAAGTTAACTTCCTTTCTTGTTTTTTTTTTTAAATTTTAATTGATATTCTTAATGGTATTCTAAATCGAAATAACAAGTAAGAAAAGTTTATATGTCAAAAACACCAAAAATATAATTTTAAATTTGTAACATATTTTGTTTATTATGTCAACTATATGATATAGTTTCCGAACCAGCTCGTTCCAACTTATAAACTACCCCTAATAGAAACAAGAAAGGAAGTTAACTTTGGCAAGCTGAAGTTTGTATACCTTTGCAGTTATAAGAAATAATAAACTTTAGTAACACCATGTGAAATTTTTAAGGATTGTTGCTGACTTCAGTGATATTAAAATAAAATTATTTCTTCTTTTTTTCAGATCATTTTTTTACATCTATATGTTAGAATGGTTCAATTTTTGTTATAAAATAATATAATATAAAAAATTATATTCCCAATATTATAACATAATATGTCAAAAAATACCGAAGCTTAATTTGTTCCTTATTATTTTCCTATCCATTTTCGAATCGTTCCTATGACAGCTATATGATATAGTCGTCCGAATTTAATAAAATTTAATTCCAAATTCAGAAATAATGAAAATTGTTTATTTCCAAGCTTAGAAGATTTTATGTCAAACAAGAAAGGAAGTTAACTTCGGCAAGCCGAAGTTTGTATACCCTTGCAGCTATAAAAAATAATCAATAATTTTATTAAATTGAATTCGAAATTCTTAAAAATATAAAAATGTATATTTCCAATATTATAAGATAATATGTCAAAAAGCCCCAAAGCTATAATTTGTTTCACATTATTTCCCACCAATTATCCGATCGTTCCTAAGACAGCTATATGATATAGTCCTCCGATTTTAATAAAATTAAAATCGAAATTCAGAACTAATTAAAAAATATTATTTTCAATCTTATAAGATTATTTGTTAAAAAACACAAACAGTATAAATTTTATTTCATGTTTTCCTACTAATTTTCCGATCGTTCCTCTGGCAGCTATATTATATAGTCGTCCGATTTTGATAAAATTTAATTTGAAATTCAAAACCAAATAAAAAATGTTATTTCCAAGCGTAGAAGGTTATAAGTTAAATAACACCGAAGATATAATTTTTCAATATTATTTTACCACTAATTTTTCGATTTTTTCCGATAAGAGCTATATGATATAGTCGTCCGAATTTGATAAAATTTAATTCGAAATACAGAACTAATTTAAAAATGTTATATCCAAGCTTAGAAAGGTATATGTTAAAAAACATGAAAGGTATAATTTTGTTTTTTAATTTTTTACCTGATAGCTATGGGAGCTATAAGATATAGTTGTCCGATCCAGCTGGTTCCGACTTATATATTACCTGCAATAGAAAGGTGACTTTTCAAATTTCAGCCTGATATCTTTAAAACTGAGAGACTAGTTTGCGTAGAAACGGACAGACAGACGAATGGACAGACGGAGATGGCTAGATCGGCTTGTCTAGTGATCAGGGATCAGAAACGTCTCCTTCTCTGCGTTGCAAACTTCTGACTGAAATCATTATACCCTCTGCAAGGGGTAAAAAAAAATGCATTATTCTAAAATTTTCTAAATTTTGTGACATGTAATACGTAATATATAATATAATTAAATATATAAAATATAATATAACATATAATATTTTTTTATTTATGATTTCAGTAAAAAACTGTTAGGCTACTCAAAAAACTAATTACATTGTAAATTCCTTGAATACACGAAATCACAAAATCAATTAATATTATTTTAACGATGTTTGCCTATTTATTGAATTATGTGCCACACGCATTGGGACTTACCTTTAATAATTTCTCTTGTTCCATGAAATTTCAGTGTAAAGCGACTTAAATACGTTATTTTATTTTTATTTGTTATAGAAAAAAGATAGTTTTTTTAGTTTTATTAACTGCTTCTATATGTTCTTAAAATTAAAAAAATGTTATATATTAGAATCGTCTTATTTTTATGAATTTTTTTTAAATTTAATTCGTATAACTAAACCCAAGCATATTGAATAACAGCGTGCTAAATGTAATAGGGGTATTTATCTCCACCGGCCCCAACAGATAACATTTTCTAAATTTTCATTTTTACATTTCCAGCATTATTTTTCCCAGCTAATTGATTAATAAAAAAGTCTTGGTATGTAAACCTTTTTGTTTTTGCTATACCTTTTGATTAATGTGTCACTCGTAAGCATCAGATGATTACTGTAGATTTTAATTTTTTCGTGTATATATAGTAGTCGCCTTTGCCCACCCTTCTGGTGCGCTTTGTCACTACGTGGATTGCCGTCCACAGTGATAAAATGTAAAAAATCAAATTATTTTCCCACCAATTTTTCGATCGTTCCTATGGCAGTCTCATTTTGACAAAATTAAATTCGAAATACAGAACTAATTAAAAATTTTATTTCCAAGCAAAGGAGGTTATATGTTAAAAAACATTATAGATATAGTTTTTTAAAATATTTTTTTTTTTCACCAATTTTCCGATTGTTTGTTTGGCATCTAAACGATAAAATCCTCCAATTTTTTATAAATTTTATTTCAAAATCCAGAACTAGTTAAATAATGTTATCTCCCAGAGAGTAGGTTACATGTTAAAAAAATTTGATTATTTCTATGGGATCTATAAGAGGTTGTTGTCTAAACAGCCTGATTGCGACTTGTATAGTTTCTGCAAGAGAAAGTAGACTTTTGAAAAGTTTCATCCCGATAGCATTAAAACTGAGGGAATAGTTTGCGTAGAAGCGGACGAACAGGCGGACGGTCGTCGACTCGTATAGTGATGCTATATTAGCATCATCAATATATATACTTTATGGGATTGGAAACGTATCCTTTTATTCTTTATAAAACTAGGTATTTTCTCTTTTATTTTCTTAGCTCACCTGAGTACCGGGGTGAAAAACGGACCTGAGGAACACCGGTTTTTTCTTTGACGAGGGAACTAGGCTTTAGGGTGTGGAGAACCTGAGTTCCTTACAAATAACAAGCATTAAGTGATTCATTGTTAGGCAGAGAGCCAACCAATTAATTCAGGCCAAAACATTTATTTTAGGTTACATTCCATTATAGCTATAAGAAAAACCCTTATTATAGTACTTTTAGTACCCCGCGCACTGGGAAGAAATGCAGACTCGGCAACTGTAGGCCCAGGGCTGATGCTAACATGCAAGAACTCATACATACTTCTTTATAAATAATAATTAAATAAGCAACAAAGTCAGTTTGTTTGCTTCCTTCCAGCATTTTCTAAACAAGCCATTCCCACTTCGGTTATCGTTCTAATTTCCTTGTATGCTAAGGTGAGTAAACAGGTGTAGATTGTATAAATAATTATGAAATCAAAAGAACCCTAATAAAATAAATCTCTCAAGTTAATGTAAAAATGTGTAAACTAGACCGTTTTATTGGTAGATTGTCAAAAAATGTCCTCTATCCACATAAGGCTTATAAATAGGTTCAACAGAGAACTACAAACATTAGTCTACATATAGGCGTCAACCCATTAACAAGATAATAATGGATGAAATCGCGACCGCGACTCGCAAGTACATATCTCAGTTTAGGAAATATTTTCCATATTCCATACCAGTCATTTAACCTGAACATAAAAAATCAGAACTTTATTTTGTAGCAGAATAATACATTTAATTATTTATTTTGGTATTGCCAACAAGTTTTTGCTATATATTGATATTAATTTTCTGGCCTATTCCAGTGAATTGCAAAAAGAGGCAGGCTTACGTTTCAAAAGTTAAATCAGGATTACAAAATGTAAAGTATACACCATAATTCCTGAGATAATGTCCACCTTTTTTCATGACCTTAGTTTTTGTATTCAAAAGGTATTGAAAGTGCCGGCCAATTATTTGTCCTTTAAATGGTTCTATAACTATTTCAACAAAATGTCAAATTATTGTATCCCATTTCCATTCCTTTCCATGTTGATGGGCTGCCATGCCTATGTCAAACAAAATTATCTTCTAGTTGAAGCTAAAAAAAATTCATCCTTTTTTTTAGGAAATTTGAAATTCAGGATTTCAACGATATGCAAAACGTTTTTTGAAGCGATCTAAAAACACGTCCGTAAACCGTTAAGGCTCGTTTTGAGCGATATTCTTATATAATTTTGAACATATTTTATATTTTGCAAATGTGATTTTTTTTTCAAGCTAGGTGGAATTTGGCTTTGTTTTCTATGAGTTCCTGGGAACTTCTTTTTAAGACTAAAGTAACTTCTAGTACCAGTATCGCGGGACTGATATATATCTTCCTTGCTTGGGTGACTCCGTTCACAATCTCTGAATTTCCACATTTATTTTTCGACAATATTCCTGTTGTTTAATTTTGCACAGTTGTTTGAAGGAATTGTTTGCTTCTAGGTATTCTCTTTTGTCTTTAGCTTTTGGTACCGCTTTCGATCTGGTTAAGAACTGTTATTGGCATATGTTCGAAAAAAATTCTAATTTTCATGTTGAGTATCGTAGTGAGCCATAATCCGGTAGTCGACTGACCTCGCAGGCAAGTGAGCTCTCCTTGTGCGTCTCCTTGCGTTATTCCGTTAAGAGTTTTAAAGTCAAGTTCCAATATTATTTTTCTTTGCCATCTATGGCAGAGTCTTTTATATTTCTCGGAATACTTGCAAGCCTTACTGACTGATCGGGAACCTTAATTGTTTCCTGCTTTGTTGCTTATCATTGAGAACCAAACATCATTGTGTTTTAAATAGCTCGCTTAAAGTACTGTGCAAGCTTTCAAATTCTGATTTTTAATTCTTTTGGTTCTCCTATCCCTGTTCTTAGCCTTTTTTATGCCACCAGCTGGCCACACACGTTCTTTACTGCGCGCCACCGCAGCCGGAAATTCTGCCTCTCCTTGCTGCTTGTCTTACTTTGCTTGTCTTTGCTGCTGTATCTTTGCAGCGCCTAACGGTCACCAAAAACGCACCTTTTTTTCTTGACTTAAACGACTGACTTTTGGGTATTTCTCAGCTCGTGCTTTATGTCAGCTTTTCCTTCATGTGAACTCGTTCTCTTTGAGTTTCGTGTGGTGAGTTGGAAGTTGCCAGATAAGCGCGTGCTGCTTGCTAACTAAGTACATACTTTAAGTACTTTCAAATGGGTATTTTTTATAGCTTGTTTTAAACTATAATCGTATTTTTATGTTTGTATGTTTCCGTGCGTGGGTGGAAAACTTTTCTTTTCCATAAATTTAAGCATATTAATTAAGGGAGGAAGAGAAACTAAAAAGGATTTTCTTGCAGCACTAAGTGGGTGGTAAACTCCACATAAAACTAAATATAACCATGAGACCGATAGTTAACAAGTACAGTGAGGGACTTATATTCTTCCTGCAAGAGAGAGTAGAATTTTAGTAAAGTTTCATCCCGATAGCATTAAAACTAGTTTGCGTAGAAGAAGACGAACACACTGACGGATGACTCATCTAGTGATGCTTTATTAGCGTCATCAATATACGAGTATATACTTTATTTCCCTTAAATTTAAGCATATTAATTAAGGGAGGAAAAAAACTAAAAGGATTTTCTTTATAGCGATATATGGAGCGTTAATAGTCTAGTATTCCATTTACCCAAAGAGGGTGCCAGGACCTTATAACGTCAATGATTACTAGATGATGTTGCTTGCAGCACTAAGTTCCATCTAAAACTAAATATAACCATGCGACCAATAGTTAACAAGTACCGTGAAGAAAAATTGAAAAGAACTCTGAATAGAGAGATAAATAGTACCTGACTCTGCTTAGAGGTTAAGGCCGATGAACCTGAATATCCGTTATATATCGGCATCCGCCGTGGAGAGTAATATAGTGTAGGCAAATTCATTTGGGAAAAATTTAATTGACAATTATTTTCTTTTGCCTAATGCATATACAATATTTTAATTGACAATTATTTTGACAATTTTATTTAACGGCCAGACGGACAGACGGACATGGCTAGATCGACTTTACTTTTTGGGTCGGAAACGTCTCCTTCACCCTCTGCAAGGGTATAAAAAGTTAAATTTATGAAAAAGAATGTACTTAGTACCCCTATTCATATAAGTTATTTATATAATATTATTTATTGATTTTAACTATGAAGGTATTAACATTGCCCATAAATATATTTTTATCTGAACAATGACCGTTGGAACGGTATATATGAAAATTGCCTTACCAGTTTTGCTACATCGTACGGGAGTTCCACTGCGGGTTACTACTTTTTTCAGGGCGTGATTTTTGGTCTCGGTGTCTCTAACCAGAACGCTTGAAGATCTTAACGAATTTAAGGATTACAGAACTAGGAACTGCGTCAAGGAAATATAGAAATTCCAGACCCTGGAAGACTGGCCGGATGCGGTCACATTGGAATAATTAAACCGACAGCGGAAAGAAAGACGAGGGCGTCATAAGAATGGACAAGGATGCCGCGCGCTGGAATTGTATAAATATGGCAAAGGAGCAGACCGCTAGAGTAGAATAGCCGGGCGGACAAGGATCAACCCTTTTCGTCTGAAACTGCCAAGCCCAAAGAAATCTCCCATCATAAATGCATAAAACAAGAAAGTGAGTACGAATTCACTCGCGAACGTATCTCCACCGGCTCAGAAGATGCACATATCGAGACCCGAGCCATCCGAAAGATACTGAAATTATACGATGCCTGAGCAGAAAATCGCCGTCTCAAGCAATTGGTGATCGACACGGTAAAGAGCGTACATACCATAAAATAAATGTTTTGACCTGAAATCTTTGCCTTACAATTAAGAACTTAATTCTTTATATATGTGAAGAACTCAGGTTTTCATACTCCCCTCCTACTTCTGGGAACGTTTTGAGTTGGTGATCTCGCTTCGCCTGTTGATATGGGTTCTGAACTGCGGGTGGCCTGGAGTCTCCACAGATGTGGTATCTCACCCTTCTCCTGCTTTTGGCCTGATCCATTACCCACCGGGTGTCCATCGTTATCATCCGCTACCCTGTGCTGGCTGCGCTGGACATGGAAATGGTCCGATAGCTCTTTGATGCACTGCACCAAGTGACGCAATAGGGGTGCGAAGACAATATTTCTGTAGAAATTAATTGGGTACGTTAAGTTTGATTAATATTTGGTAGGTTAATTAGACGTAGTTTACTGTGGATATATATAGCATTTTCATCATACGTCGCTGCCAATTTGACCGCAAAGTTGTCCGTCGCCTTTGATAAATGGTATTGTCAGAGAAATACAAGATATTCTAGCAATGGTTTCCACGTGCGTCGATAAAGCTCATAGTATCTTATCTGCTCGCTGTATGGAGGAAGCGCCGAACAACTTGTCAAATAAATAAACTTCATTCCGGCTGGTTCGTTCTGGCCTTTTGTAAATCACTGACAAATGTGGCACTTACAAACGTTGGCACTCTGGTTTTCATGAGGGTAACACAATTAAATAGAACCTGACCCCCTGGTCTAGTTGAACATTCGGATCATGGCGTCAAAAATCTGCACCTAGTTTTTGACTTCTAGCTAATGCAATAAGGCCTGGTAGTCTCCGGGAAAATGTCAGGCTTGCCATTAAGGGTATAACTAAACTTGGCTATATTTAGATCCCCTTTGTCTCCTGGTGGTGGAATGGGTTTAATCCCTCCTGGGCTGGGAAATCACTTCCTCCTTATTTCCAGCGCGGTAAGGATCTCGGCTTCCAATCCTGAAGTCGTTCCAAAACTTCGGACGTATGGCCCGACTCCTTAATTTGTCGACTTTTCCCATTGTATTCAGTGCGAATTTCGCGAGGATTGCCTCCAGCTTCATTTTTCGAGGGATGGATACTGAATACATAAATAAGGTCAAACGTCTAATTCCGGGGCAGGGGAATAAATAATTGAAGACAAAAACGAAAACCAACTCTACAATTCACACGCAATATTTTTGTCATAGCCAAATGCAAAAATATTTATGGTTTTGTGATCGTACACCCGCTGGTAACTGGATCGCGTAACTATACTCGACGACGACTGGATCTGAACTCCGCTTGGTAAAGACTTGCAAGTCGGTTTTGACTCGGCGATTGTTGAATGTTAACTCCCTCCATAGCCCGAGGGATAGGCCTTCGGTAGCCGATTGTGTCAGCGGAGAATAAAGGAGACAATGAAAATTGACACACGGTCTTGCCACAGGTGTTCAGGGATTCGGTTCGCTCTCTATCTCTTTAAATGTATATATATAAAGCTGTGTCGCGAGGTGTTTTGTTTGCAATACTTGCTTGATTTTCTAGGTTATGCTTAATTTTAACATATTTCGTTCAATCTAAGCCAGAATTGCTTACGGTACTTTATTCTCGCGGCAGGATTACGCTCGTAACTGTACCTGCATTTTTTTTTCTTACTTAAGAATGTTACAATTGGCTATCATTTTTTTTCATAAAAAATGTTAAGTCCCATGTCCCTGCTCGCGGGTAATCTGTGGGAAATTTCTAAGGTTTCAAAAGAATGAACTAGACGGCGAGTGAAGAGGCAGTGTTAGCATCCCCTAAGTGAAAAGAAGGATACTGCAGTGTAGAGCCGTGCGTGAAGGGCGAGAGCTCGAATAGTAATACCGCGGACTTTGGACATAGATGTGTTGCCATGAATAAAGGGCGAAAGGAGATGCCGAGAATTAACAGTAGTAGGAGTGCTATATAAGCGGGACCAGTTCTAGAAGATGGACCTGTCATCAATAATCCAAACGGGACACACAACAACGTCGAAAGACCTTTTATCTCAACTACAAGATTTCAGAAACACTTATGGAATTTCACATACTACAAACATGTCAGATGAACAAGTCCCCACAACAAGCCATATCGATTGCAAAAGTGACAATCCGCCATGGTCGATGATTTTTTAGCTGCTTACTATTTATCTCGGAAGCTAATCGAAAACACGACTTCTTGACAAATGTTGCTCAACATAACCAGCAGCCTACAAATCAAGCAATAGACAAGTTGGAAACAATACCAGGAGCTATGATGAACCCACAGCAGATGAGGATTGCTTATCAGCATATTCAATGTCAACGGTTATCTCGACTTCTCACTATTTGACCGTGCAAACTGTTAGCATAATCAAAATTCATTGAGCAATTGTTTTTTATTTCACTAAAAATTGCACTTAACTTTCGTGTTCCACCTAGTATATAAACATGCATCTGTTTAAGAATAAATCAGTTACCGAAGCAACTTATAACTGCGCTGGTAATATTACACTACTACTACTACTCAACTAGCAGCTTATCCTTGGCAGCTTTGTTATCGTATTGCCTGTAGTTTGGCATACGTTATAATTTCTTTAAGATTTCTTTACAAACCTTTTTTTAATTTTCCCACAGGATCGAGAAAATTTAAAGAGTTTGGAAAGCTTACTCATAACAGGCTTCAAAAAATTGACCGATTAAAAAAACAACATAATCTAGCTAACCTTTAGAACTTTGGATTTAAAGGCAGTGCTGGATACTTGAAATGAAATGTAGTCTGTTTTTATTCATAATATTATTATAAGCCGCCTACTTCACCTAATATTAATTTGAAAGATATCAATGGAAAACTGTAAAGTGATGTTATCCACTATCAAATTTCTCAGTTTCTCAGCTAGGAGTGCGACGGAGATGGAGAAGTGGAGCGAAGCGACTGTTTAAAATTGCAGCACATGCAGTCGCGCAATCTAGTGTGGATATCTTTATTTGTTATTACTTTTTATTGAATCTTCCCACGTCGACCATTTTATTTTTAGATCGTCTCGGCTAGTGAACCTTCAATAGCTTCCCATGGCTTGACAACGCACACAAACGATTCATATACAACCTCTTTCGCGCTCTGGCTGTCAGCAGCCATATTTTTGAGCACAGACATTTCTATGTACACTGGTCGGCATAAGTATTTGACGAAACCAAAGTGCAATATACATATAATTGAAACTTACTACTTCTTGTAAGCTTTTGCATCAATGGTAAAGTTATTTAAGTGCCGTTTGAATGAAACAATACTTTTTTTATCCCATTTAGTACTTATTGAAAAAGACGAATTTTTGTGAAAATCTATATTTTTGAACTTATTAGCATTGAAAACTAAAATTTTGTGATGCAAAAAGTTTCTCCAAACAAAAAATAATAGAAACTGCAAAATGAATGAATAAAAAAGAGGAAAATGTTGTTTTAAACCATGGAAACATAAGAAAGATAACGACGTGATAGACAAAAAAAATGCACTTTTTTTATTAGGATAAAGAAAACGTGGAACAAGTGGATAATTAAATTGGTAAACCTTTTAAAATTGCGACTGTGCTCCGAATACTAGGATACGAAATCCGGCTAGCTGATCTGCCTTTTTATGCTTCTAAAATATACCAAATATATCGATTCTTCGTGAAACATTATAAAAAAAAAATTAGAACAAAAAGAACGCTATAGTCGAGTGCCTCGACTATCAGATAATCGTTACTCAGCTCAAGGGAGCAAATGGGAAATGGAGATATATAGCCAGCAAAGCTATATTTTAGGGCGCCAATATCCTGCGCTTGGAAATAAGATTTTTAAATCAGTTCTGGTTTTCTGAAATTTTATCAAAATCGGACGACTACATATAAGGAAAATAATATGAAACAAATTATAGCTTTGGGGCTTTTTGACATATTATCTTATAATGTTGGGAATATAATTTTTGATAGTTTTAAGAATTTCTTATTCAATTTAATAAAAATCGGACTCCTCTAACAGATATATATAAAAAAAATTGTCTGAAAAAAATGAAATAATTTTTTTTTTTAATATCACTGAAGCCAGCAACAATCCCTAAAAATTGCACATGGCGTTACTAAAGTTAATTATTTCTTATAACTGCAAGGGTATACAAACTTCAGCTTGCCGTAGTTAACTTCTTTTCTTGATTCCATTTTTTTGGATAATAGACGAGAGTTATGATCCCAATGAAGAGCAAGAAATAACCTCAATGGCAGAGTTTGGAAGTTCAATAACCATTTTTTGAGTTATTTGGTCGCCGTCAGGATCTTTTTTTGGTTTCTGTTCCTCAATGACTTTCGCGATCTCCTTTGGCTGAAGCAATGGTGGTAGGGGAATAGATTCAGATTCGATTTGTGGTAGGACAAATGAACCAGTGACAGGGTTCGGCTGAGAGACGTTTCTGAGAAGTAAAGCAAAAGTTTCGTCTCTGTCTATCTATCTATCTAGCTGCCAGATGGATTTCTTATCGGAGTGACTGTTTCGATTCAGGAGCTGAGATTTGGGTGAGCCCTCCACAGAGGATGTTTTGTGTTTTTTTCTGTTTCTTGCTTTAGAGCTCGATTTAGTGTCCGAGTTGCTTCCTTAAGACGTTGTTTTGATAACAGCGATCTCTTGGTTTCTCAGGCACGTCGCAGGCGCCTCTTTTCTAGGACTAGCCGTTCAATTTGCAAATCAGTCGCGATTTAGCCAGCATTAGAGTCGGATGTGAGAAGTGCGGGAATTCCGGGAAATAATTGCTTTTTCTCGAAAGCACCGTATCAACTACTCGTACTCGAGGACTTCTTGAGCCATTCATAGTGCGGCTGCCTCAAGTTCTTTCGTGCTAGTTCTGGGAAAGTCTAAGAATAATTATCTTTTCTCCAATTCACCGCGCCAATTCCGAGAACTTTGGTAGCAATTTTGCCGCCTTTTTTCGGGACTTCTACAATCATAGAGGATACCAAGAAGAACTAAAATTACGCTGTTGCAACGTGCCCACAACTGGAACGTTAGGATTGCTAAATCGTGACTTCTACAATCATCGAGGATACCAAGAAGAACTAAAATTACGCTGTTGCAACGTGCCAACAACTGGAACGTTAGGATTGCTAAATCGAGTTTAGCCGGCAACAGAGATTTGTGAGCCAGTGTGGTTTTTTGCCGCCATGTTTTTTCGCGCCAGTTAAAGGAACGGCGGGATTTCTTTTCTCAGAAGCACCGTAACAACGCCTAGTACTCTAGGACTTCATGAGCCATACAGAGTTCAACAGCCTCGAGTTTTTTCATGCTAATTCCGGGAACATCAAGAAGATTAACCAATCCAATTCCAGGAACATTGAAATTATCAAGCCATTACGAGACATTTTACTGCCTTTTTCAGGGTTGCTCCAGAAACTTAAAGGATACCAGAAATTTTGGAGGATTCCAGGAAATAGTTGTGGTTCTTGGAAGCGTTTGTGTGCATAATTTTCAACAAGAGTGAGTATGGCAGCAAGAAACGTAAAGCCCCCATTAAGTGGTGCCATCCAAAAAGAGAAGAAGCCACCGGCTATAGCATCAGCGATGTTAACCAGAAGCAATTTACTATCCCAAGTGAAGGACAATAATAAAGTAATGGTAAAGCCACCAGCCCAGGTAAAGAATCAGGTGAATGAAAACAAAGAACCCGTAAGTTTTAAACAAAAATATTATGACTGCAAGGA
Source organism: Drosophila biarmipes (assembly GCF_025231255.1). Lineage (NCBI taxonomy): Eukaryota > Metazoa > Arthropoda > Insecta > Diptera > Drosophilidae > Drosophila > Drosophila biarmipes. The sequence goes on along the minus strand of NW_026114528.1, from coordinate 854,909 downwards.
CAAAGGAAAATAAAAATCAAAGCAATAGAAAGAAAGGCAATTAACAAATTCCAACTATCGGCTTGCCTTGGCAAGCTTAATATTGGCGGTATAGATGAAGTTGCCAGAGTTGACTATGGGAGATGCAAGGTCACGTGTGAATCGGCGGATAGGGCGAATGAGTTAGCAAACAACAAAGAGCTTACAAATGAGGGGTACATACAAAAAATTTTCAAACATTTTCTGAGCAAGGCAGGCATTATCTTTAATATACCAACACATCATTCAAAAGAGGATATTTTAGAGAACTTAAAATCAGACATAACCATTATTGACATTAACCGAACAATGATGAAAAATGAGTTCCAACTCCCCAAAGAAATAAAATTTTTGTACTTCAAGGTCGAGGTTCAGGCATATGTTTACTTCACGCAATGCTACAAAGCACTGCAAGGGAAAAGTGTTTTAAATGCGGGCTAGAGCACAACGATGAAGTGGTATGTACCAAGGTGGAATGCGCTAACTGTAAGCAAGGCCATGTGGCGACTTCCCAGGTAGGCTAGAAATAAAACTTAAACCTTAGAAAACTTAACTAACCAGGAGGTACGTAAGAAATATCCAACCCTGTTCACCAGAGACGCTCCAAGGGTTGAGGATCAACATTCCTTCCCCTCTCCGTCTTGGTCTGGCCAACAAGCAAACAGTACACTAAATAGCTCGGTTGAATCAGCCAAATCAACACACTCCATTAACTCCTATGCTAAAATAGCAAAGAGTCCCCCAAATCAAAACAGCCCTTCACAAGCCCATGCCACCTTGGCTTCGGACAAACTGAATACTTTAGGAAAAAAAATCACTGAATTTATTTCAGTCAATAATAACAACTCAACAACAAACTTAAAGTTACTAAACTTTCTAGCTGAGATTACGGATTACATCAACCAAAGAAACGCAGATCTGGATGCACATCAGATTTCGAGATCCATTGAAACTCTCTCTCAACCGATAACATCACAATGAAAATCTTACCGATAAACATTCAAAGCCTGAACAACCTAAACAATAAACACCTTCTAAATATGTATCTGGTAAACAACGATGTTGATATAGCGGTTCTCTCAGAAATATGGGTTAAAGATAATAGTGACTGTAGCATCCCAGACTATCATTTCTTTGGAAATCCTAGAGTGGACGGCTATAGAGGCGTTGGGGTGTATATGAGATGTAATATAAAGTTCAGAATATTAAAATCAGTTGATCTCATAGAAAATAATGGAGTGCGAACCTTAAACCTCAAGAAAAACATAAACATTTTTAGTGTTTATATGTCTCCGACCACCACAGTACAACACTTAAAGCAGGCCCCAAAAATCTCTTTTACTACGCTTCATCTTTATCTAACCCAAGCTTAATTGGGGGGATTTTAATTCAAAATCAATAACATGGGGAAGCCTAAGCAGCGACCGAAAGGGTCATGTAGTCGAACGCACAGGTCTTGAGATGTATTTGTATGCCTCAACGACGGTTCCCCAACATTTTCTCTTAGCCGAGCACAATTCTCAGTTCTGGATCTCACCTTCTGTAACACGAGGGACCTGAACATTTCTTGGAGTACCTCCAAAACGATAACAACAGCAACCATTTTCAGATCGAAATTGTTATCAACAATGTAAATACAAATACAATCTCTTACAAAATACTCCACAAGAAAGTAACCACTGCCTTTGAAAAGGCCAATTTTACAAGCTTAAACACTATCAACCAATCACTAAAAGTTATTGTGCGGTCAGACACAGTTAAAATTACAGAAAGAAACAACTACAAACCGAAAAAATTATTTCGGCTCCGAAACGCTGCCAGACAGAAATTTTACCTTACCTGAAAAAACATTCCAAAACTACAAAAGAAGGTCAAACTTCAAGGCCTTTGTCGAAGAAATCTCAGATAGTCCATGTGTCTGGAGGAGCATAAAAATCTAAAACAAAATAAAATCAAAACGAAGAAGATAACGAACAATTTCTACAAATAATGCAAAACACTCCGTCCACCAGAACAGTGACAACCTGTCCCGTCAGAGATCCTGATATATCAGTACACCATAACAGAAACTCTTTCGAAACCTTGGATTTTTTAGATTTTTTAGCTTCTAGAAAACCAGACTCAGCAAGAGGCCTAGATAATATAAATTAAACTCATTAACACTATATGGCTGTCCGTCCAAATTCAAGAAAGCTGGAGGGAAATAAAAGTAGTACCAATTCCAAAAAGAAACGCAGATTTAACCAACCTAGCCAACTACAGACCGATTTGTTTACTAAGCGTACTATTCAAAATATTAGAAGGGCTTATAAAACATTGGTCAAAAAATTGACCAACACATCTCAAAAAATAATCTACTACCCAACAGATCCTATGCTTTCCGAAAACATAGGCCCACAACACTTTATATAAACGATCTTATAAACAAAGTCGAAACCTTAAAGGCGGAAGGGTACCAAGTACTGGCAGCATGCCTGGACCTCCAATAGGCTTTCGCCTGCGTAGACATAAGGTTACTAGAAAATAAGCCTATAAAAAGGCGAGTCCTAGTCAAAGGGAGTTGTCGGCTAGAGATAAACAGAGGGGTCTCCCAAGGCAGCTGCCTCAGCCCAAGCTTATTTAATCTTTACACAGCAAACCTGCACGCCTTAAATGACGACAACTGCGAACTTTTACAGTAGGCAGACGACTTCTTTTTAGTTTGGTTTGAAAAAAGCTTTATGTAAGCAAGGGAAACACTGTTGAAGAAAATCTCGTAGTTTGAAATTGAATGTTACGACGTAAACCTATCCTTCAACCCGGCCAAATCCAGTGAAATACACTTCAACTTACGCAGACATCCCCTTGAAGTGATACACAAGGGTACAGTAATTAAAGGCGTAGACCAAATCATATGTCTTGGAAGAATCATAACTGCCAACAACTCACCTTGTTCACATATTGAACAATCTCTTCCGTAAACAAAACATGCTCCAAGCATTTGTCAGAAGTAATTTGAGTATGCATGCTCATTATTTAGTAAACTATCAAAGACAGACATAGGCAAAATCAAAACTCCTACAAACCTGGATCTCAGAAGAGTCCTATGCCTCAATAAATGTACACCAATCCCAATCGTCTACCACATGGCGGCTGAGCTTCCACCTGAGTACAGAATAAGATTCCAAACTGCAAAGGAATTAATTAAAGTATTTGCACACGAGTTGCCTGCCAAAGAAACGTTAAAAACAAATATAAAAGTTAACATCAAGTTCAAATCTATGATCCGGAGCCCATCCGCAACAACAAGATAGGGGTAGACTTAGACTTCTTCAAGGGAACAGCGAAAAATAAAAGTGATTTAGACCTAGGAAGTATTAAGTTAATGTTTAAAGAAAAAATGAGAGAACTAAAAAACAAGAACTTCGAGGTAATTTTTACAGATGGATCAGTCACTTCAAACCATTCAAGCGCAGCATTTATGGTTAACAGTTCCAAGTATATATAAAGCTATTACACTAACAAGACGCTGTCCTCTTTGTCCGTCGAACTCCTAGCGATAGACAAAGCCGTTGACCATATCATCTCGGTAGGCATACCTCGTGTAGCCATTCTAACCGATAGCAAAAATAGCGCCATAGCAATATAAAAAACCATTTCATATTTAAATTGAATACAAAACACATTGTATTAAATACGAAACACATTGTATTAAATACGAAACATATTAAATTGCTTAGTTTAATATTAAAAACATTTAAATCAAAGAAAAGCATATTTAATTTAAATTTGGGTATATTTATTTTAAAAAATATTGTATTTGTCGTTAATATTTTCAGAATTTAAAAAATACGTATTTAAATTAAAAGTGTTTCCTATTAGTTTTAAGTATTCAAATTACTTTATTTAGCGTTGTTTTATAATTAAAATAAATATGTTTGTAATAGTAATATGCAAAGTGTCAATTTGTCAGTGCTTTTCCATGTTTATATCAAATAAAAACACCTCAAAGAAAATATCTTTTATATTTATATACAAATTTATTAATTAAACTGTATTTTATTTTTATTATCACTTTTTAATATGTTTCATATTTAAATATAAGTTTATGCCCTGTCCGTTTTTAAGTTGGGTAATATTTAAAATAAATATTTTAATTTTAAGCTGACTTCTTTTATACAAATATTTTTTGGCTGTTTTCTTTTGTTCTATGCAACACACATTCATTCTTTCGCGTTTGCTTTGATCAATGACTCTTCTTCTTCTTTACCACTACACGACGCGTGCTTTTGAAAGCAGTTGCAGCCGAAGATGTTGGACGTGTCGGGACATTAATAAAGCGAAGTCGGCATAAAAATATAATATTCAATGTGTGGGCAGCAACTATCAATGCGGCTTTTTATTTTTCTTTAAACTTTATTCGGCCATACATATGTATGTATGTACATATGTACAATTGATTCCGCTTCTTCAGCACAGCACGACGCTTGCGATTTCCTAATTGCAGAAAAAGTATAGTGAAAACAGCCTAAACATAAATATATACATACAAAGTTAAATTAAAATTATTAAACTTAAATTATTACGTAGATTTCGAAGAAACATATGTATGTAAGCTAACTAAGTAAACCGGGCGACCGATCGTACGAAAGCTCGCTCCGGCCAATTCCGGCTCAGCCGTTACCCATTTTTTATTATTGGTTGTTGTGCCTTAAGGGCCAATGATAACGGAGGTAGTTCCTCCCTACATAATTCCTAACTAAGAAGAAAGACCGCTAGGCTGACTTGCCCGGCACAACCCCTCCCGCTGCCGACACATTGACTGCTGCGCGGGACTGATTAATTCCCTACGTACTTCCCAGCCAAGAAGGAAGACCGCTAGACTGACCTGCCCGGCACACTCCCTTCTGCTGCCGACACTTCGATTGCTGGCAGGGGACATTTACTAATTGGCGCCCACGTTAAATTACCCATCTAAGTCGGGAAATCATGTAAGTGAGCACTTCTGTTCCAAAAAATTTTCCGGCATCTGCATTGGTAAAATATTTAAATACGCTATATTTTCTGCAGCTCTGTATTAGAGTTTTAATGTTAACATTTTTATAAATAAACATGCTCACTAATTGGTTGGCAATTTTATTGGTGTATCCACAAGTGATATTATTTATGTTTTTCATTGCTTGCATTTTTTAAATTCTTTCAATAAATTCTTGGTGCCAAATATTATCGCCAATATAACTACCAGATTACATATTTAATACCCAGCCTGGACGCAAAGGCGCCGCCGGGAAATAAATTTATTAATTTTGCATTTATTGATATATTTTTATTGGCGACGGATACTGTCTCATTTCAATTTGTGCATTTAATTTACCCCTTATATTTAGTCGTCTTTTTGCTTACACCTAAATTCTTTGTGTTAGCTTCGCAACAATCTTGGGTTTGTTTTTGTTTCCATCGCTTACCCACTCCACTACGACACTCGAACTCGACGAAGGGCCGGCAAGAACTTCTACACCGAAAAGTATAAGCGTCGGCACTCCCTCAGCCAGAAACATGGCATTTAACCCAGATCAAATAATGGCGGTAGTACAGGACAGCCAGCGCAGGGAGAATGAGTTGCGCCAGACTATCCAACAACTGGCCAACCAAGTGGCGGCGATACGGGTCTCACCCGCCCCAACAGTAGCTCCTCAGATTAAAGTTTATACACCCATAGACATTAATAACACCTTCATTTGTAATGAGCCACTAGACGCCGTCAAATGCCTGCCCGAATTTTCGGGTGCCCAGGAAATATACGTCTCCTGGCGGCAGGCGGCATTAGGCGCATACTATATTTTTAAGGATTTCGTAGGAAGTTCACGCCATTATCAGGCAGTTATTATAATTAGGAGCAAAATAGGGGCCCGGCCGATGCAGTGCTATCCTCATTTGGCACAGTGCTTAATTTCGACGCGATTATAAATCGACTCGACTTTACTTATAGTGACAAGCGGACAATGCATGTCACAGAGCAGGAGATGGGCACCCTCAGACAGACAGCTTCTACAATATTATGACGAGGTTGAAAGGAAGCTCACCCTCCTCACCAACAAGGCGACCATGACATACGAAGCCTCGGCTGCACAAGTTTTATGCGAAAAATTCCGGGATGATGCCCTTCGCGTACTTATCTCTGGATTAAAACGCAGCCTCACTGACGTCCTCTTCGCGGCGAAGCCCAAGGTACACCTTTGCTTCATCATTTGCAAGAAGCCAGGAAGATAGGGAGAAAAAACAATTTCCTAAGGCGCAAGAGCGTCAGCACAGCGGCCTCAAGAAATCGATGACGACGCTATCAACGAGTACGACTCGGATGCCATACATTTTTTAGGGGAAGATCCCTGCTACCCGTCATCAGACGAAGAGTAGCGGGGATTGACATGAGATTTCTAGTTGATACGGGCGCGGCCAAAAATTTCATCCCACCATACGAAGGATTCAAAGGCGTCCGCCCGGTAGAAGCTCCATTCAAGGCTCATTCGATCCATGGAGTCACCAATATACCAGATTTGTCCTCTTTTGATGGAATCATCGGCCTTGACCTTTTAAAACAGGCAGGGGCGTCACTTTGTCTGGCCTCCGGCCAGCTCAAATGGGGCACGGAAGTAGAGAATATCGATTTTCATACATGTCCAGATGTAAATTTTACTAAGGTGTACTGCTCAGATGGTGCTTTGGTCAGAAAAGCATTTTTGAAAATGCTCAGCGACAGGAAGAAAACCTTCGCAGACCCCAATGAGGCCTTGTCCTACAACACGTCGGTGGTTGCCACCATCAGAACCATTGATGAGACGCCCATTTATGCCAAACTTTACCCATATCCAATAGGGGCATATGATTTTGTAAATGGCGAAATCCAAGATCTGCTAAAAAATGGCATCATCCAAAAGTCGAAATCCCCCTACAATAACCCAATATGGGTTGTAGACAAAAAGGGCACCGACGAAACTGGCAGGCGGAAAATACGTTTGGTATTGGATTTTCGCCAACTAAACGAGAAAACAATACCCGATCGATACCCCATGCTGAACATCTCGATGATATTAGGAAACTTAGGCAAGGCCAAGTATTTCACAACCCTGGACTTGAAGTCCGGTTATCATCAGATCACGCTGGCTGAATGCGACCGTGAAAATACTTCCTTTTCCGAAAGTACGAGTTTCGCAGAATGCCATTTGGATTAAAAAATGCAGCCAGCATTTTCCAAAGAACAATTGATGACATACTGCGAGAGCAGATTGGCAAATTTTGCTATGTCTATGTTGATGATGTTATCGTCTTTTCGGAGGACGAAAACTCCCACATCCGGCACGTGGATTGGGTTCTCAAGAGCCTACACGATGCAAATATGAGGGTATCAACAGAAAAGTCACGATTTTTCAAGAAAAGCGTTAGCTTTTTAGGGTTCATAGTCACCAATAACGGGGCTACCACAGATCCAGAAAATAATAAAAGCCATTCAGGAATTCCCAGAGCCTAAGAACATATTCGAAGTCAGATCATTCCTTGGCTTGGCCAGCTATTATATATGCTTCATAAAAGATTTTGCGTCCATAGCTCGGCCCATCACTGATATTTTGAAAAGGGGAACTTGGAAGTGTCAGTAGACACAGATCCAGAAACATCCAGGTGCAGTTCAACGAGCCCCAACGCTTGGCTTTCCAAAAACTGCGTAACATTCTGGCTTCCGAGGATGTCATCCTCAGATACCCCAGACTACCAAAAGGCATTTGATCTAACGACAGATGCCTCAGCGTACTGCATTGGCGCAGTCCCATCCCAAGAAGGGAGACCCATAACAATGATCTCTAGGACCTTAAAGGACAGGGAAGTTAACTACGCTACCAATGAAAGGGAGCTATTAGCTACAGTTTGGGCACTGGCCAAATTACGCCACTATTTATATGCAGTCAAAGATATAAATATCTTTACTGACCACCTACCGTTGACCTTCGCAGTGTCGGAATCCAATCCGAACGCGAAAATCAAGAGGTCGAAAGCCCGCATCGACGAGTCCGGCGCTAAAATGTTTTACAAGCCCGGCAAAGATAACCTCGTTGCGGATGCCCTCTCAGGACAGCAACTTAACGTTGTGGAAGAGGAAGAGGCTTTTTCTAGCGCGGCCACAATTCACAGTGAGCTGTCGCTAACCTATACCATTAAAACCACGGACAAGCCTTTAAATTGCTTCCAGAACCATATAACTCTGGAGGAGGCACGCTTTCCGTTAAAACGCAGCTTCGTCCTCTTTGGAAACAAGGGACGGCATGTGATTAACTTCTCCTGCAAAGAGTCATTACTTGATGAACTCGCAGATATAATCGTTCCTAAAGGCGTAAACGCCATTCATTGTGTCTTGCCCACGCTGGCAATGATACAGGACGAATTGGTTCGGCAGTTTCCAGCCACCAAATTTTGGCATTGCAAAAACCGTGTAACGGATATTTTTGCAGTTCCTGAGAGACGGGAAATCCTCACGGTCGAGCACAACAGGTCTCACAAATCGGACCAAGAAAATGTTAAGCAGATACTCTCCGAGTACTACTTTCCAAAGATGGCCAAGCTAGCCACCGAGATTGTAGCAAACTGCAAAACATGTGCGAAAGCCAAGTACGATAGGCACCCAAAGAAGCATGAGCTAGGCGAAACTCCGATCCTCTCTCATGTGGGAGAACTGCTACATATCGACATCTTTTCCACAGACAAGAAATACTTCCTCACTTGCATCGACAAGTTTTTGAAGTTTGCAGTTGTGCAACATTTCCACTCTAGGATAATCGAGGATCTTAAACCGGCCATACTCCAAATCATGAACTTTTTCCACAGACAAGAAATACTTCCTCACTTGCAGCGACAAGTTTTCGAAGTTTGCAGTTGTGCAACATGTCCACTCTAGGACAATCGAGGATCTTAAACCGGCCATACTCCAAATCATGAACTTTTTCCCTAGGGCTAGAGTAGTCTATTGCGATAATGAACCTTCGTTAAACTCGCACACTATCTCAGCCATGCTTGACCACCATTTTGGTGTCAGCATTGCAAATGCCCCACCACTTCATAGCGTTTCAAACGGGCAAGTAAAGCGCTTTCACAGCACCCTCTTGGAGCTTGCTCGTTGCCTAAAAATCGACAAGGGAATAACCGATACTGTGGAAATTATTTTATTGGCAACCGCCAAATATAATAAATCAATTCACTCTGTCGTTTACAAACGGCCAGTCGACATCGTGCAAAAGCACCCAGATGACCCGCAGACGGACGTCCAGAATAAGATCGTTAGGGCGCAAAACACGCTCAGGGCCAGCAAAAAGCCTCGCGACAATGCAGAACATTCGAAGTCGGCGAGAAAGTTTTGGTTAAGTCAAACCGAAGGCTTGGCAATAAACTCACACCACTGTGTGAGGAAAAAGCTGTTGAAGCGGACCTGGGGACCACGGTCCTCATTAAGGGGAGGGTGGTCCACAAGGACAACATTAGATAATAATTCATTTTTTCTAATGTTTACACCTAGCCACTTGGCATAAGTTTTTTTTCCATATTTTCTCACCCCTATCCACTTGGTATAAGTTTTTGTTATAATTGTGCTTTTTTCTTTATGCTTTGGTGGTGGGCTACAATATTTTAAACAAACACTACAATACATCCAATATTACAGGTTCGCATTCGTATCCCTGTTAGTCCTGCTTACCTTAACATCGGGGCACGTCTTGGACTACTCGCAGGCCAAATATATTTCCATCATTGATGGTAGAATTCTAGTTTGGGAAGAATTCGTGTTCGTTACACACTCGGTGAATCTCTCAGAATATAGGCGTGTGGTGGACGAAACGGATGGCATGACCAGCATGTTTCCCCAGTCACACATGCAGAAACTTTTGAGTGTCGATGTCGTTCAAACGCGTGACCTGCTCGACTCGTTGAGCATCCACCACAGAGTAGCTATGAGTTTGGATTTTCTAGAAGCAGCGTTAAAGGTAGTGGCGGGAACGCCAAAAGGAAAGGATTTCGAAAAAATGAAATTTAATGAATTTCAGTTAAGAAATGCAAACAATAGGCAGATAAACATCAATAGTAAAGTACAATACCAAATTAATAACATTACTACCACCGTCAACCAACTTCTGAGGTCAGCCAAGGGAACCCAAGTTGACACGGGGCATCTTTATGAGATGTTATTATCCCGAAATAGAATGATTAGTATGGAACTGCAAAACCTATTACTAGCGATAGCTCTAGCTAAGGCCAACATTGTGAGCCCTAGTATACTAGATCATGCAAACCTAGAAGATATATGGATAGAAGAGCCCACAGATACCCCCATCAAAGACTTATTGTCCGTTGCTTCCGTTTAAATAGCACAGTCCGATAACCTTTTGTCTTTTGTCATCAAATTCCCAATAATTAAATCGTCGCGTATTAAAATCACTGTTTTTCCCGTGTCCCATCATGACACGATGCTCCTCCAGCCTGGAGGACAAAATAATAGCTGATTGCAATGGAGCAATTCACACGGTCAACAATTGCTCCACAATACCTCAAGAAGGTCGTGCGCGCAAGAGCTCCACGCTGGAGGCATAGCGCATTGTGACATCCAGCACAGCGATCTACATCCAATTACTCACGTAGATGAAGGCATTATAATTGTAAACGATCGTCCGGCACGTGTGAGTGTGGATAATGGCACTTACATCCATGTACGAGGCACGCATCTCATTACCTTTACTGAGAGTCCCATGGTTAATGAAACCCGATATGTCAACAATGACAGGCCCAGAAGAGGGTCCCAGGAGTAGCCAGCTCGCTCTTCCTGAATATTACTATGGAGTACAATATCCTCAGTCTTCCATACCTTCACCGCTTGAGTGAGTGTAATCTGGAACACATCAAGAGAGTCGGGGAGAATATCAACGACTATCATTCACATCAGATAGTACTGCTGGCAGGAGCAATATGCTGCGCGTTGATCTGCGTCGGTTTCACCTATCGACGAGTCATCCAGGCCAGGAGAGCTACGGCCCAGATAGCAGATATGATCGCCCAAATAGGGCCGAGGGCGGCCTTAATCCTGAGGGGGGAGTAGTTAACTAACTTAACCGGGCGACGGCAATGACCGATCGTACGAAAGCTCGCTCCGGCCAAATTGCTGACACAGCGTCTGGCCGGAAGCCCGTGCATAGCCGGCAGGCACTACCCATTGGAGTATTAGCTTTAAGTTCAGTTCATTTTGATATCTCAATAAAGACAGAGCCATCGCTCTTGAATTTAAATTCCGGCTCAGCCGTTACCCATTTTTTATTATTGGTTGTTGTGCCTTAAGGGCCAATGATAACGGAGGTAGTTCCTCCCTACATAATTCCTAACTAAGAAGAAAGACCGCTAGGCTGACTTGCCCGGCACAACCCCTCCCGCTGCCGACACATTGACTGCTGCGCGGGACTGATTAATTCCCTACGTACTTCCCAGCCAAGAAGGAAGACCGCTAGGCTGACCTTCCCGGCACACCCCCTTCTGCTGCCGACACTTCAATTGCTGCCAGGGGACATTTACTAATTTGTACATACATTGAAGAGCAGCTACACACTTATACATACATATATCACAGCGTGCGTTTACAGTTGCTTGGTCGCCAACAAAGTTGAGCGTATCCTCGGAACATACACTTGTACATTTGCTGCAACACAACCCCTGCAAGCCAAAAGGCGATAATTCTATCGCCTATCGTCCAGAAGTCACTTCTGGAAGATAGAAAGACGATAGTACACATTTTACAAAAACAAAATATACATATATTGCGTAGAAGTAACTTCTAAGTCACTTCTGGAAGATAGAAAGGCGATAGCACAAATTTCGATCCCAAAGAAGTAACTTCTGAGACACTTCTGGACGATAGTTAGACGATACAAAAAAAGTTACTGGGAAAAAGGAGTACACGATAAGTGCCGTTATCCTTTATTTCTGAAAATTCCTCTTCCTTTTTATCTACGCTTTTGTTTTTCAACCGAGCGTCACTTTATTTCGCACTTTGCTTGTGATCAGTCCAGTTTAATAAATTAGCATTCAAAGATTCTCCACATAATTATAAAAGGTAATTCCTCCAAATTTATTTTATTAATTTTGCTATGTTTATTATATATATGGTTATTATTAAATTTCTTATGTGAAAGGAGCTGGACATAAATAAAATTATAAAGCAGCATATCTGATATGCCAAGGACCGTGTTTACAAGTGCTCAAAGACCTTATGGAAAAAATAAATGCAAAATATTGCCTAACATGTAAAAACAATAATTTTTATTCAAGATTTCAATTATTTCCAATGGGGAAAGGCCCTTCTAGTATCTTCTACAAGCGTCTGTTAAGTCACTTCTTAGTAACTTCCAGAAGTGACTTCGGCGATATCGCATTCGGGTCGCATTCACTCCCGTCGGGAAGAAATGTGCCACTTCGGCGGCACTTCTTGGAGTCATTAATTATATTTATGTGCTCTTTTGATTTCTTTCAGATTCAAATAAATTTTAAACTTTTGCTCCCCAGTAGAGAGGACGCATTGTCCGGTAAATAGGAAAATTTTATGGAAAAAATATCTTTTTACTATGAATCAAATATTCATAGCCCTAGCTGCAGAGAACTGCTATAAACTTCAACCCAAGCGGAGAATATTGGTAATTTTATATTTTGCTTGAACTCTTTAAAATTTAATCTCTAATTTTCTTTTTTATCTTATTATTTATTTTACAGATTCGTCAGATATTATTTTCACTATTCTGTTACCGTCGGTGCTACCATCGAATACATGAGTTTGATCAAAAACATCAAGGTCCAGGACAAAAAATATTTTCTATACAGAAATCTGTAAAATAAGTATAAGTGTAACTGTATTATATGTATCTTCCAGCAAACCATTATGAAAAATAAATTTTTAAATAAAATCAAAAAATTAAAAATAAAATTTGTGTACTAATTTTTTTTTGTGTACCAAAAATATTTGAATAGTTATTATATTTAATATTACAATTGGCATATTAAAATTAAATATGTCTAGTATTAAATCTTAATATGACTTATATTAAATTTTAACATTTCGTTTATTCATTTCACTGTTAAAATGTTAGAATTTAATATGGTTTCTGTTTGTATTAAACACGTGTACTATTTATTTAAAATTTTCAAAATTTGAAATCAAATAGTCATTGTATTGCATAGAAATATGCATTGTATTTAATTTAAATATGTCTTATATTTAACTTAAATATATAAAGTACTAAAATCTATTTCGAAAATATTTAAATTTAAAATGAAAAAAAATTAGTATGCGCATATTTAAAGTTAATAAAAACCGCAATGGATGAAAATCGAAGCGAAAAATATTTGGGTTAAATATGAAATATTTGGATTTGCTACGTTTTTTTATCAGACTATACCAGTTCTTCAAACACGAAAACATAAACGCTTACCAACACATAAGTAATTTTCTCAAAGAAATAGATGTTAACATATAATCAGCAGCCCTAAATCTTTAGTAAAAATAAGTACTGGCAATTTCCAGGTTCGCGAGGGCGGCCAAATAATCCCACTTCATTAACGAATGTCGTAGTAAGCAAACAAATTTGCAAATTAGTTTTTATGTCTATTAGATTTGGAACTTTCCTGGGGCATGTTGATCAGTGTATGGGGATGCCAGGGAAGACATACGCAAATAGGTGTACGCATTTTGGGTATTCTGATGACGCATTGCTGTCACATTTCGCATGCGGTCCGGTTCAGTTAATATTTTCGGGTTCTGGGTAACTATAAATTGTGTGTTCATTATATTAGTAATTTTTAATTGTTTGCATAAATTAATCTATTAATTAGTAATTGTTTATTATTGTTTTCCACTTGCTCATTTTTGTTTTATTTTTGGTTTGGTGATCCCGCCAAGCGTTTCAATGTTTTTGTTCTACTATGTCTTATTACACTTGCAGGGGGTATTATTGTGTATTATTATACACTTGCAGGGGGTATTATTTCAGTCAGAAAATTGCAACGCAGTGAAAAAGACTTTTCCATCGGGCCATCGATATGAAACTTTCACAAAGTTTTTGTTTCTTTCGCAGGTCGTATATAAGTTGAAACCAGCTGGAATAATAGGAAAATATAATTTTTAAAAATGATATCTTTGGTGTTTTTTAACATATATAATGCTGATTTTTATACCCTTGCAGAGGGTATAATGATTTCAGTCAGAAGTTTGCAGCGCAGTGAGGGAAACGTTTCCGACCCCATAAAGTATATATATTCTTGATCAGCGTCACGAGACGAGTCGATCTAGCCATGTCCGTCTGTCAGACCGTCTGTCCGTCTGTCTGTCTGTCTGTCTGTCTGTCCGTCTGTCTGTCCGTCTGTCTGTCCGTCTGTCTGTCCGTTTCTACGCAAACTAGTCCCTCAGTTTTAAAGCATTTGGGCTTAATTTTCCCAAAAGTCTTCTTTCTATTGCAGTTAGTATATAAATCGGAACCAGCCGGGTCGATCCGGCTGGCTCCGACTTATATACTATCTGAAGTAAAAAGAAGACTTTCGGGAATGTTTCAGCCCGATAGCTTAAAAACTGAGAGTTGCGTAGAAACGGACGGGCAGACGGCGGGACAGACGGACGGACAGACGGACGGACAGCCGGACGGACAGGCGGACATGGCTATTTCGACTCATTTAGTGACGCTGATCAAGAATATATTTACTTTATGGGGTCGGAAAGGTCTTTTTCACTGCGTTGCAAACTGCTGACTGAAGTCATTATACCCTCTGCAAGGGTATAAAAACAGTAACTTACTTTTAAAAATAATCGTCCTAATAATGTCAGCAATTGTATTTTTGGATCAGTACAAATTGCACAACTAGTGCTTGTGTAAAAGATTCCGAAGTCCAGCCAATGACTGGAATAAAATGTATTAACTTGCTTATCATAATTACGATTGTTATTAAAATAATAAATATATTAAGTAAGTAAAACAATTGTATTTCGATAAACCACACAAATCGTTAACGCAAAATCAAATATAATAATAAATTGAAGAAATATTAGTAGCTCACCTTATCAAAAAACATATAAATTGATTAGATAAAAATTAGAGGGTAAAAATTATAGACTACATATAGCCATGTCTCATAACTTTTAAGGAAATGTACATTTAAACTATTTTTAAATATTCTAAAAACACCCTTAATAGTAGAAACTAAAACTAAAACTAGACTACGGTCATATCTCATAACTATTAAGGAAAGGTACATTTAAACTAGTTTCAAATATTCTAAAAACACCCTTAATAGTAGAACCTAAATACGAATTGGAATCACCAGAATCACTACTTGTCTACGTAGAAAAGGCAGAAGATATTGATTCTGATAGTCCGCAATCAATCTGAATTATCAGATCAGGACTTGAGAAGCTCTCACACAAGCGCTAGCGTAAAGGAACTATAACCTATCATATTGGCAAATAAAATCGGTGAGCAGCACAAAAGATATATCAAATGTCATCCTAGAATTCAAAATTAAATCTTCATAGGTTGTGGGTTGTGGGTCCGATGCTCAGGGTCTTGGAATCTTGGTCAGCCTTGCCTGGAAAACCATATTAGTGCGTAAACGTAGCAGCTTAGCTGTCGGTTGATCGTTATACGATCGGACAGTGTTTGCCTCCACTTCACACATACGTGTGCATAATGGATCACCGCGCGCCGAGCAATACTACCTACTATCAAGTTTGTACGTCGAAAGTTATCTCCAATTCTCGCATAAGCACATCCCTCTTAGTGGACTTAAAGCATCATAATGTTTAATTACTTCTCACATTATTAAATTATAGAACAAAGTATCGGAGTATACAGTGGTAAGAAAATAATATATCGACTAAGGAATAATAAATGAATTGTAATTGTAATTGAAAGTATGCACCTGTAAGTTTAAGTTAAAAAAGAAAACTCTATTTTATTCTTATTCTTAAAATGGTTACAATGTTTTTATGATTGAAGAACACCGACTTGCTATTGACAAATCTGCAACTGAACTCGCTCTCTAACTCCTACATCATTTACGATCATACCTCGGTTTTGAGCTTTAGAGCTATTTGTGAGTACCCTTCAATTCCTAGAGAAATCCGAGAGGACATGTCCTTGCGCACGGATGAATTCCCCGGGACGCCACATAGGAAAATTGTATGGGATGTCTGTTTTTTCCGAGGGGAAAATGCAAAGGAAATTTTTCCGAAGTCCCCTCGGATTTCTCCTTTTCCTTATACTCATTTGTTGTATGGCCTGTTTCGTGCAAGGGACACGTCTCATTAAAATCCCATCGGAAATTCGCTACATTTTCATTGAGTTTTCACCTGCAAGGGACACGTCCCACGGAGATCCCATCGGAGGTTAACCCTTTCCAAATATTTAATTTAAAATACATGTATATTAATTTACTTTTCACTATATTTTATTTAAAATGTATCATTTAAATTTTCTGTAGAATACAATAGTTCTTGGGAAGTCTGTGTTTTGTTAATAATTTGTTTTTAATATTTGACATTGCTTTTCTTATAGTTCGGTCCGGGTCCTTGGAATCCCTGTCCAACGCACCTGAAAAAATAAGGGCATGTAATTAAAAAAATGTGTCTTACTTGTATACTTGTATATTTACCTTTTCAAACTATTTAAAACCCTTTGAGGGATTTCATCACGCCACTTTCGGGTAACGGAACCAGAATTTTCTGGGTTATGTTATTGAACCTATAAAAAATCTCAAAAGGCGACGTTCTTCAAACGTAGATCAACGCCCATCATCTTCAACTTAAGAAAGCACTTACCTGACTTGATTTTTTTTTTAATATCACTTTTATTAATAAATTAAAATGAGTCGCAGCGCTTAATTTAAACAGCAGCTGATTCTCTTTTCAAACAGAATGCACCAGGTCTTCATCTTCTTTTGGTTTCTTTCTGAACAAAACGGGGGCTGCTCTGTGAGAGCCGCGGGCAGGCAGATTATAAGACACAGAAAGAAAGGGTAATATCCGAAGATCTGCCTTTCTTATTTGCCGAACTGCTTTCGTCGGTAGTCTGCTACGCTGCTCCGAATTCTCTGCTGACGTCGACAGCAGCATACAGTTTTAGGCAGAAAAAAAAGACAAAAAAGCTTCATTGTTTAGTCTACAAGCTGAGGTTTGTTTTCAAGGTTATTTTTCCTGTGGCTTTCTTGCAGCATGGTAATTTTCCGGTGTTTTCTTGTCTAATTATTCCATTTATGCATTCGTCAGTTACTATTTTCTCCGCTTCTTTATTAAATACTTTGCCTTCATATAGAAAATATTTATCAAGTATATTTTCTGTTAAAATGTTATTATTTTCGTCAGGATAAAGAATAATTTCGAAAACAGGAAATTTAACTATCTCTAAAGGAATATGGTAAAAATTCAAAATTTCGTTTGTGTCTGTTTTGAGCCAAGTAGAAGTTTTGATTTTTAACAATTTTTCAGATAATCATGGTTTAGTAATTTTGGATTAAATAACCCTAGCCTTGGCATTTGCATACCTAAATCTATGTCTTCTACATATTCGGTGAAATGTTGTAAATTGAATATTAATACGCTATCCTGTTGATCTGTGTCTCTTTTTTCTTTCAGATTGTTAATTATTTCAATTCCTTTATTTATAACAACGATAGTCCTACTTAACACTGTATTTTGGGCGCTAGGGTCTACAAAATTATAAATTTTGTTGTTCCATTTCGTCTTTATCACCTTTATCTAGAGTTCCGAATAGATATTTGTAAACAGACCCTACAATAATAAATAAACCTCTTTTACTGCGATTAGCTATAGTAATTCCATTAATTCCTCTTTTAATTTTCTCTACTAAATATCGGATTTGAATGACATCATTGAATTCTTCAGCTTCTTTCAAAAGGTTTTCAAATGTTTGTTCGGTTTTCGTTATATTTACGCCTAAATAATGATATTCGTAGTTTGTCGGGATTTCTATTGATCCTCTTTTAAATACGAGGTATCCATTCTGATCATTTATAGGATTTATCTCAATACTTTGTCCGATTGTCAATTGAATTACAGTTGCTTATATAATAGAGAAAATTATTGTTTTCACTGGTACGTTCGTTTCCTTCCGTTTTAAAATTTTGTTTTATAATGCACTATTTTCCTTCCTCTGTTAGTTTTTTTCAAAATGTTTCTCGTCAACTTTCATTAAAGTACCTGTCTTTTAAAATGGATTTGAAGTCTTAGGTTTTACTAAAGGTGTTTTTTTATATTTCGGGTCTATCTCATAGTCATGGCATTTTTTATTTAGTTTTTCGATTATGTTACTTTTCTTGTGATTGTAAATTTAAAGAATTAGTTAGAATTTGGTATATCTATTCTCAATATCTGATTCACTTCCTATAATTCTTAACTTTTTATTTACGGTTTTATGGAATCTTTCTATATCTGAAAAACCGCTTTTACTGGTTGTTATTTGAATTTGAACTCCTTCTGAGTTCAACCAATCAATCATGTAAGGCTACGCACATAAATGCTGAATCTTTGTCTGCTTTAATTTTTTTTGGGTTTTCCCTTTTCATTGAATACTTTCATGATTGCTCTTCTGGCTTCTGCCAATCTCTACCTGTAACTTCCACTGGAGTAGCAAATTTGGAATATACATCAATGCATGATAAGAATTGTCCATAAAAAAATCCATAACAAATGTTTTTCTTATATTCTGAATTTCTTGGGTAAGTTCAAATGTCATTTTAGTATTTCTATGTTCCGGTTTAGCAATATTACAAATTTCACATTCATTCGTTATATTTTGAATTAATTTTTAATAATTAGAAAAATAATATTTTTCTCTGAACCATTTGGAAGTTTTTTTCAATTCCTGGGTGTAGAAGTTCCTCATGTGTCTCACTTCTGTCGTATCTTTGTTTCCTTTAATCAACTCAGTTTGTCGAGAAAAATAATAGAATGGTTTCTCAGTGATAAAAATAAAATTTTGATTGTCCCCTTGTGCACTGTGCAAGTTACATGACACATTATTTAGGGGCTCTTACCCAATTTATAAACAAATTTGAGCAGAGAGCCAATTTCCAAATAACTCTGACAGACCCGAGATAAATCCGTGGTCAGCTATTTCTTTCAATCAGACTTCCGAATCATTCCCACCCAGATCAATCTCACGCAGCCCAAATCAAACGGATGCTGTAAACATCCAGTCCGCTAACGTAAAAAAAAGATCCCCAAAGCGAGCCCCGAGTCCGTTAACGTAAACAAAATTTAATTGGCAAATTGCATCATCGTATTTTCCAACTCTCTTGAGCCATTCTCTTTATAAATTTTTGGGGATAAATTCTCTTAAGCCGTGGTTTGATTATTGATCATTGAACTAGAGATCAGGGAGTCCGTTTTTGAGATCCGAATCGAGCAGTAGTGCAAATCGAGGAAAAGTAAACGAGCAGTGAATTAACTAAGTTCGACCTATTGAAAAAATGTAGTAGAGATTAAGAGATTAAAAAATAAAAATAAATTTTTTTAATTAAATCACAAGTGAGAAACTTAATTGGCGCCCAACGTGGGCCGTGCGATTAAAAAATTCTAAAAAAGCAAGGCTTTAAAAAAAAAAACAAAAAAGTTTTAAAGTGAAAAAAGGAATTTAGCGCGGCCAAAAAAACCCGATACAACCGACGAATAAATAAAAAGTTTGTGTTGATCAAAAAACTAAGGTGGAAATTAATTAATGAAATAATCCCCTTGAAATCTCAAATTACAAAATAGTGATCGTAACATAAATTCATTGGTCGGACTATATAAAAATCAAAAAGCGACAAAAAATTTTTCATCCAAAAATAAACATTGTGAAAAACAATTTTAAAAAGTCTTCAAAATCAACAACAAAAACATTCTAAGAAAATAGGCTGAAGTGCAATCCCTCGCCAAATATTGGAAAAGAAGGAAGACCTAATTTAAAAACAGAATTAAAGAAGGAAGACCCC
Organism: Drosophila biarmipes; assembly: GCF_025231255.1. Classification (NCBI taxonomy): domain Eukaryota; kingdom Metazoa; phylum Arthropoda; class Insecta; order Diptera; family Drosophilidae; genus Drosophila; species Drosophila biarmipes. The sequence continues at coordinate 834,866 of NW_026114528.1, read as the reverse complement.
GAGACAAAATCTAATAACAAAGAAAGAAGGAAGACCCCGAGACAAAATCTAATAACAAAAAAAGAAGGACGACCCCAATCAGGATCATCATTCAGGATAAGGACGACCCCAACAGGCAAAATAACAACGAGAAGAAAAAAATAAGGAAGATTCGTGAGCGATACTATTTTATTTATATCATACATTTTTTATTAATATTATTATATTAAAAATTTGTAAGAAAGGAAATATAAATATACAAAGTGGAAGAGTTCATTTAAAAAAAAGAGTTCTCAAAATGCCAGAACCTTCAACAAGCCAGACTGGAGCAAATAAAAGACTCCACATGAATCCGCCCCAAGAAAATACAAGCCATCAGGCAATAACAAACAACACCATGTTAAATGTAGGAGATTTAATTAAGCAAATTGTAAATTTTAAATTAAATCCATTAAAGGAGGAGATCGTTAACTTAAGATCGCAGCTTTCTCACAAAATTAAAACGGTTGAGGATTATCAGATAGAGATTGTAGATCCGAATATAAAATGCGACACATCTTATGAGATCATCAAATCTGATAGGGAATAAAAGGTGAAGAAAATAAATATGTAAGCTGAAGAGAATCGGCAGAAGTAGCTATGGGGCAATATGCCAGAGGGAGTGAAAGATTTTATTCTGCCTCATCTATATTACGAAATAAAATAACAGGAATGGCAAACGACGCCTTAACCCCTAACGGTACTGTATTAAATTTCGATGCCATAATGGCCAGACTTGACTTCTTCTTTAGCGACAAACGACCAATTCACATTATTGAACAGGAATTAAGTGTATTGAGTCAGGGAAAATTATCCATAATGGATTATTATGGTATAGTTAATAGAAAATTAACTAGGCTAATTAATAAAACTATTATGACCTACGGTAGAAACAAACCTATAACAGCGGAAATGAATGAGAAACATAGGAGGACAGCTCTTAGAGTTTTCATTACCGGCCTCAACGGCCAAATTTCAGATACTATTTTCTCAATGAATCCACCTGACCTACCAAATGCAATGGTCATAGTTCAGGAATTGGAAAGCAACAACATGAGGGCTCATTTCGCAAATAGTTTCTCTACTACTCAGAGAAAACATAGCGAGCCAAACTCTAGTGGAAATGGACAAACACATTTCAACCACAAGACAGCAAAACAATAGTTACAGTAACCAGCGAAACAATAATAATTTAAGGTTTAATCATGACAACTACCAGAACAAAAATACTTACGGTTATTATAATCAGAATAAAAATAATTCTTGGAACCAGGGTAGATTTAATAATAACCAACAAAAACAGTGGAAACAGTGCCCACAAAATAACCCGAACCAATGGAGGTAGACGAGTCTATCCAGGTTCAGAATAAGGTTAACAACGGCTATAATCAAGGCTATAATAAATATCAAAATAATAATTATAGTCAGAACAAGTGGGATCGAACAAAAAAATTTGAGACATAGAACAGTCAGCAAGGACAAGCCCAAAATAATAGGGTACCAACTGGAACTGTTAACCAACCTAACAAGACCACGAGATTAAATAACATTGAGAAGAATCATTTTTTAGACAAAAGTCAGGAGTAGAGGGTAAGCCTATTTAAAAATGATCCAAAAATAAATAAAAAATTAAAAATATTAATTGACACTGGGGAAAACTCGTGTTATATAAGAACAGGAATTTATAAAAATAAGAACGAGCTTCCAATTTACAAAATAATATCTACAGTGAATGGATATTCAATAATTAAATATTATCATATGATAACTATTTTTGATACACGATATACTTTTTATGAAATAGATGGGCATGTAATTAAAAAAATGTGTCTTACTTGTATATTTACCTTTTCAAACTATTTAAAACCCTTTGAGGGATTTCATCACGCCACTTTCGGATTTCCCAGAATTTTCTGGGTTATGTTATTGAACCTATAAAAAATCTCAAAAGGGGACGTTCTTCAAACGTAGATCAACGCCCAACATCTTCAACTTAAGGAAGTACTTACATGACTTGATTTTTTTTTAATATCACTTTTATTAATAAATTAAAATTAGTCGCAGCGCTTAATTTAAACAGCAGCTGCTTCTCTTTTCATAACTCAAACAGAATGCACCAGGTCTTCATCTTCTTTTGGTTTCTTTCTGAACATAACGGGGGCTGCTCTCTGAGAGCCGCGGGCAGGCAGATTATAAGACACAAAAAGAAAGGGTAATATCCGAAGATCTGCCTTTCTTATTTGCCGAACTGCTTTCGTCGGTAGTCTTCTACGCTGCTCCGAATTCTCTGCTGACGTCGACAGCAGCATACAGTTTTAGGCAGAAAAAAAAGACAAAAAAGCTTCATTGTTTAGTCTACAAGCTGAGGTTTGTTTTCAAGGTTACTTTTCCTGTGGCTTTCTTGCAGCATGGTAATTTTCCGGTGTTTTCTTGTCTAATTATTCCATTTATGCATTCGTCAGTTACTATTTTCTCCGCTTCTTTATTAAATACTTTGCCTTCATATAGAAAATATTTATCAAGTATATTTTCTGTTAAAATGTTATTATTTTCGTCAGGATAAAGAATAATTTCGAAAACAGGAAATTTTACTATCTCTAAAGGAATATGGTAAAAATTCAAAATTTCGTTTGTGTCTGTTTTGAGCCAAGTAGAAGTTTTGATTTTTAACAATTTTTCAGATAATCATGGTTTAGTAATTTTGGATTAAATAACCCTAGCCTTGGCATTTGCATACCTAAATCTATGTCTTCTACATATTCGGTGAAATGTTGTAATTAAATATTAATACGCTATCCTGTTGATCTGTGTCTCTTTTTTCTTTCAGATTGTTAATTATTTCAATTCCTTTATTTATAACAACGATAGTCCTACTTAACACTGTATTTTGGGCGCTACAAAATTATAAATTTTGTTGTTCCATTTCGTCTTTATCACCTTTATCTAGAGTTCCGAATAGATATTTGTAAACAGATCGTACAATATTAAATAAACCTCTTTTACTGCGTTTAGCTATAGTAATTCCATTAATTCCTCTTTTAATTTTCTCTACTAAATATCGGATTTGAATGACATTATTGAATTCTTCAGCTTCTTTCAAAAGGTTTAAAAATGTTTGTTCGGTTTTCGTTATATTTACGCCTAAATAATGATATTCGTAGTTTGTTGGGATTTCTATTGATCCTCTTTTAAATACGAGGTATCCATTCTGATCATTTATAGGATTTATCTCAATACTTTGTCCGATTGTCAATTGAATTACAGTTGCTTATATAATATAGAAAATTATTGTTTTCACTGGTACGTTCGTTTCCTTCCGTTTTAAAATTTTGTTTTATAATGCACTATTTTCCTTCCTCTGTTAGTTTTTTCAAAATGTTTCTCGTAAACTTTAATTAAAGTACCTGTCTTTTAAAATGGATTTGAAGTCCTAGGTTTTACTAAAGGTGTTTTTTTTTATATTTCGGGTCTATCTCATAGTCATGGCATTTTTTATTTAGTTTTTCGATTATGTTACTTTTCTTGTGATTGTAAATTTAAAGAATTAGTTAGAATTTGGTATATCTATTCTCAATATCTGATTCACTTCCTATAATTCTTAACTTTTTATTTACGGTTTTATGGAATTTTTCTATATCTGAAATACCGTTTTTACTGGTTGTTATTTGAATTTGAACTACTTCTGATTTTAACAATCATGTAAGGCTACGCACATAAATGCTGAATCTTTGTCTTCTTTAATTTTTTGGGGTTTTCCCATTTTATTGAATACTTTCATGATTGCACTTTTGGCTTCTAGCCAATCTCTACTTGTAACTTCCACTAGAGTAGCAAATTTGGAATATACATCAATGCATGATAAGAATTGTCGATAAAAAAATCCATAACAAATGTTTTTCTTATATTCTGAATTTCTTGGGTAAGTTCAAATGTCATTTTAGTATTTCTATGTTCCGGTTTAGCAATATTACAAATTTCACATTCATTCGTTATATTTTGAATTAATTTTTAATAATTAGAAAAATAATATTTTTCTCTGAACCATTTGGAAGTTTTTTTCAATTCCTGGGTGTAGAAGTTCCTCATGTCGTTTTATAATTCTTTCTTTGAAGTCTGTTTATCTCTCACTAGTTCCGTTACATAGGCTTTCTGGAATATGATAAAATCTGAGTCATTATGGAAATAAATTGCGCTCTTTTTGGTACATAGATATTCTTCAAATATATCTTTCGCTGAAGTTTGTGTCATATCTTTATAAATAATTTTAATTTTTAATTTAGGAAAATAGTGTCTCACTTCTGTCGTATCTTTGTTTCCTTTAATCAATTCAGTTTGTCGAGAAAAATAATAGAATGGTTTCTCAGTGATAAAAATAAAATTTTGATTGTCCCCTTGTGCACTGTGCAAGTTACATGACACATTATTTAGGGGCTCTTACCCAATTTATAAACAACTTTGAGCAGAGAGCCAATTTCCAAATAACTCTGACAGCCCCAAGATAAATCCGTAGTCAGCTATTTCTTTCAACCAGGCCTCCGAATCATTCCCACCCAGATCAATCTCACGCAGCCCAAATCAAACGGATGCTGTAAACATCCAGTCCGCTAACGTAAAAAAAAGATCCCCAAAGCGAGCCCCGAGTCCGTTAACGTAAACAAAATTTAATTGGCAAATTGCATCATCCTATTTTCCAACTCTCTTGAGCCATTCTCTTTATCAATTTTTTGGGATAAATTCTCTTAAGCCGTGGTTTGATTATTGATCATTGAACTAGAGATCAGGGAGTCCGTTTTTGAGATCCGAATCGAGCAGTAGTGCAAATCAAGGAAAAGTAAACGAGGAGTGAATTAACTAATTTCGACCTATTGAAAAAATGTAGTAGAGATTAAGAGATTAAAAAATAAAAATAAATTTTTTTAATTAAATCACAAGTGAGAAACTTAATTGGCGCTCAACGTGGTGCCGTGCGATTAAAAAATTCTAAAAAAGCAAGGCTTTAAAAAAAAAACAAAAAAGTTTTAAAGTGAAAAAAGGAATTTAGCGCGGCCAAAAAACCCGATACAACCGACGAATAAATAAAAAGTTTGTGTTGATCAAAAAACTAAGGTGGAAATTAATTAATGAAATAATCCCCTTGAAATCTAAATTACAAAATAGTGATCGTAACATAAATTCACTGGTCGGACTATATAAAAATCAAAAAGCGACAAAAAATTTTTCATCCAAAAATAAACATTGTGAAAAACAATTTTAAAAAATCTTCAAAATCAACAACAAAGACATTCTGAGAAAACAGGCTGAAGGGCAATCCCTCGCCAAATATTGGAAAAGAAGGAAGACCTAATTGAAAAACAGAATTAAAGAAGGAAGACCCCGAGACAAAATCTAATAACAAAAAAAAGGAAGACCCCGAGACAAAATCTAATAACAAAAAAAGAAAGACGACCCCAATCAGGATCATCATTCAAGATAAGGACGACCCCAACAGGCAAAATAACAACGAGAAGAAAAAAATAAGGAAGATTCGTGAGCGATACTATTTTATTTATATCATACATTTTTTATTAATATTATTATATTAAAAATTTGTAAGAAAGGAAATATAAATATACAAAGTGGAAGAGTTCATTTAAAAAAAAGAGTTCTCAAAATGCCAGAACCTTCAACAAGCCAGACTGGAGCAAATAAAAGACTCCACATGAATCCGCCCCAAGAAAATACAAGCCATCAATTTGTAAGAAAGGAAATATAAATATACAAAGTGGAAGAGTTCATTTAAAAAAAAAGAGTTCTCAAAATGCCAGAAACTTCAACAAGCCAGACTGGAGCAAATAAAAGACTCCACATGAATAACAAACAACACCATGTTAAATGTAGGAGATTTAATTAAGCAAATTGTAAATTTTAAATTAAATCCATTAAAGGAGGATATTATTAACTTAAGATCGCAGCTTTCTCACAAAATTAAAACGGTTGAGGATTATCAGATAGAGATTGTAGATCCGAATATAAAATGCGACACATCTTATGAGATCATTAAATCTGATAGGGAATATAAAGGTGAAGAAAATAAATATGTAAGCTGAAGAGAATCGGCAGAAGTAGCTACGGGGCAATATGCCAGAGGGAGCGAAAGATTTTATTCTGCCTTATCTATATTACGAAACAAAATAACAGGAATGGCAAACGACGCCTTAACCCATAACGGTACTGTATTAAATTTCGATGCCATAATGGCCAGACTTGACTTCGTCTTTAGCGACAAACGACCAATTCACATTATTGAACAGGAATTAAGTGTATTGAGTCAGGGAAAATTATCCATAATGGATTATTATGGTATAGTTAATATAAAATTAACTAGGCTAATTAATAAAACTATTATGACCTACGGTAGAAACAAACCTATAACAGCGGAAATGAATGAGAAACATAGGAGGACAGCTCTTAGAGTTTTCATTACCGGCCTCAACGGCCAAATTTCAGATACTATTTTCTCAATGAATCCACCTGACCTACCAAATGCAATGGTTATAGTTCAGGAATTGGAAAGCAACAACATGAGGGCTCATTTCGCAAATAGTTTCTCTACTACTCAGAGAAAACATAGCGAGCCAAACTCTAGTGGAAATGGACAAACACATTTCAACCACAAGACAGCAAAACAATAGTTACAGTAACCAGCGAAACAATAATAATTTAAGGTTTAATCATGACAACTACCAGATCAAAAATACTTACGGTTATTATAATCAGAATAAAAATAATTCTTGGAACCAGGGTAGATTTAATAATAACCAACAAAAACAGTGGAACACCTATAGGCAGCCACAAAATAACCCGGAACCAATGGAGGTAGACGAGTCTATCCAGGTTCAGAATAAGGTTAACAACGGCTATAATCAAGGCTATAATAAATATCAAAATAATAATTATAGTCAGAACAAGTGGGATCAAACAAAAAAATTTGAGACACAGAACACTCAGCAAGGCCAAGCCCAAAATAAAAGGGTACCAACTGGAACTGTTGACCAACCGGCTAACAAGACCATGAGATTAAATAACATTGAGGAGAACCATTTTTTATACAAAAGTCTACCTTACCCTATTTATTTAAAAATGATCCAAAAATAAATAAAAAATTAAAAATATTAATTGACACTGGGGAAAACTCGTGTTATATAAGAACAGGAATTTATAAAAATAAGAACGAGCTTCCAATTTACAAAAGAATATCTACAGTGAATGGATATTCAATAACTAAATATTATCATATGATAATAATAATATGATGATAGATGGGCTAGACTAAAATTTACTGGTCGGCTATAGCCTATAAAAAAAATAGGAGCGGTAATTGATACAGCTAAGGGAGTAATTAAATATAATGGAATAGAAGAAAAATTAAATTATGATAACGGAAACATATTAAACCAATATTCAATATTAACAGAAGAAAACACTATTCTACCATTAAAAGAATTTATATAAAAAAAAATACTTTGAAGAAAAAGCTCAAATCAGATCCGAATCTGAAATGGGTATAGATTCAAAGCGAATCTAGTTTGGGATATACAAATCCTGAACACGTCGTCATTGAAAAATCCGACAAAAATAAAAGTTTGGAATTCAAAAATTCCGAACACGCCGTCGTTGAAATATCCGACAAAAATAAAAATTGGGAATTAAAAATCCTGAACGCGCTGTCGTTGAGAAATCCGACAAAAAAAAAAGTTTGGTATTCATTTACAGCAAACAATACCCTTATGCTCAATCAGCTTCAGATTTTGTAAATTCTGAAATAAATCGAATGTTAAATGACGAAATTATAAGGCCAAGTAGAAGTCCTTATGTACTGGTTGTACCAAAAAAGGGTTTCAATGAAGACGGAACTCCAAAACTCAGACTCGTAATTGATTATAAAAAACTTAATGAAAATACAATACCAGATAGATATCCAATGCAGGACCCTTCAGTGATTTTATCAAATCTTGAGAAAGCCAAATACTTTTCAACAATTGACTTGGAATCTGGATTTCATCAGATTCTCATGAATGAACCAGACATTCAGAAAACCTCATTTTCAATAAACAACGGGAAATACGAATTCCTAAGAATGCCTTTCAGTTTGACCAACGCTCCAAGAATATTCCAACGAGCGATGGATGATATCTTAAGAGAACAAGTGGGTAAAACATGTCACGTTTATATGGATGACATAATTATATTTTCAAAAATTAAATAAAAATAATTCTCATAACTAAAATTTTGCTGAACGCAAACATGAACATTTCAATTGAAAAATCAAAGTTCTTTAAATTAGAAACCAATTTTCTCGGTTACATTGTTTCTCACAATGTGATAAAAACTATTCGAGAGCTTAGAAGCTTCCTAGGCTTTAAAGGATATTACAGAAAATTTGTGCAAAATTACGCAAAGATAGCTAAACCTTTAACAAAATATTTAAAAGCCCAAAACGCAAAGTATCAAAAAAGGCATCACGTAAAACTTTAATACAGTTTGATGATTCAGCTGTAAGAGCTTTAAACGAGCTCAAAGAAAATTTGATTGCACAAGTAGAACTAGTACAACCAGACTATAATAAAAAATTTACTCTAACAACGGACGCATCTGACTGAGCAATTGGTGCCGTTCTTTCTCAGGAAGGAAAACCAATTACATTTATTTTAAAAACTCTGACAAAAACCGAACAATTATTCGCAACCAATAAAAAGGAACTTTTAGCCTTTGTATGGGCTTTTAAAAATCTTCGAAATTACTTATGTGGGGTTAACAACATCGAGATCTATACCGATCATCAACCTCTTTCATTTTCCTTTTCTCAAAAAAAATCCAAATATTGAGATGAAAAGGTGGTATTCCTTTATTGAAAGCTATTCACCCAAAATTATTTACAAGCCAGGAGCAACAAATGTTGTTGCGGACGCTTTATCTAGGATTCAAATAAATAACTTAACGGAAAGTAATCAATCGGTCTCAGATCAAAATGCTCAGCATTCAGCAAAGAGTAGCTTTGAGAATGTAATACAAGAAACCCGAAAACCCTAAAACCAGTATAAGCAACAATTGCTAATAGCAACGGGGAGGTATACAATACATGAGTCGATTAATGTATTCGGAAATAATAGACATATCATAGAGTATGACACTCCAGAAAATTTAGTATCAATCTTAAGGGAATATATTCCAGCCAACATAACAATAGGAGTTCACTGAGTCGAGAACGCTGAAGACAGATCTCTTATTATTACAGAAACTCATTGTAGAGCTCATAGAGGGCTTGATGAAAATTATAAATAAAGAACTAGACTCTATTATTGGCCAAATTTATATAAAAAGCTTAAAAAGTTTATAAAGAATTGCACTATCTGCAATCAAATCAAATACAACAGACGCCCAGTACAGATTCCTATCGGTCAAGCACCAATTCCAGAAAGAGAAGGTGAGAATTTGCATCTTGACATATTTTACGCCCAAAATCTTATATTCATTACTTGTATAGATTCGTATTCGAAATACTTAGTGGTAAAAGAAATCCCTAACATACTAAATATAGAAAATAAAGTTTCCGAAATTTTACAACAATTTCTATTAGCCAAATCTTTGATGATAGATAACGAACCAAGTTTTTCTTCATCCCAATTTAAATCTTTTGCACAAAGAAATGGGATATCTTTATTCTTTGCAGATCCTCGACATAGTACGTCTAACGGACAAATAGAAAGGGCACACTCTACCTTAACAGAAATTGCTCGCTGCATTAAAGATGAGCTTAATTTAATTGATTATCCCGAAATTATAATACATACACAATAATACAATTTAACAATTTATTCAATAACCAATCATCGACCTTTTGATATATTATTTAATAAAATCAAACACGATGATATTCCTAAATTATTGCAGCAAGCCCAAGAGAAAATGTTACATTTTCACAATAAAGACAGACAAAATAAGAATTATCACGTAGGAGGGGTAATTTACGAAAAGAAACACGGGGAAAGGAACAAGCTTAATTCTAGATATAAAAAACAAAATCTCCCAAATAAAGTTATTATAAATAACAGAAACCGTAGGATTCATAAAGATAATATTAAATAACTTGTTTCAAATTACAAATGTTTCAAATTATAATGATTTCAATAATGTATTTATTATTGCTGGTAGCTACAACCAAATCCGAAATTATGGATTACACGAACCATGACTTCCTTCTTTACAAGGATACCAAAGATGTTCTTACTTATGAATCACACGCAGATTTATTTCATATAACTAATATATATATATATATAGAAAAATAATCTAGAAACAGAATTTCTAAAGGGTCACGACAACAAGAATTTTCTTTGGGAAATATCCCACGATTTAAAAATTATCAAAATACTTATCTCTCAAGTTATACCCAGAAGATCAAAAAGAGGCATTAATGAAATAGGCACCATTTGGAAATGGATAGCAGGAACACCAGATCATGATGATTTCATAACAGTTCAAAATAAAATCGATGATTTAATACAAAATTATAACGATCAATTCGTTATTAATTCTAAAATATTTAAAGAGATAAAATCCTTGTCTAAACAATTCAAAACAGCCTTTAAAAATCAAGAAATTCCACTTAGAAAATATCGTCTGCGTTTGCTTACTTACGATCTTATGAATTTAATGGACACAATTACACTTGCCAAAATTGATGTATTTAATACTAAAATTCTAAATAATGATGATATACTAGAAATTTATAAGCACGAAAATACTCTGAAGTTATAACAGACCTTTTAGATATATCTGAATTTAAAATCGCTTTGTATCAAGATCTTATTATAATTTACATAAAATGCCCTATTATTACCGATCGTTGTGACGTTTACAATTCAAGATCCATTTCACATAATGATGGAAAATTATTAATCGATAATCACGTCGCAAAACGTAGAAATAAGTACCATGTAATTTCTAATTAAGACAGAAATATTTAATAATTATTGCACACTTAACCCAGAAGGCTCTTGTTTCACTAGATTACTAAATGGAGAAAAATCCTTTTGTAAGAAATCCATTTTTGTAAGTGCAGAAAATACAGTTAATGACACTCATTTAAATGGGTCATATTTAATAACTTTTAATGGCGCCACTAAAATTAATATTATTTCCTACACCAATGTAGACAATAAGATATTGGAATACATCACAGCTCGAAAATATACAGATTTTTTAGTATCCGAATATATTATATCTAATGATTCGGAACTCACTTTCGATAATATTAACGTACTAAATCCATTTATTCAAATTAAACAAACTCAAATACCAGTTACGTTAATATTAATCATATTCACATTTATATATTTAACTATTATGATTATAATCAAATTCAGAAAATTTTTAATATTCAAACCATGGCAAATTCATATAGAAATTGAACCAGAAAATAAAATTTCCGATAATTAAATAAATAATATACCCGACAATGAAAATACCCTAGAAGAAAATATCATTGTCGAATTAACCCAACAATTACATTCAATATACCCATGTTCCAATGAATCGGGACGATTTAATTTAGAATGGGGGAGTTATATGACACATTATTTGGGGGATCTTACCCAATTTATAAACAACTTTGAGCCGAGAGCCAATTTCCAAATAACTCTGACAGCCCCAAGATAAATCCGTAGTCAGCTATTTCTTTCAACCAGGCCTCCGAATCATTCCCACCCAGATCAATTTCACGCAGCCCAAATCAAGCGGATGCTGTAAACATCCAGTCCGCTAACGTAAACAAAAGATCCCCAAAGCGAGCCCCGAGTCCGTTAACGTAAACAAAAAGATTCCCAAAGCGGTCCCTAAAACTCCGCTAATGTAAACACCAATTTCCGGCCAAGATTGGACTTCAAATTTAATTGGCAAATTGCATCATCTTATTTTCCAACTCTCTTGAGCCATTCTCTTTATCAATTTTTGGGGACAAATTCTCTTAAGCCGAGGTTTGCTTATTGATCATTGAACTAGAGATCAGGGAGTCCGTTTTTGAGATCCGAATCGAGCAGTAGTGCTAATCGAGAAAAAGTAAACGAGCAGTGAATTAACTAAGTTCAACCTATTAAAAAATTGTAGTAGAGATTAAGTGATTAAAAAATACAAATAAATTTTTTTAATTAAATCACACGTGAGAAACTTAATTTGCACTGTTGCGTTTGCGTTGCTATCTGTTTCTTCTTGTAGGTCATCTTCAAAATGGTCTGTAAACATGGTTTCTTCTATCTTGGATATAGATAAAGCGTAGGCTGCGTAATTCTCTTTTCCTGGTAAATATTTTATCTGATAGTCAAATTCGTTTAGTTTTATCTTCCATCTTTGTTTAACCAAAATAAAGGTTTGTGGTCACTTACTATTTTAAAATACCTGCCGAATAAGTATTATCTAAAATATTTTGTAGCCGCCCATACGATTGCTAAAAGTTCGGGGTAAATTAAAATCGGGACGAATGTAAATAAGACTTTCATTTCTTCAAATGTTTCTACATAAGGGTTGTCTTTAATATTAATGGTTGCATCTTTTTTTAATTTCATAGTCATTGGTTTTAAAATATTTTCGAAATTCGGTATAAATTTCCGATAAAATCCACACAGTCCTAGTAATGATTTAATTTCTTTGGGGTCTTTGGTACGGGTAAATTTATGATGGCACTTATTTTTTCGTATTTGGTTTTATACCTGTAGTGGTTACTATATGACAATGTGAATTCGGTTTCCTTTTCCGTAAATTTACATTTATCTAATTGTAATTTTAAAAATTATACTATCATCTAGATATACTAAACAATCTTTATAGATTAAATATTCTAATAAATTGTTCATACATCTTTGGAAAGTAGCGGGGACATTTTAAAGGCCAAATGACATTCGAGCGGCTATGGTGAGGTTTTCGGTGCTTGCAAGTAATAAGTTGCAACTATTTTGTAAAAGTGGTGCTTGATGCATGCCCTGATTAGAATGCTGGTTCCGCTGTGGCCTTTACCATCTGGATGGTCTGTGTGGTAGAAAGTGTAGCCTCTTATTTGGAAGTTGCAGATATATGATATAGTCGTCCGATTTTGATAAAATTTAATTCGAAATTCAATGCGTAGAAACGGACGGACTGACGACAATCAGACAATATAACAAATTACTATAAATTGAAGAATTATTAGTAGCTCACTTTATCAAAAAACAAATAAATCGATAACATAAAAATTAGAGGTTAAAAATTATTATTAATTAGACTACGGTCATGTCTCACAACTATTAAGGAAAGGTACATTTAAACTATTTTCAAATATTCTAAAAACACCCTTAATAGTAGAAACTTAAACTTGGAATCACCAGATTCACTACTTGTCTACCTAGAAAGGGCAGAAGATATTGATTCTTATAGTCCGCAATCAATCTGAATTATCAGATCAGGACTTGAGAAGCTCTCACACAAGCGCTAGCGTAAAGGAACTATAACCTATCATATTGGCAAATAAAATCGGTGAGCAGCACAAAATCAATTGCCATCCTAGTTCAAAATTAAATCTTCATAGGTTGTGGGTATATAAGGAAGAGGCGTCCGATGCTCATGGTCTTGGATTCTTGGTCAGCCTCTCTTCTTTCCAGCACATCGAGAATAAATATTTAAAGTGCCTGGAAAACCATATTACTGCGTTAACTTAGCAGCTTAGCTGTCGGTTGATCGTTATACGATCGGACAGTGTTTCTGCCTCCACTTCACACATACGTGTGCATAATGGATCACCGCGCGCCGTGCAATACTACCTACTATCAAGTTTGTACGTCGAAAGTTATCTCCAATTCTCGCATCAGCACATCCCTCTTAGTGGACTTAAAGCATCATAATATTGAATTATTTCTCACATTATTAAATTATGGAACAAAGTATCGGAGTATACAGTGGTATGAAAACAATGTATCGACTAAGGCATAACAAATTAATTGTAATTGTAATTGAGAGTATGCACCTGTAAGTTTAAGTTAAAAAAAGAAAATTTTATTTCATTCTTATTCTTAAACTTGTTACAATGTTTTTATGATTAAAGAACACCGACTTGCTATTGACAAATCTGCAACTGAACTCGCTCTCTAACTCCTACATCACTTACGATCATACATCGGTTTTGAGCTTTAGAGATTTTTGTAAGTACCCTTCAGTTCCTAGAGAAATCCGAGAGGACATGTCCTTGCGCACGGATGAATTCCCCGGGACGCCACATAGGAAAATTGTATGGGATGTCTGTTTTTTCCGAGGGGAAAATGCGAAGGAAATTTTTTCGAAGTCCCCTCGGATTTCCCCTTTTCCTTATACTCATTTGTTGTATGGCCTGTTTCGTGCAAGGGACACGTCTCATTAAGATCCCATCGGAAATTCGGTACTTTTTCATTGAGTTTTCACCTGCAAGGGACACGTTCCATCGGAAGTTCGCGATTTTTCCATGGACTTTCACCTGCAAGGGACACGTCCCACGGATATCCCATCGGAAATTCGCGATTTTTCTATGGAGGTTTACCCTTTCCAAATATTGAATTTAAAATACATGTATATTAATTTACTTTTCACTATATTTTATTTAAATTGTATCATTTAAATTTTCTGTAGAATACAATAATTCTTGGGAAGTCTGTGTTTTTTTAATAATTTGTTTTTAATATTTGACATTGCTTTTCTTATAGTTCGGTCCGGGTCCTTGGAATCCCTGTCCAACGCACCTGAAAAAATAAGGGCATGTAATTAAAAAAATGTGTCTTACTTGTATACTTGTATATTTACCTTTTCAAACTATTTAAAACCCTTTGAGGGATTTCATCACGCCACTTTCGGGTAACGGAACCAGAATTTTCTGGGTTATGTTATTGAACCTATAAAAAATCTCAAAAGGGGACGTTCTTCAAACGTAGATCAACGCCCAACATCTTCAACTTAAGGAAGCACTTACCTGACTTGATTTTTTTTTTAATATCACTTTTATTAATAAATTAAAATGAGTCGCAGCGCTTAATTTAAACAGCAGCTGATTCTCTTTTCATAACTCAAACAGAATGCACCAGGTCTTCATCTTCTTTTGGTTTCTTTCTGAACAAAACGGGGGCTGCTCTGTGAGAGCCGCGGGCAGGCAGATTATAAGACACAGAAAGAAAGGGTAATATCCGAAGATCTGCCTTTCTTATTTGCCGAACTGCTTTCGTCGGTAGTCTTCTACGCTGCTCCGAATTCTCTGCTGACGTCGACAGCAGCATACAATTTTAGGCAGAAAAAAAAAGACAAAAAAGCTTCATTGTTTAGTTTACAAGCTGAGGTTTGTTTTCATGGTAATTTTCCTGTGGCTTTCTTGTAGCTTGGTAATTTTCCGGAGTTTTCTTGTCTAATTATTCCATTTATGCATTCGTCAGTTACTATTTTCTCCGCTTCTTTATTAAATACTTTGCCTTCATATAAAAAATATTTATCAAGTATATTTTCTGTTAAAATGTTATTATTTTCGTCAGGATAAGGAATAATTTCGAAAACAGGAAATTTTACTTTCTCTAAAGGAATATGGTAAAAATTCAAAATTTCGTTTGTGTCTGTTTTGAGCCAAGTAGCAGTTTTGATTTTTAACAATTTTTCAGATAATCATGGTTTAGTAATTTTGGATTAAATAACCCTAGCCTTGGCATTTACATACCTAAATCTATGTCTTCTACATATTCGGTGAAATGTTGTAAATTAAATATTAATACGCTATCCTGTTGATCTATGTCTCTTTTTTCTTTCAGATTGTTAATTATTTCAATTCCTTTATTTATAACAACGATAGTCCTACTTAACACTGTATTTTGGGCGCTAGGGTCTACAAAATTATAAATTTTGTTGTTCCATTTCGTCTTTATCACCTTTATCTAGAGTTCCGAATAGATATTTGTAATCAGACCCTACAATATTAAATAAACCTCTTTTACTGCGTTTAGCTATAGTAATTCCATTAATTCCTCTTTTAATTTTCTCTACTAAATATCGGATTTGAATGACATTATTGAATTCTTCAGCTTCTTTCAAAAGGTTTAAAAATGTTTGTTCGGTTTTCGTTATATTTACGCCTAAATAATGATATTCGTAGTTTGTTGGGATTTCTATTGATCCTCTTTTAAATACGAGGTATCCATTCTGATCATTTATAGGATTTATCTCAATACTTTGTCCGATTGTCAATTGAATTACAGTTGCTTATATAATATAGAAAATTATTGTTTTCACTGGTACGTTCGTTTCCTTCCGTTTTAAAATTTTGTTTTATAATGCACTATTTTCCTTCCTCTGTTAGTTTTTTCAAAATGTTTCTCGTAAACTTTAATTAAAGTACCTGTCTTTTAAAATGGATTTGAAGTCCTAGGTTTTACTAAAGGTGTTTTTTTTTATATTTCGGGTCTATCTCATAGTCATGGCATTTTTTATTTAGTTTTTCGATTATGTTACTTTTCTTGTGATTGTAAATTTAAAGAATTAGTTAGAATTTGGTATATCTAATCTCAATATCTGATTCACTTCCTATAATTCTTAACTTTTTATTTACGGTTTTATGGAATCTTTCTATATCTGAAATACCGTTTTTACTGGTTGTTATTTGAATTTGAACTACTTCTGATTTTAACCAATCATGTAAGGCTACGCACATATTTGCTGAATCTTTGTCTTCTTTAATTTTTTGGGGTTTTCCCATTTTATTGAATACTTTCATGATTGCACTTTTGGGTTCTAGCCAATCTCTACTTGTAACTTCCACTAGAGTAGCAAATTTGGATTATACATCAATGCATGATAAGAATTGTCCATAAAAAAATCCATAACAAATGTTTCTCTTGTATTCCGAATTTCTTGGGTAAGTTCAAATGTCATTTTAGTATTTCTATGTTTCGGCTTAGCAATATTACAAATTTCGCATTCATTCGTTATATTTTGATTTAATTTTTGATAATTAGAAAAATAATATTTTTCTCTGAACCATTTGGAAGTTTTTTTCAATTCCTGGGTGTAGAAGTTCCTCATGTCGTTTTATAATTCTTTCTTTGAAGTCTGTATATGTCAGAATATCTTCAAGTCTTGTTATACATCTCACTAGTTTCGTTAGATAGGCTTTCTGGAATATGATAAAATCTGAGTCATTATGGAAATAAATTGCGCTCTTTTTGGTACATAGATATTCTTCTAATATATCTTTCGCTGAAGTTTCTGTCATTTCTTTAAAAAAATTTTAATTTTTCATTTAGGAAAATAGTGTCTCACTTCTGTCGTATCTTCGTTTCCTTTAATCAATTCAGTTTGTCGAGAAAAATAATTGAATGGTCTCTCAGTGATAAAAATAAAATTGATTGATTGATTGTCCCTTTGTGCACTGTTGCGTTTGCGTTGCTATCTGTTTCTTCTTGTATGTCATCTTCAAAATGGTCTGTAAACATGGTTTCTTCTATCTTGGTTATAGATAAAGCGTAGGCTGCGTAATTCTCTTTTCCTGGTAAATATTTTATCTGATAGTCAAATTCGTTTAGTTTTATCCTCCATCTTTGTTTAACCAAACTAAAGGTTAATATTTCAAAATACCTGCCGAATAAATATGATAATATGATATAAAATAAATATTTTTTAGCCGGCCATACGATTGCTAAAAGTTCTTTTTCTATCGTGGCATAATTTATTTCGTGTTCGTTAAGGGTTCTGCTGGCATAACAAACTGGTTTATGATTTTGTGGTAGTACTGCTCCTATCGCCAAGTTACTTGCGTTTGTTGTCAAAGAAAATAGTTTGAAAAATCGGGGTAAATTAAAATCGGGTCGGATGTAAATAAGACTTTCATTTTTTCAAATGTTTCTACATAAGGTTTGTCTTCAATATTAATGGTTGCATCTTTTATTAATTTCATAGTCATTGGTTTTCAAATATTTTCGAAATTCGGTATTAATTTCCGATAAAATCCACACAGTCCTAGTAATGATTTAATTTCTTTGGGGTCTTTGGTACGGGTAAATTTATGATGGCACTTATTTTTCGGATTTGGTTTTATACCTGTAGTGGTTACTATATGACAATGTGAATTCGGTTTCCTTTTCCGTAAATTTACATTTATCTAATTGTAATTTTAAATTGGCATAAGCAAAAATTATAATATCATCTAGATATACTAAACAATCTTTATAGATTAAATATTCTAATAAATTGTTCATACATCTTTGGAAAGTAGCGGGGACATTTTAAAGGCCAAATGACATTCGAGCGGCTATGGTGAGGTTTTCGGTGCTTGCAAGTAATAAGTTGCAACTATTTTGTAAAAGTGGTGCTTGATGCATGCCCTGATTAGAATGCTGGTTCCGCTGTGGCCTTTACCATCTGGATGGTCTGTGTGGTAGAAAGTGTAGCCTCTTATTTGGAAGTTGCAGATATATGATATAGTCGTCCGATTTTGATAAAATTTAATTCGAAATTCAATGCGTAGAAACGGACGGACTGACGACAATCAGACAATATAACAAATTACTATAAATTGAAGAATTATTAGTAGCTCACTTTATCAAAAAACAAATAAATCGATAACATAAAAATTAGAGGTTAAAAATTATTATTAATTAGACTACGGTCATGTCTCACAACTATTAAGGAAAGGTACATTTAAACTATTTTCAAATATTCTAAAAACACCCTTAATAGTAGAAACTTAAACTTGGAATCACCAGATTCACTACTTGTCTACCTAGAAAGGGCAGAAGATATTGATTCTTATAGTCCGCAATCAATCTGAATTATCAGATCAGGACTTGAGAAGCTCTCACACAAGCGCTAGCGTAAAGGAACTATAACCTATCATATTGGCAAATAAAATCGGTGAGCAGCACAAAATCAATTGCCATCCTAGTTCAAAATTAAATCTTCATAGGTTGTGGGTATATAAGGAAGAGGCGTCCGATGCTCATGGTCTTGGATTCTTGGTCAGCCTCTCTTCTTTCCAGCACATCGAGAATAAATATTTAAAGTGCCTGGAAAACCATATTACTGCGTTAACTTAGCAGCTTAGCTGTCGGTTGATCGTTATACGATCGGACAGTGTTTCTGCCTCCACTTCACACATACGTGTGCATAATGGATCACCGCGCGCCGTGCAATACTACCTACTGTCAAGTTTGTACGTCGAAAGTTATCTCCAATTCTCGCATCAGCACATCCCTCTTAGTGGACTTAAAGCATCATAATATTGAATTATTTTTCACATTATTAAATTATGGAGCAAAGTATCGGAGTATACAGTGGTATGAAACAATGTATCGACTAAGGCATAAAAAATTAATTGTAATTGTAAGTGAGAGTATGCACCTGTAAGTTTAAGTTAAAAAAAGCAAATTTTATTTCATTCTTATTCTTAAACTTGTTACAATGTTTTTATGATTAAAGAACACCGACTTGCTATTGACAAATCTGCAACTGAACTCGCTCTCTAACTCCTACATCACTTACGATTATACATCGGTTTTGAGCTTTAGAGATTTTTGTAAGTACCCTTCAGTTCCTAGAGAAATCCGAGAGGACATGTCCTTGCGCACGGATGAATTCCCCGGGACGCCACATAGGAAAATTGTATGGGATGTCTGTTTTTTCCGAGGGGAAAATGCAAAGGAAATTTTTTCGAAGTCCCCTCGGATTTCCCCTTTTCCTTATACTCATTTGTTGTATGGCCTGTTTCGTGCAAGGGACACGTCTCATTAAGATCCCATCGGAAATTCGGTACTTTTTCATTGAGTTTTCACCTGCAAGGGACACGTTCCATCGGAAGTTCGCGATTTTTCCATGGACTTTCACCTGCAAGGGACACGTCCCACGGATATCCCATCGGAAATTCGCGATTTTTCTATGGAGGTTTACCCTTTCCAAATATTGAATTTAAAATACATGTATATTAATTTACTTTTCACTATATTTTATTTAAAATGTATCATTTAAATTTTCTGTAGAATACAATAGTTCTTGGGAAGTCTGTGTTTTGTTAATAATTTGTTTTTAATATTTGACATTGCTTTTCTTATAGTTCGGTCCGGGTCCTTGGAATCCCTGTCCAACGCATCTGAAAAAATAAGGGCATGTAATTAAAAAAATATGTCTTACTTGTATACTTGTATATTTACCTTTTCAAACTATTTAAAACCCTTTGAGGGATTTCATCACGCCACTTTCGGGTAACGGAACCAGAATTTTCTGGGTTATGTTATTGAACCTATAAAAAATCTCAAAAGGCGACGTTCTTCAAACGTAGATCAACGCCCATCATCTTCAACTTAAGAAAGCACTTACCTGACTTGATTTTTTTTTTAATATCACTTTTATTAATAAATTAAAATGAGTCGCAGCGCTTAATTTAAACAGCAGCTGCTTCTCTTTTCATAACTCAAACAGAATGCACCAGGTCTTCATCTTCTTTTGGTTTCTTTCTGAACATAACGGGGGCTGCTCTCTGAGAGCCGCGGGCAGGCAGATTATAAGACACAGAAAGAAAGGGTAATATCCGAAGATCTGCCTTTCTTATTTGCCGAACTGCTTTCGTCGGTAGTCTTCTACGCTGCTCCGAATTCTCTGCTGACGTCGACAGCAGCATACAGTTTTAGGCAGAAAAAAAAAGACAAAAAAGCTTCATTGTTTAGTTTACAAGCTGAGGTTTGTTTTCATGGTAATTTTCCTGTGGCTTTCTTGTAGCTTGGTAATTTTCCGGTGTTTTCTTGTCTAATTATTCCATTTATGCATTCGTCAGCTACTATTTTCTCCGTTTCTTTATTAAATACTTTGCCTTCATATAGAAAATATTTATCAAGTATATTTTCTGTTAAAATGTAATGGTAAAAATTATTATTAATTAGACTACGGTCATGTCTCACAACTATTAAGGAAAGGTACATTTAAACTATTTTCAAATATTCTAAAAACACCCTGAATAGTAGAAACTAAAACTAAAACTAGACTACGGTCATATCTCATACCTATTAAGGAAAGGTACATTTAAACTATTTTCAAAGATTCTAAAAACACCCTTAATAGTAGAAACTTAAACTTGGAATCACCAGATTCACTACTTGTCTACCTAGAAAAGGCAGAAGGGAGAGGCGTCCGATGCTCATGGTCTTGGATTCTTGGTCAGCCTCTCTTCTTTCCAGCACATCGAGAATAAATATTTAAAGTGCCTGGAAAACCATATTACTGCGTTAACTTAGCAGCTTAGCTGTCGGTTGATCGTTATACGATCGGACAGTGTTTCTGCCTCCACTTCACACATACGTGTGCATAATGGATCACCGCGCGCCGTGCAATACTACCTACTATCAAGTTTGTACGTCGAAAGTTATCTCCAATTCTCGCATCAGCACATCCCTCTTAGTGGACTTAAAGCATCATAATATTGAATTATTTTTCACATTATTAAATTATGGAACAAAGTATCGGAGTAGACAGTGGTATGAAACAATGTATCGACTAAGGCATAAAAAATTAATTGTAATTGTAAGTGAGAGTATGCACCTGTAAGTTTAAGTTAAAAAAAGAAAATTTTATTTCATTCTTATTCTTAAACTTATTACAATGTTTTTATGATTAAAGAACACCGACTTGCTATTGACAAATCTGCAACTGAACTCGCTCTCTAACTCCTACATCACTTACGATCATACATCGGTTTTGAGCTTTAAAGATTTTTGTAAGTACCCTTCAGTTCCTAGAGAAATCCGAGAGGACATGTCCTTGCGCACGGATGAATTCCCCGGGACGCCACATAGGAAAATTGTATGGGATGTCTGTTTTTTCCGAGGGGAAAATGCAAAGGAAATTTTTTCGAAGTCCACTCGGATTTCCCCTTTTCCTTATACTCATTTGTTGTATGGCCTGTTTCGTGCAAGGGACACGTCTCATTAAGATCCCATCGGAAATTCGGTACTTTTTCATTGAGTTTTCACCTGCAAGGGACACGTTCCATCGGAAGTTCGCGATTTTTCCATGGACTTTCACCTGCAAGGGACACGTCCCACGGATATCCCATCGGAAATTCGCGATTTTTCTATGGAGGTTTACCCTTTCCAAATATTGAATTTAAAATACATGTATATTAATTTACTTTTCACTATATTTTATTTAAATTGTATCATTTAAATTTTCTGTAGAATACAATAATTCTTGGGAAGTCTGTGTTTTTTTAATAATTTGTTTTTAATATTTGACATTGCTTTTCTTATAGTTCGGTCCGGGTCCTTGGAATCCCTGTCCAACGCATCTGAAAAAATAAGGGCATGTAATTAAAAAATATGTCTTACTTGTATACTTGTATATTTACCTTTTCAAACTATTTAAAACCCTTTGAGGGATTTCATCACGCCACTTTCGGGTAACGGAACCAGAATTTTCTGGGTTATGTTATTGAACCTATAAAAAATCTCAAAAGGCGACGTTCTTCAAACGTAGATCAACGCCCATCATCTTCAACTTAAGAAAGCACTTACCTGACTTGATTTTTTTTTTAATATCACTTTTATTAATAAATTAAAATGAGTCGCAGCGCTTAATTTAAACAGCAGCTGCTTCTCTTTTCATAACTCAAACAGAATGCACCAGGTCTTCATCTTCTTTTGGTTTCTTTCTGAACATAACGGGGGCTGCTCTCTGAGAGCCGCGGGCAGGCAGATTATAAGACACAGAAAGAAAGGGTAATATCCGAAGATCTGCCTTTCTTATTTGCCGAACTGCTTTCGTCGGTAGTCTTCTACGCTGCTCCGAATTCTCTGCTGACGTCGATAGCAGCATACAGTTTTAGGCAGAAAAAAAAAGACAAAAAAGCTTCATTGTTTAGTTTACAAGCTGAGGTTTGTTTTCATGGTATTTCCGGTGTTTTCTTGTCTAATTATTCCATTTATGCATTCGTCAGTTACTATTTTCTCCGCTTCTTTATTAAATACTTTGCCTTCATATAGAAAAATATTTTCTGTTAAAATGTTATTATTTTCGTCAGGATAAGGAATAATTTCGAAAACAGGAAATTTTACTTTCTCTAAAGGAATATGGTAAAAATTCAAAATTTCGTTTGTGTCTGTTTTGAGCCAAGTAGAAGTTTTGATTTTTAACAAATTTTCAGATAATCATGGTTTAGTAATTTTGGATTAAATAACCCTAACCTTGGCATTTGCATACCTAAATCTATGTCTTCTACATATTCGGTGAAATGTTGTAAATTAAATATTAATACGCTATTCTGTTGATCTGTTTCTCTTTTTTCTTTCAGATTGTTAATTATTTCAATTCCTTTATTTATAACAACGATAGTCCTACTTAACACTGTATTTTGGGCGCTAGGGTCTACAAAATTATAAATTTTGTTGTTCCATTTCGTCTTCATCATCTTTATCTAGAGTTCCAAATAGATATTTGTAATCAGACCCTACAATATTAAATAAACCTCTTTTACTGCGTTTAGCTATAGTAATTCCATTAATTCCTCTTTTAATTTTCTCTACTAAATATCGGATTTGAATGACATCATTGAATTCTTCAGCTTCTTTCAAAAGGTTTAAAAATGTTTGTTCGGTTTTCGTTATATTTACGCCTAAATAATGATATTCGTAGTTTGTTGGGATTTCTATTGATCCTCTTTTAAATACGAGGTATCCATTCTGATCATTTATAGGATTTATCTCAATACTTTGTCCGATTGTCAATTGAATTACAGTTGCTTATATAATATAGAAAATTATTGTTTTCACTGGTACGTTCGTTTCCTTCCGTTTTAAAATTTTGTTTTATAATGCTCTATTTTCCTTCCTCTGTTAGTTTTTTCAAAATGTTTCTCGTAAACTTTAATTAAAGTACCTGTCTTTTAAAATGGATTTGAAGTCCTAGGTTTTACTAAAGGTGTTTTTTTTTATATTTCGGGTCTATCTCATAGTCATGGCATTTTTTATTTAGTTTTTCGATTATGTTACTTTTCTTGTGATTGTAAATTTAAAGAATTAGTTAGAATTTGGTATATCTAATCTCAATATCTGATTCACTTCCTATAATTCTTAACTTTTTATTTACGGTTTTATGGAATCTTTCTATATCTGAAATACCGTTTTTACTGGTTGTTATTTGAATTTGAACTACTTCTGATTTTAACCAATCATGTAAGGCTACGCACATATTTGCTGAATCTTTGTCTTCTTTAATTTTTTGGGGTTTTCCCATTTTATTGAATACTTTCATGATTGCACTTTTGGGTTCTAGCCAATCTCTACTTGTAACTTCCACTAGAGTAGCAAATTTGGATTATACATCAATGCATGATAAGAATTGTCCATAAAAAAATCCATAACAAATGTTTCTCTTGTATTCCGAATTTCTTGGGTAAGTTCAAATGTCATTTTAGTATTTCTATGTTTCGGCTTAGCAATATTACAAATTTCGCATTCATTCGTTATATTTTGATTTAATTTTTGATAATTAGAAAAATAATATTTTTCTCTGAACCATTTGGAAGTTTTTTTCAATTCCTGGGTGTAGAAGTTCCTCATGTCGTTTTATAATTCTTTCTTTGAAGTCTGTATATGTCAGAATATCTTCAAGTCTTGTTATACATCTCACTAGTTTCGTTAGATAGGCTTTCTGGAATATGATAAAATCTGAGTCATTATGGAAATAAATTGCGCTCTTTTTGGTACATAGATATTCTTCTAATATATCTTTCGCTGAAGTTTCTGTCATTTCTTTAAAAAAATTTTAATTTTTCATTTAGGAAAATAGTGTCTCACTTCTGTCGTATCTTCGTTTCCTTTAATCAATTCAGTTTGTCGAGAAAAATAATTGAATGGTCTCTCAGTGATAAAAATAAAATTGATTGATTGATTGTCCCTTTGTGCACTGTTGCGTTTGCGTTGCTATCTGTTTCTTCTTGTATGTCATCTTCAAAATGGTCTGTAAACATGGTTTCTTCTATCTTGGTTATAGATAAAGCGTAGGCTGCGTAATTCTCTTTTCCTGGTAAATATTTTATCTGATAGTCAAATTCGTTTAGTTTTATCCTCCATCTTTGTTTAACCAAACTAAAGGTTAATATTTCAAAATACCTGCCGAATAAATATGATAATATGATATAAAATAAATATTTTTTAGCCGGCCATACGATTGCTAAAAGTTGTTTTTCTATCGTGGCATAATTTATTTCGTGTTCGTTAAGGGTTCTGCTGGCATAACAAACTGGTTTATGATTTTGTGGTAGTACTGCTCCTATCGCCAAGTTACTTGCGTTTGTTGTCAAAGAAAATAGTTTGAAAAATCGGGGTAAATTAAAATCGGGTCGGATGTAAATAAGACTTTCATTTTTTCAAATGTTTCTACATAAGGTTTGTCTTCAATATTAATGGTTGCATCTTTTATTAATTTCATAGTCATTGGTTTTCAAATATTTTCGAAATTCGGTATTAATTTCCGATAAAATCCACACAGTCCTAGTAATGATTTAATTTCTTTGGGGTCTTTGGTACGGGTAAATTTATGATGGCACTTATTTTTCGGATTTGGTTTTATACCTGTAGTGGTTACTATATGACAATGTGAATTCGGTTTCCTTTTCCGTAAATTTACATTTATCTAATTGTAATTTTAAATTGGCATAAGCAATAATTATAATATCATCTAGATATTCTAAACAATCTTTATAGATTAAATCTTCTAATAAATTGTTCATACATCTTTGGAAAGTAGCGGTGACATTTTAATGGCAAAATGACATTCGAGTATAATTGTAATGACCATGTTTTTATTGAAAATGCTTTTTTAGCTATTGATTCTGGTTCCATTTGAATTTGGTGGAATCTTTTGTCTAAATCAATGGTATTGAAATAATGACATCTTTCTAATTTGTCTAATATTTTATCCATTCTGGGTATTGGAATTTTATTAGTGATGGTGCTCATTTAAATTTCTGTAGTCTACTACTAATCTGAATTTATGTTTTCCCATCGCTCTTTTTTGGAACTATCCAAATTGGTGAACAATAAGGAGATTTTGATTTACGAATTATTCCCTGATCAATCGTTTCATTTATTTGTTTGTTAACTTCTTCACCGAAAGTTTGATGGTATTTATATGGCTTCCTATACCCTCGATCATCATGCTTGGTTTGTATTGTATGTTTAATAGTACTTGTAAAAGTCAAATTTTCACATTCTTTGTACTGGATGTCATTAAATTCAAATAAAACCTTCTTTAAATTGTCTTTTTCTTCCTCATTCAAGTGTTCTAACCTATATTCATTACATTTTTTTAATAAATTAATTATGGCAAAATTAAATTTGTCATTTGACAAGGGTGGATTAAGGCATTCTTATGCGGTCTTTTCAATCTGATGGTGGATTAAGGCATTTTACTGCGGTTTTATCCTTTCCTATATCATTTTCTCCATACTTTATATAAAGTAATTTATTTTTTCCTTACTTTCTTTTAAATAATCTCTTCCTATCAAAATATCGTATATGTCAGAAACGTATGTAAATAAAAGCTGTATTTAGTACGACAGATTTAGCAAGGATCTAAATTTACACTTTTACTTAATTCCATTGATCCATTTATTGTATATACTTTTAATTTTTCTTCTACTTCTTTATTTCCTGCAAAATTCTTTTTTTATTAAATTGATAGATGATCCTGTATCTATCATAACTCTAAGGAGTTTTTCCTTAATCATTAATCTGACATATGGGCAACACTTTCTGTATCCGTTGCAGTTTTCTGAAAATTTACGTGCAACATATTCTGTGCACTGTCAATTCCTATTTGACTCTTAATAGGTGCATTAAAGGAATTACTTGAAGTAGATGCCTGGAAATTTAGAGGATTTTGTGTCCTACCTTGATCTAGATTTCTCTTAAACTCGTGATAATTACCTTGGTTCTTAGGGGAAATTTGATTTTTATATTGTAAACTTTGAGGACTTGATTAATTTTTTGAATTATTATTATCCCCTTAATTTTTATTGTTATACTTTGTGATTGAGAATTAAATTTTTGATAATAATAATTTTGATGTGAACTCTCCGTATACCTTCGATTATCATGACGACTAAGTTTATAGTTATTGAATAGGTCTGCATCCCAATGACCTAAAATCATTGCTGCTTCTTTTAAGTTAGCAAGAGTTGTGATATCTTTTTTGGATAAACAATTATGCAATCTGTCGGGAAGTTTTCCCTAGACACAATCGTTAATAGTTTTATTTAATGAACTTGTGTAAAGTAATCTTTCTGTTTGGTTTTACTCTAATTCAAATTTATTGTGTACTTTTGAAGATCTAAACTAAAGTTCATTTACGAACTTACTAATGCTTTCTTGATATGGGGCCTGTGATCCTTGAAGGCCTTGATTAGAGCTGCTTTTGTAATTACCCAAGCGTTAGATTTTCCTTTTTGATGACTGCTCGCGCTGAGTCGACAATGTTCCTTTCGATGGCTCCATATATAATGTAAGTTTGTCAGGCATCTTGAGTAGGGTATAGTTGTAGGAGGTACTCAACCCTGGCGATGTACCGGCTTAGCTCTGTTGGATTTCCATCAAAGTATGGCAATTCTTCGATTCGCCCAATCAATGGATTCAAATGAATCTAGGACAGCTGTGGTAGCGCCATCTTTAGTAGTTGTTGTTGCTTTTTATAAATTTTCAATATTTGCACTTTAATTTATTAGCGCGTATTGACCGATTTGAATTTTTGTTTTAGCTTATAAACTTTTTATTTTTAATTTCAATACAGACACTTTTTAATTTTTAGAATAAGCGCGTATTGACCGATTTGGATTTTGTTTAAGTAATGCGTGCGAATCATTTGCACTTAGATTCTTTTGCGGATCACTTTATTGTCTTTATTTGTTCATGGAATTTACGCTGATCAGGATAAACTAGTTGTACAGTATTGTCCTTCTTTTGATCAGTACTGGTGACTTTTTAAGAACTTTTGAGATCCTACCGACTACGCTAATTAAATTCTTGCAGCATAAGTTAAAGTTAAAAAAAAAAACCTTATTTAATTCTTTTTCTTTAACTGGTTACAATACTTTTGTGATTAAAGAACACCGACTTGCTATTGACAAAACTCAAGCTGAACTCGCTGTCTAACTCCTACTTCATTTACGATCATACCTCGGTTTTGAGTTTTATAGCTTTTTGTGAGTGGGTTTGTCCTTTATTGAGTGACTCTCTAACTTTGGACTTTAGACTTCAGATTTGGGTCCCGAAATCTGATTATCTTAAATTGTGGGAATGTGCCGATAGTCTGAACAGCTGCTCGTTCTAATTAATTAGTCTACAAGCTGAGGTTTTTGTTTCATGGTAATTTTCCTGTGGCTTGCTTATATGTATGAATTGGTATATTTTCTTTGCTAAAGCAAGATACTTATATTTTAGAATGTTTGTTTATAGTATTTTTCTGTGTTGTCAGATTTTGCATTAACGGTTTGTATGACTTATCGAAATGGATCTTTTAATTTCTATATACTTCTATGGTCTATAAAAATCTATATAAGTACAGTTTTAGTACAAAGACTAACAATGGTTAGTGTTTTTTAAGCAGCACTTCCTGAGTTGGGCTTGAAATAGTTGTTATTCAAAAT
This sequence comes from Drosophila biarmipes, assembly GCF_025231255.1. Lineage (NCBI taxonomy): Eukaryota > Metazoa > Arthropoda > Insecta > Diptera > Drosophilidae > Drosophila > Drosophila biarmipes. Next base: position 806,161 of record NW_026114528.1, on the reverse strand, counting down.
AATTATTTTTATACCTTTGCAGAGGGTATAATGATTTCAGTCAGAAGTTTGCAACGCAGTATAGGAGACGTTTCCGACCCCATTAACTATATATATTCTTGATCAGCGTCACTAGACGAGCCGATCTTGCCATGTCCGTCTGTCCGTCCATCTGTCCGTCCTTCTGTCCGTCTGTCTGTCGGCCCGTCCGTCTGTCCGTCCGTCTGATAGTCTCTCAGTTTTAAAGCTATCAGGCTTTCCCAAAAGTCTTCTTTCTAATGCAGGTAGTACATAAGTCGGAACCAGCTGGATCGGACAACTGTATCTTATAGCTCCCATAGGAACTCTCGGAAAAAAAATGTAAAAAAAATTATATCTTTGGTGTTTTTTAACGTATAACCTCCTACACGTGGAAATAAATTTGATCAAAATCCTATAGCTGCCATAGGAACGATCGGAAAATTGTTGGGAAAATAATATGCTTTCGACTACAATTTTATAAAAGCCGGACTACTACATCATATGGCTGTCATAGGAACGATCAGAAAATTGGTGGACAAATAATATGAAACAAATTATAGCTTTGATGCTTTTCGACATATAACCTTTTAAGCTTAGAAATAACAATTTTTCATTAGTTCTGAGTTTTGAATTAAATTTGATCAAAATCGGACGACTATATCATACAGCTGTCATAGGAATAATCGGAAAATTGGTTGGAAAATAATATGAAACAAATTAGAGCTTTGGGGCTTTTTTTTATAATTTTTTTTATAATTTTTTTTTATGAATTTCGAAATTAATTTAATAAAAATCGGACTACTCTGACTAGTACTCTAAAAAAATGGTCTGAAAAAAAGAATGAAATAATTTCTTTTAATATCACTGAAGTCAGCAACAATCCTTAAAAATTGTACATGGAATTACTAAAGTTGTTTATTTCTTTTAACTGCAAGGGTACAAACTTCGGCTTGCCGAAGTGAACTTCCTTTCTTTTTATTTAAATTAATTAAGTCAGCCATTGACATAGATGTAGCTACTCTTCTAGCCTTACCTATTCAGCGCTCAGGCTGTGACTGGGACCATTTATACTGAAGGAGTTTAGTTGCACAATGTAACACAATCGCTGGCCAATGATGGAATCAAGTCAAGCTGTAATCCTCCCCATTCGCCACTTTTGGGAGGGAAGTGAGAGTCAGCAGTACTACATTAAATTACATCCGCGTCGAGTTGTGGGAAAAACTGTTCTAACCTTTGAACATATGCAAGAGGGAGATCGGACCCACTTGCCGATCAATCGCCTGGGCACTTGCAATCGCTATTTTTGTAAACGCTGGCACCAAGAGTGTTTAACAGTAACTCCAAAAGTTGACAACGTAGTCCTCGTCAAGGACTTAAGGCGCAGTACAACTTAAGACGTCTACTGGAGAGATGACCCGGCCCATTGCAAGTTAGCTGTACTGCCTAATCCTGTTCTGTTTTATGGCGAACCAGAATGTTGATGAACGCATTGCAGCAGTTATTTGATTTAGAATCTTTTTTTCTTTTTGGTAATGGAAATACTGACTTTGTCATTTTTTAGTATGTTTTGGTGGTGCGTTTAGAGATTTAGAGATTTTGTAGGACTTAGGGTCAGGACTACACTGAAAGCATCGGACATTTGACACAAGTTTTATTAAAGAAATACAGTCTACACTGTTGGGGCGCAGTGGCTTAATTGCTGAAAATTATGAATAAGTACACTCGCAGATATGAACTAATCAAGCCTAGCTTAACTTACGCGCTCCAGAGCGGAGCGGAGACAATCGCTGAGAAATTAACTGGGAGAGCAGAATGCAGTGCGAGCGATCCAGATGGAGAAATCTGTATAAGTTGCTTCACACTGCCTGCACAAATTTAACCCTCTTTTAGCGTGAACATTATCTCCTCCTTACGAGAACATCCGTTGCAAGAACCTCAGGATAGTAGGCTCAAAGGTATAATGGAAGTGATGTTGATGTTGGTGGTCCTCTTCACACTTGTGGCACTGGTGACCACTGCGACAGGAGTCTGCGGAATGTTCGTAAGCCAAGTAATTGGAGAAGTTCTTATGGATGTATATTCTACTGGAGTCGCTTCTGGGCGCTAAGCCACAGAAAGTGATGTTACTTCCGTAGAAAATGGATCTTTTGGCAGACTCGGCATTGGTAGGATTTAGTACCTAGGGAACGGCTGCCATTCAAGGCGGGATATGGGACTCAGTATTCGGATGGAGTATTCTTAAAAGGGACTTTTTTGGACAATTTGCGCTGAAAAATTGCGAATAGGACAATATTGTGCATGGAATTAAGGAGGATAACGGCCTTGGAGGGTCGGATGGAATCGGCGGAGTACCAAAACCACTGTTTCGATGCAGCAATGTGTTATGCCGATCTTGGCAGTTAAGACAGTTGTGAGGGTTTGTACAATCCCTGAATTTATGCCAATCGATTTAAGTCTTTGGACTGGACAAAAAGGGAATTTGCAGATCGGAAACTATCGACAGCCTCAAGAGTTCAATGGCGCTCCGTCAAAAAAGAATCAAGTTAAAGCCACGTAGGAATTTTGGCCTTATTTTGTATGGATTGTTCCCATAATGAGAGCGTGAGCTTTGGTAGTTTTGTCGAGCACTTATAATTCAGGATAGGGTCCCAATTCTCAATATTAATGCCGGAAGTTAAGCAACCTTGAAAAGTGCGTTGAAGTTCCTTTAAGGAAGCTCCAGACTTCTGTGCTATGGATTGCACATTAAGCTGAGTTTTCAGGTGACTGTTCACCTGCCTTTGCTTATTTTCGAAACGCACAGTTTGGTTTTCCCAAGCTGAGCGAAAGCCATCATTGGTGAGTGGGGATCTCGACACTACGGAGTGAGCTTCGCCACTTGTTTTTTTTCACTTGAGAGAGCTGACAAGACGGTTGCAGTTTAACCAGAAGCGAACACGACTACTGGGTACCTCGCCAAACTTGCGTGCGGCGTTTTGTTGTCGACGCCGTGCCCTGCTTGGTGGAACTTTTACTTCGGCTCGGTGATATTCCTGCTCTGCGGTGCCCCTGCGCTGCGCCATCCTTGTTCAGCGATGTCCTGGCGATGCGATTTTCTTGGAACTCTCCCCAACCGGGCTACGCAGCCAGAGAAGTCCTTGTAACAATCGACCAGGTCTTGTTCTCGAACTCAAGGCTGTCGAAGGCTGCCCTTTCCAGACATCCATCACTCGCCGTCTTGTTTATCTTTTAGCTATTTTGCTCCATCGTCTCTTTCTTCTCTCTTGCTCCGTACTGTCCAAACATTCTCTATCTTCGTATTCTCCAAACTATCTTTTTTTTACTCGCCGAGCGGGTTCTTTTTACTCTCCAATTGTCTCTAACTGCAATCACCTACGGCAGAACCGTTAATACGCGAATTCGATGCGTTTTCACAAACTGGCAGGCCTATAGAGATATTTCTCGCTTCATTTGTGAGGAGTTTTTATACAGTCAGTGTGCCGTCGAGTCGCACGGTAAGCATGTGAGATGTAGAGTAATCTATTGTCATTGAATATACTGATAAGCTATTCTTATCAGCAGTGAGGTGTTGGTCAAGTTGAGCAGCATTGAGTTTAAGCAATTACAAAAACACGATCTAAAACCCTTATTACTAGGTTTTTTGTCTTTTATTTTCTTAGCTCACCTGAGTACCGGGGTGAAAAACGGACCTGAGGAACACCGGTTTTTTCTTTGACGAGGGAACTAGGCTTTAGGGTGTGGAGAACCTGAGTTCCTTACAAATAACAAGCATTAAGTGATTCATTGTTAGGCAGAGAGCCAACCAATTAATTCAGGCCAAAACATTTATTTTAGGTTACATTCCATTATAGCTATAAGAAAAACCCTTATTATAGTACTTTTAGTACCCCGCGCACTGGGAAGAAATGCAGACTCGGCAACTGTAGGCCCAGGGCTGATGCTAACATGCAAGAACTCATACATACTTCTTTATAAATAATAATTAAATAAGCAACAAAGTCAGTTTGTTTGCTTCCTTCCAGCATTTTCTAAACAAGCCATTCCCACTTCGGTTATCGTTCTAATTTCCTTGTATGCTAAGGTGAGTAAACAGGTGTAGATTGTATAAATAATTATGAAATCAAAAGAACCCTAATAAAATAAATCTCTCAAGTTAATGTAAAAATGTGTAAACTAGACCGTTTTATTGGTAGATTGTCAAAAAATGTCCTCTATCCACATAAGGCTTATAAATAGGTTCAACAGAGAACTACAAACATTAGTCTACATATAGGCGTCAACCCATTAACAAGATAATAATGGATGAAATCGCGACCGCGACTCGCAAGTACATATCTCAGTTTAGGAAATATTTTCCATATTCCATACCAGTCATTTAACCTGAACATAAAAAATCAGAACTTTATTTTGTAGCAGAATAATACATTTAATTATTTATTTTGGTATTGCCAACAAGTTTTTGCTATATATTGATATTAATTTTCTGGCCTATTCCAGTGAATTGCAAAAAGAGGCAGGCTTACGTTTCAAAAGTTAAATCAGGATTACAAAATGTAAAGTATACACCATAATTCCTGAGATAATGTCCACCTTTATTCATGACCTTAGTTTTTGTATTCAAAAGGTATTGAAAGTGCCGGCCAATTATTTGTCCTTTAAATGGTTCTATAACTATTTCAACAAAATGTCAAATTATTGTATCCCATTTCCATTCCTTTCCATGTTGATGGGCTGCCATGCCTATGTCAAACAAAATTATCTTCTAGTTGAAGCTAAAAAAAATTCATCCTTTTTTTTAGGAAATTTGAAATTCAGGATTTCAACGATATGCAAAACGTTTTTTGAAGCGATCTAAAAACACGTCCGTAAACCGTTAAGGCTCGTTTTGAGCGATATTCTTATATAATTTTGAACATATTTTATATTTTGCAAATGTGATTTTTTTTTCAAGCTAGGTGGAATTTGGCTTTGTTTTCTATGAGTTCCTGGGAACTTCTTTTTAAGACTAAAGTAACTTCTAGTACCAGTATCGCGGGACTGATATATATCTTCCTTGCTTGGGTGACTCCGTTCACAATCTCTGAATTTCCACATTTATTTTTCGACAATATTCCTGTTGTTTAATTTTGCACAGTTGTTTGAAGGAATTGTTTGCTTCTAGGTATTCTCTTTTGTCTTTAGCTTTTGGTACCGCTTTCGATCTGGTTATCCTCAGCTTTAAGAACTGTTATTGGCATATGTTCGAAAAAAATTCTAATTTTCATGTTGAGTATCGTAGTGAGCCATAATCCGGTAGTCGACTGACCTCGCAGGCAAGTGAGCTCTCCTTGTGCGTCTCCTTGCGTTATTCCGTTAAGAGTTTTAAAGTCAAATTCCAATATTATTTTTCTTTGCCATCTATGGCAGAGTCTTTTATATTTCTCGGAATACTTGCAAGCCTTACTGACTGATCGGGAACCTTAATTGTTTCCTGCTTTGTTGCTTATCATTGAGAACCAAACATCATTGTGTTTTAAATAGCTCGCTTAAAGTACTGTGCGAGCTTTCAAATTCTGATTTTTAATTCTTTTGGTTCTCCTATCCCTGTTCTTAGCCTTTTTTATGCCACCAGCTGGCCACACACGTTCTTTACTGCGCGCCACCGCAGCCGGAAATTCTGCCTCTCCTTGCTGCTTGTCTTACTTTGCTTGTCTTTGCTGCTGTATCTTTGCAGCGCCTAACGGTCACCAAAAACGCACCTTTTTTTCTTGACTTAAACGACTGACTTTTGGGTATTTCTCAGCTCGTGCTTTATGTCAGCTTTTCCTTCATGTGAACTCGTTCTCTTTGAGTTTCGTGTGGTGAGTTGGAAGTTGCCAGATAAGCGCGTGCTGCTTGCTAACTAAGTACATACTTTAAGTACTTTCAAATGGGTATTTTTTATAGCTTGTTTTAAACTATAATCGTATTTTTATGTTTGTATGTTTCCGTGCGTGGGTGGAAAACTTTTCTTTTCCATAAATTTAAGCATATTAATTAAGGGAGGAAGAGAAACTAAAAAGGATTTTCTTGCAGCACTAAGTGGGTGGTAAACTCCACATAAAACTAAATATAACCATGAGACCGATAGTTAACAAGTACAGTGAGGGACTTATATTCTTCCTGCAAGAGAGAGTAGAATTTTAGTAAAGTTTCATCCCGATAGCATTAAAACTAGTTTGCGTAGAAGAAGACGAACACACTGACGGATGACTCATCTAGTGATGCTTTATTAGCGTCATCAATATACGAGTATATACTTTATTTCCCTTAAATTTAAGCATATTAATTAAGGGAGGAAAAGAACTAAAAGGATTTTCTTTATAGCGATATATGGAGCGTTAATAGTCTAGTATTCCATTTACCCAAAGAGGGTGCCAGGACCTTATAACGTCAATGATTACTAGATGATGTTGCTTGCAGCACTAAGTTCCATCTAAAACTAAATATAACCATGTGACCAATAGTTAACAAGTACCGTGAAGGAAGATTGAAAAGAACTCTGAATAGAGAGATAAATAGTACGTGACTCTGCTTAGAGGTTAAGGCCGATGAACCTGAATATCCGTTATATATCGGTATCCGCCGTGGAGAGTAATATAGTGTAGGCAAATTCATTTGGGAAAAATTTAATTGACAATTATTTTCTTTTGCCTAATGCATATACAATATTTTAATTGACAATTATTTTGACAATTTTATTTAACGGCCAGACGGACAGACGGACATGGCTAGATCGACTCGTCTAGTGACGCTGATCAAGAATATATGTTTTGGGTCGGAAACGTCTCCTTCACCCTCTGCAAGGGTATAAAAAGTTAAATTTATGAAAAAGAATGTACTTAGTACCCCTATTCATATGGGTTATTTATATAATATTATTTATTGATTTTAACTATGAAGGTATAAACATTGCCCATAAATATATTTTTATCTGAACAATGACCGTTGGAACGGTATATATGAAAATTGCCTTACCAGTTTTGCTACATCGTACGGGAGTTCCACTGCGGGTTACTACTTTTTTCAGGGCGTGATTTTTGGTCTCGGTGTCTCTAACCAGAACGCTTGAAGATCTTAACGACATAAGAATGGACAAGGATGCCGCGCGCTGTAATTGTATAAATGTGGCAAAGGAGCAGACCGCTAGAGTAGAATTGCCGGGCGGACAAGGATCAACCCTTTTCGTCTGTAACTGCCAAGCCCAAACAAATCTCCCATCATAAATGCAGAAAACAAGAAAGTGAGTACGAATTCACTCGCGAACGTATCTCCACCGGCTCAGAAGATGCACATATCGAGACCCGAGCCATCCGAAAGATACTGAAATTATACGATGCCTGAGCAGAAAATCGCCGTCTCAAGCAATTGGTGATCGACACGGTAAAGAGCGTACATACCATAAAATAAATGTTTTGACCTGAAATCTTTGCCTTACAATTAAGAACTTAATTCTTTATATATGTGAAGAACTCAGGTTTTCATACTCCCCTCCTACTTCTGGGAACGTTTTGAGTTGGTGATCTCGCTTCGCCTGTTGATATGGGTTCTGAACTGCCGGTGGCCTGGAGTCTCCACAGATGTGGGATCTCACCCTTCTCCTGCTTTTGGCCTGATCCATTACCCACCGGGTGTCCATCGTTATCATCCGCTACCCTGTGCTGGCTGCGCTGGACATGGAAATGGTCCGATAGCTGTTTGATGCACTGCACCAAGTGACGCAATAGGGGTGCGAAGACAATATTTCTGTAGAAATTAATTGGGTACGTTAAGTTTGATTAATATTTGGTAGGTTAATTAGACGTAGTTTACTGTGGATATATATAGCATTTTCATCATACGTCGCTGCCAATTTGACCGCAAAGTTGTCCGTCGCCTTTGATAAATGGTATTGTCAGAGAAATACAAGATATTCTAGCAATGGTTTCCACGTGCGTCGATAAAGCTCATAGTATCTTATCTGCTCGCTGTATGGAGGAAGCGCTGAACAACTTGTCAAATAAATAAACTTCATTCCGGCTGGTTCGTTCTGGCCTTTTGTAAATCACTGACAAATGTTGCACTTACAAACGTTGGCACTCTGGGCGGACAAACCGCATTGAAAATCCATTCCAAGAATAACGTTTTCATGAGGGTAACACAATTAAATAGAACCTGACCACCTGGTCTAGTTGAACCTTCGGATCATGGCGTCAAAAATCTGCACCTAGTTTTTGACTTCTAGCTAATGCAATAAGGCCTGGTAGTCTCCGGGAAAATGTCAGGCTTGCCATTAAGGGTATAACTAAACTTGGCTATATTTAGATCCCCTTTGTCTCCTGGTGGTGGAATGGGTTTAATCCCTCCTGGGCTGGGAAATCACTTCCTCCTTATTTCCAGCGCGGTAAGGATCTCGGCTTCCAATCCTGAAGTCGTTCCAAAATTTCGGACGTATGGTCCTCGCGGCCTTTCAACGTTGCAGCCCGACTCCTTAATTTGTCGACTTTTCCCGTTGTATTCAGTGCGAATTTCGCGAGGATTGCCTCCAGCTTCATTTTTCGAGGGATGGATACTGAATACATAAATAGGGTCAAACGTCTAATCTCGGGGCAGGGGAATAAATAATTGAAGACAAAAACGAAAACCAACTCTACAATTCACACGCAATATTTGACATAGCCAAATGCAAAAATATTTATGGTTTGGTGATCGTACACCCGCTGGTAACTGGATCGCGTAACTATACTCGACGACGACTGGATCTGAACTCCGCTTGGTAAAGACTTGCAAGTCGGTTTTGACTCGGCGATTGTTGAATGTTAACTCCCTCCATAGCCCGAGGGATAGGCCTTCGGTAGCCGATTGTGTCAGCGGAGAATAAAGGAGACAATGAAAATTGACACACGGTCTTGCCACAGGTGTTCAGGGATTCGGTTCGCTCTCTATCTCTTTAAATGTATATATATAAAGCTGTGTCGCGAGGTGTTTTGTTTGCAATACTTACTTGATTTTCTAGGTTATGCATAATTTCAACATATTTCGTTCAATCTAAGCCAGAATTGCTTACGGTACTTTATTCTCGCGGCAGGATTACGCTCGTAACTGTACCTGCATTTTTTTTTCTTACTTAAGAATGTTACAATTGGCTATCATTTTTTTTCATAAAAAATGTTAAGTCCCATGTCCCTGCTCGCGGGTAATCTGTGGGAAATTTCTAAGGTTTCAAAAGAATGAACTAGACGGCGAGTGAAGAGGCAGCGTTAGCATCCCCTAAGTGAAAAGAAGGATACTGCAGTGTAGAGCCGTGCGTGAAGGGCGAGAGCTCGAATAGTAATACCGCGGACTTTGGACATAGATGTGTTGCCATGATTAAAGGGCGAAAGGAGATGCCGAGAATTAACAGTAGTAGGAGTGCTATATAAGCGGGACCAGTTCTAGAAGATGGACCTGTCATCAATAATCCAAACGGGACACACAACAACGTCGAAAGACCTTTTATCTCAACTACAAGATTTCAGAAACACTTATGGAATTTCACATACTACAAACATGTCAGATGAACAATTTCCACTAGGGCAGAGATTAAGTCCCCACAACAAGCCATATCGATTGCAAAAGTGACAATCCGCCATGGTCGATGATTTTTTAGCTGCTTACTATTTATCTCGGAAGCTAATCGAAAACACGACTTCTTGACAAATGTTGCTCAACATAACCAGCAGCCTACAAATCAAGCAATAGACAAGTTGGAAACAATACCAGGAGCTATGATGAACCCACAGCAGATGAGAATTGCTTATCAGCATATTCAATGTCAACGGTTATCTCGAGTTCTCACTATTTGACCGTGCAAACTGTTAGCATAATCAAAATTCAATGAGCAATTGTTTTTTATTTCACTAAAAATTGCACTTAACTTTCGTGTTCCACCTAGTATATAAACATGCATCTGTTTAAGAATAAATCAGTTACCGAAGCAACTTATAACTGCGCTGGTAATATTACACTACTACTACTACTCAACTAGCAGCTTATCCTTGGCAGCTTTGTTATCGTATTGCCTGTAGTTTGGCATACGTTATAATTTCTTTAAGATTTCTTTACAAACCTTTTTTTAATTTTCCCACAGGATCGAGAAAATTTAAAGAGTTTGGAAAGCTTACTCATAACAGGCTTCAAAAAATTGACCGATTAAAAAAACAACATAATCTAGCTAACCTTTAGAACTTTGGATTTAAAGGCAGTGCTGGATACTTGAAATGAAATGTAGTCTGTTTTTATTCATAATATTATTATAAGCCGCCTACTTCACCTAATATTAATTTGAAAGATATCAATGGAAAACTGTAAAGTGATGTTATCCACTATCAAATTTTCTCAGTTTCTCAGCTAAGAGTGCGACGGAGATGGAGAAGTGGAGCGAAGCGACTGTTTAAAATTGCAGCACATGCAGTCGCGCAATCTAGTGTGGATATCTTTATTTGTTATTACTTTTTATTGAATCTTCCCACGTCGACCATTTTATTTTTAGATCGACTCGGCTAGTGAACCTTCAATAGCTTCCCATGGCTTGACAACGCACACAAACGATTCATATACAACCTCTTTCGCGCTCTGGCTGTCAGCAGCCATATTTTTGAGCACAGACATTTCTATGTACACTGGTCGGCATAAGTATTTGACGAAACCAAAGTGAAATATACATATAATTGAAACTTACTACTTCTTGTAAGCTTTTGCATCAATGGTAAAGTTATTTAAGTGCCGTTTGAATGAAACAATACTTTTTTTATCCCATTTAGTACTTATTGAAAAATACGAATTTTTGTGAAAATCTATATTTTTGAACTTATTAGCATTGAAAACTAAAATTTTGTGATGCAAAAAGTTTCTCCAAACAAAAAATAATAGAAACTGCAAAATGAATGAATAAAAAAGAGGAAAATGTTGTTTTAAACCATGGAAACATAAGAAAGATAACGACCTGATAGACAAAAAAATGCCCTTTTTTTATTAGGATAAAGAAAACGTGGACCAAGTGGATAATTAAATTGGTAAACCTTTTAAAATTGCGACTGTGATCCGAATACTAGGATACGAAATCCGGCTAGCTAATCTGCCTTTTTATGCTTCTAAAATATACCAAATCTATCGATTCTTCGTGATACATTATAAAAAAATCGTTACTCAGCTCAAGGGAGCAAATGGGAAATGGAGATATATAGCCAGCAAAGCTATATTTTAGGGCGCCAATATCCTGCGCTTGGAAATAAGATTTTTAAATCAGTTCTGGTTTTCTGAAATTTTATCAAAATCTGACGACTACATATAAGGAAAATAATATGAAACAAATTATAGCTTTGGGGCTTTTTGACATATTATCTTATAATGTTGGGAATATAATTTTTGATAGTTTTAAGAATTTCTTATTCAATTTAATAAAAATCGGACTACTCTAACAGATATATATAAAAAAATTGTCTGAAAAAAATGAAATAATTTTTTTTTTTAATATCACTGAAGCCAGCAACAATCCCTAAAAATTGCACATGGCGTTACTAAAGTTAATTATTTCTTATAACTGCAAGGGTATACAAACTTCAGCTTGCCGTAGTTAACTTCTTTTCTTGATTCCATTTTTTCGGATAATAGACGAGAGTTATGATCCCAATGAAGAGCAAGAAATAACCTCAATGGCAGAGTTTGAAAGTTCAATAACCATTTTTTGAGTTTTTTGGTTGCCGTCGGGTTCTTTTTTTGGTTTCTGTTCCTCAATCACTTTCGCGATCTCCTTTGGCTGAAGCAATGGTGGTAGGGAAATAGATTCAAATTCGATTTGTGGTAGGACAAATGAACCAGTGACAGGGTTCGGCTGAGAGACGTTTCTGAGAAGTAAAGCAAAAGTTTCGGCTCTGTCTATCTATCTATGTATCTAGCTGCCAGATGGATTTCTTATCGGAGTGACTGTTTCGATTCAGGATTTAGTGTCCGAGTGGCTTCCTTAAGACGTTGTTTTGATAACAGCGATCTCTTGGTTTGTCAGGCACGTCGCAGGCGCCTCTTTTCTAGGACTAGCCGTTCAATTTGCAAATCAGTCGCGTTTTAGCCAGCATTAGAGTCGGATGTGAGAAGTGCGGGAATTCCGGGAAATAATTGCTTTTTCTCGAAAGCACCGTATCAACCACTGGTACTCTAATCTACTCTAGGACTTCTTGAGCCATTCATAGTTCGGCTGCCTCAAGTTCTTTCGTGCTAGTTCTGGCAAAGTCTAAGAATAATTATCTTTTCTCCAATTCACCGCGCCAATTCCGGGAACTTTGGTAGCAATTTGGCCGCCTTTTTTCGGGACTTCTACAATCATCGAGGTTACGATGTTGCAATGTGCCAACAACTGGAACGTTAGGATTGCTAAATCGAGTTTAGCCGGCAACAGAGATTTGTGAGCCAGTGTGGTTTTTTGCCGCCAGTTAAAGGAACGTCGGGATTTCCAAGAAACGTTGGTCTTTTCTCAGAAGCACCGTAACAACGCCTAGTACTCTAGGACTTCATGAGCCATACAGAGTTCAACGTTGGTCTTTTCTCAGAAGCACCGTAACAACGCCTAGTACTCTAGGACTTCATGAGCCATACAGAGTTCAACAGCCTCGAGTTTTTTCATGCTAATTCCGGGAACATCAAGAAGATTAACCAATCCAATTCCAGGAACATTGAAATTATCAAGCCATTACGAGACATTTTACTGCCTTTTTCAGGGTTGCTCCAGAAACTTAAAGGATACCAGAAATTTTGGAGGATTCCAGGAAATAGTTGTGGTTCTTGGAAGCGTTTGTGTGCATAATTTTCAACAAGAGTGAGTATGGCAGCAAGAAACGTAAAGCCCCCATTAAGTGGTGCCATCCAAAAAGAGAAGAAGCCACCGGCTATAGCATCAGCGATGTTAACCAGAAGCAATTTACTATCCCAAGTGAAGGACAATAATAAAGTAATGGTAAAGCCACCAGCCCAGGTAAAGAATCAGGTGAATGAAAACAAAGAACCCGTAAGTTTTAAACAAAAATATTATGACTGCAAGGACAAAGGCGCATTTATTGTCAGCATAGACAGAAAAATCAAAGCAATAGAAAGAAAGGCAATTAACCAATTCCAACTATTGGCTTGCCTTAGCAAGCTTAATATTGGCGGTATAGATGAAGTTGCCAGAGTTGACTATGGGAGATGCAAGGTCACGTGTGAATCGGCGGATAGGGCGAATGAGTTAGCAAACAACAAAGAGCTTACAAATGAGGGGTACATACAAAAAATTTTCAAACATTTTCTGAGCAAGGCAGGCATTATCTTTAATATACCAACACATCATTCAAAAGAGGATATTTTAGAGAACTTAAAATCAGACATAACCATTATTGACATTAACCGAACAATGATAAAAAATGAGTTCCAACTCCCCAAAGAAATAAAATTTTTGTACTTCAAGGTCGAGGTTCAGGCATATGTTTACTTCACGCAATGCTACAAAGCAATGCAAGGGAAAAGTGTTTTAAATGCAACGATGACGTGGTATGTACCAAGGTGGAATGCGCTAACTGTAAGCAAGGCCATGTGGCAACTTCCCAGGTAGGCTAGAAATAAAACTTATACCTTAGAAAACTTAACTAACCAGGAGGTACGTAAGAAATATCCAACCCTGTTCACCAGAGACGCTCCAAGGGTTGAGGATCAACATTCCTTCCCCTCTCCGTCTTGGTCTGGCCAACAAGCAAACAGTACACTAAATAGCTCGGTTGAATCAGCCAAATCAACACACTCCATTAACTCCTATGCTAAAATAGCAAAGAGTCCCCCAAATCAAAACAGCCCTTCACAAGCCCATGCCACCTTGGCTTCGGACAAACTGAATACTTTAGGAAAAAAAATCACTGAATTTATTTCAGTCAATAATAACAACTCAACAACAAACTTAAAGTTACTAAACTTTCTAGCTGAGATTACGGATTACATCAACCAAAGAAACGCAGATCTGGATGCACATCAGATTTCGAGATCCATTGAAACTCTCTCTCAACCGATAACATCACAATGAAAATCTTACCGATAAACATTCAAAGCCTGAACAACCTAAACAATAAACACCTTCTAAATATGTATCTGGTAAACAACGATGTTGATATAGCGGTTCTCTCAGAAATATGGGTTAAAGATAATAGTGACTGTAGCATCCCAGACTATCATTTCTTTGGAAATCCTAGAGTGGACGGCTATGGAGGCGTTGGGGTGTATATCAGATGTAATATAAAGTTCAGAATATTAAAATCAGTTGATCTCATAGAAAATAATGGAGTGCGAACCTTAAACCTCAAGAAAAACATAAACATTTTTAGTGTTTATATCTCTCCGACCACCACAGTACAACACTTAAAGCAGGCCCGAAAAATCTCTTTAACTACGCTTCATCTTTATCGAACCCAAGCTTGATTGGGGGGGGGATTTTAATTCAAAATCAATAACATGGGGAAGCCTAAGCAGCGACCGAAAGGGTCATGTAGTCGAACGCACAGGTCTTGATTTGTATTTGTATGCCTCAACGACGGTTCCCCATCATTTTCTCTTAGCCGAGCACAATTCTCAATTCTGGATCTCACCTTCTGTAACACGAGGGACCTGAACATTTCTTGGAGTACCTCCAAAACGAAAACAACAGCAACCATTTTCAGATCGAAATTGTTATCAACAATGTAAATACAAATACAATCTCTTACAAAATACTCCACAAGAAAGTAACCACTGCCTTTGAAAAGGCCAATTTTACTAGCTTAAACACTATTAACCAATCACTAAAAGTTATTGTGCGGACAGACACAGTTAAAAATACAGAAAGAATCAACTACAAACCGAAAAAATTATTTCGGCTCCGAAACGCTGCCAGACAGAAATTTTACCTTACCAAAAAGTTCGAAGACGCCCACAAAATGCTTGCTGCTGAAAAAACATTCCAAAACTACAAAAGAAGGTCAAACTTCAAGGCCTTTGTCGAAGAAATCTCAGATAGTCCATGTGTGGAGGAGCATAAAAAATCTAAAACAAAATAAAATCAAAACGAAGAAGATAACGAACAATTTCTACAAATAATGCAAAACACTCCGTCCACCAGAGCAGTGACAACCTGTCCCGTCAGAGATCCTGATATATCAGTACTCCATAACAGAAACTCTTTCGAAACCTTGGATTTTTTAGATTTTTTAGCTTCTAGAAAACCAGACTCAGCAAGAGGCCTAGATAATATAAATTAAACTCACTAACACTATATGGCTGTCCGTCCAAATTCAAGAAAGCTGGAGGGAAATAAAAGTAGTACCAATTCCAAAAAGAAACGCAGATTTAACCAACCTAGCCAACTACAGACCGATTTGTTTACTAAGCGTACTATTCAAAATATTAGAAAGGCTTATAAAACCTAAAATTGACCAACACATCTCAAAAAATAATCTACTACCCAACAGATCCTATGCTTTCCGAAAACATAGGCCCACAACACTTTATATAAACGATCTTATAAACAAAGTCGAAACCTTAAAGGCGGAAGTGTACCAAGTACTGGCAGCATGCCTGGACCTCCAATAGGCTTTCGCCTGCGTAGACATAAGGTTACTAGAAAATAAGCCTATAAATTTTGGTTTCGACCTTCACCATGGCATGGGTTATAGATTTTCTCAAAAGGCGAGTCCTAGTCAAAGGGAGTTGTCGGCTAGAGATAAACAGAGGGGTCTCCCAAGGCAGCTGCCTCAGCCCAAGCTTATTTAATCTTTACACAGCAAACCTGCACGCCTTAAATGACGACAACTGCGAACTTTTACAGTAGGCAGACGACTTCTTTTTAGTTTGGTTTGAAAAAAGCTTTATGTAAGCAAGGGAAACACTGTTGAAGAAAATCTCGTAGTTTGAAATTGAATGTTACGACGTAAACCTATCCTTCAACCCGGCCAAATCCAGTGAAATACACTTCAACTTACGCAGACATCCCCTTGAAGTGATACACAAGGGTACAGTAATTAAAGACGTAGACCAAATCAAATATCTTGGAAGAATCATAACTGCCAACAACTCACCTTGTTCACATATCGAACGTGCCATCTCTTCCGTAAACAAAACATGCTCCTTTTTGAAGCTGCTTAGTGGTTGCACATTTGGGATAAACCCAAACAAAGCATTTGTCAGATGTAATTTGAGTATGCATGCTCATTATTTAGTAATCTATCAAAGACAGACATAGACAAAATCAAAACTCCAACAAACCTGAATTTCAGAAGAGTCCTAGGCCTCAATAAATGTACACCAATCCCAATCGTCTACCACATGGCGGCTGAACTTACACCTGAGTACAGAATAAGATTCCAAACTGCAAAGGAATTAATTAAAGTATTTGCACACGAGTTGCCTGCCAAAGAAACGTTAAAAACAAATATAAAAGTTAACAAGTATTAAGTATTAACAAGTATTAAGTAAAGTTTAAAGAAAAAATGATAGAACTAAAAACAACAACTTCGAGGTAATTTTTACAGATGGATCAGTCACTTTAAACCATTCAAGCGCAGCATTTATGGTTAACAGTTCCAAGCTTATAGAAAGCTATTACACTAACAAGACGCTGTCCTCCTTGTCCGCCGAACTCCTAGCGATAGACAAAGCCGTTGACCATATCATCTCGGTAGGCATACCTCGTGTAGCCATTCTAAAGGCCGCCAAAAACGCCCCATTACATGGTACTTTTATAGTATTGGGATGGAGCACAAAAGATGCCACTGCTGAAATTCACCGGCTAATCCAAGAGGACTGGGAGAGGGAATACACCAACTTTGTTGCAGAAAAGCAACGGGATTACTGTTTCTTACCTCTTCCCGACAACAATGAAAAAGCTATGGTTTAATAACCAAAATTGCAAATTCACAAAAAGACTACTAAGCGGCAACGCATTCGACAATTATACACTTAGTAAAATGAATGTAGTAAACAACAACAGATGTGACAATTGGAACGACTTTGACAATGCATCGCATATTATACTCAGCTGTTTCAAATACAACGTTGCCAGACATCGCTTTCCAGCACTGGAAAAATACCAAGACGTATACCAGTTCTTCATACACGGAATCATAAACGCTTACCAACTCATAATTAATTTTCTCAAAGAAATATATGTTAAAATATAATACGCAGCCCTTAAACCTTACTAAAAATAAATACTGGCAATTTCCACGTTCGCGAGGGCGGCCAAATAATACCACTTCATTTACGAATGTCGTAGTAACTTAAACCACAAAAAAAAAAATTTGCAAATTAGTTTTTAAGTCTATTAGGTTTGGAACTTTTCTGGGGATTGTTGATCAGTGTGTGGGGCTGCCAGAGAAGACATAGTCAAATTTTTTGTTCGGTTTTATGATTACATTGTATAATTGTGCTTTATGCCATCTGGATGGTCTGTGCGGTAGAAAGTGTAGCCTCTTATTAGGAAGTTGTATTTGTTTGTGTTGTGAGTCTCTTCCAGTACCATGAGAAGCCCTTCTTGGTATTTAGTTGACCAAACGGGGATCTTGCAGCCGTGTCGAAAAGTACTTTCGGCGTCGTACGCGAGTAAGTGTACGCATTTTGTATGCTGATGACGCATTGCTGTCACATTTCGCATGCGGTCCGGTTCAGGTAATTTTTTCGGGTTCTGGGTAACTTTAAATTGTGTGTTCATTATATTAGTAATTTTTAATTGTTTGAATAAATTAATCTCTTAATTAGTAATTGTTTATTATTTTTTCCACTTACTCATTGTCGTGTCCTGCTTTTTGCGCAGTGTAGATGCCGGCTATTCATTGATCGTCTCAGGGAGGGGAACAACCAAAATGTTGTCTACGCAGCAGACACAAAAAAAAAACAAAACGGAAATTCAAAACTCGGACAACGGCAATCTTCACGACGGATTTTGCTTGAACATCTGTACTGGACGACACAGATCTTATCGTGGTCCTGGAGTCCTTCCCAACCATGAGTGTATCCTTCGACCTTCTTTTGGACACATCTCCCAATTCTGTTTTGTGGGTCGTGCTACCTCGTCTAACTCATCTCACCCCCCGACTCGGATTTCTATTCACAACACTTTATTTTGTTTTTACATTATAATTCGAATTTAAAACATAAATTTTAACATTTAATAATGCTACCTACGGTACCGAACTTTTACAGGGAATACATGTATATATTAATCAATAAATAAATAACAATAAACAATGTTCCAATAGTTTTTGGGGTTGTGTGAATAAATAGGTTAAATAAATAATTAATTTAAATACATATTAGAATGAATAAATTAGTTTAGGCGATTTACATAATCTGATATCAGTCTCAATTTTTATATATTTTAGACTTGGTTTGCCGATTTCAGTTTTCGGCAGCAAGTTTTATTTTTTTTTGTGGTAAGTATAATTCTAAGGGGCGAATAAAAACCTGTGGCCAACCGGGGATGAGTGGCCAATTTTCTGGTCCAAAATGTAGATCTCCTCTTGGTGGCTGGTCTTCGTTTCTCCTTACGTAAGTCTCCTTTTCCTTATCCAGGCTTATCCCTCACGGAATATATGGGTAGGAACTTAAATTCTGCTAATATTATATTTTTTTCAACAGAACCGTCTGCGACCAATAACTTTTGCCCCCATGCATTGCCATGTCGCCGCCGTGGCCTTGCTGGATTAGAGTGGTCGTCAAAGCTTCCGGAATTCACAGTTTCCATTCAAATTTGTCAGTTTTTTCCCTATTGAAGTGTGTCTTCTTGAATATAAGTCCTTCTTCCACTCTTCAACCAACTGCAGTCTTTCCCGGTATTCAGGACTCTCAAATTCCGTTGTTTCAAAATCGAAGAACTCTACTTCGGCGGTTTCATTCGGCCGAGATAGCATGTCGGCCACGATGTTGTCTTTTCCTTTCCTATGCTCTATGTTAAAGTCGAATGCCTGTAGCGCTAACGACCACCGCGCCAGCCTCCCGTTCAAATCCTTAAGCGTCATAAGCCATTGCAGGCTTGCATGGTCGGTAACGATCGTGAACGGCATCAACTCCACATAGGGACGGAATCTTTCCACGGCTTTTACTGCTGCGGGACACTCCTTTTCCGTTACGCTGTAATTGAGTTGTGCTCCTCTCAGCTTCGCCGAAAAGAATGCTATTGACCGGTCCGATACTTCTACGTCTTACTGGTATAATACTGCCCCAATTCCTACATGGCTGGCGTCACACTGTTCGTGAGGCAGTTCGTCACAAGGCAGTCCGTGAGCAGCGCTCTTACACCGGAGAAATTTTGGAAGAATCTGCGATACCAGCCTGCGGTTCCTAAGAAGCTGCGTAGTTGTCGCGTATTTTTGGGCACCCCCATCTTCATAATCGCCTCAACCTTCTTCGGATCCGTCCGCAAGGCCCCATCACCGATTCCCACCGAGTCCCAAATATCGCAAGTATTTAAAACAAAATTTTGACTTATGTAGGCCGATCGTCAAATTTGCTTTATTTAAATACTCTGCCACTTCTTTCAGCAACATGCAGTGTTCTTCGAAAGTCTTGGATATCATCAGCAAGTCATCCAAGTATACAAAGAATTACCTCGTCCATTACCCTACACAACCTTTGAGCCGAATTACATAATCCGAATGGCATTCGTCAAAACTGGAAAAGTGGCCTCCCAGGTATTGTGAAAGCGGTCAAGGGACGACTTTTCTCATCGAGTTCCACTTGCCGCAACGCATGTTTCAAATCGATACTGCTGATGAAAATCGTCTCATCCACCCGGCTTAAAACCGACTCAATGTTCTGTAGTGGGTAAGCATCCTTTACTGTAAGTGTGTTTAGTTTTCTCGCGTCTAAGCACAGCCTATTCTTTCCAGGTTTCTGTACTAGCGTCGTTTGGTTGTTCAAGGGACTTTCACTTAACTCGATGACTCCTAACCGTACCATCTCATCGAATTCTGCGAACATCAGTTGTTGTTTCGCCGGAGACACTGGAAAGAATCTCTAATTGACGCGTACGGCTCCTTCAACTAACTGGATCAAGTGTTCTTCTACCTTGGTAAGTCCTAATCCGTGACATTCGTAGGTCAGAAAACGTCCTTTTGCTTCTTCCAGTAGCTCAGTCTGTTCGGGGGAAAGGATATGTGCCTCTATCGGTTCTCCTTTGGCCACAAATTTGGATTCCACCTGGTGTAAAGATTCTAGACCCACCACCTCTGGTGCTAATTCGAATTTTCTCCAGAAATCTATACCCAGGTATCATTTTTGTTTCAAGAAAGGACAAAGGAGAATCGGAAATCGATGTGTTAACCCATTATGCGAGATGTTGGGTTTAATCTTCCCCAGTACTCGATGCTGCGTACCTCCTGCTGATTTCATTATCGATTGTGATCTCTCTAATATCAGTCCTAACCTCTCAACTGTTTCTAGGCAACCTTCCCCAAGCAAGCTTACTGATGCCCCTCCAGGTCTTCAATCTTTACCTGAGCGAATGGTCTGTTGTCGCCTTTCTCCGCAGCTCTGATGGCCGAACAAATCATTCTTCTTTCTGCTTTTTGCTGCTGATTTCTCCTCCGGGCTCTTGCAATTTTTGGCGAAATGTTCCGGTCCGGATCATGTTTCCCAAATATTCGGTTCCTGACCTCTTGGTAATGTGCTTCCCGGATTGCTATAGGTTCACGTTTCGACCATTTAATGGTATGCGCTGGTTTATTTATATTTATTAGTATCTTACTAATTGTATTCTCCTTACATTACTCACTTGCTCACTTGTTCGTGGCAAACGGATTGGAGCGTGGTTCCTCGTTCTTGCCCAAGCTCCTCACACCGTTTCCCGTTTGGCATCGAGCATCCGGCATGTAAGTGGCTGTCGTTCCCTGTTCTTTCCCCGGTGTCTAGCTAATGCCTCCGCTTCCTCTTGTTCTCCAGGTAAACTCTCTTCTCTGACTGATTCTGGACAAAGCTCATCGATCCTCGGACGATATTTATAACCCCGGTGAGTTTAGAGGTTGCTTGAATGTCGGGTCCATCGAGTCGCCAATATTCTCTCCGCATCGTGGCATTCATGTCGAAGTTGATCCATGTTCGTGATGTATATCGGGTACATAATTATCGAAATCTGATCCCTAATGTTAATTTTTATCACTTTTATCAAGTCGAAGTCGGACGACGGCATCTCTAGTCGAGATCTGAGCGCTAGCATGGTCTGGATGTACACCTCGATGCTTTCTCCTGGCTTCTGCTTCCGTTCTCGCAGCTCAAACTCTCGCTTGAAGTTGGATCGTTGACTCTGAAACTGCTGCTGGAGCGCGTACCTCAGATAAGTCCACTCTTGCTTCTCCGTCGACCTCACGTACATCCAGTACCATTCCTTGGCTTGTCCTTCCACTTATACGTGAAATTCTCTTAGGTCCTCCTTCCATGGCACCTTGTACGACCTTTGCAGATGTTCGAGGCGGAATATAAATTCTTACACGGGCATGCTTCTGGGACTTCCATCGAAACTGAGCCCCCACTTCCGCAGTTGGCAGACTTTAAACGCAGAATCCCCTCCTGCACCGCTTGACCGACGCTGATCTGGTCCTGGATTAAAGTTGTACTGTGTTCCACCGTTTCCAGGAGGATGTTTTGGCGGCGTCGTGTGAGACCCATTCCACCTTCTTGGTTCCTGCTCCATCGACCAGGCGGTTTGCCGATACCCTTGCATGGCGTGATGATTCATCTCCTGCTTCTCGGACAGGAGATGTTGGCGGCGGGAGTCCCACATGGTGACGTACCCCTGGCAGTATGATTGGCGGAGGTTGTTGTAGAATCCTCGGGTCGAATGGTGGCATCTGACTCGGATTTGCCCGCGGCTGCTCTGCAATGCCTTGAGGCGGCGGTCCTTGGGCCTGGCGAACCTGCATAGATGCCTGCCTGCTGCGTTTTCCTTTACGAAATCTCGGCGCCACTCCGCCATGCAGTCATTAATGTCCATCATGAACTGCATCATATCCTGCTGCATCTGCTGACATTTCGTATTCCGTCGACATTCCCACTTGGTACGTATGTTGTGCTTGAACCAATGCTGCGTTATCGCCTGACTTTATTTCAGATGGCAAAGACTTTGGTATGGCCCCGGTTCCGCCTACCGACTGAAGACCACAAGGTTACCCTGGACTTCCGCTTTTCATTCCTTCAGGGTTCTACTCCCTTAGTGACTCCATGGTATCGGGTGCCGATATGTTATCCAATTTCTCCTTTTGATTTGCTTGTGAGCGAGTTACTGACCGAGTCATACCTGCTGGTCCCCTATTCCGGATGAACTCCAAACTTCTCAATTTTCTTCCGATTTGAACTCTATTCCTATCAGTATTTGGCATATCCTAATTCCTTTCTTATGTATATTTGTTTTTCGTATCTCTTTCTTCAAAATTTTCTAATCTGGGGGGATGACATTTTCTAATCTGGGGGGATGAGACATAGGTACTTACATTACCCAAAAACTTTTCTCTCTTTTCCTTCAGTTCCTAATCCGTTCGTGACAATTTTTCATACTTATTTAATCGATTTTACTAATTTACGTACTCTATCTTTATTTCAGCCTCGACTTGAAGTTTGCTGCGCAACGATGTCACACTTTATTCACAGTGTAAATGGACCACACCAACTCCAAACATAGACAACAAATTTAGATGAGTTATTTCAAATTTACTTTACCACAGACAACATATAATGTTTTCTTTTTCTTTCACATACTGATGAACCTCCTAGCCTGACTTCGCATGTCCTGCCTTTACTCGGTCATGGGTCCACTTCTAGACGGTTTCCTCTCTCAGCAAACATTGTGATCAGCAAAAAGGACCTTTCGGAATATTATTCACTGTGGCTGAGATTGGTACGACCATCTAAGCCCGCCCACGGTCCAAACAGCTGGTTTCCGATGTCCTTTTCTATTGCTACATTCCCTGGTGAGTATTTACATTTTCGTTATGCTTGAAATATTTTACTTTTATTAATTCCCTTTCATTAAATTTTAATATTTTTCTTGGGCGCTATTTGTCGTGTCCTGCTTTTTGCGCAGTGTAGATGCCGGCTAGTCATCGACCGTCTCAGGAAGGGGAACAACCAAAATGTTGTCTACGCAGCAGACATAACAAAAACAAAACGGAAATTCAAAACTCGGACAACGACAATCTTCACCGCGGATTTTGCTTGAACATCTGTACTGGACAACACAGATCTTATCGTGGTCCTGGAGTCCCTCCCAACCATGAGTGTATCCTTCGACCTTCTTTTGGACACATCTCCCAATTCTGTTTTGTGGGTCGTGCTACCTCGCCTAACTCATCTCACCCCCCAACTCTATTCACAACACTTTATTTTCTTTTCACATTATAATTCGAATTTAAAACTTAAATTTTAACATTTAATAATGCTTCCTACGGTACCAAACTTTTACAGGGAATACATGTATATATGAATCAATAAATAAATAACAATAAACAATGTTCCAATAGTTTTTGGGTTTGTATGAATAAATAGGTTAAATAAGTAAATAATTTAAATACATATTAGAAGTCAGAAGTTTGCAGAGCAGTGAAAAAGACTTTTCCGTCGGGCCATCGATATGAACCTTTCCCAAAGGTTTTGTTTCTTTCGCAGGTCGCAGGAAAGTTTCAGCTCGATAGCTTTAAAACTGAGAGACTAGTTTGCGTAAAAACGGACGGACAGACGGACATGGCTAAATCGATTCGTCTTGTGACGCTGATCAAGAATATATATACTTAATGGGGTCGGAAACGTCTCCTTCACTGCGTTGCAAACTTCTGACTGAAATCATTGTACCCTCTTCAAGGGTATAAAAACAGTAACTTACCTTTAAAAATAATCGTCCTAATAATGTCAGCAATAGTATTTTTGGATCAGTACAAATTGCACAACTAGTGCTTGTGTAAAAGATTCCAAAGTCCAGCCAATGACTAGAATAAAATGCATTAACTTGCTTATCATAATTACGATTGTTATTAAAATAATAAATATATTAAGTCAGTAAAACAATTGCATTTCGGTAAATCACACAAATCGTTAACGCAAAATCAAATATAATAATAAATTGAAGAAATATTAGTAGCTCACTTTATCAAAAAACATATAAATTGATTAGATAAAAATTAGAGGGTAAAAATTATAGACTACGGTCATGTCTCATAAGTATTAAGGAAAGGTACATTTAAACTATTTTCAAATATTCTAAAAACACCCTTAATAGTAGAAACTAAATACGAATTGGAATCACCAGATTCACTACTTGTCTACCTAGAAAAGGTATTGATTCTTATAGTCCACAATCAATCTGAATTATCAGATCAGGGCTTGAGAAGCTCTAACACAAATAAAATCGGTGAACAGCACAAAAGATATATCAAATGTCATCCTAGAATTCAAAATTAAATCTTCATAGGTTATGGGTATATAAGGGAGAGGCGTCCGATGCTCAGGGTCTTGGAATCTTGGTCAGCGTCTCTTCTTTACAACACAACGAGAATAAATATTTAAAGTGCCTGGAAAACCATATTAGTGCGTAAACTTTGCAGCTTAGCTGTCGGTTGATCGTTATACGATCGGACAGTGTTTCGGCCTTATTCCCTCCACTTCACACATACGTGTGCATAATGGATCACCGCGCGCCGTGCAATACTACCTACCATCAAGTTTGTACGTCGAAAGTTATCTCCAATTCTCGCATCAGCACACCCCTCTTAGTGGACTTAAAGCATTATATTATTGAATTATTTTTCACATTTTTAAATTATGGAACAAAGTATCGGAGTATACAGTGGTATGAAAACAATGTATCGACTAAGGCATAAAAAATTAATTGTAATTGTAAGTGAGAGTATGCACCTGTAAGTTTAAGTTAAAAAAAGAAAATTTTATTTCATTCTTATTCTTAAACTGGTTACAATGTTTTTATGATTAAAGAACACCGACTTGCTATTGACAAATCTGCAACATTATACATCGGTTTTGAGCTTTAGAGCTTTTTGTAAGTACCCTTCAGTTCCTAGGGAAATCCTAGAGGACATGTCCTCGCGTACGGATGAATTCCCCGGGACGCCACATAGGAAAATTGTATGGGATGTCTGTTTTTTCCGAGGGGAAAATGCAAAGGAAATTTTTTCGAAGTCCCCTCGGATTTCCCCTGTTCCTTATACTCATTTGTTGTATGGCCTGTTTCGTGCAAGGGACACGTCCCAGTAAAATACCATCGGAAATTCGCTACATTTTCATTGAGTTTTCACCTGCAAGGGACACGTTCCATCAAAAGTTCGCGATTTTTCCATGGACTTTCACCTGCAAGGGACACGTCCCACGGAGATCCCATCGGAAATTCGCGATTTTTCTATGGAGGTTTACCCTTTCCAAATATTGAATTTAAAATACATGTATATTAATTTACTTTTCACTATATTTTATTTAAATTGTATCATTTAAATTTTCTGTAGAATTACAATAATTCTTGGGAAGTCTGTGTTTTTTTTTAATAATTTGTTTTTAATATAGTTTTTCTTATAGTTTGGTCCGGGTCCTTGGAATCCCTGTCCAACGCACCTGAAAAAATAAGGGCATGTGTTTAAAAAAATTGTTCTACTTGTATACTTGTATGTACTTGTACTTGTATGTTTACCTTTGCAAACTGTTTAAAAACCTTTGAGGGATTTTATCCCGCCACTTTCGGGTTACGGAACCAGAATTTTCTGGGTTATGTTATTAAACCTATAAAAATTCTCAAAAAGGGACGTTCTTCAAAGGGACGTAGATCAAACGCACAACATCTTCAACTTAAGGAAGCACTTACCTGAATAGATTTTTTTTTTAAATATCACTTTTATGAATAAATAAAAATAAGTCGCAGCGCTTAATTTAAACATCAGCTACATCTCTTTTCATAACTCAATTAGAATGCACCAGGTCTTCATCTTTTTTTGGTTTCTTTTTCGTTTTTGTCTGTTTTGAGCCAAGTAGAAGTTTTGATTTTTAATATTTTTTAAATAATCATGGTATAGTAATTTTGGATTAAATAACCCTAACCTTGTCATTTGCATACCTAATTCGATGTCTTCTACATATTCGGTGGAATGTTGTAAATTAAATATTAATACGCTATCCTGTTGATCTGTTTCTCTTTTATTTTTCAGATTGCTAATTATTTCAATTCCGTTATTTATAACAACGATAATTCTATTTAACACAGTATTTTGGGCGCTAGAGTATACCAAATTATTAATTTTTTGTTCCATTTCGTCTATATCATCTTTATCTAGAGTTTCGAATAGATATTTGTTATCAGACCCTACAATATTAAATAAACCTCTTTTACTGCGTTTAGCTATAGTAATTTCATTAACTCCTCTTTTAAGTTTCTTTACTAAGTATCGGATTTGAATGACGTCATTAAATTCTTCGCTTATTTAAAAAGGTTTTCAAATGTTTGTTCGGTTTTCGTTATATTTACGCCTAAATAATGATATTCGTAGTTTGTTGGGATTTCTACTGATCATCTTTTAAATACGAGGTATCCATTCTGATCTTTTATAGGATTTATCTCAATACTTTGTCCGATTGTCAGTTGCTAATATAATAGAGAAAATTATTGTTTTCACAGGTCCGTTCGTTTCCTTCCGTTTGCCTGGTATTATTAACATATTTTTGTTATTTATTTTACTTTTTAAATTTTGTATTATAATGCACTATTTTCCTTCCTCTGTTCGTTTTTTCCAAATGTTTCTCGTCAACTTTCATTAAAGTACCTGTCTTTTAAAATGGGTTTGAAGTCTTAGATTTTAATAAAGGTGTTTTTTTATATTTCGGGTCTATCTCATAGTCATGGTGTTTTTATTTAGATTTTCGATTATGTTACTTTTCTTCATCTGTGTGTCGTAATCTGGAGTTCCTGCATACATGAAAATATCAACGGGTATCTTATTTGTAGCATTATGTTTGGTTTTGTGATTGTAAATATAAAGAATTAGTTCGAATTTGGTATATCTATTCTCAATATCTGATTCACTTCCTATTGTTTTTAACATTTTATTTACGGTTTTATGGAATCTTTCTATATCTGAAATATCGTTTTTACTGGTTGTTATTTGAATTTGAACTCGTTCTGAGTTTAACCAATCACGTAAGGCTACGCACATAAATGCTGAATCTTTGTCTGCTTTAATTTTTTGGGGTTTTCCCATTTCATTTTTGGCTTTTAGCCAATCTCTACCTTTAACATCCACTAGAGTAGCAAATTTGGAATATACACCAATGCATGATAAGAATTGTCCATAAAAAAATCCATAACAAATGTTTCTCTTATATTCTGAACTTTTTGGGTAAGTTCAAATGTCATTTTAGTATTTCTATGTTCCGGTTTAGCAACATTACAAATTTCGCATTCATTCGTTATATTTTGAATTAATTTTTGATAATTAGAAAAATAATATTTTTCTCTGAACCATTTGGAAGTTTTTTTCAATTCCTGGGTGTAGAAGTTCCTCATGTCGTTTTATAATTCTTTCTTTGAAGTCTGTGTATGTCAGAATATCTTCGAGTCTTATTATACATCTCACTAGTTTCGTTAAGTGATTTACACTTGTAATTTCTACATAGGCTTTCTGGAATATGATAAAATCTGAGTAATTATGGAAATAAATTGCGCTCGTTTTGGTACATAGATATTCTTCAAATATGTCTTTCGCTGAAGTTTCTGTCATTTCTTCACAAATAATTTTAATTTTTAATTTATAAAGTGTTTAATTATGAAGTGTCTCACTTCTGTCTTATCATCGTTTTCTTTAATCCATTCAGTTTGTCGAAAAAAAATCATTTATTATTTAAAAATATCTGACGAATAAATATGATCTAAAATATTTGGTAGCCGCACATACGATTGCTAAAAGTTATTTTTCTATCGTGGCATAATTTATTTCGTGTTCGTTAAGGGTTCTGCTGGCATAACAAACTGGTTTATGACGGGGTAATTAAAATCGGGTCGGATGTAAAAAAGACTTTAATTTTTCTTTTCTACATAGGGTTTGTCTTTTATATTAATTGTTTTTTAATTTCATAGTTATTGGTTTTACAATATTTGCAAAATTCGGTATAAATTTCCGATAAAATCCACACAGTCCTAGTAATGATTTAATTTCTTTTGGGGTCTTTGGTATGGGTAAATTTATGATGGCACTTATTTATTTGAATTTGGTTTTATACCTGTAATGTGATAATGTGATAATGTGAATTCGGTTTCATTTTCTGTAAATTTACATTTATCTAATTGTAATTTTAAATTGGCAACTCGTAATTTTTTGAATACTTTTTTCAAATTTCTGTAGTCTACTCCTAATCTGAATTTCATTTGCGTGATGCATCGCTTTTTTTGGAACTATACAAATTGGTGAACAATAGGGTGAATTTTTTTTACAAATTATTCCCTGATCAATCGTTTTATTTATTTTTTTGTTAACTTCTTCATCGAAAGTTTGATGGTATTTATATGGCTTCCTATACCCTCGATCATCATGCTTGGTTTGTATTGTATGTTTAATAGTACTTGTAAAAGTCAAAATTTTCACATTCTTTGTACTGGATGTCATTAAATTCAAATAAAACCTTCTTTAAATTGTCTTTTTCTTCCTCATTCAAGTGTTCTAACCTATATTCATTACATTTTTTTAAAAAATTGTTTATGGCAAAATTAAATTTGTCATTTGACAAGGGTGGATTAAGGCATTCTTATGCGGTCTTTTCAATCTGATGGTGGATTAAGGCATTTTACTGCGGTTTTATCCTTTCCTATATCATTTTCTCCATACTTTATATAAAGTAATTTATTTTTTCCTTACTTTCTTTTAAATAATCTCTTCCTATCAAAATATCGTATATGTCAGAAACGTATGTAAATAAAATTTGTATTTAGTACGACAGATTTAGCAAGGATCTAAATTTACACTTTTACTTAATTCCGTTGATCCATTTATTGTATGTACTTTTAATTTTTCTTCTACTTCTTTATTTCCTGCAAAATTCTTTTTTTATTAAATTGATAGATGATCCTGTATCTATCATAACTCTAAGGAGTTTTTCCTTAATCATTAATCTGACATATGGGCAACACTTTCTGTATCCGTTGCAGTTTTCTGAAAATTTACGTGCATCATATTCTGTGCACTGTCAGTTCCTATTTGACTCTTAATAGGTGCATTAAAGGAATTACTTGAAGTAGATGCCTGGAAATTTAGAGGATTTTGTGTCCTACCTTGATCTAGATTTCTCTTAAACTCGTGATAGTTACCTTGGTTCTTAGGGGGAATTTGATTTTTATATTGTAAACTTTAAGGACTTGATTAATTTTTTGAATTATTATTATCCCCTGTTATTGTTATACTTTGTGATTTAAAAGTAAATTAAAGATAATAATAATTTTGATGTGAACTCTCCGTATACCTTCGATTATCATGACGACTAAGTTTATAGTTATCGAATAGGTCTGCATCCCAATGACCTAAAATCATTGCTGCTTCTTTTAAGTTAGCAAGAGTTGTGATATCTTTTTTGGATAAACAATTATGCAATCTGTCGGGAAGTTTTCCCTAGATACAATCGTTAATAGTTTTATTTAATGAACTTGTGTAAAGTAATCTTTCTGTTTGGTTTTACTCTAATTCAAATTTATTGTGTACTTTTGAAGATCTAAACTAAAGTTCATTTACGAACTTACTAATGCTTCCTTGATATGGGGTGTCCCGGATATGCTAGATGATGTCTTCATAAGGCCTGTGATCCTTGTAGGCCTTGATTAGAGCTGCTTTTGTAATTACCCAAGCGTTTTCCTTTTTCGATGACTGCTCGCGCTGAGTCGACAATGTTCCTTTCGATGGCTCCATATATAATGTCTGTTTGTCAGGCATCTTGAGTAGGGTATAGTTGTAGGAGGTACTGTTGGATTTCCATCAAAGTATGGCAATTCTTCGATTCGCCCAATCAATGGATTCAAATGAATCTAGGACAGCTGTGGTAGCGCCATCTTTAGTAGTTGTTGTTGCTTTTTATAAATTTTCAATATTTGCACTTTAATTTATTAGAGCGTATTGACCGATTTGGATTTTTGTTTTATCTTATAAACTTTTTTTTTTTTACTTTCAATACAGACACTTTTTAATTTTTAGAATAAGCGCGTATTGACCGATTTGGATTTTGTTTAAGTACTGCGTGCGAATCATTTGCACTTAGATTCTTTTGCGGATCACTTAATTGTCTTTATTTGTTCATGGAATTTACGCTGATCAGGATAAACTAGTTGTACAGTATTGTCCTTCTTTTGATCAGTACTGGTGACTTTTTAAGAACTTTTGAGATCCTACCGACTACGCTAATTAAATTCTTGCAGCATAAGTTAAAGTTAAAAAAAGAACTTTATTTAATTCTTATTCTTAAACTGGTTACAATACTTTTATGATTAAAGAACACCGACTTGCTATTGACAAAACTCAAGCTGAACTCGCTGTCTAACTCCTACTTCATTTACGATCATACCTCGGTTTTGAGGTTTATAGCTTTTTGTGAGTGGGTTTGGCTTTTATTGAGTGACTCTCTAACTTTGGACTTTAGACTTCAGATTTGGGTCCCGAAATCTGATTATCTTGAATTGTGGGAACGTGCCGATAGTCTGAACAGCGGCTCGTTCTAATTAATTAGTCTACAAGCTGAGGTTTTTGTGTTATGGTAATTTTCCTGTGGCTTGCTTATATGTATGAATTGGTATATTTTCTTTGCTAAAGCAAGTTACTTATATTTCTGAATGTTTGTTTATAGTATTTTTCTGTGTTGTCAGATTTTGCATAAACGGTTTGTATGACTTATCGAAATGGATCTTTTAATTTCTATATACTTCTATGGTCTATAAAAATCTATATAAGTACAGTTTTAGTACAAAGACTAACAATGGTTAGTGTTTTTTAAGCAGCACTTCCTGTGTTGGGCTTGAAATAGTTGTTATTAAAAATAATTATTTTTATACCTTTGCAGAGGGTATAATGATTTCAGTCAGAAGTTTGCAACGCAGTATAGGAGACGTTTCCGACCCCATTAACTATATATATTCTTGATCAACGTCACTAGACGAGTTGATCTAGCCATGCCCGTCTGTCCGTCCGTCCGTCTGTCTGTCGGTCCGTCCGTCTGTCCGTCCGTCTGATAGTCTCTCAGTTTTAAAGCTATCAGGCTGTAACTACTTTCTATTGCAGGTAGTACATAAGTCGGAACCAGCTGGATCGGACAACTGTATCTTATAGCTCCCATAGGAACTCTCGGAAAAAAAATGTAAAAAAATTATATCTTTGGTGTTTTTTAACATATAACCTCCTACACGTGGAAATAACATTTTTTAATTGGTTTTGAATTTTAAATTAAATTTGATCAAAATCCGATAGCTGCCATAGGAACGAGCGGAAAATTGGTGGGAAAATAATATGATTTCGACTACAATCTTATAAAAGCCGGACTACTACATCATATGGCTGTCATAGGAACGATCAGAAAATTGGTGGACAAATAATATAAGTTTTGAAGTTTTGAATTAAATTTGATCAAAATCGGACGACTTTATCATACAGCTGTCATAGGAATAATCGGAAAATTGGTTGGAAAATAATATGAAAAAGACTACGGTCATATCTCATAACTATTAGGGAAAGATACATTTAAACTATTTTTAAATATTCTAAAAACACCCTTAATAGTAAAAACTAAAACTTAAACTAGACTACGGTCATATCTCACACCTATTAAGGAAAGGTACATTTAAACTAGTTTCAAATATTCTAAAAACACCCTTAATAGTAGAAACTAAATACGAATTGGAATCACCAGATTCACTACTTGTCTACCTAGAAAGGCAGAAGATATTGATTCTTATAGTCCACAATCAATCTGAATTATCAGATCAGGGCTTGAGAAGCTCTAAGACAAGCGCTAGCATAAAGGAACTATAACCTATTATATTGGCAAATAAAATCGGTGGGCAGCACAAAAGATATATCAAATGCCATCCTAGAATTCAAAATTAAATCTTCATAGGTTGTGGGTATATAAGGGAGAGGCGTCCGATGCTCAGGGTCTTGGAATCTTGGTCAGCGTCTCTTCTTTACAACACAACGAGAATAAATATTTAAAGTGCCTGGAAAACCATATTAGTGCGTAAACTTTGCAGCTTAGCTGTCGGTTGATCGTTATACGATCGGATAGTGGTTTTATTATTATTGAATTATTTTTCACATTATTAAATTATGGAACAAAGTATCGGAGTATACATATTATTGAATTATTTTTCACATTATTAAATTATGGAACAAAGTATCGGAGTATACAGTGGTATGAAAACAATGTATCGACTAAGGCATAACAAATTAATTGTAATTGTAATTGAGAGTATGCACCTGTAAGTTTAAGTTAAAAAAAGAAAATTTTATTTCATTCTTATTCTTAAACTGGTTACAATGTTTTTATGATTAAAGAACACCGACTTGCTATTGACAAATCTGCAACTGAACTCGCTCTCTAACTCCTACATCACTTACGATTATACATCGGTTTTGAGCTTTAGAGCTTTTTGTAAGTACCCTTCAGTTCCTAGGGAAATCCTAGAGGACATGTCCTCGCGCACGGATGAATTCCCCGGGACGCCACATAGGAAAATTGTATATGATGTCTGTTTTTTCCGAGGGGAAAATGCAAAGGAAATTTTTTCGAAGTCCCCTCGGATTTCCCCTGTTCCTTATACTCACTTGTTGTATGGCCTGTTTCGTGCAAGGGACACGTCTCATTAAAATCCCATCGGAAATTCGGTACTTTTTTATTGAGTTTTCACCTGCAAGGGACACGTTCCATCGGAAGTTCGCGATTTTTCCATGGACTTTCACCTGCAAGGGACACGTCCCACGGAGATCCCATCGGAAATTCGCGATTTTTCTATGGAGGTTTACCCTTTCCAAATATTGAATTTAAAATACATGTATATTAATTTACTTTTCACTATATTTTATTTAAATTGTATCATTTAAATTTTCTGTAGAATTACAATAATTCTTGGGAAGTCTGTGTTTTTTTTTAATAATGCGTTTTTAATATTGCTTTTCTTATAGTTCGGTCCGGGTCCTTGGAACCCCTGTCCAACGCACCTGAAAAAAAAGGGCATGTGTTTAAAAAAAATTTTCTTACTTGTATACTTGTATGTACTTGTACTTGTATGTTTACCTTTGTAAACTGTTTAAAACCCTTTGAGGGATTTTATCACGCCACTTTCGGGTAACGGAACCAGAATTTTCTGGGTTATGTTATTGAACCTATAAAAAATCTCAAAAGGCGACGTTCTTCAAACGTAGATCAACGCCCAACATCTTCAACTTAAGGAAGCACTTACCTGACTTGATTTTTTTTTTAATATCACTTTTATTAATAAATTAAAATGAGTCGCAGCGCTTAATTTAAACAGCAGCTGCTTCTCTTTTCATAACTCAAACAGAATGCACCAGGTCTTCATCTTCTTTTGGTTTCTTTCTGAACATAACGGGGGCTGCTCTCTGAGAGCCGCGGGCAGGCAGATTATAAGACACAGAAAGAAAGGGTAATATCCGAAGATCTGCCTTTCTTATTTGCCGAACTGCTTTCGTCGGTAGTCTTCTACGCTGCTCCGAATTCTCTGCTGACGTCGACAGCAGCATACAGTTTTAGGCAGAAAAAAGAAGACAAAAAAGCTTCATTGTTTAGTTTACAAGCTGAGGTTTGTTTTCATGGTAATTTTCCTGTGGCTTTCTTGTAGCTTGGTAATTTTCCGGAGTTTTCTTGTCTAATTATTCCATTTATGCATTCGTCAGTTACTATTTTCTCCGCTTCTTTATTAAATACTTTGCCTTCATATAGAAAATATTTATCAAGTATATTTTCTGTTAAAATGTTATTATTTTCGTCAGGATAAGGAATAATTTGGAAAACAGGAAATTTTACTTTCTCTAAAGGAATATGGTAAAAATTCAAAATTTCGTTTGTGTCTGTTTTGAGCCAAGTAGAAGTTTTGATTTTTAACAAATTTTCAGATAATCATGGTTTAGTAATTTTGGATAAAATAACCCTAACCTTGGCATTTGCATACCTAAATCTATGTCTTCTACATATTCGGAGAAATGTTGTAAATTAAATATTAATACGCTATTCTGTTGATCTGTTTCTCTTTTTTCTTTCAGATTGTTAATTATTTCAATTCCTTTATTTATAACAACGATAGTCCTACTTAACACTGTATTTTGGGCGCTAGGGTCTACAAAATTATAAATTTTGTTGTTCCATTTCGTCTTCATCATCTTTATCTAGAGTTCCAAATAGATATTTGTAATCAGACCCTACAATATTAAATAAACCTCTTTTACTGCGTTTAGCTATAGTAATTCCATTAATTCCTCCTTTAATTTTCTCTACTAAATATCGGATTTGAATGACATCATTGAATTCTTCAGCTTCTTTCAAAAGGTTTAAAAATGTTTGTTCGGTTTTCGTTATATTTACGCCTAAATAATGATATTCGTAGTTTGTTGGGATTTCTATTGATCGTCTTTTAAATACGAGGTATCCATTTTGATCATTTATAGGATTTATCTCAATACTTTGTCCGATTGTCAATTGAATTACAGTTGCTTATATAATAGAGAAAATTATTGTTTTCACTGGTACGTTCGTTTCCTTCCGTTTTAAAATTTTGTTTTATAATGCACTATTTTCCTTCCTCTGTTAGTTTTTTCAAAATGTTTCTCGTAAACTTTCATTAAAGTACCTGTCTTTTAAAATGGATTTGAAGTCCTAGGTTTTACTAAAGGTGTTTTTTTTATATTTCGGGTCTATCTCATAGTCATGGCATTTTTTATTTAGTTTTTCGATTATGTTACTTTTCTTGTGATTGTAAATTTAAAGAATTAGTTAGAATTTGGTATATCTATTCTCAATATCTGATTCACTTCCTATAATTCTTAACTTTTTATTTACGGTTTTATGGAATCTTTCTATATCTGAAATACCGTTTTTACTGGATGTTATTTGAATTTGAACTACTTCTGATTTTAACCAATCATGTAAGGCTACGCACATAAATGCTGAATCTTTGTCTTCTTTAATTTTTTGGGGTTTTCCCATTTTATTGAATACTTTCATGATTGCACTTTTGGCTTCTAGCCAATCTCTACTTGTAACTTCCACTAGAGTAGCAAATTTGGAATATACACCAATGCATGATAAGAATTGTCCATAAAAAAATCCATAACAAATGTTTCTCTTGTATTCCGAATTTCTTGGGTAAGTTCAAATGTCATTTTAGTATTTCTATGTTTCGGCTTAGCAATATTACAAATTTCGCATTCATTCGTTATATTTTGATTTAATTTTTGATAATTAGAAAAATAATATTTTTCTCTGAACCATTTGGAAGTTTTTTTCAATTCCTGGGTGTAGAAGTTCCTCATGTCGTTTTATAATTCTTTCTTTGAAGTCTGTATATGTCAGAATATCTTCAAGTCTTGTTATGGGTTGTTCTATCTTGGTTATAGATAAAGCGTAGGCTGCGTAATTCTCTTTTCCTGGTAAATATTTTATCTGATAGTCAAATTCGTTTAGTTTTATCCTCCATCTTTGTTTAACCAAACTAAAGGTTAATATTTCAAAATACCTGCCGAATAAATATGATAATATGATATAAAATAAATATTTTTTAGCCGGCCATACGATTGCTAAAAGTTCTTTTTCTATCGTGGCATAATTTATTTCGTGTTCGTTAAGGGTTCTGCTGGCATAACAAACTGGTTTATGATTTTGTGGTAGTACTGCTCCTATCGCCAAGTTACTTGCGTTTGTTGTCAAAGAAAATAGTTTGAAAAATCGGGGTAAATTAAAATCGGGTCGGATGTAAATAAGACTTTCATTTTTTCAAATGTTTCTACATAAGGTTTGTCTTTAATATTAATGGTTGCATCTTTTTTTAATTTCATAGTCATTGGTTTTAAAATATTTTCGAAATTCGGTATAAATTTCCGATAAAATCCACACAGTCCTAGTAATAATTTAATTTCTTTGGGGTCTTTGGTACGGGTAAATTTATGATGGCACTTATTTTTTCGGATTTGGTTTTATACCTGTAGTGGTTACTATATGACAATGTGAATTCGGTTACCTTTTCCGTAAATTTACATTTATCTAATTGTAATTTTAAATTGGCATAAGCAATAATTATAATATCATCTAGATATACTAAACAATCTTTATAGATTAAATCTTCTAATAAATTGTTCATACATCTTTGGAAAGTAGCGGGGACATTTTAAAGGCCAAATGACATTCGAGCGGCTATAGTGAGGTTTTCGGTGCTTGCAAGTAATAAGTTGCAACTATTTTGTAAAAGTGGTGCTTGATGCATGCCCTGATTAGAATGCTGGTTCCGCTGTGGCCTTTACCATCTGGATGGTCTGTGTGGTAGAAAGTGTAGCCTCTTATTTGGAAGTTGTTTTTGTTTGTGATGTGCGTCTCTACCAGTAGCATAATGTCGATATGATTATGATATATGATTGAAGGGCATCGTATGCGTATGAGAAGCCCTTCTTGGTATTTAGTTGACCAAACGTGGATCTTGCAGCCGTGCCAAAAAATACTTTCGGCGTCGTACGCGAGTAAGTGTACGCATTTTGGGTATTCTTTTCCGATCGTTCATATGGCAGATATATGATATAGTCGTCCGATTTTGATAAAATTTAATTCGAAATTCAATGCGTAGAAACGGACGGACTGACGGCAATCAGACAATATAACAAATTACTATAAATTGAAGAATTATTAATAGCTCACTTTATCAAAAAACAAATAAATCGATAACATAAAAATTAGAGGTTAAAAATTATTATTAATTAGACTACGGTCATGTCTCTCAACTATTAAGGAAAGGTACATTTAAACTATTTTCAAATATTCTAAAAACACCCTGAATAGTAGAAACTAAAACTAAAACTAGACTACGGTCATATCTCATACCTATTAAGGAAAGGTACATTTAAACTATTTTCAAATATTCTAAAAACACCCTTAATAGTAGAAACTTAAACTTTGAATCACCAGATTCACTACTTGTCTACCTAGAAAAGGCAGAAGATATTGATTCTTATAGTCCGCAATCAATCTGAATTATCAGATCAGGACTTGAGAAGCTCTCACACAAGCGCTAGCGTAAAGGAACTATAACCTATCATATTGGCAAATAAAATCGGTGAGCAGCACAAAATCAATTGCCATCCTAGAATTCAAAATTAAATCTTCATAGGTTGTGGGTATATAAGGGAGAGGCTTAGGGTCTTGGAATCTTGGTCAGCCTCTCTTCTCTCCAACACAACGAGAATAAATATTTAAAGTGCCTGGAAAACCATATTAGTGCGTAAACTTTACAGCTTAGCTGTCGGTTGATCGTTATACGATCGGATAGTGTTTCGGCCTTATTCCCTCCACTTCACACATACGTATGCATAATGGATCACCGCGCGCCGTGCAATACTACCTACCATCAAGTTTGTACGTCGAAAGTTATCTCAAATTCTCGCATCAGCACACCCCTCTTAGTGGACTTAAAGCATTATAATATTGAATTATTTTTCACATGATTAAATTATGGAACAAAGTATCGGAGTATACAGTGGTATGAAAACAATGTATCGACTAAGGCATAAAAAATTAATTGTAATTGTAAGTGAGAGTATGCACC
This sequence comes from Drosophila biarmipes, assembly GCF_025231255.1. Classification (NCBI taxonomy): domain Eukaryota; kingdom Metazoa; phylum Arthropoda; class Insecta; order Diptera; family Drosophilidae; genus Drosophila; species Drosophila biarmipes. Next base: position 768,318 of record NW_026114528.1, on the reverse strand, counting down.
TGTAAGTTTAAGTTAAAAAAAGAAAATTTTATTTCATTCTTATTCTTAAACTGGTTACAATGTTTTTATGATTAAAGAACACCGACTTGCTATTGACAAATCTGCAACTGAACTCGCTCTCTAACTCCTACAGCACTTACGATTATACATCGGTTTTGAGCTTTAGAGCTTTTTGTAAGTACCCTTCAGTTCCTAGGGAAATCCTAGAGGACATGTCCTCGCGCACGGATGAATTCCCCGGGACGCCACATAGGAAAATTGTATGGGATGTCTGTTTTTTCCGAGGGGAAAATGCAAAGGAAATTTTTTCGAAGTCCCCTCGGATTTCCCCTGTTCCTTATACTCATTTGTTGTATGGCCTGTTTCGAGCAAGGGACACGTCCCAGTAAAATACCATCGGAAATTCGCTACATTTTCATTGAGTTTTCACCTTCAAGGGACACGTTCCATCAAAAGTTCGCGATTTTTCCATGGACTTTCACCTGCAAGGGACACGTCCCACGGAGATCCCATCGGAAATTCGCGATTTTTCTATGGAGGTTTACCCTTTCCAAATATTGAATTTAAAATACATGTATATTAATTTACTTTTCACTATATTTTATTTAAATTGTATCATTTAAATTTTCTGTAGAATTACAATAATTCTTGGGAAGTCTGTGTTTTTTTTTAATAATTTGTTTTTAATATAGTTTTTCTTATAGTTTGGTCCGGGTCCTTGGAATCCCTGTCCAACGCACCTGAAAAAAAAGCGCATGTGTTTAAAAAAAATTTTCTTACTTGTATACTTGTATGTACTTGTACTTGTATGTTTACCTTTGCAAACTGTTTAAAACCCTTTGAGGGATTTTATCACGCCACTTTCGGGTTACGGAACCAGAATTTTCTGGGCTATGTTATTAAACCTATAAAAATTCTCAAAAAGGGACGTTCTTCAAAGGGACGTAGTTCAAACGCACAACGTCTTCAACTTAAGGAAGCACTTACCTGAATTGATTTTTTTTTTAAATATCACTTTTACGAATAAATAAAAATAAGTCGCAGCGCTTAATTTAAACATCAGCTATATCTCTTTTCATTACTCAATTAGACTGCACCAGGTCTTCATCTTTTTTTGGTTTCTTTTTCGTTTTTGTCTGCTTTGAGCCAAGTAGAAGTTTTGATTTTTAATATTTTTTAAATAATCATGATTTAGTAATTTTGGATTAAATAACCCTAACCTTGTCATTTGCATACCTAATTCGATGTCTTCTACATATTCGGTGGAATGTTGTAAATTAAATATTAATACGCTATCCTGTTGATCTGTTTCTCTTTTATTTTTCAGATTGCTAATTATTTCAATTCCGTTATTTATAACAACGATGATTCTATTTAACACAGTATTTTGGGCGCTAGAGTATACCAAATTATTAATTTTTTGTTCCATTTCGTCTATATCATCTTTATCTAGAGTTTCGAATAGATATTTGTTATCAGACCCTACAATATTAAATAAACCTCTTTTACTGCGTTTAGCTATAGTAATTTCATTAACTCCTCTTTTAAGTTTCTTTACTAAATATCGGATTTGAATGACATCATTAAATTCTTCGCTTATTTAAAAAGGGTTTCAAATGTTGGTTCGGTTTTCGTTATATTTACGCCTAAATAATGATATCCCTAGTTTGTTGGGATTTCTACTGATCATCTTTTAAATACGTGGTATCCATTCTGATCTTTTATAGGATTTATCTCAACACTTTGTCCGATTGTCAGTTGCTAATATAATAGAGAAAATTATTGTTTTCACAGGTCCGTTCGTTTCCTTCCGTTTGCCTGGTATTATTAACATATTTTTGTTATTTATTTTACTTTTTAAATTTTGTATTATAATGCACTATTTTCCTTCCTCTGTTCGTTTTTTCAAAATGTTTCTCGTCAACTTTCATTAAAGTACCTGTCTTTTAAAATGGGTTTGAAGTCTTAGATTTTAATAAAGGTGTTTTTTTATATTTCGGGTCTATCTCATAGTCATGGTGTTTTTATTTAGATTTTCGATTATGTTACTTTTCTTCATCTGTGTGTCGTAATCTGGAGTTCCTGCATACATGAAAATATCAACGGGTATCTTATTTGTAGCATTATGTTTGGTTTTGTGATTGTAAATATAAAGAATTAGTTCGAATTTGGTATATCTATTCTCAATATCTGATTCACTTCCTATAATTCTTAACATTTTATTTACGGTTTTATGGAATCTTTCTATATCTGAAATATCGTTTTTACTGGTTGTTATTTGAATTTGAACTCCTTCTGAGTTTAACCAATCACGTAAGGCTACGCACATAAATGCTGAATCTTTGTCTGCTTTAATTTTTTGGGGTTTTCCCATTTCATTGAATACTTTCATGATTGCTCTTTTGGCTTCTAGCCAATCTCTTCCTGATTACAAATTTCGCATTCATTCGTTATATTTTGAATTAATTTTTGATAATTAGAAAAATAATATTTTTCTCTGAACCATTTGGAAGTTTTTCAGTCAGAATATCTTCAAGTCTTGTTATACATCTCACTAGTTTCGTTAAGTGATTTACACTTGTAATTTCTACATAGGCTTTCTGGAATATGATAAAATCTGAGTCATTATGGAAATAAATTGTGTTTTTTTTGGTACATAGATATTCTTCAAATATATCTTTCGCTGAAGTTTCTGTCATTTCTTCACAAATAATTTTAATTTTTAATTTATAAAGTGTTTAATTATGAAGTGTCTCACTTCTGTCGTATCATCGTTTTCTTTAATCCATTCAGTTTGTCGAAAAAAAATCATTTATTATTTAAAAATATCGTTTTTTTTGTTAACTTCTTGATCGAAAGTTTGATGGTATTTATATGGCTATAGAAATACCCTCGATCATCATGCTTGGTTTGTATTGTATGTTTAATAGTACTTGTAAAAGTCAAATTTTCACATTTAAATAAAACCTTCTTTAAATTGTCTTTTTCTTCCTCATTCAAGTGTTCTAACCTATATTCATTAAATTTTTTTAATAAATTAATTATGGCAAAATTAAATTTGTCATTTGACAAGGGTGGATTAAGGCATTCTTATGCGGTCTTTTCAATCTGATGGTGGATTAAGGCATTTTACTGCGGTTTTATCCTTTCCTATATCATTTTCTCCATACTTTATATAAAGTAATTTATTTTTTTCTTATTTTCTTTTAAATAATCTCTTCCTACCAAAATATCGTATATGTCAGAAAAGTATGTAAATAAAATTTGTATTTAGTACGACAGATTTAGCAAGGATCTAAATTTACACTTTTACTTAATTCCATTGATCCATTTATTGTATATACTTTTAATTTTTCTTCTACTTCTTTATTTCCTGCAAAATACTTTTTTTATTAAATTGATAGATGATCCTGTATCTATCATAACTCTAAGGAGTTTTTCCTTAATCATTAATCTGACATATGGGCAACACTTTCTGTATCCGTTGCAGTTTTCTGAAAATTTACGTGCATCATATTCTGTGCACTGTCAGTTCCTATTTGACTCTTAATAGGTGCATTAAAGGAATTACTTGAAGTAGATGCCTGGAAATTTAGAGGATTTTGTGTCCTACCTTGATCTAGATTTCTCTTAAACTCGTGATAGTTACCTTGGTTCTTAGGGGGAATTTGATTTTTATATTGTAAACTTTAAGGACTTGATTAATTTTTTGAATTATTATTATCCCCTGTTATTGTTATACTTTGTGATTTAAAAGTAAATTAAAGATAATAATAATTTTGATGTGAACTCTCCGTATACCTTCGATTATCATGACGACTAAGTTTATAGTTATCGAATAGGTCTGCATCCCAATGACCTAAAATCATTGCTGCTTCTTTTAAGTTAGCAAGAGTTGTGATATCTTTTTTGGATAAACAATTATGCAATCTGTCGGGAAGTTTTCCCTAGATACAATCGTTAATAGTTTTATTTAATGAACTTGTGTAAAGTAATCTTTCTGTTTGGTTTTACTCTAATTCAAATTTATTGTGTACTTTTGAAGATCTAAACTAAAGTTCATTTACGAACTTACTAATGCTTCCTTGATATGGGGTGTCCCGGATATGCTAGATGATGTCTTCATAAGGCCTGTGATCCTTGTAGGCCTTGATTAGAGCTGCTTTTGTAATTACCCAAGCGTTTTCCTTTTTCGATGACTGCTCGCGCTGAGTCGACAATGTTCCTTTCGATGGCTCCATATATAATGTCTGTTTGTCAGGCATCTTGAGTAGGGTATAGTTGTAGGAGGTACTGTTGGATTTCCATCAAAGTATGGCAATTCTTCGATTTGCCCAATCAATGAATTCAAATGAATCTAGGACAGCTGCGGTAGCGCCATTTTTAGTTGTCGTTGCTTTTTGTTAATTTTCAATATTTGCACTTTAATTTATTAGAGCGTATTGACCGATTTGGATTTTTGTTTTATCTTATAAACTTTTTTTTTTTTACTTTCAATACAGACACTTTTTAATTTTTAGAATAAGCGCGTATTGACCGATTTGGATTTTGTTTAAGTACTGCGTGCGAATCATTTGCACTTAGATTCTTTTGCGGATCACTTAATTGTCTTTATTTGTTCATGGAATTTACGCTGATCAGGATAAACTAGTTGTACAGTATTGTCCTTCTTTTGATCAGTACTGGTGACTTTTTAAGAACTTTTGAGATCCTACCGACTACGCTAATTAAATTCTTGCAGCATAAGTTAAAGTTAAAAAAAGAACTTTATTTAATTCTTATTCTTAAACTGGTTACAATACTTTTATGATTAAAGAACACCGACTTGCTATTGACAAAACTCAAGCTGAACTCGCTGTCTAACTCCTACTTCATTTACGATCATACCTCGGTTTTGAGGTTTATAGCTTTTTGTGAGTGGGTTTGGCTTTTATTGAGTGACTCTCTAACTTTGGACTTTAGACTTCAGATTTGGGTCCCGAAATCTGATTATCTTGAATTGTGGGAACGTGCCGATAGTCTGAACAGCGGCTCGTTCTAATTAATTAGTCTACAAGCTGAGGTTTTTGTGTTATGGTAATTTTCCTGTGGCTTGCTTATATGTATGAATTGGTATATTTTCTTTGCTAAAGCAAGTTACTTATATTTCTGAATGTTTGTTTATAGTATTTTTCTGTGTTGTCAGATTTTGCATAAACGGTTTGTATGACTTATCGAAATGGATCTTTTAATTTCTATATACTTCTATGGTCTATAAAAATCTATATAAGTACAGTTTTAGTACAAAGACTAACAATGGTTAGTGTTTTTTAAGCAGCACTTCCTGTGTTGGGCTTGAAATAGTTGTTATTAAAAATAATTATTTTTATACCTTTGCAGAGGGTATAATGATTTCAGTCAGAAGTTTGCAACGCAGTATAGGAGACGTTTCCGACCCCATTAACTATATATATTCTTGATCAACGTCACTAGACGAGTTGATCTAGCCATGCCCGTCTGTCCGTCCGTCCGTCTGTCTGTCGGTCCGTCCGTCTGTCCGTCCGTCTGATAGTCTCTCAGTTTTAAAGCTATCAGGCTGTAACTACTTTCTATTGCAGGTAGTACATAAGTCGGAACCAGCTGGATCGGACAACTGTATCTTATAGCTCCCATAGGAACTCTCGGAAAAAAAATGTAAAAAAAATTATATCTTTGGTGTTTTTTTAACATATAACCTCCTACACGTGGAAATAACATTTTTTAATTGGTTTTGAATTTTAAATTAAATTTGATCAAAATCCGATAGCTGCCATAGGAACGAGCGGAAAATTGGTGGGAAAATAATATGATTTCGACTACAATCTTATAAAAGCCGGACTACTACATCATATGGCTGTCATAGGAACGATCAGAAAATTGGTGGACAAATAATATAAGTTTTGAAGTTTTGAATTAAATTTGATCAAAATCGGACGACTTTATCATACAGCTGTCATAGGAATAATCGGAAAATTGGTTGGAAAATAATATGAAAAAGACTACGGTCATATCTCATAACTATTAGGGAAAGATACATTTAAACTATTTTTAAATATTCTAAAAACACCCTTAATAGTAAAAACTAAAACTTAAACTAGACTACGGTCATATCTCACACCTATTAAGGAAAGGTACATTTAAACTAGTTTCAAATATTCTAAAAACACCCTTAATAGTAGAAACTAAATACGAATTGGAATCACCAGATTCACTACTTGTCTACCTAGAAAAGGCAGAAGATATTGATTCTTATAGTCCACAATCAATCTGAATTATCAGATCAGGGCTTGAGAAGCTCTAAGACAAGCGCTAGCATAAAGGAACTATAACCTATTATATTGGCAAATAAAATCGGTGGGCAGCACAAAAGATATATCAAATGCCATCCTAGAATTCAAAATTAAATCTTCATAGGTTGTGGGTATATAAGGGAGAGGCGTCCGATGCTCAGGGTCTTGGAATCTTGGTCAGCGTCTCTTCTTTACAACACAACGAGAATAAATATTTAAAGTGCCTGGAAAACCATATTAGTGCGTAAACTTTGCAGCTTAGCTGTCGGTTGATCGTTATACGATTGGATAGTGGTTTTATTATTATTGAATTATTTTTCACATTATTAAATTATGGAACAAAGTATCGGAGTATACATATTATTGAATTATTTTTCACATTATTAAATTATGGAACAAAGTATCGGAGTATACAGTGGTATGAAAACAATGTATCGACTAAGGCATAACAAATTAATTGTAATTGTAATTGAGAGTATGCACCTGTAAGTTTAAGTTAAAAAAAGAAAATTTTATTTCATTCTTATTCTTAAACTGGTTACAATGTTTTTATGATTAAAGAACACCGACTTGCTATTGACAAATCTGCAACTGAACTCGCTCTCTAACTCCTACATCACTTACGATTATACATCGGTTTTGAGCTTTAGAGCTTTTTGTAAGTACCCTTCAGTTCCTAGGGAAATCCTAGAGGACATGTCCTCGCGCACGGATGAATTCCCCGGGACGCCACATAGGAAAATTGTATATGATGTCTGTTTTTTCCGAGGGGAAAATGCAAAGGAAATTTTTTCGAAGTCCCCTCGGATTTCCCCTGTTCCTTATACTCATTTGTTGTATGGCCTGTTTCGTGCAAGGGACACGTCTCATTAAAATCCCATCGGAAATTCGGTACTTTTTTATTGAGTTTTCACCTGCAAGGGACACGTTCCATCGGAAGTTCGCGATTTTTCCATGGACTTTCACCTGCAAGGGACACGTCCCACGGAGATCCCATCGGAAATTCGCGATTTTTCTATGGAGGTTTACCCTTTCCAAATATTGAATTTAAAATACATGTATATTAATTTACTTTTCACTATATTTTATTTAAATTGTATCATTTAAATTTTCTGTAGAATTACAATAATTCTTGGGAAGTCTGTGTTTTTTTTTAATAATGCGTTTTTAATATTGATTTTCTTATAGTTCGGTCCGGGTCCTTGGAACCCCTGTCCAACGCACCTGAAAAAAAAGGGCATGTGTTTAAAAAAAATTTTCTTACTTGTATACTTGTATGTACTTGTACTTGTATGTTTACCTTTGCAAACTGTTTAAAACCCTTTGAGGGATTTTATCACGCCACTTTCGGGTAACGGAACCAGAATTTTCTGGGTTATGTTATTGAACCTATAAAAAATCTCAAAAGGCGACGTTCTTCAAACGTAGATCAACGCCCAACATCTTCAACTTAAGGAAGCACTTACCTGACTTGATTTTTTTTTAATATCACTTTTATTAATAAATTAAAATGAGTCGCAGCGCTTAATTTAAACAGCAGCTGCTTCCCTTTTCATAACTCAAACAGAATTCACCAGGTCTTCATCTTCTTTTGGTTTCTTTCTGAACATAACGGGGGCTGCTCTCTGAGAGCCGCGGGCAGGCAGATTATAAGACACAGAAAGAAAGGGTAATATCCGAAGATCTGCCTTTCTTATTTGCCGAACTGCTTTCGTCGGTAGTCTTCTACGCTGCTCCGAATTCTCTGCTGACGTCGACAGCAGCATACAGTTTTAGGCAGAAAAAAGAAGACAAAAAAGCTTCATTGTTTAGTTTACAAGCTGAGGTTTGTTTTCATGGTAATTTTCCTGTGGCTTTCTTGTAGCTTGGTAATTTTCCGGAGTTTTCTTGTCTAATTATTCCATTTATGCATTCGTCAGTTACTATTTTCTCCGCTTCTTTATTAAATACTTTGCCTTCATATAGAAAATATTTATCAAGTATATTTTCTGTTAAAATGTTATTATTTTCGTCAGGATAAGGAATAATTTGGAAAACAGGAAATTTTACTTTCTCTAAAGGAATATGGTAAAAATTCAAAATTTCGTTTGTGTCTGTTTTGAGCCAAGTAGAAGTTTTGATTTTTAACAAATTTTCAGATAATCATGGTTTAGTAATTTTGGATAAAATAACCCTAACCTTGGCATTTGCATACCTAAATCTATGTCTTCTACATATTCGGAGAAATGTTGTAAATTAAATATTAATACGCTATTCTGTTGATCTGTTTCTCTTTTTTCTTTCAGATTGTTAATTATTTCAATTCCTTTATTTATAACAACGATAGTCCTACTTAACACTGTATTTTGGGCGCTAGGGTCTACAAAATTATAAATTTTGTTGTTCCATTTCGTCTTCATCATCTTTATCTAGAGTTCCAAATAGATATTTGTAATCAGACCCTACAATATTAAATAAACCTCTTTTACTGCGTTTAGCTATAGTAATTCCATTAATTCCTCCTTTAATTTTCTCTACTAAATATCGGATTTGAATGACATCATTGAATTCTTCAGCTTCTTTCAAAAGGTTTAAAAATGTTTGTTCGGTTTTCGTTATATTTACGCCTAAATAATGATATTCGTAGTTTGTTGGGATTTCTATTGATCGTCTTTTAAATACGAGGTATCCATTTTGATCATTTATAGGATTTATCTCAATACTTTGTCCGATTGTCAATTGAATTACAGTTGCTTATATAATAGAGAAAATTATTGTTTTCACTGGTACGTTCGTTTCCTTCCGTTTTAAAATTTTGTTTTATAATGCACTATTTTCCTTCCTCTGTTAGTTTTTTCAAAATGTTTCTCGTAAACTTTCATTAAAGTACCTGTCTTTTAAAATGGATTTGAAGTCCTAGGTTTTACTAAAGGTGTTTTTTTTATATTTCGGGTCTATCTCATAGTCATGGCATTTTTTATTTAGTTTTTCGATTATGTTACTTTTCTTGTGATTGTAAATTTAAAGAATTAGTTAGAATTTGGTATATCTATTCTCAATATCTGATTCACTTCCTATAATTCTTAACTTTTTATTTACGGTTTTATGGAATCTTTCTATATCTGAAATACCGTTTTTACTGGTTGTTATTTGAATTTGAACTACTTCTGATTTTAACCAATCATGTAAGGCTACGCACATAAATGCTGAATCTTTGTCTTCTTTAATTTTTTGGGGTTTTCCCATTTTATTGAATACTTTCATGATTGCACTTTTGGCTTCTAGCCAATCTCTACTTGTAACTTCCACTAGAGTAGCAAATTTGGAATATACACCAATGCATGATAAGAATTGTCCATAAAAAAATCCATAACAAATGTTTCTCTTGTATTCCGAATTTCTTGGGTAAGTTCAAATGTCATTTTAGTATTTCTATGTTTCGGCTTAGCAATATTAGAAATTTCGCATTCATTCGTTATATTTTGATTTAATTTTTGATAATTAGAAAAATAATATTTTTCTCTGAACCATTTGGAAGTTTTTTTCAATTCCTGGGTGTAGAAGTTCCTCATGTCGTTTTATAATTCTTTCTTTGAAGTCTGTATATGTCAGAATATCTTCAAGTCTTGTTATGGGTTGTTCTATCTTGGTTATAGATAAAGCGTAGGCTGCGTAATTCTCTTTTCCTGGTAAATATTTTATCTGATAGTCAAATTCGTTTAGTTTTATCCTCCATCTTTGTTTAACCAAACTAAAGGTTAATATTTCAAAATACCTGCCGAATAAATATGATAATATGATATAAAATAAATATTTTTTAGCCGGCCATACGATTGCTAAAAGTTCTTTTTCTATCGTGGCATAATTTATTTCGTGTTCGTTAAGGGTTCTGCTGGCATAACAAACTGGTTTATGATTTTGTGGTAGTACTGCTCCTATCGCCAAGTTACTTGCGTTTGTTGTCAAAGAAAATAGTTTGAAAAATCGGGGTAAATTAAAATCGGGTCGGATGTAAATAAGACTTTCATTTTTTCAAATGTTTCTACATAAGGTTTGTCTTTAATATTAATGGTTGCATCTTTTTTTAATTTCATAGTCATTGGTTTTAAAATATTTTCGAAATTCGGTATAAATTTCCGATAAAATCCACACAGTCCTAGTAATAATTTAATTTCTTTGGGGTCTTTGGTACGGGTAAATTTATGATGGCACTTATTTTTTCGGATTTGGTTTTATACCTGTAGTGGTTACTATATGACAATGTGAATTCGGTTTCCTTTTCCGTAAATTTACATTTATCTAATTGTAATTTTAAATTGGCATAAGCAATAATTATAATATCATCTAGATATACTAAACAATCTTTATAGATTAAATCTTCTAATAAATTGTTCATACATCTTTGGAAAGTAGCGGGGACATTTTAAAGGCCAAATGACATTCGAGCGGCTATAGTGAGGTTTTCGGTGCTTGCAAGTAATAAGTTGCAACTATTTTGTAAAAGTGGTGCTTGATGCATGCCCTGATTAGAATGCTGGTTCCGCTGTGGCCTTTACCATCTGGATGGTCTGTGTGGTAGAAAGTGTAGCCTCTTATTTGGAAGTTGTTTTTGTTTGTGATGTGCGTCTCTACCAGTAGCATAATGTCGATATGATTATGATATATGATTGAAGGGCATCGTATGCGTATGAGAAGCCCTTCTTGGTATTTAGTTGACCAAACGTGGATCTTGCAGCCGTGCCAAAAAATACTTTCGGCGTCGTACGCGAGTAAGTGTACGCATTTTGGGTATTCTTTTCCGATCGTTCATATGGCAGATATATGATATAGTCGTCCGATTTTGATAAAATTTAATTCGAAATTCAATGCGTAGAAACGGACGGACTGACGACAATCAGACAATATAACAAATTACTATAAATTGAAGAATTATTAGTAGCTCACTTTATCAAAAAACAAATAAATCGATAACATAAAAATTAGAGGTTAAAAATTATTATTAATTAGACTACGGTCATGTCTCTCAACTATTAAGGAAAGGTACATTTAAACTATTTTCAAATATTCTAAAAACACCCTGAATAGTAGAAACTAAAACTAAAACTAGACTACGGTCATATCTCATACCTATTAAGGAAAGGTACATTTAAACTATTTTCAAATATTCTAAAAACACCCTTAATAGTAGAAACTTAAACTTTGAATCACCAGATTCACTACTTGTCTACCTAGAAAAGGCAGAAGATATTGATTCTTATAGTCCGCAATCAATCTGAATTATCAGATCAGGACTTGAGAAGCTCTCACACAAGCGCTAGCGTAAAGGAACTATAACCTATCATATTGGCAAATAAAATCGGTGAGCAGCACAAAATCAATTGCCATCCTAGAATTCAAAATTAAATCTTCATAGGTTGTGGGTATATAAGGGAGAGGCGTCCGATGCTCAGGGTCTTGGAATCTTGGTCAGCGTCTCTTCTTTACAACACAACGAGAATAAATATTTAAAGTGCCTGGAAAACCATATTAGTGCGTAAACTTTACAGCTTAGCTGTCGGTTGATCGTTATACGATCGGATAGTGTTTCGGCCTTATTCCCTCCACTTCACACATACGTATGCATAATGGATCACCGCGCGCCGTGCAATACTACCTACCATCAAGTTTGTACGTCGAAAGTTATCTCAAATTCTCGCATCAGCACACCCCTCTTAGTGGACTTAAAGCATTATAATATTGAATTATTTTTCACATTATTAAATTATGGAACAAAGTATCGGAGTATACAGTGGTATGAAAACAATGTATCGACTAAGGCATAAAAAATTAATTGTAATTGTAAGTGAGAGTATGCACCTGTAAGTTTAAGTTAAAAAAAGAAAATTTTATTTCATTCTTATTCTTAAACTGGTTACAATGTTTTTATGATTAAAGAACACCGACTTGCTATTGACAAATCTGCAACATTATACATCGGTTTTGAGCTTTAGAGCTTTTTGTAAGTACCCTTCAGTTCCTAGGGAAATCCTAGAGGACATGTCCTCGCGTACGGATGAATTCCCCGGGACGCCACATAGGAAAATTGTATGGGATGTCTGTTTTTTCCGAGGGGAAAATGCAAAGGAAATTTTTTCGAAGTCCCCTCGGATTTCCCCTGTTCCTTATACTCATTTGTTGTATGGCCTGTTTCGTGCAAGGGACACGTCCCAGTAAAATACCATCGGAAATTCGCTACATTTTCATTGAGTTTTCACCTGCAAGGGACACGTTCCATCAAAAGTTCGCGATTTTTCCATGGACTTTCACCTGCAAGGGACACGTCCCACGGAGATCCCATCGGAAATTCGCGATTTTTCTATGGAGGTTTACCCTTTCCAAATATTGAATTTAAAATACATGTATATTAATTTACTTTTCACTATATTTTATTTAAATTGTATCATTTAAATTTTCTGTAGAATTACAATAATTCTTGGGAAGTCTGTGTTTTTTTTTAATAATTTGTTTTTAATATAGTTTTTCTTATAGTTTGGTCCGGGTCCTTGGAATCCCTGTCCAACGCACCTGAAAAAATAAGGGCATGTGTTTAAAAAAATTGTTCTACTTGTATACTTGTATGTACTTGTACTTGTATGTTTACCTTTGCAAACTGTTTAAAAACCTTTGAGGGATTTTATCCCGCCACTTTCGGGTTACGGAACCAGAATTTTCTGGGTTATGTTATTAAACCTATAAAAATTCTCAAAAAGGGACGTTCTTCAAAGGGACGTAGATCAAACGCACAACATCTTCAACTTAAGGAAGCACTTACCTGAATAGATTTTTTTTTTAAATATCACTTTTATGAATAAATAAAAATAAGTCGCAGCGCTTAATTTAAACATCAGCTACATCTCTTTTCATAACTCAATTAGAATGCACCAGGTCTTCATCTTTTTTTGGTTTCTTTTTCGTTTTTGTCTGTTTTGAGCCAAGTAGAAGTTTTGATTTTTAATATTTTTTAAATAATCATGGTATAGTAATTTTGGATTAAATAACCCTAACCTTGTCATTTGCATACCTAATTCGATGTCTTCTACATATTCGGTGGAATGTTGTAAATTAAATATTAATACGCTATCCTGTTGATCTGTTGATCTGTTTCTCTTTTATTTTTCAGATTGCTAATTATTTCAATTCCGTTATTTATAACAACGATGATTCTATTTAACACAGTATTTTGGGCGCTAGAGTATACCAAATTATTAATTTTTTGTTCCATTTCGTCTATATCATCTTTATCTAGAGTTTCGAATAGATATTTGTTATCAGACCCTACAATATTAAATAAACCTCTTTTACTGCGTTTAGCTATAGTAATTTCATTAACTCCTCTTTTAAGTTTCTTTACTAAATAACGGATTTGAATGACATCATTAAATTCTTCGCTTATTTAAAAAGGTTTTCAAATGTTTGTTCGGTTTTCGTTATATTTACGCCTAAATAATGATATTCGTAGTTTGTTGGGATTTCTACTGATCATCTTTTAAATACGAGGTATCCATTCTGATCTTTTATAGGATTTATCTCAATACTTTGTCCGATTGTCAGTTGCTAATATAATAGAGAAAATTATTGTTTTCACAGGTCCGTTCGTTTCCTTCCGTTTGCCCGGTATTATTAACATATTTTTGTTATTTATTTTACTTTTTAAATTTTGTATTATAATGCACTATTTTCCTTCCTCTGTTCGTTTTTTCCAAATGTTTCTCGTCAACTTTCATTAAAGTACCTGTCTTTTAAAATGGGTTTGAAGTCTTAGATTTTAATAAAGGTGTTTTTTTATATTTCGGGTCTATCTCATAGTCATGGTGTTTTTATTTAGATTTTCGATTATGTTACTTTTCTTCATCTGTGTGTCGTAATCTGGACTTCCTGCATACATGAAAATATCAACGGGTATCTTATTTGTAGCATTATGTTTGGTTTTGTGATTGTAAATATAAAGAATTAGTTCGAATTTGGTATATCTATTCTCAATATCTGATTCACTTCCTATTGTTCTTAACATTTTATTTACGGTTTTATGGAATCTTTCTATATCTGAAATATCGTTTTTACTGGTTGTTATTTGAATTTGAACTCGTTCTGAGTTTAACCAATCACGTAAGGCTACGCACATAAATGCTGAATCTTTGTCTGCTTTAATTTTTTGGGGTTTTCCCATTTCATTTTTGGCTTTTAGCCAATCTCTACCTTTAACATCCACTAGAGTAGCAAATTTGGAATATACACCAATGCATGATAAGAATTGTCCATAAAAAAATCCATAACAAATGTTTCTCTTATATTCTGAATTTTTTGGGTAAGTTCAAATGTCATTTTAGTATTTCTATGTTCCGGTTTAGCAACATTACAAATTTCGCATTCATTCGTTATATTTTGAATTAATTTTTGATAATTAGAAAAATAATATTTTTCTCTGAACCATTTGGAAGTTTTTTTCAATTCCTGGGTGTAGAAGTTCCTCATGTCGTTTTATAATTCTTTCTTTGAAGTCTGTGTATGTCAGAATATCTTCGAGTCTTATTATACATCTCACTAGTTTCGTTAAGTGATTTACACTTGTAATTTCTACATAGGCTTTCTGGAATATGATAAAATCTGAGTAATTATGGAAATAAATTGCGCTCGTTTTGGTACATAGATATTCTTCAAATATGTCTTTCGCTGAAGTTTCTGTCATTTCTTCACAAATAATTTTAATTTTTAATTTATAAAGTGTTTAATTATGAAGTGTCTCACTTCTGTCTTATCATCGTTTTCTTTAATCCATTCAGTTTGTCGAAAAAAAATCATTTATTATTTAAAAATATCTGACGAATAAATATGATCTAAAATATTTGGTAGCCGCACATACGATTGCTAAAAGTTATTTTTCTATCGTGGCATAATTTATTTCGTGTTCGTTAAGGGTTCTGCTGGCATAACAAACTGGTTTATGACGGGGTAATTAAAATCGGGTCGGATGTAAAAAAGACTTTAATTTTTCTTTTCTACATAGGGTTTGTCTTTAATATTAATTGTTTTTTAATTTCATAGTTATTGGTTTTACAATATTTGCAAAATTCGGTATAAATTTCCGATAAAATCCACACAGTCCTAGTAATGATTTAATTTCTTTTGGGGTCTTTGGTATGGGTAAATTTATGATGGCACTTATTTATTTGAATTTGGTTTTATACCTGTAATGTGATAATGTGATAATGTGAATTCGGTTTCCTTTTCTGTAAATTTACATTTATCTAATTGTAATTTTAAATTGGCAACTCGTAATTTTTTGAATACTTTTTTCAAATTTCTGTAGTCTACTCCTAATCTGAATTTCATTTGCGTGATGCATCGCTTTTTTTGGAACTATACAAATTGGTGAACAATAGGGTGAATTTTTTTTACAAATTATTCCCTGATCAATCGTTTCATTTATTTTTTTGTTAACTTCTTCATCGAAAGTTTGATGGTATTTATATGGCTTCCTATACCCTCGATCATCATGCTTGGTTTGTATTGTATGTTTAATAGTACTTGTAAAAGTCAAATTTTCACATTCTTTGTACTGGATGTCATTAAATTCAAATAAAACCTTCTTTAAATTGTCTTTTTCTTCCTCATTCAAGTGTTCTAACCTATATTCATTACATTTTTTTAAAAAATTGTTTATGGCAAAATTAAATTTGTCATTTGACAAGGGTGGATTAAGGCATTCTTATGCGGTCTTTTCAATCTGATGGTGGATTAAGGCATTTTACTGCGGTTTTATCCTTTCCTATATCATTTTCTCCATACTTTATATAAAGTAATTTATTTTTTCCTTACTTTCTTTTAAATAATCTCTTCCTATCAAAATATCGTATATGTCAGAAACGTATGTAAATAAAATTTGTATTTAGTACGACAGATTTAGCAAGGATCTAAATTTACACTTTTACTTAATTCCGTTGATCCATTTATTGTATGTACTTTTTATTTTTCTTCTACTTCTTTATTGCCTGCAAAATTCTTTTTTTATTAAATTGATAGATGAAGGAATTACTTGAAGTAGATGCCTGGAAATTTAGAGGATTGATTTTGATCTAGATTTCTCTTAAACTCGTGATAATTACCTTGGTTCTTAGGGGGAATTTGATTTTTATATTGTAAACTTTGAGGACTTGATTAATTTTTTGAATTATTATTATCCCCTGAATTTTTTTGTTATACTTTTTGATTGAGAATTAAATTTTTGATAATAATAATTTTGATGTGAACTCTCCGTATACCTTCGATTATCATGACGACTAAGTTTATAGTTATTGAATAGGTCTGCATCCCAATGACCTAAAATCATTGCTGCTTCTTTTAAGTTAGCAAGAGTTGTGATATCTTTTTTGGATAAACAATTATGCAATCTGTCGGGAAGTTTTCCCTAGACACAATCGTTAATAGTTTTATTTAATGTACTTGTGTAAAGTAATCTTTCTGTTTGGTTTTACTCTAATTCAAATTTATTGTGTACTTTTGAAGACTAAACTAAAGTTCATTTACGAACCTACTAATGCTTTCTTGATATGGGGTGTCCCGGATATGCTGGATGATGTCTTCATAAGGCCTGTGATCCTTGAAGGCCTTGATTAGAGTTGCTTTTGTAATTACCCAAGCGTTTTCCTTTTTCGATGACTGCTCGCGCTGAGTCGACAATGTTCCTTTCGATGGCTCCATATATGATGTATGTTTGTCAGGCATCTTGAGTAGGGTATAGTTGTAGGAGGTACTCAACCCTGGCGATGTACCGGCTTAGCTCTGTTGGGTTTCCATCAAAGTATGGCAATTCGTCGATTTGCCCAATCAATGGATTCAAATGAATCTAGGACAGCTGTGGTAGCGCCATTTTTAGTTGTCGTTGCTTTTTGTTAATTTTAAATATTTGCACTTTAATTTATTAGCGCGTATTGACCGATTTGAATTTTTGTTTTAGCTTATAAACTTTTTATTTTTAATTTCAATACAGACACTTTTTAATTTTTAGAATAAGCGCGTATTGACCGATTTGGATTTTGTTTAAGTAATGCGTGCGAATCATTTGCACTTAGATTCTTTTGCGGATCACTTTATTGTCTTTATTTGTTCATGGAATTTACGCTGATCAGGATAAACTAGTTGTACAGTATTGTCCTTCTTTTGATCAGTACTGGTGACTTTTTAAGAACTTTTGAGATCCTACCGACTACGCTAATTAAATTCTTGCAGCATAAGTTAAAGTTAAAAAAAAAACTTTATTTAATTCTTTTTCTTCAACTGGTTACAATACTTTTGTGATTAAAGAACACCGACTTGCTATTGACAAAACTCAAGCTGAACTCGCTGTCTAACTCCTACTTCATTTACAATCATACCTCGGTTTTGAGTTTTATAGCTTTTTGTGAGTGGGTTTGGCTTCTATTGAGAGACTCTCTAACTTTGGACTTTAGACTTCAGTTTTCGGTCCCGAAATCTGATTATCTTGAATTGTGAGAACGTGCCGATAGTCTGAACAGCTGCTCGTTCTAATTAATTAGTCTACAAGCTGAGGTTTTTGTGTTATGGTAATTTTCCTGTGGCTTGCTTATATGTATGAATTGGTATATTTTCTTTGCTAAAGCAAGTTACTTATATTTCTGAATGTTTGTTTATAGTATTTTTCTGTGTTGTCAGATTTTGCTTTAACGGTTTGTATGACTTATCCAAATGGATCTTTTAATTTCTATATACTTCTATGGTCTATAAAAATCTATATAAGTACAGTTTTAGTACAAAGACTACCAATGGTTAGTGTTTTTTAAGCAGCACTTCCTGAGTTGGGCTTTGCAGAGTACCCTCTGAATGATTTCAGTCAGAAGTTTGCAACGAAGTATAGGAGACGTTTCCGACCCCATTAACTATATATATTCTTGATCAGCGTCACTAGACGAGTCGATCTAGCCATGTCCGTCTGTCCGTCCGTCTGTTCGTCCGTCCGCCCGTCTGTCTGTCGGTCCGTCCGTCTGTCCGTCCGTCTGATAGTCTCTCAGTTTTAAAGCTATCAGGCTGTAACTACTTTCTATTGCAGGTAGTACATAAGTCGGAACCAGCTGGATCGGACAACTGTATCTTATAGCTCCCATAGGAACTCTCGGAAAAAAAATGTAAAAAAAATTATATCTTTGGTGTTTTTTAACATATAACCTCCTACACGTGGAAATAAATTTGATCAAAATCCGATAGCTGCCATAGGAACGATCTGAAAATTGGTGGGAAAATAATATGCTTTCGACTACAATTTTATAAAAGCCGGACTACTACATCATATGGCTGTCATAGGAACGATCAGAAAATTGGTGGACAAATAATATGAAACAAATTATAGCTTTGATGCTTTTCGACATATAACCTTTTAAGCTTAGAAATAACAATTTTTCATTAGTTCTGAGTTTTGAATTAAATTTGATCAAAATCGGACGACTATATCATACAGCTGTCATAGGAATAATCGGAAAATTGGTTGGAAAATAATATGAATTAAATTAGAGCATTGGGGCTTTTTTTTATAATTTTTTTATAATTTTTTTTTTTATGAATTTCGAAATCAATTTAATAAAAATCGGACTACTCTGACTAGTACTCTAAAAAAATGGTCTGAAAAAAAGAATGAAATAATTTCTTTTAATATCACTGAAGTCAGCAACAATCCTTAAAAATTGTACATGGAATTACTAAAGTTGTTTATTTCTTTTAACTGCAAGGGTACAAACTTCGGCTTGCCGAAGTTAACTTCCTTTCTTTTTATTTAAATTAATTAAGTCAGCCATTGACATAGATGTAGCTACTCTTGCGTTTCTTTGCGAGTTTGCAAAGGTTCCCTCTCGATTACTCGATTATTAAGGAATCGTTGTTGAATGAGCTTTATTCGTTGTCCTCTCTATTTCCTCTTCTTGATGATCTTCTTTTTTTTGTTGGCCTGTATTGTAGTCAGCTATTGTCAGGCTGCCGCTTATTTTTTAACTCACCTCATTCAACGTTTAATTTATCCTATTTATCCCATTTTTGTGTTCATCAGTTCGTTATGTTCATTATGATTTCGTGGTTTAATACGTAAACGCTGACAAAGTGCTGAAAGCTTTTGCGGGATTATGTTGATTGAACGGTTGATTTAAACGTAAACAATGAATATCCTGATTAGTTTAATTTTTCCTAGTCAAATAATGAATTTTTGTGTCCATCAGCTCATTATGCTCTTTATATTTTCGTGGTTTTAAGCAAAAACACTGACACTGAGTTCTGAACGTTTTGGCGTACTTGTGAGCCTTCGATCCGCATGGTAAGAAGTCGAGTCAACCGTTGACAGTGAATATCCTGATAAGTCGTTCTTACTTTCCTCGATAATTCCTTTTCAGTCCCTTTTTTTATGAGCGCATTGCAGCAGTTGTCATATATTTTATATTTGAATTTAGAAATTATTCTCCTTTTGGTATATAAAATCAATCAAAACCACCTCTTAATGAGGTAAAAATATAGTGACGAAAATATATAATACACGATCTACTAAATAAGTACACATTTTAAAATTTTTTCAAATGCCGAATGCTTTATCAAAATCGTACAACTAAGCCACAGCATATCGAATAGCATATATAAATATTTTTCTCACTAGACTTTTACTTCGTTAAGAGGTGTTTTTGATTGATATCAGAAGATTTTGTATTTAAAATCAAACATATACTCGTAATTAAGCTTTTTTTCACAAAAATCGCAGATTTCCAATTTCTTACGTGGAACTGTTAATAACAATTCAAATGATTCAAAGACCCTAAAACTAATGTACTAAGCTGAGGCAGTATTATAGGTTGAAATACAGATTTTAAAACGTGATTTTATACAACTATGTTTTCTATGTAAAAAGTTAAGGAATGTCACTGGTTCACTTTAAAGCTTAGCCCTAAATCTTTATTGACGCTTTTGGGAAATTGGAAAAGAGTTTAAACGAAATCGGAACACGAATTGGTATTAAGACAAACCATGTAAGGAAAGCCTACAAAGTATTTCAAAAGTATTTCAAGTCAGCGAAGATTGTTTTCTTCGAGTTGGTGGACGATTAGACAACTCACACTTATCAGCTGATGTGAAACATTCATTCTGTAGTCGAAGCGCAACCCAAGAATGATTCTCGATCAAAACATACATCCAGTCTTGATACTGAAGTTTCTGCACTTTTTGTAAGTGCTCGTTAAATTTACTGGAACTTTGGTGCGCGGAACTTGATTTGAATCTGATACACAACTGCATTTGATGTTCTCCCCATAGCTATTTATAATCAACTCACGGAGCACCAATTCATGCCCGATCTACCAGGCATTCGTATAACTGAGGCCTTACCTATTCAGCGCTCAGGTTGTGACTGGGACCATTTATACTGAAGGAAAGGAGAGTCCGCAATACCCGAAAAAATAAGGACTACATATGCATCTTTGTTTGCCATGTAACATCAGCCATACATTTGAAACTGGCCACCGATCTAGCACACACACATTCATGCTATGTCTTCGGGGTTTTAGGTACCTTCGAGGAAAGTGCTAAAAGATCTTCAGCGACAATGGAACGAATTTTGTTGCACAATGTAACACAATCGCTGGCCAATGATGAAATCAAGTCAAGCTGTAATCCTCCCCATTCGCCACTTTTGGGAGGGAAGTGAGAGTCAGCAGTTCCCTACATTAAATTACATCCGCGTCGAGTTGTGGGAAAAACTGTTCTAACCTTTCAACATATGCAAGAGGGAGATCGGACCCACTTGCCGATCAATCGCCTGGGCACTTGCAATCGCTGTTTTTGGAAACGCTGGCACCAAGAGTGTTTAACAGTAACTCCAAAAGTTGACAACGTAGTCCTCGTCAAGGACTTAAGGCGCAGTACAACGATTTAGCCATGTCCGTCTGTCCGTCTGTACGTCCGTCTGTCTGTCCGTTTCTACGCAAACTAGTCTCTCAGTTTTGAAGTTATTGAGCTGGAACTTTCCCAAAAATCTTCTTTCTATTGCAGATAGTATATAAGTCGGAAACAGACGGATCGGACAACTATATAATAAAGCTCCCATAAGAACTATAGGGGAAAAAATTAAAAAAAATTTTAAATTCGGTGTTTTTTAACATTCTAAGGTTGTAAATAACATTTTTTTAATTAGTTCTGAATTTCGAATTAAATTTTATCAAAATCGGATGACTATTATTATTGATTATTATATAACTGCAAGGGTATACAAACTTCGGCTTGCCGAAGTTAACTTCCTTTCTTGTTTATTTTGGTATTGCGAACGAGTTTTTGCTATATATTGATATTAATTTTCTGGCCTATTCCAGAGAATTGCAAGAAGAGGCAGGCACCTCAGAAATTAATTCAGGATTACAAAATGTAAAGCATACACCATTATTCCTAGTTTTGAGATAATGTCCATCTTGATTCAAAACCATAGTTTTTGTGTTCAAAGGATTTGTCCTTTAAATTGTTCTGTAACTATTTCAACAAAATGTCAAATTATTGTAAACATATCTAAGAGCACAAACCCTGCCCTTAGGATGACAGCCCATTTCCATTTCTTTTCATGTTGATGAGCTGACGACTTCCAAAAAACTTCTCTAGAAATCGTTTATTTTCCACACTTTTAAAAATATTTTTTTCTTTTTAAATTGTCATTTTTTAACGTTAAGAAACCACAATAACAGGGGCCCCATTTCTTAATAATAGCAACTAGATTGAAATTTTTTATTAATTTTATAGATGTGGGCAATTTTACATTCCAGCTGTGTTGGCTGCCATGCTCCAATTTGGGATTAGCATATGAATTGCAAATCGTAAATCCGATTGGAAGGTTTAACATTATGGTAAATCTTAATTTTTGGTAAATCGCTCAGAGTAACATGAGGAAGTCTTCAGGTTATATTGGTCATGTCTAGTTTTAAAGTTTGTTCATCATCACATCGCCAAGATTTTAGTTCGCAATAACACAAGTAACATTTAACAGAAGTTTTTTATAATCCTCCGCAAACCCCAACCAATTTTTTAATAGTACAGATAGGCTGAAGTTCGTCTCTAACTATGACTTTAAAGATTCTCCAACCTTTGTTGTTTTCCGCTCCGTCTTGAGATCAGGAATCTTACATTTTCAAGCATCCTTTTCTTCGACATCAGCGTATTTTTATTAGATTTATTTAACTCTTTAATTACAATATTCTTATGGTTTTCCTGATTTATGATGATTGTTGAGCTTTTTATATTTGGTACAGTTCTTTCACGTTGTATTTAGCTTTTTGCTACCGTTATAGATACTATCTGTTTAGCCTTCGTCACATGTTGTACTTAGCTGTTACCTTGATGGTTTCGACTTGGTTTTGGATGGTTACTAACTTTAAAGCTCTTGGTTTTAAGGGATAACTAACTGTTATTAAATGAGCTGTTATACTCTTTTGTTAAGAATGATTAAATCTTACAAGTAAATGTTCCTCAGATGTCTTAGACATTCCGTTACAAAAGCATTAACTTTAAAATGAAAAAGGTTCACTTCTTTCCAAAAGTGAGCCAAAAACATACCAACAATAATAGAGATGCAAATTGGGTTTCTCACTCGTATTTAATTAAAAAAATTTATGTTTATATATTAATCACTTAATCTCTACTACAATTTTTCAATAGGTCGAACTTAGTTAATTCACTGCTCGATTCGGATCTCAAAAACGGACTCCCTGATCTCTAGTTCAACGATTAATAATCAAACCTCGGCTTAAGATAATTTATCCCCAAAAATTCATAAAGAGAATGGCTCAAGAGAGTCGGAAAGTAGGATGATGTAATTTGCCAATTAAATTTGAAGTCCAATCTTGGCCGGAAATTGGTGTTTACATCAGCGTAGTTTAGGGACCGCTTTGGGGATCTTTTTGTTTACGTTAACGGACTTTGGGCTTGCTTTGACGATCTTTTGTTTACGTTAGCGGACTGGATGTTTACAGCATCCGCTTGATTTCGGCTGCGTGAAATTGATCTGGGTGGGAATGATTCGGGGGCCTGGTTGAACGAAATAGCTGACCACGGATTTATCTCGGGTCTGTCAGAGGTATTTGGAAATTGGCTATCGGATAAAAGTTGTTTATAAATTGGGTAAGAGCCCCTAAATAATGTGTCATTTAACACCCCCCATTCTAAATTGAATCGTCCCGATTCTTTTGAACTGATGGGTATATTGAATGTAATTGATGGGTTAATTCGACAATAATATTTTCTTCTAGGGTATTTTCATTGTCGGGTATCTTATTTATTTCATTATCGGAAATATAATTTTCTGGTTCGATTTCTATATGAATTTGCCATGGTTTGAATATTAAAAATTTTCTGAATTTGATTATAATCATAATAGTTAAATATATAAATGTGAATATGATTAATATTAACGTAACTGGTATTTGAGTTTGTTTAATTTGAATAAATGGATTTAGTACGTTAATATTATCGAAAGTGAGTTCCGAATCATTAGATATAATATATTCGGATACTAAAAAATCTGTATATTGTCGAGCTGTGAGGTATTCCAATATCTTATTGTCTACATTGGTGTAGGAAATATTATTAATTTTAGTGGCGCCATTAAAAGTTATTTAATATGACCCATTTAAATGAGTGTCATTAACTGTATTTTCGCCACTTACAAAAATGTCTCCATCTTGGATTACATCTATATTTTTATTTTTTTCTCGGATTTTGTTACAAAAGGATTTTTCTCCATTTAGTAATCTAGTGAAACAAGAGCGTTCTGGGTTAAGTGTGCAATAATTATTAAATATTTCTGTCTTAAAATTAGAAATTACATAATACTTATTTCTATTATTCTATTCTATACAATTATTATATATCATCATTGTTTAGAATTTTAGTATTAAATACATCAATTTTGGCAACTGTAATTGTGTCCATTAAATTCATAAGATCGTAAGCAAGCGCAGGCGATATTTTCTAAATGGAATTTCTTGATCTTTAAAGGCTGTTTTGAATTGTTCAGACAAAGATTTTATCTCTTTAAATATTTTAGAATTAATATCGAATTGATCGTTATTATTTTGTATTAAATCATCGATTTTATTTTGGACTGTTATGAAATCATCATGATCTGGTGTTCCTGCTATCCATTTCCAAATGGTGCCTATTTCATTAATGCCTCTTTTTGATCTTCTGGGTATAACTTGAGAGATAAGTATTTTGATAATTTTTAAATCGTGGGATATTTCCCAAAGAAAATTCTTGTTGTCGTGACCCTTTAGAAATTCTCTTTCTAGATTAATTATTTCTCTATATATATATATATTAGTTATATGAAATAAATCTGCGTGTGATTCATAAGTAAGAACATCTTTGGTATTCTTGTAAAGAAGGAAATCATGGTTCGTGTAATCCATAATTTCGGATTTGGTTGTAGCTACCAGCAATAATAAGTACATTATTGAAATCATTATAATTTGAAACATTTGTAATTTGAAACAAGTTATTTAATATTATCTTTATGAATCGTACGGTTTCTGTTATTTATAATAACTTTACTTGGGAGATTTTCCTTAACTACTTGTTTTTTATATCTAGAATTAAGCTTGTTCCTTTCCCCGTGTTTCTTTTCGTAAATTACCCCTCCTACGTGATAATTCTTATTTTGTCTGTCTTTATTGTGAAAATGTAACATTTTAACAATAATTTAGGAATATCATCGTGTTTGATTTTATTAAATAATATATCAAAAGGTCGATGATTGGTTATTGAATAAATTGTTAAATTGTATTATTGTGCTGCTCTAATTATAATTTCGAGATAATCAATTAAATTAAGCTCATCTTCAATGCAGCGAGCAATTTCTGTTAAGGTAGAGTGTGCTCTTTCTATTTGTCCGTTAGACGTACTATGTCGAGGATCTGCAAAGAATAAAGATATCCCATTTCTTTGTGCAAAAGATTTAAATTGGGATGAAGAAAAACTTGGTTCGTTATCTATCATCAAAGATTTGGCTAATGGAAATTGTTGTAAAATTTCGGAAACTTTATTTTCTATATTTAGTATATTAGGGATTTCTTTTACAACTAAGTATTTCGAATACGAATCTATACAAGTAATGAATATAAGATTTTGGGCGTAAAATATGTCAAGATGCAAATTCACACCTTCTCTTTCCGGAATTGGTGCTTGACCGATAGGAATCTGTACTGGGCGTCTGTTGTATTTGATTTGATTGCAGATAGTGCAATTCTTTATAAACTCCTTAAGCTTTTTGTATAAATTTGGCCAATAATAGAGTCTAGTTCTTTATTTATAATTTTCATCAAGCCCTCTATGAGCTCTACAATGAGTTTCTGTAATAATAAGAGATCTGTCTTCAGCGTTCTCGACTCAGTGAACTCCTATTGTTATGTTGGCTGGAATATATTCCCTTAAGATTGATACTAAATTTTCTGGAGTGTCATACTCTATGATATGTCTATTATTTCCGAATACATTAATCGACTCATGTATTGTATACCTCCCCGTTGCTATTAGCAATTGTTGCTTATACTGGTTTTAGGGTTTTCGGGTTTCTTGTATTACATTATCAAAGCTACTCTTTGCTGAATGCTGAGCATTTTGATCTGAGACCGATTGATTACTTTCCGTTAAGTTATTTATTTGAATCCTAGATAAAGCGTCCGCAACAACATTTGTTGCTCCTGGCTTGTAAATAATTTTGGGTGAATAGCTTTCAATAAAGGAATACCACCTTTTCATCTCAATATTTGGATTTTTTTTGAGAAAAGGAAAATGAAAGAGGTTGATGATCGGTATAGATCTCGATGTTGTTAACCCCACATAAGTAATTTCGAAGATTTTTAAAAGCCCATACAAAGGCTAAAAGTTCCTTTTTATTGGTTGCGAATAATTGTTCGGTTTTTGTCAGAGTTTTTGAAATAAATGTAATTGGTTTTCCTTCCTGAGAAAGAACGGCACCAATTGCTCAGTCAGATGCGTCCGTTGTTAGAGTAAATTTTTTATTATAGTCTGGTTGTACTAGTTCTACTTGTGCAATCAAATTTTCTTTGAGCTCGTTTAAAGCTCTTACAGCTGAATCATCAAACTGTATTAAAGTTTTACGTGATGCCTTTTTTGATACTTTGCGTTTTGGGCTTTTAAATATTTTGTTAAAGGTTTAGCTATCTTTGCGTAATTTTGCACAAATTTTCTGTAATATCCTTTAAAGCCTAGGAAGCTTCTAAGCTCTCGAATAGTTTTTATCACATTGTGAGAAACAATGTAACCGAGAAAATTGGTTTCTAATTTAAAGAACTTTGATTTTTCAATTGAAATGTTCATGTTTGCGTTCAGCAAAATTTTAGTTATGAGAATTATTTTTATTTAATTTTTGAAAATATAATTATGTCATCCATATAAACGTGACATGTTTTACCCACTTGTTCTCTTAAGATATCATCCATCGCTCGTTGGAATATTCTTGGAGCGTTGGTCAAACTGAAAGGCATTCTTAGGAATTCGTATTTCCCGTTGTTTATTGAAAATGAGGTTTTCTGAATGTCTGGTTCATTCATGAGAATCTGATGAAATCCAGATTCCAAGTCAATTGTTGAAAAGTATTTGGCTTTCTCAAGATTTGATAAAATCACTGAAGGGTCCTGCATTGGATATCTATTGTATTTTCATTAAGTTTTTTATAATCAATTACGATTTCCGTCTTCATTGAAACCCTTTTTTGGTACAACCAGTACATAAGGACTTCTACTTGGCCTTATAATTTCTTCATTTAACATTCGATTTATTTCAGAATTTACAAAATCTGAAGCTGATTGAGCATAAGGCGCTATCATTGTAAATGGCCCTATGATTTACGGTGTTTATTTCACCGCGGATATCTGTCCTAAATGAAATCTGCATATTTATTTTTGAATGCTCTTCATTGATAATATTTAATATTTCGTTCTCCAAATCTTTTCTTTGATCTGCAGATTTATTCTTTGATTGTCGGGTAGTTCAACGACGGCGTGTTCAGAATTTTTAAATTCCAAACTTTAATTTTTGTCGGATTTCTCAACGAATTTTTGAATTCCAAACTTTTATTTTTGTCGGATTTTTCAACGACGGCGTGTTCAGGATTTGTCTATCCTAAACTAGATTCGCTTTGAATCTATACCCATTTCAGATTCGGATCTGATTTGAGCCTTTTCATCAAAGTATTTTTTTAATATAAATTCTTTTAATGTAAAATTGTGTTTTCTTCTGTTAAAGAATGTTAATTTAATATGTTTCCGTTATCATAATTTAATTTTTCTTCTATTCCATTATATTTAATTACTCCCTTAGCTGTATCAATTACCGCTCCTATTTTTTTAATAGGTTATAGCCGACCAGTAAATTTGAGGCTAGCCCATCTATTTCATAAAAAGTATATCGCGTATCAAAAATAGTAATTATATGATAATATTTAATTATTGAATATCCATTCACTGTAGATATTCTTTTGTAAATTGGAAGCTCGTTCTTATTTTTATAAATTCCTGTTCTTATATAACACGAGGTTGCCCCAGTGTCAATTAATATTTTTAATTTTTTATTTATTTTTGGATTTTTTTTAAATAAGTAGGGTAAGGTAG
This sequence comes from Drosophila biarmipes, assembly GCF_025231255.1. Lineage (NCBI taxonomy): Eukaryota > Metazoa > Arthropoda > Insecta > Diptera > Drosophilidae > Drosophila > Drosophila biarmipes. The sequence continues at coordinate 740,342 of NW_026114528.1, read as the reverse complement.
ACTTTTGTATAAAAAATGGTTCTCCTCAATGTTATTTAATCTCATGGTCTTGTTAGCCGGTTGGTCAACAGTTCCAGTTGGTACCCTTTCATTTTGGGCTTGGCCTTGCTGAGTGTTCTGTGTCTCAAATTTTTTTGTTTGATCCCACTTGTTCTGACTATAATTATTATTTTGATATTTATTATAGCCTTGATTATAGCCGTTGTTAACCTTATTCTGAACCTGGATAGACTCGTCTACCTCCATTGTTCCACTGTTTTTGTTGGTTATTATTAAATCTATCCATCGTATTTTCCATAAGTATTTTTTTCTGGTTGTTGTCATGATTAAACCTTAAATTATTATTGTTTCGCTGGTTACTGTAACTATTATTTTGCTGTCTTGACTTGTGGTTGAAATGTGTTTGTCCATTTCCACTAGAGTTTGGCTCGCTATGTTTTCTCTGAGTAGTATAGAAACTATTTGCGAAACGAGCCCTCATGTTGTTGCTTTCCAATTCCTGAACTATAACCATTGCATTTGGTAGGTCAGGTGGATTCATTGAGAAAATAGTATCTGAAATTTGGCCGTTGAGGCCGGTAATGAAAACTCTAAGAGCTGTCCTCCTATGTTTCTCATTCATTTCCGCTGTTATAGGTTTGTTTCTACCGTAGGTCATAATAGTTTTATTAATTAGCCTAGTTAATTTTATATTAACTATACCATAATAATCCATTATGGATAATTTTCCCTGACTCAATACACTTAATTCCTGTTCAATAATGTGAATTGGTCGTTTGTCGCTAAAGACGAAGTCAAGTCTGGCCATTATGGCATCGAAATTTAATACAGTACCGTTATGGGTTAAGGCGTCGTTTGCCATTCCTGTTATTTTGTTTCGTAATATAGATAAGGCAGAATAAAATCTTTCATTCCCTCTGGCATATTGCCCCATGGCTACTTCTGCCGATTCTCTCCAGTTTACATATTTGTTCTCTTCACCTTTATAAAAGATTTGATGATCTCATAAGATGTGTCGCATTTTATATTTGGATCTACAATCTCTATCTGATAATCCTCAACCGTTTTAATTTTGTGAGAAAGCTTCGATCTTCAGTTAACGATCTCCTCCTTTAATGGATTTAATTCAAAATTTACAATTTGCTTAATGAAATCTCCTACATTTACCATGGTGTTGTTTGTTATTGCCTGATGGCTTGTATTTTCTTGTGGCGGATTCATGTGGAGTCTTTTATTTGCTCCAGTCTGGCTTGTTGAAGGTTCTGGCATTTTGAGAACTTTTTCGAAATTTGAAATTAACTCTTCCACTTTGTATATTTATATTTCCTTTCTTAAAAATATTTTTAATATAATAAAAATAATAAAAAATGAATGAAAATAATAAAATAGTATCGCTCAGGAATCGTCCTTATATTTTTTTTTCTCGTTGTTATTTTGCCTGTTGGGGTCGTCCTTATCCTGAATGATGATCTTGATTGGGGTCGTCCTTCCTTTTTTGTTTTTAGATTTTGTCTCGGGGTCTTCCTGCTATAATTTTGTTTTTAAATTGGGTCTTCCTTCTTTTCCAATATTTGGCGAGGGATTGCCTTTCAGCCTGTTTTCTTAGAATGTCTTTGAAGATTTTTTTTTAAATTGTTTTTCATAATGTTTATTTTTTTGATGAAAAATTTTTTGTCGCTTTTTGATTTTTATATTATCCGAGCAGTGAATTTATTTTACGATCACTATTTTGTAATTTGAGATTTCAAGGGGATTATTTCATTAATTATTTTCCACCTTAGTTTTTTGATCAACACAAACTTTATATTTATTCGTCGGTTGTATCGGGTTTTTTTGGCCGCACTAAATTCCTTTGCTTACTTTAAAACTTTTTCGTTTTTATTTTAAAGCTTTGCCTTTTTAAAATTTTTTTTAATCGCACGGTCCCACGTTGGGCGCTAATTAAGTTTTTCCCTTGTGATTTAATTAAAAAAATTTATTTTTATTTTTTAATCACTTAATCTTTACTACAATTTTTCAATAGGTCGAACTTAGTTAATTCACTGCTCGTTTACTTTTTCTCGATTAGCACTACTGCTCTATTCGGATCTCAAACCCGGACTCCCTGATCTCTAGTTCAATGATCAATAATCAAACCTCGGCTTAAGAGAATTTATCCCCAAAAATTGATAAAGAGAATGGCTCAAGAGAAACGGAAAATAGGATGATGCAATTTGCCAATTAAATTTGAAGTCCAATCTTGGCCGGAAATTGGTGTTTACATCAGGGGAGTTTAGGGACCGCTTTGGGGATCTTGTTGTTTACGTTAACGGACTCTGGGCTCGCTTTGGGGATCTTTTGTTTACGATAGCGGACTGGATGTTTACAGCATCTGCTTGATTTGGGCTGCGTGAAATTGATCTGGGTGGGAATGATTCGGAGGCCTGGTTGAAAGAAATTGCTGACCACGGATTTATCTCGGGTCTGTCAGAGGTATTTGGAAATTGACTCTCGGCTAAAAGTTGTTTTTAGAGCCCCTAATATTGTGTCATATAACTTGCACACTGCATTACCTGTTCGCCATAAAAGTCACTCGCCCAAGGCACAATGCGTAGGACCACTTATAAGATTCTACATCTCAAGACCATCCCTTTTTTAGTACCAGTACTTTAAATACAGACAGAAAATATTTTCTGAGATTTGTTATTATTATCTAATTTATTAGTGAGAACATGTTATATTATAATCATAGAAAAAAATATACATTTATATAACTAATTTTGTAAGTCCACCCTAATGTAAGAAATAACCGGTATATTATCCTTCTCTCCGAACGCAGATTTTCCCATAGAATGATACAAAATATTTTTCACAATTTAATACAGTTTCGAAGGCATCATTGGACTAATATAGAAAAGTATTTTAATAAAATTTCCGTCTTATGTTTATGGTTCAGGTGTTGCGGCCTGGTAGTAGATGTTTCTAGTTGCTTAGAATTTTTATACCCGTTACTCGTAGAGTGAAAAGCTTTTCTAGATTCGTCACAAAATATCCTAAATAAGTTTTCGACGTCATAAAGTATATATATTCTAGCTGAGTCCATTTAGCCATGTCCGTCTGTCCGTCCGTGCTATGAGCGCTGAGATCTCGGAAACTATAAGAGCTAAAAAAGTCAAATTTGACCTGCAGATGCCTGAGCAGCGCAATTATATTTCAGCGAGGTGCCACAACCACGAAATTCCTTTGGGTCATCAATACCTATCGATTGACCTAAATGTGCCACGCCCACTTCAACGCCCACCAACCGCATAAAACTGTGGTGGCCACAATTGCCATTCTAGAAAGTTTTTTTTTTGTTAAAACGTATTTGTCTCATCAATACCTATCGATTCATCCTAAAACGCCCACAAACCGCCCAAAAATGTGGTAGCCACAGTGGGCATGCTAGAAATTGGTTTTCCTAAAATGTATTTGTCTCATTAAAAACTTTCGATTGACCTAAACAAATATCTGCCGCCCCCATAAAGAATACCAAAATAGCCGGAAGCGCTTTACAATAATTCTTTGCTGCTCATATATATGCATTTTTATTTTCTTCCTCACGCTGAGTAACGCGTATGTGATAGTCGGAGCACTCGACTATAGCGTTCTAATTTTTACATTATTTGGAACAAAGTGAGTTGAAAGCTGAGGAAGATTATAACAGACCTATAAGAAAGTTTTTATAAAAAGTTTTATTCCACTGATAATCAATTTCGATTTATGTTATCAAGTTTTAAAATAATATGAAAAAATTCCTTCACTATGTAAACTGTATTGTACATTTCTATATCATTCTTTTATCTTATACAGGTACAGGATCGAAAGCTAGCCTTTCACCCAAAACCCCAGTTATTGGCTGCAATACAATGTAGAAGAAGAAACTGAAATATTTTTTAACTTTGGTAAAGTTTACGAAAAGAATTGTAACTTTCAAAGTTGAAAATATTCTTAAAAATATAATGAAATGTTGTAAGTTAAAATATTTTCATTGTACTTGAATTTAAAGTCAAGTCGATTCATTATTGTATAATTACCAACAAATTTGTTTAAAAAACTCTGTTTTATTTTCCTAACAAATGTAATCAAATGTGTGTGTGTTTTTTTTTGTGGTGATTTGGCCATGTTGCATGCAGCATACCAATTTACTTCTAGTTCAAGCATAGTTTCCACCAGGTTACAAACGGCTGGCGTCCTCCCAACCCTTATGCTCAGATCTTGGCGTTCATTTTCAAATCTCGGACAGACAAAAAATACGTGCTCTGCGTCTTTTTTATCCGACTCGCAGATTGGGCAGTGCCGATAACGTTCATGCTTAAACCTATTCAAATAGTATTTAAAGCATTCATGTCCTGTCAGCAGTTGTGTTACGTAAAAGTCCAAATGTCCATGCTTTCGTCCCAGCTATATCTGCAGTTCTGGGATAATTTTTTACGTCCATCGTCCTTTTCTGCTATTTGCCCTCCTCTCCTGCCACTTTGCAATGGTAAGTTGTCTGCACCTTTGCCGTAGGAATGCGACAGTTGCGACTCCTGTGCTAGCAGGTCCGTCGGTATGACTCCTGATATTACTAGCGCCGCGTCATGGGATACCGTGCGGAACGCACAGCAGACCCTCAGGGCACACAGTCTGTGTACGAAGTCGCCCTCCAGCAAATAGCTCTAATTTTTTGTGGCTCGGGCCCATATGGGAGCAGCGTACATCAGCCAACCAGTAATCTACGTCCTCGGCACCGAGTGTACGCCATAATTCGCGAAATTGCGGCCGCGAATCTGCCTTGCCACTAGCGTACGCTAGAGGCTCTTTGAATGAAAGCCAGTGATCAATCATGACACCCAAGTATTTTAGGCTTGGGCGAGATTTTATAGTGGCTTCTCCAACTTTGACAGTGGACTGCTTCGGTTTTATGCGCTGCCAAGGTGATACCCTTAGAGTTATAGGGGAAAAAATTTTAAAAAAATTATATCTTCGGTGTTTTTTAACATATAACCTTCTAAGCCTGGATATAACATTTTTTAATTAGTTCTGAATTTCGAATTAAATTTTATCGAAATCGGACGACTATATCATACAGCGGTCATAGAAACAACCGGGAAATTAGTGGTAAAATAATATGAAAAAATTATTCACTAAAGCTGATTATTATATAACTGCAAGGGTATACAAACTTCAGCTTGCCAAAGTTAGCTTACTTTCTTGTTTATTTTGGTATTGCGAACAAGTTGTTGCTATATATTGATATTAATTTTCTGCCCTATTCCAGTGAATGGCATAACGAGGCAGGCGCACGTTTCAGAAGTTAATTCAGGATTACAAAATGTAAAGTATACTCCATAATTCCTAGTTTTGAGATAATGTCCATCTTGATTCATGACCATAGTTTTTATGTTCAAAAGGTTTTTAAAGTGCCGGCCAATTAATTGTCCTTTAAATTGTTTTATAACTACTTCAACAAAATGTCAAATTATTGTATCAATTTGTCTAGTTTTAAACTTTGTTCATTATCACATCGCCAAAATTTTAGTTCGCAATAACACAAGTTCATGTTTACATTTAACAAAAGTTTTTTATTATCCTCCGCAAACCCCAACCAATTTTTTAACAGTACAGATAGGCTGAAGTTCGTCTCTAACTTTGACTTTAAAGATTCTCCAACCTTTGTTGTTTTCCGCTCCGCCTTGAGATCAGGAATCTTACATTTTCAAGCATCCTTTTCTACGACATCAGCGTATTTTTATTAGATTTATTTAACTCTTTAATTACAATATTCTTATGATGGTTTTTGAGCTTTTTATATTTGGTACAGTTGTTACACGTTGTATTTAGCTCTTTGCTACCGTTATAGATACTAGCTGTTTAGTCTTGGTCACATGTTGTACTTAGCTGTTATCTTGATGGTTTAGACTTGGTTTTGGATGGTTACTTTCTGTAAGTACTTGCTTTTAGATGGTTGCTTACTTTAAATCTCTTAGTTTTAGGTGATAACTAACTGTTATTAAATGAGCTGCTATAATCTATTGTTAAGAATGATTAAATCTTACAAGTAAATGTTCCTCAGATGTCTTAGACATTCCGTTTCAAAAGCATTAACTTTAAAATGAAAAAGATTCACTTCTTTCCGCAAGTGAGCCAAAAACATGCCATCAATAATAGAGATGCACACCTCATTACCTGCTCGTCATAAAAGTCACTCGCCCAAGGCACAATGCGCAGGACCACTTATAAGATTCTACACCTTTTTTAGTACCAGTACTTTAAATACAGACAGAAAAATATTTTCTGAGATTTGTTATTATTATCATGAGAACATGTTATATTATAATCATAGAAATAAATATACATTTATATAACTAATTTTGTAAGTCCACCCTAATGAAAGAAATAGCCGGTATATTATCCCTCTCTTCAAAAAAATACAAAATATTTTTCATAATTTAATACAGTTTCGAAGGCATTATTGGACTAATATAGAAAAGTATTTTAATAAAATTTCTGTCTCATGCTTATGGTTCAGGTGTTGCAGCCTGGTAGTACATGTTTCTAGTTGCTTAGAATTTTTATACCCGTTACTCGTAGAGTGAAAATGTATTCTAGATTCGTCACAAAATATTGTAAATAAGTTTTCGGCCCTATAAAGTGTATATATTCTAGCTGAGTCCATTTAGCCATGTCCGTCTGTCCGTCCGTGCTATGAGCGCTGAGATCTCGGAAACTTTAAGAGTTAAATGTTGGCATGCAGATTCCTGAGCAGCGCAAGTTTATTTTAGCGGGGTGCCACAACAGCGAAATTCCTTTGGGTCATCAATGCCTATCGATTGACACAAATGTGGCACGCCTCTTCTAACGCCCACAAACCGCCCAAAACTTTGGTAGCTACACTGGGCATGCTAGAAATTGGTTTTCCTAAAATTTATTTGTCTCATTAAAATCTTTCGATTGACCTAAACAAATGTCTGCCGCCCCCATAAAAATACCAAAATAGCCGGTAGCGCTTTACAATATTTCTTTTCTGCTCATATATTTTAATTTTTATTTTCTTCCTCAAGCTAAGTAACGGGTATGTGATAGTCGGAGCACTTGACTATAGCGTTCTATTTTTTACATTATTTGAGTTGAAAGCTGAGGAAGATTATAACGGACCTGTAAGAAAGTTTTTATAAAAAGTTTTATTCCACTGATAATCAATTTCGATTTATGTTATCAAGTTTTTAAATAATAACAACAATTCTATGTCATTCTTCTGACTTATACAGGTACAGGATCGAAAGCTAGCCTTACACCCAAAACCCCAGTTATTGGCTGCAATACAATGTAGAAGAAGAAACTAAAATATTTTTTAACTTTGGTAAAGTTTACGGAAAGAATTGTAACTTTCAAAGTTGAAAATATTCTTAAAAATATAATGAAATGTTGTAAGTTAAAATATTTTCATTGTACTTGAATTTAAAGTCAAGTCGATTCATTATTGTATAATTACCAACAAATTTGTTTAACTCTGTTTTATTTTCCTAACAAATGTATGTTTTTTTTTTTGGTGGTGATTTGGCCACGTTGCATGCAGCATACCAATTTACTTCTGGTTCAAGCATAGTTTCCACCAGGTTACAAACGGCTGGCGTCCTCCCAACCCTTATGCTCAGATCTTGACGTTCATTTTCAAATCTCAGACAGACAAAAAATACGTGCACTGCGTCTTTCTTATCCGACTCGCAGATTGGGCAGTGCCGATAACGTTCATGCTTAAACCTATTCAAATAGTATTTAAAGCATTCATGTCCTGTCAGCAGTTGTGTTAACGTAAAAGTCCACATGTCCATGCTTTCGTCCCAGCCATATCTGCAGTTCTGGGATAATCTTGTACGTCCATCGTCCTTTGCTGCTATTTGCCCACCTCTCCTGCCTTTTTGCAATGGTAAGTTGTCTGCACCTTTTCCGTAGGGATGCGACAGTTGCGACTCTTGTGCTCTCTTCGTTGCGAACTAGCTGATGGCGTAGCGTTGTTGTAGGTTGTGCATTTATCGTTTCAAGCATGCAAGAGCGCCGCTCAATAAACGACAGTACACTCCCTAACGTTGGAGCTAATCCAGGTGCATCAGTGAGGCCATAGTCTGTTGGTCTAGTTGTCTTCTAAAAATAATATACAGAACCGGATCCCATAATTTTGTGCAGATATCGAGGTTTTTAAGGGTGTTTAAAGTCATTGGCACTGTTTTATGTAGTGCTTGATGCAGTTGCGCAGACCCGTTAATGGGAACGAAGCTTCAATCCTCCTATTGCCGCAAAGACTACAATTTTGCCGGTGTCGTCGTATCCGCCTTGAGAAAAGGCCATATCTGTCAAAATTAGCTTTTGGATGCAGCTTTTGCACTTATTCCACAAATAAATCGTGAAACTGGGGACAATCTAGATATTCGCCATCAAATTCGATAATACTGATTGGTGGTAGAGACATATTTAGACTCATTAGTGAGTCGTTTTCTCGAAGCAAGGCCATATTATATTTTTCATATGAGATCTGAAATTGATTAACCTCTTCTATGGCGGCTGCCTCTGCCCCAGGCAGAGTCCCCCAGGCAGGGTCCCATTGGACCCCGAGGTGTAGAGCTGGGGTGATGGTTGGCGAATTTAAGGCAAGAATGTGACATGATTCTAATTCGTTGCATCGCCTCTGTAGCTGACAAGTCGTTCTTGATTTGCTTGATTAACCTTTGGATTGTTTTGGATTCGCCGAGGTACCTTTGGAGATGGCGCCATATTGTCTTTGAATACTTACTTATATTTTTCTACCACCTCCTTTAATGCTGTGAGTCTTGAGGCGTACTCATCTCCAGTGGGTAATGCTGCTTGCTGGACTTCCTCATCAAGGTGACAAAACTGAAGCCAGAGATCACTCAACTGGCTTAGCTTACTAGAATAATACCGTCTCGGTGACGTCGATCGGCAGAATCCTTTCCATAGTTCTTTATGAGCTGTTAGATCTGTCCTTGTAGCTCATTTTGGTTGTCTAGTAGTCGATTGTGTAAATCGTGTCTTGTGTGACTTATTTTCTCAATGAATGAAGTTGACATAGTCCGTGACACACTCGTGTGTGTGTGAGTCCTGTAATGCTGGACGATGCTTGGTATCCTGTGAAGCTGGATGAGCTATAGTATCCTGTGAAGCTCGATTAAGCTGCGAGTCCTGTGAAGTCGGAGTAAGCTGCGAATCCTGTGAAGCTGGAATACGATGTGATATCCTGTGAAGCAGGATTAGGCTGCGTATCCTGTGAAACTGGAGTAAGCTCCGTATCCTGTGGAGCTGGATCAAGCTGTGGATCCTAAGGCGGGTAGATATAGTGAGAACTTAACGGTATTTTCCACCAATTAGAGGTTCAGCTATTGGTTGAAAGGGGTCGCTCGGGTGTGATTCTTTGTTGATAAAGGTTCACGTCGGGATCACCAATCCGAAGTGAAGGGGGTTATAGTGAGCGTTGTCACTGGCACTGGGACACTATCATGGCAGGACGATCGCGTCACTACGATAAACGGAGAGGGGATGTGGGCACTGCGCTGAGGTTTGAGCTAGTTAGCTGCTAGTTGAAATGTATTACGATGCCTATTCCCAGAGGTTGGAAGTAGAACAGCGGAGTTATGAGTGCTTTTATAACTGATTTATTCTTATGTATTTGCTTATATACTACTTAGAACACTTCCGTGTTTCTGACAAGAGTTCTAAAGTAGGTTAGTGGTTTTCGATGATAGTGGCTGACCGCTTTGGTGGGTCAGTGCGCCGTCGAGAAGTAAGTCAACCGTTGACATTAAATATAATATGTTGATCAGCTATTCTCATACCCAATGGGTGGCGCTCCCAACTGGGCTACTGCTTGGGTGCGATCACCGGCTATGCACTGGCTTCCGGCCAGATGCTGTGTAAGCAGTTTCCATAAAAAATCGTATATGCCACTTTGTAATAATAAAAATAAAGAAACTAAATACATTTATTTTGTATTTCTGAAGTTGGATGTTTTATTGTTTATAAGCAAATTTTATTAATTGTAAGTTAGAATTATTTTTTTGTATGATTCTAAGGAAAAACTTTATACAATAGTATAATAAAATATATAATGTAAGCCCAAAAGGATTCTTTATCAGTCAAAAATGGGATACCTTAAATAAATACAATAAATGTTTCTACTTCTGATTTGAGAAATTGACGATTAGCTCGTTTGTCCCCACTTATCAACACAGATAGTTACTTATTGCTTAAATAAATAAAAATTATGATCAGCATTTGAATTAGTTATTATATCAGGCATCTATAGGCCCGTTTTCTCGTCCGCATGTTTCAAAATTGGAAAATAAATGTAAATTGCAAACTAAAAATTTTATTTAGGTTTAACATGTGAGCCTGAAAGCTGATGTAAATGTACTTAAATGTTTCGATTAAATATTAACCTATTCTCTTTTTTATTACGCTGTTTTTGAGATAGATAGATTTATTAAGATAGTCAGAAGTGCCTTAGAAATATCGCCAACTCTAAATCTTACACAATTCATATTGCTGCACATACGAAACTAACGCTGAAAGGGTTCTCTGCGATGTCTGGGGCAGTCCGTATGACATATGAAAATATTTTTTATTAAAATTAAAGCGACTATTTTTCATTTTACTTCTATAGATTTAAAAATATTAATAATAATAATATTAGTAATAATATTACAAATTTGTTAACACAAATTTTCATATTCGTGTTATATTTATAACTTCGTTTCTGGATTCTTTTCTTAAGAGCTGTTTAGTATCATTTTCTATTTCAATCGGTGACATCCCAGCACTTCGGTCATTTAAATAATTAGTGTCCTCCTCCACAATTTTTTCGAGAATAACGTCAGAGCTTTTAAGTCCTAAAAACATTTTGAAATTACAGTTCTTACTGGGCTACTGCTATGTTCTTACCATTTCGTCCAACTACTATTCCATTGCACAATGTTTCTGTAGAGCCACAATTTACGACAGCTACATCTGTTGGAATGTTGTGACGTCCGTTTTTTTGTAAGGCAACCGCTTTTCGAGCATGGCGGGTGGTCAGTACTCCTGTTTCTACATCTCGCTCAAGTCGGTGTCCTAAATAACATGGATCTCGTGCGAAAGAATTTGCATTTACATATATAAGAACATATTACCAGAACGAGATCGAGTCAGCTGACGCTGAACGTAGTCTTCAAGGTCCTCCTCTTCTTTTCGGCTTATGAGACAATTTAAAATAAGTAAAAATAGTCCCAGTCCGAAAGAAAACAATCCGGTGCAGGTTACTTCATTCCACCAGGCTGCGCTAGAACCTAACAAAAGGATTATCTGAAGCAAATTAAACGTAAATATTTTATTATAACTACATACTAAATACATTCCAAGACATACTTTCATCTGGGACAATACCAGCTCCGCAAAGAAAAACTCCAAATACAACGAATACAATACCAATATGCAACATTCCAATACTAGTAACTACCTATATTAAAAAAATATTAATTAATGAATATATATTTATATTTCCAAAATTAACCTGGCTGTCAAGCATTCTGGTACCGGGTTTGGTTGCTTGATGGGGATGGTGATATTTGCGTCTGACAGATCCCGATGGTGAATGAAATGTTTCGCCACTCTCGGAACTTTGTGTGCTATAACGCCTTTCTCGTGCTCTTTTTTGTTCATCTCGCCGTTTTCTTTGCCGTTTAATCGCCATTGCGGAATGTATACCCACTGAATGCATTTTTATCCTACAAATAGTTCGGATATATTTGAGTATTATTTAATATGAATCGACTAAACCGTAATTCAGGGAGCAAACATTTAAATTATTGAAAATAAAAACTTGAAGAAAATAACGGTAAACTTTTTGTCTGACTAAAATATCAGTATTGTCATTTTGCATTGTTTCATCTTTTTGTTTCATTTATATTTATTTATTGTTCGTTGCGAAGCATGACTATCAAAAGTTGCGAGCAGGGGCGTAGCATTAGTGATTATAGCTAATAAATTACCTCCAACAGGTCGACAAGGAACGATAATTATTTCAAAATAATAGATACTAAAAATAATAGGTTATATAAAATACTAGTTCTAAATACCAATGTATTACGTAAAGAAGATATGAAAAAAGTGAGCTAGTAACATTGTTGAATGGACAATCTCTTAAAAAAAACGAACAATTTATTTAAATTCACAGGAGAGCATCAGCGGGCTTCAACATTACCTCGTCGCGAAAAAAGCGAATAATAGTAGTTTAAATTATTAAGCAAGCCATAGCAACATACTAAATTTTTGGTGTTAGGAATTCCGGGTGTCTCAGTGTATCGCCCAGAAGCAACTGCAATCGGTCCTGATTGGATTCAAAATGCTATCTTCGTAGCAGAACCTAACTTTTTTATCCCTAAATGCGCCCACATACTGCTCAGAGCGGAGTTTTTTTTAGACCTTGCTTAGGGAAGGACGAATCTGTCACAAGCACTCAGGTCCGGCTGGGTAGCGTCGGAAATTGTAAAGAAAATTAACCTGCACCCGTTAAATACGTTCTACCACTATTCCACTCTAGAAACTACAGAAGCTAACAGGGATCATTAGGGAAAGCGATAGAATTATCAAAATTATTGTTGTATGCCACTGCACTATGGTCCAGAACCCGTTTTTTTTTTGGCATAAAGTCAATTTTTTTATGTCAATATATCGTTGTTTTCTTGTTTTTATCTTAAAGTAAATTCTTCATACATTATAAAAATGTTAATTAAAAGCTTTAAATGTGCCACCAAAGCTTATTGTGAGCTTTTAAAAGTGCGATTGCGATCAGCTGATTTCCGAATAGAAATTCGCCCCAAAATATTTACTTGCTTTGAGTGGTGTCACACGTTTTAATTTAGTCCGAAAAATTAAACTAAAATATGGAAAATAATCCTCAAGGTATGCACCATTTAATGTATATTGTTATTTTATGTGTAGTTCTACGTATTTAGTGTTGTGTAATGTCCAATTTATGTGTATGTTTTTAGAAAACTAACATGCGTTCTCCGTGTTTCGTGGAATGTTACTAATGAGCTGCTCCATGCTGACAGCAACTAATTGGTCCAGAATGTACTTGTGAGTGTTGTCTTTAGCCACAAACCAAAAACTCATCCCCGTTCGTCCCTCTTTTTTCGCATTTTGGTAATTTATAGGCACGTTTGAGTTTACTCACAGCGAACTTTTTGAAATATGGCGCAGCGGCAATCGCAAAAATCAATGTGTAGCTGATTGGATATACACAACAATTAATAAAAACGCTTTGGAATCCAATACGATAAAGGAAATAGACAAAAAAATTAGTAATTTTAATAGTTATATTCATAAACGGCTTCCCAAATATAACTACATGCTTGAACGGTTCATGTCTAAGCATACCGTATGGTTGGAATCAAAAATATCAATTACTATTGATGAATCCTGCAAAACACCACAGCAGATGGGACGTCCAACCTTATCTCACACGAATACAAGATTAAAAAGGAAATTGGCATCTGAGCTCGCAAATGAAAATAATTGTGACACAAATCTTCTGGCACATGCTGCAGCAGTCTCTACAAAGAAACAAAGCAAGAAGGACACGGCTTTTGTTCTAAAAAAAAGCCATAACAACACCCGAATACTCAACTGAATAAAAGATTTTAATTCTAAACATTTTGTCCCAAAGCCTGGAGCTTTGCAGTTTGGCGTAAGTCCATTGCATGCCTGGATCCGGTTCTTAGAATTTGTCTTAAACATTTCATATAAAATTGAATTAAGGAAATGGCATTTAAAAGGAAATGACAAGATTGAAATGAGCAAACGGAAAAAATATGTTTAAGAAAAGTTTTGGAACGAAATGGGTCTTCGGATAAGCATGCCAAAGCAGAATGGAAGCGGCAATACCAATGATGGTAATACGGCAAGGAGAGCTTTTGCCAATACTAAGCTACTAGCATCTATTACCAACTTCAACGAAGATCTTTTAAATAAATTTTACGCAATTTTAATCGCCATTTCTTCCAATCATTATATAAATTCGGAAAAACTTCGCTCATTTTGTGAAACAACTTTTTTATTATATTTGCGAAGCTACCCTTGGTATCCGATGTCACCAACAATTCATAAAATATTGGTTCATGGTTACCAGAATAATAATTCGAGCTTAGTTCCACTAGGATGCTTAGGCGAAAATGCTTCTGAAGCTCGCAACAAAATATACAAAAAAGATAGATTGTCGCATTCAAGGAAAAATAGTCGTCTCAATACTATGAGAGATATATTTTACAGAGCTATAGATTCCTCGGATCCATTATTATCGAGTGTATCTCTAAAAAAAAAAGGGGTATTAAGTCTTTTGGACCTTTCGTTCACAGATCTGCAGTGCGATTCTGACGACGATCTGGACAATTATAATATTGAATTGAATATTGAATTGGATGAAGAAGAAAATTGCATTTAAAAAATAAGTAAGTAATTGAATAGAACAGGAAATAATATATATTTATTCTTAATCAGTTTGCAGGGGCGGCAGGCGTGGGCGTGATCGCACTGACCCAATTTTTTGTATAGAAATTTTGAATGCCATAAAAATAAATTCTGCAAAGTTTGAACCCTGTAGCTCAATTTTTCGACTTTATGCCAAAAAAAAACGGGTTCTGGACCATAGTGCACTGGCCAAATATTGAGTAAGGAATCATTTGCAAATAAAGCCTTGCATGACTCCACGAAGGCGTGCCTTAAAGCGGCGCAGGAAAGTAAACTCATCAAATCACTCATTGTATGTCCCATTTATAATTGAGTATTTAGCTTTCGGTAATAGAAGGGCTAATATGAAACCCAAAGAGCCTCGTTATTTCATCCTATATCAATGTGCTCCCCCACCAAAAAGCTCGTCGAATAAGAAGCACCGAAAATTAAATTAAATTTTTTTCGCTTGGTTGGGACAACTTAACAGCCAAAATTGCCAGAATTAAGACTCCTTAAACTCGCATAGTCGGAAGGCTGCACCAAAATTTGTAGGCATTAGTATTAAATAAGGCACATAGAAAGTTTCAGTAGATCATATGGTGTGAAACCCCTCAAGACCCTCTACAAAATTATCGTCTAACCACCGTTGCGTATGGTACCCTTAGTTTTTGTCTATGGACTCAACCCATAGGCTAGGGAACTAAGGAAATTACACGTTAGCGCTCAGATAGTTGCTCGGATTCTAATCATCTATTCCTACACATAGTCGAAAATTCTTCTCTCTTTTGCATACGGAATGGATGGTCACGTTTTATCAGCTGCAGAACTCTGCCTTTCCTTTCCTATCTTCTCACAAGATGTTCAGTGTGATACTTTTGCAGTCCAATTTAACATCAATTATATATTGATCACTCCTAGTGCGCAATTAGTCACACAGAGCCACGTGCGCTAGTCAGCTTTCTTCGGCAGACAATGGTTGATTAATGCACTACACGAGTACCTGTTATTCGACGATGCACGCACTGTTTCCAATGTAAATTACAGTTAATTTCCCAAATAATAGCTAAAATTATTTATCAAAATGTTTGCAAGGTACTATATACTAAAAATAGATTATATAAGTTAAATAATAAAAAGAAAATACTAGTTCTAAATACCAATATACTACATGAAGATGATATCAAGAAAAACAGTTATGCTTAAATAGGTAATGCCAATAAAGAACAATAAGGAACGTTACAGTCGAGTGGAGTCATACTACTCAGATAACCGTTACTCGGAAAGAGAGATGGAGGGAGATATGCATGCAGCAAGGCCATATTTTGGCAAAGGGATATAAGAGAGAAAAGAAGAATTATAAAAAAAATATGTGTAGATACGAGTATATACTACCTGCAATACAAAGAAAACTTTTGGGAAAGTTTCAGCCCGATAGCCTTAAAACTGAGAGACTAGTTTGCGTAGAAACGGACGGACAGACGGACATGGCTAGATCGACTTGTCTAGTGACGCTGATCAAGAATATATACTTTACTGCGTTGCAAACTTCTGACTGAAATCATTTAACCTTCTGCAAGGGTATAAAAATATTGTAATATTTTTTTTATTACTGAAGTCAGCAACAATCCTTAAAAATGGCACATGGTGATTTTAAAGTTGATTATTTTTTATAACTGCATGGGTATACAAACATCGGCTTGCCGAAGTTAACTTCCTTTCTTGTTTTGTAGTAACAGGGTCTACAGCTAGCAGTCTTTGTTTAAATTTACTTCGGAAATTAAACTAAATAGAACTTTTCGTCGTTTCGGCACTTGTTCTTTTTTTCCGGGTGCGAACATAACCTGGCTGGTGTATTTCGGCGCAACAACTTTCGGCGCAGACTCTCAAGAAAAGTTTGGGAAAATGAGTAAATTTTACGCACTTCGAAAATAAGAAAACCAATTTTACACCAGTAATAAAACAACTGAATAAAAGAGAAGTGCCTTTGACAAATTAACTTGTGTGGAAAATTATTTGTGTTCACATACACATTTTGTATAACTGAACAAATTACCGCTTAAATGAAGATGGAGATGCGCCTCTAATTTGCGATTCCCTTTTGTGCAAAACGGTCCCCAGTTGCAGACAGTTCTTTGTTGGCACTACATACCGGCAAAAAGCGTTCAGTAGAAATTATCTCGGCCTACAGCTGTACATATGTTAATATGCAAAGGCAGTGATAAATAAATATTTGGTCCTATTTTTTTATATTCTCTCAAAAAAAAATAATAAATTTTGCATTTAGGCGGTGTTTTGTGGGCATCATTAACCCGTATGGGATCCACATAAATAATTTGGAACACGTTGTTGGTGAAATAGAAATCAAAAGTTGGTTTACTTTGCCGCTGTGTATTTGGTATTACAACTAACATAAATAAACCTTTTTGAATTTATTAACCCGAATATGACCAATACATTTTCTGCCTCTTTATATTTGGGAAATTGATAAAATAAGCATCGATCCGTTAGCATAGAAATCATTGACCCTTTTCTAATATATGTATTTGCAATCTCTCTTATTAAATTAACTTACAATATTTTTCGAAACGAGTGAAAATGAGATGCAACCAAATGATAATTAAGCTATTCCGAGCGCATACACAAAATTCATCATCCCAATTTATCACATTCATGCCATGCTGCAAGTAGTGACCAAGTCGATAGATTTGAAAAATTTTAGTTGTCACGTGTTTTTTTAAATTCTGGTTCGCAAAACAATTTGGTGGCCAAGGATTTATCACAGCGTCTACGGGTAACCAGAGAAGAATTGATTCTTAATATCGCCACTGTTAGAAAGAATAACTCGATTATACGGCACAAAGTCCAGAAGTATTTTCTACATCTATGTGTCCTGAATCCTGACAGTAGCACCACAAAGTTCAGAGTCGTGTTCGATGCATCGAACAAGACGTCCACTTCTATCTCAATGAATGAAACCTTAATGGTGGGTGCAACTATTCAGAGGGTGTTTTAGGAAATTTTAGCAAGATTTCGATTCCACGAGTATGCCTAACGGCTGACATTTCGAAAATGTATGTATAGGCAAGTTAACGTTTCCGCAGAAGATCGGAACCTCCAACTTATCTTATGCAGGCAAAATCGACAAATGTTCTCCAAACATATCGTTTAAACACGATCACTTACGGGACAGCTCCGCTTTTGGTCATCCATTGCTTCTTTGAGCTATCAAAGATCTACGCTAAGCTAAATCCTGTTGCATCGAATGTGTTATTCACACAGTTTGAAAGAGCTGGAACAAAAATTGAATTGGAACTAGTCGGATCCAATAAATATGTGTATTAGCTGAATAGGTTTAAGCAGAATTTGCGAGAGTTTGTTCAGGCCCACGGATGCTAATGCATCGCTGATGCATTTAATGAAGCATACTGCTGTTGCTTCTATGTTCGTGCTACTGCTTGAAGAAAACATTCGTCGAGATTGCTAACTGCCAATTCGAGAGTGACCCCCTATGGCTGGGTGCGGCACATCTTCTCGCCAAGTTATGAGCTCAAGAAGCTCTCTTGCTAAACAACTTCGAATTGAAAAGTATTAATTTCTGGTCAGATTCTTAAGTTACTTTGTATACCTCGTTTTCAGCAGAATGAGTTCTCGCCTGATTTACAGCTGTCCGAGAGCAAGAAAAGAGTGTCAGTATGTTCCGCGACTAAAGGCCAACAGAATGTGTTTGCTGATCTTGTTGAAAGATGTTAATCTTTTAATAATTTACTGCGGATCATGGCAAACGTGAATCGTATTTCGGCAAAAGAACTACGGGTATCGTTACTAAGGCTGGTCCAAATAACTCAGAGATTTGAGTTCGGGTCAGAAAACAACAAATTAGAGGAATCGGATAGCTTTGCCCCAAATCTTCAACATCTAAGCCATTTCATACACACCAACGAATTGAAACTCTTGTCTAAAATGCTAGATGGTTTGGTAGCTCCATCTGTGGGTCCGATAAAACCCAGCGGTGGCGCCGCCTGTGACAGGCCTAGAAAGGGTTTATAGGTACTGGTGGGTCTAGGAGAATAACAGTGGCAAATGTCAAGCGGCCCTTGAAATTCACCATGCCCCACGAGCGAGGTTACCGGCGGGTCGGCAGAGGCGGATGCTTTCTTTTCCTTTTCGGCAGCGGCAGCGTATAGACGCAGTCATCTCAAGTCAGTTTGCGAGTGGCCCAAGAGGGAATTTTTTTTACTTGTTCAATTTTCGGTTGGATCGCGCCTAGACTGGTGAGTTTTGATAGAAAAGGGAATGTTTAGAAAATTGAGTTCAGCCGGGGAAATTATTGTAGGCGGTCGGCGGAAGGCGATTCGGAAAGTCCCCGAGAAGGCGCTGGGGAAGGAAAGGAAAAGAAACGGATGTGGATCTTGGTGCCAAACGAAAGCGAGAAATTCGGCGGCCGAGCGAAAAAGGCGGCGGCAGCAGCATTGGAAATCAAGCATTTATTTTATATATACACTTTCGACCTAACCTGACCCAAATTATACCAGCTGCGTCTGACCCCATAACCCTAGGCGGTACCGGCCGTGGGTTTGAGCAAGAAAAAGGAGAAGAGAGTTCTAATTTAGATATCCACGGTTTTAGAAGTTACAAAATCCCGACCTACGACAGCACAGTTTAAATTGAGCCGTAAAAGCAGCCGCTATCGTTTGCGTGGGTAAAGAGAGGCGGGGCTTCGCAAAAGCGGGAGCTTTCAGTCTCCTACACGGATCGGATCACGCCAGTCGCCTTCGTTGCGCTCCGTCGCGAAAAGAAGAATTTAGAGGAAAAGATCAATTTACGCGCACCCGCCGCACGCGTCGGTGAAAGCCTGTAGTAGCTGCCCGCGAGTTAGTTGGCGGCTAGAACATAGTTTAAGCAAATTTAAGTGTAAGCATAGTTTTTTTTGTATTGGTGCTTGTGAATATGTGGGTGTAATAGTGCCTTAGGCAGCTAGCTAAGAAAAAAAAGAAGAAAAAGCAGGGATGCGTTGAAGCCGCGATCGAAGTTTCAGCCAGCCCCGAAAGTAATTTTTTTTTTACATTTTTTTGCTGTGTCGGTTTGAGTGTCTCCCTTTCCCCTCTTCTTTTTTTTTTGCATTTTCTTTCCCCCTTTCACAGCTCTCAGCATCATCCCGAAGAAAGCGCTTTCGTCGATGGATTTGAAACAGTGGTGAGTCCAAATTTTCATATATTCATTACATAAAAGAGAGGGAGTAGGAAGGAAATGTAATAAATTGGAGGGTGAGACTTAAGAAGGAAAGATCAGAAGGGATGGCCGAATGAGCATGAAGTAGAGAAAAAAATTTACGACAACATCTGAGCGAACCGGGAAAACATGAGCGAAAGAAAGCTCGATCGCGTGGATTCCAAGCTCTTCGTTCGTTTTGAGTTTTGTTAAATTGGCCAGTCGACAAAATTTGTCTGACTAATTTTACTTAAAATTTGTATTTGAAATGTCCATGAAGAAACCCCAATATTAGCAAGCACGACAAGAAAATCATACCATTAATAATTTAGGCAAAGTCCAACAAGGGGATTTGCGAAATCGCTTATCAGTTTAGTCACAAAAGTCTTTAATCTTGTAATTTTTAAATTGTCGTCTATTCGCATGAGATTTTTTATCGTCTATCTTAGAATAAGTTATGTTTGTATTTTACTGTAATTAAAATGTTTATAATGTGCTAAAAGTTATTAGTGTTGGCCGCGGCTGGCGTTGACCTGCAATGAAAGAGTGCACTTGAAAAGAAAAAGGGGTCGCTCAGGCTGTTAAGCGATGGGGGCAAGAGCGACCATTGGTAGGGTGGGCATGACCAAGACCTCCAGAACATCGAGGGAGGCGAGAGGGGCAGATCAGTCGGATAGGAAGTACAGGGTTGCCCATATTCGACGGACCCATGTTTTTTTTTTTAAATCAAAGGAAAAAATAAAAATTTGGCGGTTGGCAATCTTAATCATTTAATTTGTTCCAAGTAGATTTGTTTACATCAATTTTTGAATATGATATCTTTCAAATGGCCGCCTCTGGCGTTGATGGCGTATTGTGCCCTTTTTGCAGCATTTTCCATCATTTTCGCCAACATTTCGGCCGGAATAGCGGCTATTTCTTCACGAATGTTGTCCTTGAGCTCTTCTAGGGTGCTTGGCTTGTTAACGTAAACCTTTGACTTCAAATATCCCCACAAGAAGAAGTCAGGCGGCGTCAAATCGGGCGAACGCGGTGGCCTGTCCAAATAGCCACTTTTCGACATCAAACGGCCCGGAAACAATTTCTTCCGAAAATCGATTGTTATGCGACTTGTGTGCGGTGGAGCGCCTTCTTGTTGAAACCAGAACTGCCTCATACGCTTTCGACGAATAATTGGCATCACAAAATTGGTCATCATGTCGCGATAACGCTCCTGGTTGATGGTAACAGCATGGCCATTTTCATTTTGGAAGAAAAACGGCCCAATGACCGTTTTCGAACTAACGCCGCACCAAACTGTGACTTTTTCGTCGTGAAGAGGCACTTCTTGAATCTTCTTAGGATTTTCAGTGGCGTAAATACGGCAATTTTGCTTATTTACGTTCCCATTCAATGTGAAATGGGCTTCATCGGACATGATAATTTTGTTCCAAAATTGATCGTCATCTTCGGCCATTTCGTTGACTCTTTGGGCCGATTCCAATCGACGAGGCTTGTTCGTAAGCAACAATCTTTGCGTCAATTGAATTTTGTACGGGAACAAATGCAAATCAACGCGAAAAATCCGTTGTAAAGTGGACCGAGCCATGCCCAACTGCTGAAAACGGCGTTTTTGGGATGTTCTTGGGGACATCTCAACACTGGCTCGTACGGCAGCGATATTCTCGTCCGATCGCCTTGGTCGACTTTTATTTGGCCTCTTCGGATTAGAAAGAGGCTCACCAGTCGTAAATTTTTCGTATAAACGCTTAATGGTGTTCTTAGAAGGCGCACTTTTCACATTTTTTTAATTTTTTAAAAGCACGTTGAGTTTTCACAATTGACTTGTACTGTTGAATGTAAATTTCAACTATTTAAGGGCGCTCGCGTGGCGTGTATTGTTCCATGGTAAAAATCTGCTTGGACTGACGCTTCAAACGCGGTATGTCATTAAGCGAAACTGACATCTCTGTCAAAAGTTATGGCGTCGTCAGATGGGTCCGTCGAATATGGGCAACCCTGTATATAAGAAAGGTCCAGCAACATGATGTGTGTGTTCTCTATACCGGTTAGATTGGTGAGGCACGCGAATATCGGAATTTTATTAGGAATAGGCATTCCGAGATGTCGGCAAGACCATCACACCCATAGCCGAAGAGCCAGAGCCGGAGAATAACTTGTCGCGTGCGCTGGCATCTCGAGGTAACATCTGGCCTAGAGTTTTTATAAGTGTAGCGGTTCGTTACAGAATAAGATGTGACGATGTGTAAGGTGTGACGCTTCGTTTGATTCGTGTTGGAAACAGATTGTTGAATGCGCCAATACCGATGAACATTTCCTTTACTTCTATCGCTAAAATCCCAATTCGTAACGTTATTTCTTCGCAACTTACATAGTGCCCATTATTATTCAGGCGCAAGGTGATGGTGTCTGTCGCAGCAGATTTGGCTTATCAATGCGCGAGTGGCTTGTTCGAAGATCGTCCGTGGTTGCGTCCACTGTTTTCGTAACAAGCCCGTACTACTGTGTCAGATAATGGGAAACTTGACCGCAAATGGGGTCAAGAGAGTTCGCCCCTTATTGGTTTGTAGGGTAGACTTATGCTGAAGATTCGTGGAAAACCCCCCTTCAAAGGCTCTTCACCTTGAACTCGTTGTCGATCTATCTACTGATTTTTATCTGTTTTCAAAAGGTTCATCGGCTGGGGGGGAGGTGGGTGGGAAGATGTAATGCGACAACGCTACCAACTTCATGGAAGCGAGCAAGGTCCTCGAGAAGCGGAACGCACCTTACGCGGCTTAACGAGGCGTCCAGAAGTCTTTTATACCGCCGAGGTCACCACACTTTGGAGGACTATTGGAGGCATCGGCCAAGGCCGCCAAGCATTAGTTGCTGCGGGGGGTCGGCAACGCCAAGCTCACAGCAGACGAGTTTAGCACCCACCTGATGGAGTATTCTCGTCCCATTGTGTCGCCACAAGAGCGCTGACCCCGGACATCTTCTGATCCAGCCAGCCTCTTCTTACGCTGCCGCCAGAATTCGACACAAACGGAATACCCAGCAAGGCCGGCTACGCCTACTTGAAGCGGTGGCGAATGCTCTCAAGCAACAGTTTTACCCAAGAATTACCTGGCCAGCCTGCAGCTGCGCAGCAAGTGAAGCATCAAGGGCCCCGACCTAAGCATCGGGTGCTTAGTTCGAAGTTTGTATACCCTTGCAGTTATATTATATAAATAATCAACTTTAGTAACACCATGTGAAATTTTTAAGAATTGTTTGGTAACTTCAGTGATATTAAAAAAAAGGGTTTTCATCTTTTTTTTATAAAATTTTCTTGACATCTTTATGTTTGTGTAGTCCGATTTTTATTAAATTGAATTCGAAATTCTTAAAAATTTTAAAAATGTTATTTCCAAGCTTAGAAGGTTATATGTATAAAAATACGGAACATATGTTATACCCTTGCAGAGGGTATAATGATTTCAGTCAGAAGTTTGCAAATCAGTGAAGGAGACGTTTCCGGCCCCATAAAGTATATATATTCTTGATCAGCGTCACTCGACGACTCGATGTAGCCATGTCCGTCTGTCCGTCCGTCTGTCCGACCGTTTCTACGCAAACTTGTCTCTCAGTTTTAAAGCTATCGGGCTGAAACTTTCCCAAAAGTTTTGTCTGTATTGCAGTATATAAGTCGGAACCAACCGCATCGGACAACTATATCTTGTAGCTCCCATAGGATATATCGGGGAAAAAATTTAAATAAGTATATCTTTGGTGTTTTTTAACATATAACTTCCTATGCTTGGAAACAACATTTTTTAATTGGTGTTAAATTTTAAATAAAATTTTTCAAAATCGGACGACTGTATCATATAGCTGCCATAGGAACAATCGAATAACTAGTGGTAAAATAATATGAAACAAATTATAGCTTTGGGGCTTTTTGACATATTATCTTATAATATTAGGAATATAATTTTTTATATTTTTAAGAATTTCGAATTTAATTTAGTAAAAATCAGACTAATCTAACATATAGATGTCAAAAAAATGGTCTGAAAAAAAAGAATGAACATTTTTTTTTAATGTCACTTAGGTTAGCAACAAAAAAAAAAAAATTCTCATGGTGTTACTTAAGTTGTTATTTAATTTTTATAACTGTAAGGGTATACAAACTTCGGCTTGCCGAAAATAATTTCCTTTATTGTTTAATTATTATTTTTAGATTATTTTATTTATTTATATTATTTTTAATTATTTCCTATTTACCTTATTTTATTTTGATCAATATTTTTAATTTCGTGTGCATATTTATTTTTTATTTTATTTATTATTTATTCACTTTTAAAAGTTTTTAACAAAATGAGTTCCCCGCTGTGTGCCAGCGGTATGTATAATACTTTTCCTAAATGTTCTAGTTTACTATGCACATTTGAAAACAGTCTCTCGGTAGTTCTGACGGAGTTAAAATAATTGGCGAGACCCTACGAACCCCAGCGGAAGCTGTGGAAACGCTTACAGGCTATGTCAAATCATCAGGGAAAGCAGGGAGTAGGGCTATAGAGAGTATTGGGCGATCATTTCCCATTTCTAAAACGAGGACCTCTAAGCGTTGGAACTAAAATGTGTGGTGAAAAAGAAAAAAAAAATATGTAAGTTTAGTCTATAGTTTCCCTTTTCTTCATTTTTATTAATTTTTAGATCAAAATGATGGCAAACCCGTTGAAAAGTGGAAGGCTCAGCCGCTCGATAACAAATTTTATTTGTTTTTTTTTTTACTCATAATTTAGAGGGGGCGAAGCAAAAAGAAGCTGAAACCCTACCCAAATTTTGTGGCGGCCTTACTAAGTAAGTATTAATTAAGTTCAAGAAATTACATTTCTTTTATTAAAAATGAAACTTACCAATTTATTCGTGTTTAATTCTATTTTGAAAACTAATTTTTTGTAGATGCAATCACTCAAGTAGGGCCATCGGAGCGTCCTGAGAAAACGCTGCAAAAGGCAATGAGTTGTGTTAATAACTCGAGGTGCCATAAGCGGAAGGCTAGTGGTATCATAAGCGTATGATTGATTTTAATGGGTTTCGAGGTCATAAAAATATCATACCATAAATCATATACTTAAAGGCCATACCCTCACATCCCCAATTGACAGTATTGATATCGTAGTCTTTTCTGTCGTTTTGAGCAATTTATATTCAACAGGTGTCATCGTGTACGCGAGAAAGGACGCATAATTCCCCTGATTCTGATTCCTTCTGATTGTCCTAAGAGCATAAGGTAGATGTTTCCATAGGCGAATAGCATTAATACAGAATTGCCTTCTCGAACATAAGGTTTTTTATCTAGGAATAATATTGTTTGGTATTCTTTGCGATTTACCTGAAAGTTTCTGAAACAAGTAAGACGGTTCGAGGGTGCACACAATCTTTTGATAATAGATTAATGTCTTAAAGTTGATCCACTGACTAAGGCTAAGGTAAAGATTATTATTGATTATGTAAGAAATAACAAACGATTGAAAACAAGGAACAATTTTTGCGTATTTTCAGTGTCGCAATGCCCAAAAATCTCAGCACCGTAAAACAGGGTGGGAACTAAAATTGTTAAGGCCACTAGCACTACGCAGCTGAGTTGGCAAAAAGGATATAGAAATCGAAAGATGTCTCAAAATCCCAGCTGCTTTGGAAATATGCTTGCTCCATGTTAACGTTTTAATAAAGGTGGTACCCAGGCTGACTGCAGATTCTTCATATTTGATTGGGCTATTGCCAATTATTAAATTCGGAAGGGTTTTTATAACTATATACTTGCTAATTTTTTTGGGTTAAGGCAAAGACCGCTTTCGATGGCCCAGATATTAATATTGAAAAGCAGGGTGATACACAGAGGCTTACTAACATAGAACTGCGCATTTGGTAAGTCATGAACATAGATTGAAAACAATAAGGACCCTAACAAAGATCCTTGAACAACACCTTAAGACACCGAAACAAAGCCAAAGAAACAAAAGAAGTACTCGACCCTGAAACAACTGCTTGTTTTCCTATTAGATACGAAAAATATAAGTGTTTTTAGTTTGGGTGCATAGAATACGATGGTTGACGGTATCAAAAACCTTTCTATAATCAAGTAGAGTCAAAAACGTTATCCAATTTTCATCTGCCTTGATCGAATGTCCTCAACTACATCAGTAATGGCACTGATACAACTCCTAGCTATTCTGAAACCAGATTGCTCCTCTCTAAGCTTGGAATTTTTATTCAAAAAATTTTTACAAAAAAAGAAGTAGGGATATGGGGGTGAACTCGGTTTGGCTTCTCGGTATAGGGACAATTTTTGCGAACTTTCATGCGGAGTGAAAATTTGATGTGGTAGTTGCTGTATTCATAATGTGTGTAATATGGCTAAGGAGTAGAGGTAACAACAATTTATTAAATTTTGAGCTGATGCCATCCAGGCCTTCAGCGTTTGACTTCACCTACGGTAAACATTCAAGAACTTCACGAACACACACATAAAACTAAATCTATTATCCCAGTCTGTCGTGTAGGTACTTGTTACGTGTAGCTTCATCGAACTTACTGTTCAAATCGTTGACGTCCACTTAATATTTGGCCAGCTACTTGATTTTACCAATTTAAAAATTCACGGCATGTTTTTTTTTAAATTTTTTTTTAAATTTGGAAATTTGAGTGTCAAAATTATAAGCTAAGGTCACATAATACGTCAGAAAGATGAGGTAATGCTTAGAGAGAACTGGTACAGAGAGAACATACAATAAAATCTTACTAGGTACATTAACAAAGAAAAGGTCAAGAATACCACCAGCAACAAGTACCTAAATTCATACATTTTTTTAACAGACTCTGCGCTTTAATATGGACCCATTTGTCCTTAACTTAAATTGTAAATAAACTCGCTGCTACCTATTTTAGTCTGGTCGAACTTATTAACCTATTGGAAGGGCTCTTTAGTGAAAATAAGGAATTCAAGATTCAAACAGATAGTTGCAAGCCCTTGACAGTTAACAATAATTAAAAATAAATGATTTAACACTACAGATAAATTAAAATAAATTTAAGATACAATTTTAGGGGCGAAAGCTCTAACTGTTAGGAGTGGCAAGCATATCATGCGATCCAGGTGAAGAAGCAGAAGTTGTAGCCGATGTAGAAAATAAAGAGAGGAGAAGAGCGGTTTGCGTTTGTAGGCCCAGATCATGAGAGAGCACTAAAGCTCATACATGCGCTCGATGCGGTATAATATATTGTCATAGCAGCGGACATGCACAAGGCTTCTGCGAGTAAAAACAATTGACAAAATTGTATGCTTTCTTAGGCTTTATGGCCACTTTAAAAATGATATAGTGCTCTCTTAAAAGTGGCTTATTAATATAGAGTGCGGCTTGTGAGTCGTACCCTATCAGTTGTAAGCTGACAGTTTTCCATTTTAATAATGACAGACACTGAGGATCTTTGCGTTTCTCTTGCCCGCAAAATGTCGGCAAATTTCGGCGGCGGAGTGAGCTCAGCGAAAAGCAGAGTTTGTGGTTGAACGTCTTTAAATTTTCACCCTTTAAAAATGTATCGTATGACGGCCTCCTCATTCTTCACGCTCTCGACCCGCTCCCCCACCAGCTTGAGATCAGCTGCGATTCCATCCAAACAATTCAAAGACAAACGAGAATATGCTGCTCCGCGTATTGGACCAAAACAAGAAAAAATGTTATGTACGTACTTTTTAAGTTGAGACTAGATGTGTAAAGAGCTATAAGAAACATAAATAAAATTAAATTTCATGAGGAAATTGTCCAATTTAAGTTAAAATGACTGATATGGGATATGGAAAATATTTCATATAGTAAGATAAGTCAACTACTTGCGAGTAGCGATTTGAACCCTTATTATCATGGTAATGAGCGAGTGTCCCTTTTCTTGCGATCAGGTAATAGTCCTTTTTGGGTAGCTCTGGCTGATATCTTTCTGTCCCTTTTGTTGAAAGGACTAGTCTGGGGCGGAAACAAAAATATATCTTAAAAAATATTCGACATTTGATAATCATTGACATGAAAAATTTATTTTATTGGGGTACTTTTGATTTCTAAATTACTTTTACAGTCATAGAACATAATATTTTCAAACATGATCGGACTTGTTTTTGAAAGATAACAGCCTTTGGATACTTTCGGTGTGCGACATTTTTTACCTGATGACCCTTAATTGCTCATAATGGGGAAATCCATTATCGAAACCCATTAATATTAATCAGAACCTGAAGGGGCGTGGCCGTTGTAATGCAAATTGTACCAGAAACCACGTTTCCTATTGCTAAGGCTACTCAGACCCTTGATGTAAGGTACCCACGACTCCAACGATCCAATAACACCCTAGCCAACATTGTAAATTGAAAAGAAAATAAACACAATGAAAGAAAACCAAGATTATATTTTATATTTATATATCTGCTAAGCACTCCACCTGTTCTCTTTCTTCTGCTTAAATAAGAGCTCAACCTATGCTGAATCTGTGCTTTTTCTTTTGCTTAAACAAGCGCTCAACCTGAGCTGAACCTGTGCTTGTTCTTCTGCTTAAAAAAGCGTTCAAAAGGTTGCTTTAAAAAAACTGCTGAATTCAGAAGGAATCCAATTACAAAAGAATACCAGCTGAAATATTTAAGTACGCAAGAAGACCCGAGTATAATACGCAAGAAAACGAACCCCTTTATTAAAGTCATAGACAACAAATCCATTAAAATGAAGGGCAAATCCAGGAAGAAAGATAAGCTTATTATTATTCAAACTTTAAAAGGCAGGCTCGCCGGGTGAAGTCCACTGTTTCGACTATTCCTTGGTGTGTTTCATCGGACGAAACGACGCAGTAACTCCTTCGGAGAGGGAGAGAGAGACAGTGCGAACATTTCCGCAGACATCGACGATGAAATAAGGTCCTCGGTAAAGTTGTTTGAGCTTGCTCTACTCGTCTATAACATATATTTCGACCAAACGATTACGAATGGTGTAGACAGAAGGATTGGGCTGGCAAACCATTGTTTCTATTTGCCTCGCTCGCATAAACAAGCTGACGATAGTTTGCTTTCGGTTGTCAAAGATAGACTCCTCATCCTGGTTTTCTGTATTGGCATGAAAAAATCTTAATGTTGCATTAATTTTCGAGCTTAAACAACATTGAAGATTGCGTTCTCCTTTAGACTTTTATGTTGCCGTTCATAGTACGTTCATAGTTGAAAATAGTCCGGGAGCGTCTTTAGCAGTGGCAAAATGTCTTCGTACAGCGTTTGTTAAATATTGAATTTGGTTTTGCTACATCTCTCTCAAAATTGTTACAAGGTAAGCACAATTCCACGATCTAATATAATAGCCTTCGGCGGACCGAAGTATCTGTAATCTTTGTTAAGAAAAAAGGGCTTGTCTGCTTTTAACATCCTTTAAAATCGAATATTTACTGAAAGAATGGCGAATATATGGGCATGTCCGCGATTGCCTTAAAAAAAAAGGGTTCCGAAGTGATCAATATCATCGGCCCCTCATTTTTCTCTTGATGTACCGGAATATAATGAAGTCATTCGATGCACACTTACCCTGTACGCCGATAGATTCATCTAATTCACGATTTGGCCGGTCAAAAAAATGGGCTAATTTTTTTTCCCTTGCAGAGGGTATAATGATTCATCATACAATACAGTAATATTCTTTACGTCTCTAACAACGAAACAAATAACGATATTCTCTTGATACAGATGTTCGGGAAGAGTGTACTCAGCTGTCTGCTTCAACTCTTGGCTTCTTGGTCACAATCCAGCCAAATTGCTTCTGATGATCTTTTCCAAACCTATTTGTTTTTGTCAAATTATAGGTTTTGTCGAATAGTAAGCTATACTCCGCTGAGCCCCCAAAAATTTCTGGATCCTCTTTCAAGAAAGTATTTCGAGTTCGTTGAAGTGAAGGTGAGTCCACTTCTGGTGTTCCTTGTCCCTCCACTACCACATCCCACATAAATTAAAAATAAGTCTTGTTCCCAAAAGTTAAAAAAAATGTAATGCAAACTTTGAAAGAATTGGTAAATTGTAGCATTTTAAATATATTTAAGATCAACAAGTCGATTTCTTTTATATGAAATGTGACATGAAAAGAAGACTTTTAATGACACCTTTTGGAGTTTCTACGCTCCAAGACCTACAAGAAGAAAGGACATTTTCAGGACTTATTCTGCTATTTTTATTTGGAGTTTCTTAGTTCTGAGTATTAAACAAACATAAAACCATCCAGCTATATAACACCAGAAAATGAGAATGGCTATAATTCACAATCCAGATATTTTTTTCTGTTTTTAAGAAGACATTAAATATATTACAACTACAACAGGTCATAATATGAAAACTGTAATCTTGCGGATCATAAATGTTTTTATTTCCAATTGTAATAATTGTAATATTCCAATTGGATCAAAAGATATTTTTTCATTCAAGTTTTACATTCAATTTTTTTAATAAAAGTGGTAGAACAAGACCTTTTTTAAATATTTATAATTAAAATTGGCAAATTAGATTTATTTTAATTTTTTTGTTTTATTTTTTTTTTATTTTAAAATTTTAAAGTTTAAAAAGTTTTTTATTTCAAAGATTAGATTGGTTTATGAAAATCAGGAAAAAAACTTTAAAACAATCGGAATAAAAATAAAAAGTTTGCTCGTAGTATTTAATCGATGTTAACTTAACAAATCATGTTAGAAAGGCGCACAAAGTATTACTTTTCAACGGAGCACCTGATTTTAACCAAAGTATCATTCATGGGCGTGGGTATTCATCCCTTCCGGCACTTAAAGGCATAACCCGAGATCGTTAGATCCGTTTATGAAAATCAGAAAAAAAAACTTTTAAGAAATTGGAATAAAAACAAAACTTTTGCTCATAGTTTTTAAACGATGTTAGCACAAAGTATTATTTTTCAAATTAAATTTTTACATTTACACTTTCACTTTTACACTTTCACTTTTACACTTTAACTTTTTTTAAAATCGCGCACTTTTTTGCGGGCCTTTGTCACTACGTGACTGCCGTGACTTTCGTTGCGAAAGTGAAAGCTTTGTTAGTTTTCCGGAAAGTAAGCGTTTCCGACCCCCTAAAGTAAATATATTTTCGATCAGGATCAATAGTCCACTAGCATTTTTCCACGGCCACACTAACGACCACAACCCGCAAAAATTTGTAACGCCTACAGTTTTAAGGAAGAAAAAAAAAGCTAATCAAAATGTATTTGTCTCAACAATACCTACCGATTGATGCCCGCTCTAACGGCCACAAATAGCCAAACCGCTTAAATTTATCTGCTGCCCACATTAAAAAAGCGGCTTTACCATATCGATTTGCTGCTTATCTATTTTACATTTAGGTATTTGATAGTCGAGGCTCTCGACTAATGGGTTCATAATTATTTTTAGTTGTTTTCTTTTTTTAGGAAAAATAAATAAGAAGTTGCTCGAAAGATGGAACCCCGTCTTCTTAATCGTTTATTTACTAAAGAGTATTCCCTATTTTTTTAAGTCTTATCTTATTTGGTATAACAGAACATTGGGTTAATGTGAGTTTTTTCAGTTGGGAAATGGCAACCTTATTAGTCAAAGTATAGCTGCGATCAAGAATACAAATATAAGAGGCAACAACATGTATATTATATATTATAAAATACTTTTTATTTTAATTTTTACACAAGTTCGACGAATTTGTATAAAAAGTGTGGGCTGTTGTAGGCCTTGCACAATACTTTATACACACATTTTTTTTTTTAAGTATTAACCATTTTTAATGCAATCGAATAGTAATAGGTAATAATTTTTGCTTGCTGAAACTGACCATCTTATTGTGCTTGTGTGCTACTAACATTGCGAAACCAATAACATTGCATATATTTGTTCAGGAAGCAGGAGTGAATATACAATCTTGCGAACCCACTGAATTTATTTAAAACCTTGCTAAGCCGCCAACTGTGTATATTGTGAGTTTATTCCAAAAGCTTTTATATTTAACAATGTTACCAACTCTTTCTCTTTCCTCAGATCTTCTTCCATACTACATTGTTATTGTTTGTCCCTAACCGGTAGTGGATAGACGACTCTTGAGCGTCGCCGTGGAACAAGGGGATGTAGTAAGCAGGACGATCTTTCCTTTTGCTGACTGCTGACTGACTGTGCATGCCGCTGTATCAGCGGTGCTAAATGCACTCATCTGCTGCTATGTGAGCAGCGCACCGGACAGTTAATGTATTCGCTCTGTTGTGCTACCACTGAACACCTGGTCGCTGCTTCGTATAGGTAGTCTACCACTGAGCGCCTGGTCGCTGCTCCGTGTAAGCAGGGCACCGTGCTGTATAAGTTTCGTTGCTGGTACGTTGCCCACCTACGACTCCGTCTATAATTTTGTTGTCATTTTAGTGTGATTGTTGCTTACCGACCTGTTGAGGGAAATTTATTGACGATGATAGATAGTCGCTGCTTTCGGTAGTCGGTCATCTCAACGAACACACAAAATAATAACAAAGAGTGAAATGGTCAAGAGTGCAAAAGCTTGCGCGAAGATAGAAAAGGACAAACTGAGTTCTGCAGGTGATTCCACAGTTTCAAGAGGGAGGACATAATTTGGGTGACCCATTTACTACAATTTTTACCGCAGATTCATGTGCAATTGATTCCTCTTGCAACTTTTGGTCAAGGGTGCATAAATGATTGGTTAAATCGGGTATCTTTTCGATTTCCCTAATTTCCCTGTAGCTACTATAGTGGTATATGAGATTTGATCGTGCTGGCGGATTTACTTTACGAATACCCGGCCAAAGACAGTATTTTGTAGGGTTGGACCTGAGTGTTTGTAACGTATTCGTCCTTCCCTAAGCAAGTCGAAAAACAACTTAGCGCCGAAGCAAGTTAGGGCCTGCTGGAAAGATGCCTGTTGTAATCCAATCAGGAGCGATTGCAACTGTTTCATTGCGACCCCGACTCAAAAAATATTCTAGCACACAGCTTGTCTCCTGCCTGACTTTGAACATCGAAGAGGGCCGTTGTGAGTAAGACGTGATCGATTCTTTGAGGTAAGGGTTGACTAAGCGAAGTATTATGGGACTGATTGTCAGAACCGAGCTTCTAATGAGATACTTGCGAAGGAAGTGCCACTTTAAATAAAATGTTCATCTGACTTGCAGTAGTGATATTTAGATTTAAGCTCTTTGGCAGGTAGGGATTCTTTTAGTGCCGCTTTGCTATATCTAGGCATGTTCCCTAGATGTCTTTGTTTGGGAGCTCTTCACCCTTTCGTGCTTTCCTTAGCCGGTTAATGCGCCTGTAAGCAACCTTTCCATAACAGAATAGAATCATAACTTAGTAGTTCTTCCCATCTCGACTGCGGCTTGGGACCATCTATAGACATGACGATATAAATTATCATTGCGTTGGCGAGAATTCTCTCGTTGGCGAGCGAAAGATTCATACATAGCAGTTTCAGTGTCGCTAAGGAATCGTAACGGCGGGGAGGATGGCGCTTGCATTGTTGGGATTTTAAACAAGCGAGAGGTACTTTTAAAATACATTAAACACGGAATCTCATAAATTTTGACCAAGGCCGCGTGGGTCCTTGCGTAATTTGTTTCGGTGGTCTGGTAAGCCTTTACTGTTCCTAAGGCATCTTTTTCTTTTTCGACAGTTGATAAAGATTCGTCGTGGAGAACTAAGCTGCTAAGCAGACATATACAATTTTTGAATTCGGCTTAGTTGGCGTCGAACTGCTGTGACTGCCTGAGGAACTTAAACTATTATTATTTTCGCGAGGTACAATGATTTTTTTCTCCTTCAGACCGATTAAAATTAGATATTAATAAGACCTTTGCTGATACACATAATTCTTCTAACTCCTCTCTACATGCTAAATTTATATTAATTGCCTCTTATTGTTATTGCACCTCGATCGCCTTTTCCATACATAAACGATATTTCATTTCAAACGGATTAGGGGGATTTTCTTGAACTATGGCCTCAATTTTATTTATATGATTCTTTTTCCGCTCAAGCCGTTCAAGAAATTTTTTTGTGTCGTCCTCCGCAGAGAGGGTTCTACCAATACGTTTCTTACTTCCAACCATTGTGACCAGCAACTTCCCCTATTAGATTATTTCTAACAAATCAGTGCCAATGCAATGCTGCTGGTAGCGATATAATATCTGCACTATCACACTGCACTGAAGATATCTGCTAGACTATGTGCACTTGAAACAAGGCAGGCGATAAAATTGACACAACAAAAGAGCTCGCGAAGATCAAAGCAAGGCAGCTTAAGTGAGGCTGAATGTGTGTGTGTGTATGTGTTGGATATGATGACTGAAACCCAAGTGCATTATAATATGTGTTTGTTGAAATGATGAATATAAAGATTGAATTTATTTACATAGTCCTCTTTACCATCGATATAAAATGCGAATCTTTGTTCAGGCGCTCCTTTTTCTATGTGTTCCCGCGACGAGGTTAGGTTGAAGCCCGCTGATGCTCTCCTGTGACGATATGAAGGTTAGGGACGCAGCTGATATACGCTCCCTCTACGATGAGAAGACGATTGGCGCTCCGGATGAGCGATGCGCTTGTTTCGCAACGCCAATTTGGTCGCGTGCACTCGTTATATAACTATTGGTGATTTGCGAACTTGTAACAATCCGCAAATCCGAGTGCCTCGACTATCAGATACCCGTTACTCAGCTTAAGGGAACAAAAGGATAATGAAGATGTATAAGCAGAAAAAAGATATTTTACGGCGCCTTTTTCAGGAGATGTTATGTGGGCGGCAGACAGTTTAAAGCGTTTTGCAATTTGTGGGTGTTAGAGTGGGCGTGGCATCGATAGGTATTGATGAGACAGATACATTTCAGATAAGATTTTTTTCTATCATAAAAACTGTAGGCGCTACAGATATTCTCCGATTGTAGGCGTTTAAGTGGTCGTTGCAACCCGCTTGCGCTGCGTAGGAAGACCAGGAATCTGCATGCCAAGTATGAATATTCTAGCTCTTATAGTTTCCATGATCTCAGCGTTCATACGGACGGACGGACAGTCGGACATGGCTAGATCATGATCAAGAATATATATACTTTCTTCTACCTGTTACATACTTTCCGACGAATCTAAAACACCAGAGCTATAATTTGTTTCATATTATTTCCCCACCAATTTTCCGATCTTTCCTACGACAGCTATATGAGAGGTGGTTATATGTTAAATAACACCAAAGTCATAATTTTTTAAAATTTTTCTTCGGATTGTTTCTATGCCAGCTATATGATATAGTTATCCGCTCCGGCTGGCTCCGACATATAAACCACCTTTTTGGGAAAGATTCAGCCCGATAGCTTTAAACCTGAGAGACTAGTTTGCGTAGAAACGGATGTACGGAAGGGCATGGCTAGATCGACTCGTCTAGTGATGCTGATATAGAATATATACTCGTAAAAGACAGAAAAAACAGAAACTGGCAAGGAAGTCCAGGCACCATCTAAGAGCATGATTCAGTTGGCAGAGCGACGGACTGAATAGTGCTGTAGAAGCTTTGTGTCCTAACAGTGTATTTTTCTGTTGGCCTGAATGACTGGCGAAGGTTGGTCTGTTGTACAGGCGAAGATTTAGCTAGAACGACTGGTTTCCTACTCTAAAATAGGTCGATGCTGACCAATCAATTGGGACAACATCCATCCGATTCGCCAATGCATAGTGATTGTTTTGTTTCTAAGCTTTTAAATAAAAAATTTGTAAAAGATAAATAAACAAAAAAAGAAAATAAGTTCGGCAAGCCGAAGTTTGTATACCCTTGCAGTTGTAAAAAATAATCAATAATTTTACTAAATGGAATTCGAAATTCTTAAAAGTATAAAAATGTATATACCCAATATTATAAGATAATATGTCAAAAAGCCCCAAAGCTATAATTTGTTTCACATTACTTCCCATCAATTATCCGATCGTTCCTATGACAGCTATATAATATAGTCGTCCGATTTTAATAAAATTTAATTCGACATTCAGAACTAATTAAGAAATGTTATTTTAAAGCTTATAAATTTATGTGTTAAAAAACACCAAAGATATAATTTTTATTTCATGTTTTCCGACTAACTTTCCGATCGTTCCTATGGCAACTATATGATATAGTCGTCCGATTTTAATAAAATTTAATTCGAAATTCAAAACCAAATA
Organism: Drosophila biarmipes; assembly: GCF_025231255.1. NCBI lineage: Eukaryota > Metazoa > Arthropoda > Insecta > Diptera > Drosophilidae > Drosophila > Drosophila biarmipes. Next base: position 704,414 of record NW_026114528.1, on the reverse strand, counting down.
AAAAATGTTATTTCCAAGCGTAGGAGGATACACGTTAAACAAGAAAGGATGTTAACTTCGGCAAGCCGAAGTTTGTATACCCTTGCAGTTATAAGAAATAATCAATACAGTTATACAAGCAATACGGCTTTTTGATATACAGCTATATAATATAGTGGTCCGTTCTTGATAAAATTTAATTCTAAATTCAGAACTAATTAAAAAATGTTATTTCCAATCTGAGAAGGTTATATGTCAAAAAGCACCATAGCTTTGGCTTGTTATATATTATTTTCCCACCATTTTTCCGATTGTTCCTATGAAAGCTATATGATATAGTTATCCGATTCTGATAAAATTTAAATCGAAACTCAGAACTAATTAAAAAATGTTATATCCAAGCTTAGAAGGTTATATGTTAAAAAATATTGAAGATTTAATTTTCTTATATTATTTTACCACCAATTTTCCGATCGTTACTATGGCAGCTATATGATATAGTCGATATAGACTAATTAAAAAAGTTGTTTCTAAGCTTAGCAGTTTATATGTTTAAAAACACCGAAGATATAATTTTTATAGCCTTGCAGAGGGTATAATGATTTCAGTCAGAAGTTTGCAACGCAGTGAAGGAGACGTTTCCGACCCCATAAAGTATATATATTCTTGATCAGCGTCACAAGACGAGTCGATCTAGCCATGTCCGTCTGTCTGTCCGTCCGTTTCTACGCAAACAAGTCTCTCAGTTTTTAAGCTATCGAGCTGAAACTTTGCTAAAAGTCTTCTTTCTATTGCAGGTAGTATATAAGTCGAAACTAGCCGGATCGGACAACTATATATTAAAATTAAAAAAAAATGATATCTTCGGTGTTTTTAAACATAAAACCGTCTAAGCTTGGAAATTACATTTTTTAATTTATTCTGAATTTCCTGTTAAATTTTTTCAAAATTGGACGACTATATGGTAAAATAATATAAAATAATTTATATCTTTGGTAATTTTTAACATATAACCTCCTGCGCTTGGAAATAACATTTTTTAATTGGTATAGATTTTCGAATTAAATTTTATCAAAATCGGACGACTATATCATATAGCTGCCATAGACACAATCGGAAAATTGGTAGGAAATTATGAAAAAATTGTATCTTCGGTGTTTTTTAACATATAAAATTCTAAGCTTGAAAATAATTTTTTTTAATTAGTTCTGAATTTTGAATTAAATTTTATCGAAATCAGAAAGCTGTCATTGAAAAGATCGGAAAATTGGTGGGAAAATAACTCGCTTATTTCCAAGCGTAAAAAGTTTTATGTTAAAAAACACCGAACATTTATATATTTTTTAATTTTTTCCCCCTAGTAGCTATAAGATATAGTTGTCCGATCCGGCTGGTTCCTGCAATAGAAAGAAGACTTTTGGGAAAGTTTCAGCCCGATAGCTTCAAAACTGAGATGCTAGTTTGCGTAGAAACGGACAGACAGACGGACATGGCTAGATCGACTCGTCTAGTGACGATGATCAAGAATATATATACTCTATGGGGTCGGAAACGTTTCCTTCACTGCGTTGCAAACTTCTGACTGAAATCATTATACCCTCTGCAAGGGTATAAAGACGAAGAAAGACAAGTACTTCCAGAAAAACAACTATCAACCGCTAATCCGCTGTTGTTCTGTTTTTTTTATGTCCCGTTAGTCTATGCATGTTCCGTTATACTTGAATTTAGGGTACTTATGGACATGTTCGACTATGCAAATCGTTATGTAAATTTTTTTTTTGAAAATTCCATTATGAAAATCGTTTTATGGATTAGCTTGAAACTAAAGAAAAACAAATATATTAACCCCTACACAAATTATTTAAATTATTTTATTTTAAATTTACCAGACATTTTGCATTATTTTAAATGAAAGGGTGTATAACAGTCTAGTCTCTTTAAGTGCTAGGCCTATTTGCCTTCACCCGCATTTTTCAGAAAAGACATGACGTGAGAAGGAGAACAAAAAATGTATTTTTGTGATTTCTCTCCCGCTAAAGAGCGCGGCTCTTATTGTTCTTCTCGAGTCGCTGGCTCCTCTGACAACGTCCCAGTCCACTTCGTGCTGATTTAGCGCTTAAACTGAATTGTGGAACTGCAGGGTAATAATAAAACACACTACCGACTGAAACTGGTGGTAATGCTGTATGGGGTATGGTTAATTCGGCCAAAAAACCAATTTTAAAAAAATTTTCACACAATACGGTTAATGTCAGAGAAATTATTTTATAGGCATATTAAAGCCCAACATTTAAACTATGTTTTTTTAACTTTTAACGAAATAATAAATATAAAGGAGCCGTTGGCAGTCAAACTCCGTAGACTCCCGCAAGAAAAAAAGTTTTGCGGTGTACAGCATACTCGTAAGTCGTTACTGGATTATCAGAAAAATAAACAAGAAAGGAAATTAACTTCGACAAGCCGATCTTTGTATACCCTTGCAAGTATAGGAAAGAATAAACGTAAGTAATTTTTGGTTTAATATCAGTGAAGCTAGCAACAATCCTAAAAATATATGATAAAAAGAAAATTTTAACTGATATTTATTTGTCTGATTAATTGACCAAAAAAATATGTGCCACGCCCACTTTAACGCCCACCAACCACCCAAAACTGTGATGGCCACAATTGTCATGCTAGAAATTTTATTGTAATGCTCACGATGCGCCTAAAACTTTGGTGGCCACTTTTTTTTGTTTGCTAAAATTTATTTGTATCATTATTTTTATACCCTTGCAGAGGGTTTTATGATTTCAGTCAAAAGTTTGCAACGCAGTGAGGGAGACGTTTCCGACCCATAAATAATTCTATATATACTTGTATATATGGACGTTGATGCAGTTCGAACAGTACAAGCAAATGGCCCAACGATACCAATCACGTGCTCGTTATGCGCGGGGCCCTTTTATCAATTTGGGAAAAAAAATCGAGTTCGCGAGGAAGATACATAAATCAAATAAAGGCGGGACACAAAAGAAATTAAAAGGCACAACTAAGAATGAAGTAAATAAGTCAAAATATTAGTTTTTAATACCGGGATAGAAGTTGAAATAAAAATTAAATGTTAAAGGTTGTTATAGTTATTACACAGCACGCGAAAGGGCTCGGGCGGACAAACATTTGATGTACAACGTGGAAAATTAGCAGGAACATTTGGCGGTTTAAAAGATCTGCAGAATCAATATCACCTCTTATAAGATTTTGTATAAAAATAGTACCAAGCATGGTTCTACGATTTACATGTTAAGGTAAATTAAGCAATTGTAATCTACTCTGGTAAAAAGGTAGCCTTACTTTTTAATCCCAGTTCAAACTACGCAGGGCAAATAAAATAAATTTTTTTTTGTTCCGATTTAATACGGTCAATGTGCACTTGATATTGTGTACTCCAAACCGACGAACTATATTCCAAAATAGAACGGACAAAGGAGGTAAATAATAATTTGGTCGAATAAGGGTCATCAAATTCTTTTGGCCAACGCTTTATAAACCCAAGAACACTCATGGCTTTGTTAACAGTGGACATAATGTGGCAGGGTCAAAAAGAACACCTAAATCGTCAACTGAATATATACGGTCAAGGGACGTATTTGTAAGAAAGTAACTGATAAACGTAGGAGTACCCCTATAAAAAGTCATAACGTTGCATTTATGGTAGTTCAAATTTAAAAGGTTGTACTCACACCATCCATGAAAACAATCAATATCCGACTGTAAGTTAAATCCCGACGCTATATCACTATATGATAAACAAAGCTTAACATCATCAGCATACATTAGTACACGGGAAGTGTTATGATTGAGGCACTCCAGATCAATCACGTAGATCAATTTTGAAACAGCATTCTTGAATATTTGAGTCCTACCATTCAAGTAACATGAAATCTAAGATAATACTCGTACATTACCAGGAAACCCAAGCTGATCTAATTTAAATAAATGAAGAGAGTGGTTAACGGAGTCAAAGGCCTTACTAAAATCTGTACATTCAATATCAGTCTGCATTTTTTTCTTAAATCCATTTATTACATAGATGTCAATTCAAAAAGGTTGGTTGTGGTCGATCGTCGCTTAACAAAACCATGCTGACACGGTGATATAAGCGAGGAACATAAATGTTGCAAATGAGAAGTGATAATAGGTTTGAATGCTTTAGGAATTGCCGACAATTTAGAAATACCTCTATAATTTTGGGCATCCTCCTGCGCACCTTTTTTATGGCGTGTAAATTAAAAGAGGGAAGGAAAAACTGATGATGAAATGACAAATTAAAAAGTTTAAGAATCGGTTTACAAATGGTTGACGCACAAAACTAAAGCACACATCCGGGAAGTCCATCTGAACCGGGAGAATAAGTTGGCGTTGTTGTTGCTAAATCTCTTGAAAAATAGAGCTTTCGGTGTTTACAGGAGAAAAAATACATTTAAGGGATTAGGGTAGTTAGAATTCGACCAAGCTGTCGAACTATAAGTAGTTTGGAAAAACTCAGCAATCATCAATTTCAGAATCCGTCGATGCCTCCATTGAGTTTAGACGTACCGATGAAGGCAATGCCGATGACTTACGCTTGGCATTAACAAAGTTGTAAAACTATTTCGGAGCAATGACTGTTGAGAACATTAAAATCTGTTCAAGCCACCACATATTTCGAAAAATCTGCTGTTCTACCCGATTTTTTATACTTTTCATAAGTGTTAGATTTAGGGCTTTTAAGTCTTTGAAGCGCACTGGTAAACCAAGGAGGCCTGTTTAGGTTTGAAAGAAACCTATCAAGTACGCATTCATTAAAAGACGTATTTAGCACTGTATTGAATAGTTCAGTGGCACTTTCAATTTCTGTACAATTGTACAAGTCTGTCCAATTATAATGAGAATTCATGTCGTTAAGTATATATAAATATAATAATAGTTGGAGAAACTAAAGGAGAGACGGTATCAGAGCAGGGGAGCCGAATTGTCAGTTCCATAATTGGATGATATCGGTCTTCAGGTACAACAAGAGCGTCGATTCTACATATTATAATTTCAGACGGGTTTGAAACAAACAAACAAACTAATTTTCTACTTAAGGACTTTTTTATAAAGATTACTTGCTGTAACGATAATTCTAAAAGGCCATTCATAAATTCATGGGCGGATAAAGGAATAGCGACAAATGAGTCAGTAGGAGGAGACCAAGAAATATCATGTAGGTTAAAGTCACCTAAAACAATCAAACGGTCTCTGTTAGAAAGAAGGGATAAAACAAATTTTATTGCAGACAGATGGTGCTCATAAATTACTAGATCAGAGCTAGGTGGAAACTTTCACACTTAGAAATTCAATTTCATTCGGGATATGAATGAGAATTCTTTGAGATGTTATGTTAGAGGTAACGGCAATCAGCACACCGCCCTCTACGTGAGTGGCGATCAGTCCTATAAGTATTAACGTTATTAGATAGAACTTCAGAGTCGGATATCTCTGGTTTCAGCCAAGTTTCCGTAAAAGCTAAAATATCTTTAGTAAATGCAGAGGAGTTAGCATCAAGCTTGGGTAGCTTCATATTTAGTCCCCTAACATAACAGCCAAAATTAAACTTTTTAGCTTTTTAGCACAGTGGAGGTCCTGTTATTTGTTCTCGGTTTACTTGGAACAAATTCTTTAATTATTAAATCATCATTAAGCCAAAAGCTTTCAGAAAGTAAAACATTGAAAACATCAGGCGGAGAAAATATTTTAAAAGACGATATCCCACGAGCGTATGAAAATCGAAATTGTTCAACTGCAATATCTTCGGATGGGAATTTTACGTATAAGTTCCAAAACATCCCTGATGTGGTATCTGGGGTGAATCTAGAAACAAATAATTGCTTCCTTTGTGGAACGACTGAAAGTTTCTTACGTCCCTCAGCAGCTGTCTGAACCTTACTAGGCTGAGATCCAGGAATTATGCCTACTGTACTTATAGGTAAGGTCGTCACCAATTTCTTTGACTTAGCCAATGCAGAAGTTTTTATTCCGGAAACATGGACTTCACTCGAGCTAGCTGTAATCATACGCACAGTTGGTTCGTTTACCCCTGTTTCAACAGGAATTGCTGCTACCAAGTTCGGATTTGGGTTGGATTCTTTAGTCATATTAACGGAGGTTAAGTTGTCTTTTTTTAACCCCTAATTGAGTTTCTTTAGTTGAAGACGCAAGTGTAATTTTTCTTAGAACAGACGAGGGCCATTATAAGAAAACAAAGAGAAAAATAAAATGAAATAAAATATCAAAAATACCTCAAAGTAAATTGGGCACTGGGATCAAATTCAAAAATCACAAAGGCACAAAATACAAAGAAAAAAAAGATCGCGAGATCGCGAAAAGTTATCAAACGTAAGAGCACGAGAGAAAAAATATTCTATTATTATTTTAAGCACGAACAAATACAATGTAAATCGAGCAAGAGACAGAAAGGTTTAGAAATAGCACCGAAAAAGTCTACCAGAAATTCAGAAGGTTCATAGAGAGGATAAATTACAGTTATAAAATAGAGCGAGGGAGATTGAGAGGGAGAAAAAGAGTTTTAGCAAGTTTAGAGAGCGTAAGTTACAAAAAGAAAGCTAAGAGATTAAACCAATCTAATAGAAATTTTAAAATAACTATAAACACGTACCCGTTTAGTGGGAGATCTATTCAAAATTACTAGCGCAATTGTTTACAAGCTTTGTAAATAAATACCACACAAAATCACAGAAAAAGACAACAACTCGGAGCACAAAAGTAAACACAGCTGTTCACAAGCGACGCTAAATCGGTCAGTTTTCACGAAAACATTGTTTTTATTATATCTTTCATGTTTTTCAACATATAACTTCAAAATTTTTTATTAGTTTTGATTTTCGAATTTAATTGTATTGAAATCAGACGACTATATAATACATAGCAGCCATATGAATGATCGGAAAATTGTTTAACATACTAGGCTTGGAAATAACATTCTCTAATCAGTTCTGAATTTCGAATTTAATTTAATAAATCGGAAAATTGGTAGGAAAATAATATAAAACAAATTATAGCTTCGTTGTTTTTAGACGTATTATCTTATACTCTTGGGAATCTAATTTTTAATATTTTTAAGAATTTTTATTTTGTCAAAGAAACGGTCAGAGAAATAATGAAATACTTATTAAAAAAAAGTTTTTACCGCCTGTATTAAAGTCGTTGATATTTTCCTACGTAGCAACTAATCGATATCGTACATGTATTTTAATTTTCTATGCTTATATTGTATTAAAACACCTCTGAACTGATCTAGTGACGATCGCACCTACAGCAAACGAAAGTTTTGATATCAAATACATTTTCTTAAGCTTTTACAAACTGAATAGCAGCGTAATGTAAATTAAAATTAAGAAAAAGTTTAGGAGTCTCAAGGGCTTTACGCCTTAGAATATTATTTGAAATAGTTAGAGCCGTTTTTGAGAAATTAGAAAAAAGGCTACAAAAAAATCTACATAAACAAACAAACAAGACAAATTGTGTTTAAAGGGCTTACATAGTATTTTAAAATACCTTTCTATCGACCTAAAGCACAAGCCATTTGCTTCAGTTCTTCACAAGTTTAAGGTATACAAAATTTAGTTTTTTAAAGCCGTTTTCCTCGCCAAATTAGATAGTTTTCCAAAAGTAGTGACACTACTGTGTTCAGTTGAGATGTTTAACATCATCTTAACTTTTTAAGGCGTTCCAGTAGATTTTGGATTAAAAAAGATCAATGCATATGCCATATCATATCAAAGGCCATATACCTTAAAATTTTATTTAAAATCGTTGAAGCCGGTTTTGAGAAATCTGAAAAAGGCTAAAAAAAATATAAATAAAAAAATGTTGGACCATAATATTAAAACGATGTTATTTAGACAAATCGTGTTCAAACGGCATAAATAGTATTTCGACAAACGGGCAAACTGACAAACAAAATACAATTTTCATTTTAAGGGGACTCCGAAAAGTTTTTTGTTGCTTGTTACTTTTGAATGAATTTTGACAGTTTGGGTGTTATTCGAGGCGTGTTTTAATTGATTTTAATATAACTAGGTAGATAATCGAGGGTAATTATCCACACCGGCCCCATCAAATTTTCCAAAACTTAAACTTCTACTCTTTCACCACTTTTTCTGACACATCAATTGATTTTTTTGGTATTTGGTATTGGTATGCAATTCTTTTAGTTTTTGCAATGCCTTTCGATTGATGTAGCACTCGAAACAATTGTCACTATGTGGAATGCCGTCCACAGTGATTTTTGGTGTCGTGGGACCACTTGTTTGAACTAGACCAGTGTTGCGCTGATAGGCTGCTTATTAAGCAAGTGAGTAATAAACCTATGATCAGAAGAATAAATGGCAATTTGTAGTTGTCGGATTTCACTGATACATAAATTTGCAAAGTTTAAAAAATTTCTCAGGTTCTTTGACATTGAAACTTGGCATATGTACAGTACAAAGGTGGCCAGCCGCTTCACCTGCGAAAGTGTTATAAATAGATTGCTTTTATCTTAACTACTAAAACCAAACGAAAATATTATTTAAACATTTGTTTTTTTTTTAATGGAATAAGTGGGTTTTATAAGGAGTTTATATATAAAAGTATCCATCGGCAAAGTTTATAACAAGGATTGACACAAAAAATCCTAAACAAAAAAGGAAGTTAACTTCGGCAAGCCGAAGGTTGTATACCCTAAGAAATAATAAATGTCAATCAATTTTAAAAAAATTGTTTTTTGTTTATAATTTTTTCTTTATTTCTCTGACCGTTTTTCGACAGTTAAATCAAAATTATTAAAAATACAATAATAATAATAATACGTTAATAACACCAAATCTATAATTTTATTTCATATTTCCAGATAAAGTCGTTAGAATACAAACAGATCTGTCCGGAAAACGGACAAAATGTCAATATTGTTGTCGATTTATATGGAAAGCCAATACTTACTCAACAAAAAAAGATGTAGTTTTTGTTCATTGACTTTCAACTTTAACATACAATTTATGATATTTTCACTTTTGGATTACACGACAAAATGTACATGTTTTAATAACAACTTTTAAATTTTTATTTCGATTAAAATATCTTCAACAGGTTAATACGAATGGTTCATACACACATGTGCAATTCGCATATTAACTTTTTCTTAATTGTTTTTAATTTTTTTTATAGCGAAGTGTTAAATCCGTTAATTTTGTTTATGCATAAATCAATAAGTACATCCGATGAGCTTATTTCTGTGAAACAGTTGTGAAAACTGAAGAATAACCTTTGGTGGTCGATATTCTTTTGTTTTTAAACTGTAGTATGACTGGCTTAATATTTTACGCTTAGAAGAACGCATTCTGGGCCCGTTAACATAGTTTTATGTGCTTTATAATTAATCCTCGTTTAATATTTTTTATTTATTGATTGCTTTCTTTTGTAGAAGTTGTGTCAACTTTTCGCGCATGACTCCTAACACTTGGTGATGGGCTCCGAACGCATTTTGTCAGACCGAAGCCATGTAGTGATACGAAAACACGAGTTCCTGCAAAAGTTTATTTTATATATACATACATATGCAATTTTTCAAAAAGATTTTAAATATTTTTTATTTACCAGAGAGTAAATTTGTTTAAAACATTTCCTGTAATATAAATTTAATATTAAACTGGTCGTTATAAAACAAACATTAAAATAATGTAAAAAGCTTTCAAGCACATGGTTTGTGTCCCGGACTAAAAAGATGTTTTCTCGTGTGCTACCGAAATTGGCTCCACAAGTGAGACTGACTCCATGTAAGCCGCCCGCAATTAAATTATCTATCCACTTTTATCTGGCATGTCCTAGGCGTAAGTCTAAAGGTTATGTCTGCTGCGAAGCGAAAAACAGTTTGAAATCGGATTGGTGTCTTTATACAAAAAGCTGGTTGCTATTATACTTTCACAGAAAAACACTTTTGGTTTTAAATTTATTTATTTGAAAAATGTAAGTTTTTCTCCGAAATTTAAGTAGTTGTTTTCAAAATAACAAGAAAGGAAGTTAACATCGGTAAGGCGAAGTTTGTATACCCTTGCAGTTATAAGAAATAATCAACTTAATAACACCATGTGAAATTTTTAAGGATTGTTGCTGGCTTCAGTGATATTAAAAATGTTGTCATTTGTTTAGGTTATTTGTTTGCCATCTATATGGTAGTGTAATCCGATTTTAATTAAATTGATTTCAAAATTCTGAAAAATATAAAAATTATATTCCCTATATAGTAAGATATGTCAAATAGCCCCAAAGCTATAATTTGTTTCATAATATTTTCAAACCAATTTTTCGATTGTTCCTATGACAGCTATATGATATAGTCATCCGATTTTGATAAAATTTAATTCAAAATTTAGAACTAATGAAAATATGTTATTTCCAAGCGCAGGAGATTATATGTTAAAAAACACCAAAGATATACTTTTTTGATAATATTTTCCAACTATTTTTCCAATTGTTCCTATGGCAGCTACATAACACAGTCGTCCAATTAAAAAAAAAAAATTATTTGAAACTCAGAACTAATTAAAAAATGTTATTTCCAAGCTTAGAAGGTTATATATTAAAAAACACCGAAGATATAATTTTTTCCCCGATAGTTCCTATGGGAGCTATAAGATATAGTTGTCCGATCCGGCTGGTTCCGACTTATATACTACCTGCAATACAAAGAAGATTTTAGGAAAAGTTTCACCCCGATAGTTTTAAAACTGAGAGACAAGCTTGCGTAGAAACGGACGGACAGACAGACGGACAGACGGACATAGCTAGATCGACTGGTGTAGTGACGCTGATCATGAATATATACACTTTATGGGGTCGGAAACGTCTCCTGCACTGCGTTGCAAACTTCTGACTGAAATCATTATACTCTCTAAGAGTATATAATATAAATACGGCTTATACCAACCAAAATATAGGCTCTAATTTAAGCGATATAGGTTGTTGTAAATAAGCTTCCCATGCGCTTGAATTGTTTTTAATATGCATTTTTCGTAATAATATACCCTTTACTTAGCTAAGGGCCGATTTCTCGAGTGCCGGCTAATATTTCTCAAATAGAAAAAGTCTCTGCCAAGCGATTTTGACTTTCTCGAGCCTCAATGTGAGAGCTAACTTTGATAGGAAGTCAGACTCCCTGTTAAGTCTTTTTCGACTCGATAAAGTGACAGGTTATTTTAATAAGCCTAATAAGATTAAATTTTCTAATACTTTTTTTTGATAAAGCCTACACAGCTAATACAATAACCAAAGCAAGCCATGTATTGGCACTTTACAAACTTGAGAAAGAGGCCCTAAGAAGAGTGGGATAAAGATAGAAATATGCACGCATCAAAACTATCGTTCTCAAGATTGTTTATTCTGCATAAAAAGAAACCAAGCAAGGTAGTGAAAATCTTTTGCTGGATGGATGCATGCAAAAAATCATTAGAAATCGCTGAACCATCGAATATAATTTTCAGATTTGTAGTTGTGCTGTCCACAATAATTGTCCGGAATAATTATGGGCAACATTTTAGGTCATGCATGATCTTTAAATTTAAGATGGACTCAAAAATCGTTTTAAAACATTTTTTGTTTGCCTCATAATTTTATTTTTTATACTTTTTGATCCACTTTTTAGGTTGGCGATAGCTGCTGGAAATCATATTATTGACATCCACACCACGAACCATACCTTTCAAAACCATTTCCCTCTGACTAGAAAAATTAAGGTGATCACATCTCTTCCGCAATAAAACGGCGTCAATTACAGTGGCGGAAAAACACTTGCCGTTTGTGCTCTGAAACAAGTATAGATTGCCAATTCTGTTGGCACTGACAATACATTCGCCGTCTTCCACGACCTTTGCGTTTTGCAAAATTACAAAATTACCATGCACATGTTTTTTACCGCACTACTAACTAACAAAAAATTGCCATGCTTTTTTGGAACATAAAGTACGATCTTGAAGGTTAATGCACATTTTACAGCTCTGCCTGAAGCTTTACTTACCCTTTTCCTTCAGATTCAAGGAAACCAGAATTGGCAAGACCAATCATCTCTCTGTCACACTCTTTCACAACACACATGGCTTGTCGTCCCACTGTCACATAGAGTTTTGAAAATTGCCAGCATCCAACGCATTTAGCAAGCTGAATTGTGGATCCACTGTGGGGTCGAACAGCGATTATGGTTGCCTCTTTTAACTGCTTGTGCACAATGGTACTTTACATGTCCACGCTCGACACACTTAAAACTGCCGATATTAATTCTTTTCTTCTTGTTCTTCGTAAATAAATTTTTCTTCTGGGCTGCGACAAAAGCCATGGTATCGTCATCCTGCTCATTTGCAATTCCCCTTTATTCGCTTTCTTCTTTGAGCAAATGCAGAGAGTTTCAAACGAGGTCTCGATAGTCACCACGAAATTTTCGAATTGTTCTCAAAGACTCGACAATAAAACAATTGTGCTTAGCACCTTATTTAGGTCCATCCGGAACATTCAGGATTTCCTAAGTACAAGCAACTTCTTATACTTCTGTACCTTTCGTAAGGACTACACTTCTTTCAGTATTATCCATGCTGCGAAGATTACCAATTTTTTATGTGGACCAACAACGATGTTTTTACACTTGTTATTGTCGCCAAAGCCTTTTGGTCTTGAGCACTCCAAACGACGCCTTCAGAAGCATTTGTAGGAGTCAAATCTCCGGACTTTACACTCCGCAATCCAGAATGCACAAACACAAATGACATTTATATACTTCACGAATCATTGCTATTTTCATTTAACTTATCTATTTGATATTGACCACTCATAATTTTTTTTTTGAGTTACACAAAGTAACTAGCTTTTAAACACTCTTCCGATTTAACCGTGGCCCATAATCTATTGAGCTGGCAAATCTTATAATCGAAGCCGCCGTGTCTGCGTTCACATAAAGAGCATATTTGCAACTAATATGTATATAGGAGAATAATATGATCATGCATTGTCGATGCGATCAATGTAAATGGATACCGGTTCAGTTACTCGCTCGGTTCAGAAAGTTTTTAAGAAATACATTAAACATTGCTTAGGCAATTTCAGACATCAATAATGAACAATATATTACATTTATTTATAAAAAGGAAGTACTCTTTCTGTATACTTTGTATGTAATAAGTATTTTAGCATTTCTATTAGATTCTTTTAATCTCATAGCTTTGTTTGTGTAACTTACGCTCTAAACTCTTTTACTCCCTCTCAATCTCCCTCGCTCTATTTTATAACTGTAACCTACTCTCTATGCACCCGCTGAATTTCTAGTAGACTTTTTCGGTGCTATTTTCTGCAACTCTTTCTCTCTTGCTTGATTTACTTTGTATTTGTTCGTACTGAAAGTTGTTAGTGTCGCACAAGCCACGCTCAGTCGATAGAATATTTTTTCTCTCGTGCTCTTACGTTTGATAACTTTTCGCGATCTCGCGATCTTTTTTTTCTTTGTGTTTTGTGCCTTTGTGATTTTTGAATTTGATCCCAGTGCCAAATTTACTTTGAGGTATTTTTGATATTTTATTTCATTTTTCTTTTTGTTTGTCTTATAATGGCCCTTGTCAGTTCCAAGAAAAACTGCACACTTGCGTCTTCAACAAAAGACCCCTTTACCCCGGCAGAGTAAAAGATTTTATTGATCTTAACTCTGGTCTTATGTGGTCATGTGGTTCCTCCAAGGAAATGGTGGTTGAGATGAGCGGCTTTATGAAGCAGACTCGAGACAGCCTGTTTAATATCTCGGGTGCTTTCAGGCAACTCAATGAGGGGTTCAATAGCGTCTGTGCCCAGTTTAATAATAAAAAATTATTAACAGAGTCGCCTAGACGAAAAAAAGCCAGCTTAACCGTCGTTAATACCACCATGGAATCCAACCCAAATCCGAACATGGTAGAAGCAGTTCCTGCCAACACAGGGGTAAGCGAACCAACTGTGCGTATGGACACAGCTAGCTCGATTGAAGTCCTTGTTTCCGGACTAAAAGCTTCTGTACTGGCTAAGTCAAATAAATCGACCAAATTATTATTTACCTCCCTTGTCCGTCCTATTTTGGAATACTGTTCGTCGGTTTGGAGTCCACAATATCAAGTGAATATCGACCGTTTGAGTCGGTACAAAAAAACTTTCTCTTATTTGCCCTGCGTAGTTTGAACTGGGATCAAAACGTAAGGCTTCCTTCCTACGAGAGTAGATTACAATTGCTTAATTTACTTACACTTGTAAATCGTAGAACAATGCTTGGTACAATTTTTATACAAAATCTTATAAGAGGTGACATTGATTCTGCAGATCTTTTAAACCGCCTAACATTCAACGTTCCCGTTAGACTAACACGAAATTATTGTCCTCTAAATTTGCCACGATGTACATCAAATTTTTGTCTGCTCGAGCCCTTTCGCGTTCTATGTAATAACTATAATAAACTCATTTAATTTGCATTTCAACATCTATCCCGGTATTAAAAACTAACTCATTTGATTAATAATCGTTGCCAAAATTTGGCCACATAGTAAACCAAAATTGTAGATCATGGTGTCTACATTCTAGGCCAAACAAGAACATTTTGTACATTTTATGTTTTTTTTTGAGTATTTTTTTTTTATTTGCACGCAATTATGTGGCTAATATATTGACAGGATTTAGAGCTTTTGTCAGCGCGAAGGTCAAAACTTGTTTTGGGGTTTCAAAAAATAAAAACTAGTTCTCACCATTTTACATGGTAAGGTCTGTAATGTTATCAAAAATGAAAAAAAAAAATGTTGTTGATATTTAGACCGTGCGAAAAAATCGATTTCCCACCCCCAACATTGTCGGCGTTTTAAACTTAGTCAATATTAGTATAATTTGAAAAATTCCGAAAATTTGAAGAATTTGAATTTTAGAAATAAAACCAATTCAAGGCTACCCATATGAAAAAAATATATTTATATATACATTAATGTACGTCAAATTAGCGTCGGTGACTTAGCGGTAATTGGAGAACGGTAGAATTTGATACGTGGGACAATTTTTTTTTTTTTGATTTTCGTAAATACACTATCCAGATGTTTCCACTTGTTAAACGGCTGGATAGTGCATCACGTTTTTAGCTGCAATGAAAATAAGGGTAAATAACATTTATCACATTTATCAATAAAAACCTTTTATGGTAAAGGTCGTGGCTGAATTGGTTTTCTCGGTGGCCTAGACAGTGTGACCGTGGAGGAAAAGAAAAAACTTTCTCGAAAACTGACGGCTTGTCCTTCGCCGAACCGTATTAGTTAAATAGTAAATTTAACAAACGAAATTTCGATAGGCACGGTTAGCCGCAGCCCAAAGAATAAGAAATTTAATCTTTTGAAGTATTCTTGCAAAAACGTCATTTGGATTCGTCGGAAAGTATGTAATAGGTAGAAGATGCGTTACCGACCCCATAAAGCTTACATATATATTTTTGATTAGGATCTTAGCCGTGTCATCCTAGAAATGAGTGTCTGTCCGTATGGACGCTGAGATGTCGGAAATTATAAAAGATAGAGTTTAGTAGTTTGTTTTTAGAATGGTGCCAATTTTAATATGTATTTATTTTTAACTGAAATATATTAGTCAATACCTAACGAAAGACCTTAAAAAAAGTTGGCGACATCTATTCTAACGCCTACAAATGGGCAAAACGATTTAATCAGTCTGCCATATATTATAATAGCGGGTAGGTTGCGCTATACAATATCGCGCAGTAAGGAAACTGCTGAATCTACACTTCGGGTACCGTAGCCCCATCGCCTGATACCTAGTGCTAGCAATCGTCAGCAGTAGTTGCCGCCAACAACCAGCCCCTTTGCCACACTCGAGGGAAAGGAATACAATTATTCGCATTATGGTCAGAAGAAAACGGAAATAAATATAGAGTATGAATAAATGGTCTGTAAGTACAATTTTGCAGGTAGGAAAAAGAACTTAATGTTTAAGAACAAAAATCTCTATAATTATCTGGTGTCGGTCTACACTGAGAGAAATCACTTTCTCCGAAATTAAAAAGTATTTATAAAAAAGAAAGTGGAAACCCCAAAAATCAAGACACTTAAAGAAAGCATCATCACACCAGGGGCCTCTAGATATTATAAAGTCGGTTTCCGAGTTCGATGGGAAGCAAGAGACATTCATATCCTGGTGACAGGCAGCCATTGCGGAATATAAGTTCTTCGAGCCTTTAATGGCATCGGTCGGCATTATCAAGCAGTGCCCATTCCAAAAAATAAGGTTAGAGGTCCAGCAGCAGCCGTATTAACTTCATTTAATACAGTGCTGAATTTTCACGCCATATTGGCAGGTCTCGATTTTACATACGCAGAGAAGACTCCAACGCATGTGATTCATTTAATTTGCATTTCAACTTTTATCCCGGTATTAAAAACTAATATTTTAACTCATTTGCTTCATTCTTAGTTGTGGGTTTTATTTTCAGTTGTGTCCCGTCTCCATTTGTTTTATGTATCTTCCTTGCAAACTCGCATTTTTTGCCCAAATTGATAAAATGGCCCCGCGCATAACAAGCACGTGCCGTTATGCCACTTGTTTGTACTGTTCGAAGTGCATCAACATTCATATATATTACGAACTAAGGGAGATCTACCACTTCTTAAATATTACGATGTGGTTAATAAACAGCCAACACTTCTTACAATTAAATGATAATTGCGCATGACGCAGCCTCAGCGTCTTTTAAATGAGAAATTTAGGAAAGACGCACTCCTTGCGTTCGACTCTGTCATAAGAAAAAAATTAAAAGTTGCTGTTTTCCCAGCACAACCGCGGGATCTACATACAGCATTGGCTCTAGTCAAGTAACGATAGGAGCATGTTTGTGGAAAGCTTTGCCCACGCTGAGAATTTCCCTCAAATTCCCTTAATCATGAACAATATAAAAATACGGGGACAATAAAAAACCATCATTTTGTAAAAAATCAAAACTAGGGTAATAATAAAACTCCCTCTTTCAAACAAAAACCAAGCCCTTATTCAAGCCAGGCCCGCACCTGAGCCGATGGATGTTGATACTCTCTCGCAATTCAGACAATCCAAAAATTGGCGAAAAGGGCAGTCATTACGGAGCCAACAAAAAATTAACTACCTGCCAGAGGAAAAACTCACGGAGGAGATTGAAGATGAATTAGATGCAGATGATACTTTCAATTTTTATACCCGTATAATTTTTATACTCGTAGAATGAAAGGGTATACTAGATTCGCCAGAAAGTATGTAACAGGTTTAAGGAAGCGTTTCCGACCCCTTAAAGTATATATATTGTTGATCAGGATCACTAGACGAGTCGATCTAGCCATGTTCGTCAGTCCGTCCGTCCGTATGAACGCTGAGATCTGGGAAACTATAAGAGCTAGAATATTCATACTTAGCATGCAGGGCTTCCTATGCAGCGCAAGTTTATTTCAGCGGGGTGCCATGCCCACTCTTACTCCCACAATCCCCGAAAATACATAGCGCCTACAGTTTTTATGATAGAAACAAAATTTAAACTGAAATATATTTGTCTCATCTGTACCTATCGACTCACCAAAAAAGGTGCCACGCCCACTCTAACTAACGGTGGCGCCCTAAAATATCGCTTTGCTGGTTTGGTTTTTCATTATCCATTGGCTCCTGAGCTGAGTAACGGGTTTCTGAAAGTCGAGGCACTCGACTATATCGTTCTTCCTTGTTTAGAATAAAATCCCTGCTCCCGTAAATTAGAGGAAGGCTAGCAGAGCGTGAAATTAAACTGGTAATTGATACCGTAACTTCAAAAAATTACATTGTACCCCTCCCGATGCTTAAAGGCGTCGTAGAAGTAGAAACCCTGTTCCTTTTAAGTCAATTCATGGCCACACACAAATCATAAAAAAGAAACTAATTTCAATTTTTCTAGGTATGCCTCATTTCTTCCTCTTAAACGCTCTTATTATGCAATATAATCCGTTTTTGACAAAATGATCAAAAAAAAAATTTTGACCCAGACGAAATTCTACCTTTTAACATAAACACTATAGCCACAATAAAAACAGATGGGGAACCAGTGTACTCCAAGTCATACCCGCACCTCATAAGGCCATCTAGATCACCGTACAACAATCCAACTTGGGTCGTCGACAAAAAAAAGAACCGACTCAAATGGTTTAAAAAAGAAGCAATATGGTATTGATTTCAGAAAATTGAACCAACAAATAGTCGACAATAGATACCCTATTATCGCGATTTTTTAACAATTGATCTTATATCAGGCTTCCACTGTGAGATTATGAATTATGAATTTTGTAGATTGCCGTTCGGCCTAAAAAAATGCTCCTAGCATTTTTCAAAGGGCTGTTGATGATGTATTACGAAAAAAATTTTCAAAGACATGCTACGTGTATGTCGATGATGTAATAGTTTTTTTCTGACAAAGAAGGGCCATGTTAATGATATTCACTGGGTTCTCGATAAACTCTTACAAGCAGGCATGAGGATGTCACAAGAAAAATCAAAGTTTTCTAAAAAAAAAGCGTTGAATATTGGGATTATTAGTATTAGAAGGGGTCTTACGAACCTCACCTAAAAAGGTCAAGGCTATCAAGGAATTTTCACTACCAAAAAACCTTTTCAATCTCCGATCCTTTTTGGTATTAAAGTTTTCGAATTAATAGCGAAAATTATTACAGGAATGCTAGAAGGGGAAAATGGAAAAGTAAGCAAGTATCAATAGAGGAAAATTTATATCGAAATGACTAAACAACAGAGGGGCGCATTTCAAAAGAGAAATCCTAGCTTCAGGCTTTACGAAGACGTTTGACTTAACAACGGACGCTTCAGGTCTAAGTCTGATATCTCGCGCGTTACGTGATAACGAGAAAACTGTGCAATAAACGAATGGGAGCTACATACTTGCCATAGTCTGGTCCCTAAAAAACCTCCGCAACTACCTATACGTAGTAAAAGATTTACACATTTATACTGAATACCAGCTGTTAACGTTCGCTACGTCAGATAAAAATCCCAATGCGAAACTAAAAACGCTGGAAAGGTATTATTGATAATCACAGAGCAAAAGAAATTTACAAGCCAGGCAAAGAAAACCTTGTAGCAGACCGGTTATTTCGCCGAAATATAAACGTCTTACAAGACACCCTTAGAATTGGACGTGGCTACGATACATAGCGAACAGTCGCTTTCCTACGCAATCGACACGACCGACAATCCGGTCAACTACTTCCAAAATCAGATTATAATCAAGGAAGGAAAAAGTTCTTTTGTAGATAACTTTATCTTATTTAAAAGCAAAATGAGACATATAATGAAGTTCTCAAACCGCAATAGCCTTGTTAATACGATTCAAGATGTAATTAATCCGGACATAGTAAAAAGAAATTGTAGTTAATGAGCATAATGGAGCCCAACGTGCTGATCAGAAAAATGTAAAACAAATTTTACGGGGCTATTTCTTTCTAAATGCTCAGCCTAGCGTCAGAAGTTACTTTTAAATCTGTTCCATGGCTAAATACAGCCGCCACCGCACCAAACAGAAGGTCGGCAAAACACCAGAACCCTCTTACGTAGCGGAAATTCTTCACATCGACATATTCTCGACGAATGGAAATCTTTTTCTGACACGTATTTATAGTGCAGAAAGTAACTTTTACATCGTTGATGTAAAAGCCCCAATATTAAATGTAAAAATTATTTACTATGACAACAAGAGGTCACTTAACTCAGAAACGCTAAAATCAATTCTACTTAATAATTGTAATATTTCCATCTCAAATGCGAAAGATTTCACAGCACCCTTGCCTAAAAATTTAAAAACAAATAGACGACACTGCAAAAGTTTTCTTACTAGCCACAACTAAATACAATAGAACCATCCATTCAGTGACTAACAAAACGCCTAAACAACTAATACACTCTGATTCTGCAGAATTTAAGACAGAGATCAGCAAAAATATTCAAAAGGCCAAATAGAAAAGCTTAGACCAGATAAAGAAAAACAGAATTTTTTTTAAAATATCAGGTCGGCGACAAAGATTTCTTGAAATCAAATAAACGCCTGTGGAATAAACTGTCTCCCATACGCTCAGATAAGAAAATTAAGGCAAACCTTGGGAAGAAAGTTCATATTACAGTAGGGAGGTCCATAAGAATAATTTACGATAATAATTGTCATTGCATTTTCATTTTATTTTAGATTTAATAAATAATTCTTACTACTCACGCTAGCGGCTGCCATGACGAACGCTGCACGAATGCCTACTCTAAGCTAGTATGTAAAAAATAACAGTCTACCCGGGTCAGCACCACAACTAGATCACAGACTTCATGAATGGAGACCTGGATTGCGCAGCACGAATTGTCAGCATCGCGGGCTGCAAAGCTACAGTAGGCGCTATTAGTAGGCTCTGCCTAAAACTGTATGTTGTAGAAGAGTGTCGACAAAAGCGGTCCGGCAAAAAAGAGAGGAAGATCTTCGGAGATTACCGTCTCTTTCTGTGTCTTATAATCAGCTTTCTCGCGGCTCTCAGAGAGACAACGTTCGGAACAGTCCTTTTGTTTTGCGCCACTCCGTTATGTTCAGAAAGAAACCAAAAGAAGAAGACATGGTGCATTCTGTTTAAGTTACGAAAAGAGAACCAGTGGCTGTTTAAATTGTGCGCTGAGACACATTTAAATTTATTAATTAAAGTGATATTTTTTGAAAAAAATCAAGTCAGGTAAATGCTTTTTTAAGTTGAAGATGTTGTGCGTTGATCCATGTTTAAAGAACCTCCCTTTTTGAGATTTTTTATAGGTTTTATAACATAATCCAGCTAGTTCTGGTTCCCGAAGGTGGCGTGATGAAATCCCTTAAAGGGTTTTACATAGTTTGAATAAGTAAATATACAAGTATACAAGTAAAACTCTTTTTTTTAACACATACCCTTTTTTTTAGGAGCGTTGGACGGGGATTCCAAGGACTCGGATTAATGTTTATGAAATGCAATGACAAACATTAAAAACAAATTATTAAAACAAAAACTTAGATTTACAAAAAATAACTCTAATTGCACAAAACAAATTAAAGTGATATAGTTAAAATAAAATATAGTAAAATGTAAATGAATATGTATGTATTTTAAATGTAATATTTGAAACCTTTTCAAAACTCAATGGAAAAATTAAGAATTTCCGAAGTGATTTCCCTTGGACAATTGTCTTCACAGGTGAAACTCGTTGAATAAATTCAGAATTTCCGAAGTGATTTCCCTCGAACGTTTTCCTTGCAGGGGAGAGGTCATACAACAAAGGAGTATAAGGAACAAGGAAAATCCGAAGGCACATCGAAAAAGTTTCCTTTGCATTTTTTTCCTGGAAAATAGCCGACATACCATAAAATTTTCTATATGGGGCGTCCCTTGTTCTTCCCCCGTGCAAGCGGACACGTCCCTCCGGAATCGCAAGGGGATTCCCAATGGAAACTTTTTCGGAAATGAAGGGTACATACTACATTATTAAAAATAACATATATATATTTATGTTACTCTTAAGCAACTCAATGCAAAACTCTGCACAAAAGCAAAAGTTATTCAGTGAGTTATTTTAAACTACTACTTGTGTTGGCGAAAAGCGGCACTAAGGCAACACTAGCAGGCAAAGGTGTGCGGACATTACCGACATTGAAGCTGGGTCCGAAGAAAGATTAAATACAACTGCAGACTATAGAACCGATCAACACGCTCAAAACAACGACAAAGCAGCCAGCAACAACATGTGCGTTTCAGAAATTTCAATGCAATTATAATCTCTTAATTGCTCCAATTGAAAAATTATTTTTTCAAGTTGGAAGTTCCCGGCGTCAGCCATTGCATAGAGGGACCGCAACTTCGAAAAGCAACTTGCCAGAAGTCCAGAATAATGCTTCCACACCAAAACAAAACAATGTCATCATAACAAATTTGGAAAATATTGTTTGTTAAAGAAACGCTTTTACCTTTTGACAGTGCTGCTAACAGCAAAGTGTTAGTTAGCACGTGGATCGCACAGTTCAACGCGATCATAAAAATGTACAAGCTGAGTGAAGACATAACCCGCATGCTGGTTGAAAGACCGTGCCCAAATCTGATTGCACTCTTCTAAGAACTTTCTCTCCCTGCCAGCCAAGGAACTCTTATCTCAATTCGCAGAGGCTTTTCAGTCAAAAGAGAGTAAGATAATGCCTAGGTCCATATTTCAACGACAAGACCCTGTTGGCTGCACACATCCGAATGGACGACGAGGAGTTAATCGACAGTATCATCAAAGGAATACCCGATACTCTTCGACGACAACAGGCACACATGCACAGTTTTAATTCGTCTGCCCAGCTGTTGCAGGCTTTCTCCAAAGTGGCTTTGCGGAGCATCTGATATCCCATTGCAACGAGAAAAAGAACGCAACCAAAAATGAATATGTGAGACCGTTAAAAATTTACTTTAATTCACAGTTTAACAGTCGCAGAATGCCTAATCGATTCTGGGAGTCTAATTAGTTTAACGAAGTTATCCTGTGTTGAAAACATTCTAAGTAGTAATATTATAAACATTAATGGAAACAAATTTTTACATTACTTTGGCTTGATCCACAGCCCTTTAAATATATATGGATAGATATCATGTTTTGTTATTATGAAAAAAGTTAAATTTAATTTTTAAATTTCATAAACATTAACAACTTTAGGATTGTTAGGGAAAATTATTGTTCAAATGATAATTGTGTTGATTATTGTTCAAATGATAGTTGTTCAAAAGATTCCAAATCATTGCTCAGATGGTAGTAATAGTGAAAAGGATAGTAGTTCTAGATTGTATTACTTAAATGTTGGTCAGATTGGAAACGATTGTGCTACTGATAGCTGAAAAAGAACGGCAAAGTGATTCGTGTAAAATTAAATTATGTCAATTGAGTACCCTGATCTAGCCGAATGCAACCTGTTAAATAATAGCGGTAAGTGTAAGTTTATGTTAAATAAAAAAATTGATAGATATTTTTTATAAGTATTAAACAAAACCGGAACGGCCGAAGATCCCCTTAGTAAAATGGCAAATGAAACTGAATTTTGATAAAGCTAAAACCCTCGAAGGCGTCTATCATTCGCAGAGAAAATTCAAGTTCAAAATGTATTTGATGATAAAAAACGATATTATTCGAGTAAGCAAGTCTGAGTATGCATCACTGATAGTTATAGATAAGGAAAAGTCTGGAAAATTAAGAATGTGGATTACCGAAACCTTAACAAAAACATGCTTTAAGATATCTACCCCAGCCCAGATTACTGTATTGATAGCTGTCCGAAAAAACTATTTTTACCAAGTGAGACTTTAAAATGGGTTCTTTCACGTGCACTTGCAGGAGAATTCAACTAAATATACCGCTTTAACAAAACCAATGGGTCAGTATAAATGCCTCAGTATGCCATTTGGCTTAAGAAAGGCATCAGCAGTTTTTCAAAGATTTTGGAACAAAATATTGAGCTTAGGTAAGACAAGTCTGAGATCCATCAAAGAGAAATAAAGTATTTAGGGTACATAATATCGGAAGAGGCAGTGAAAGACTTTCCAGTACAGACAAAAACACATAAAGCTAAAAGTTTTCTTGGACTGTGATCTTATTTCAGACACTTTTTAACAAAACAAAGCCATCGTATGATTTTGTAAGAAAGGACAGATAGTTCGAAATCGGTGCAAAAGAGTTACAGCGTTTTGAAATATTTGAAATAAATCTTTTGGTATTTTATTTTTCTAAGCTAGGCAAAATACCATAGCTTCAAACTAAAAATGCTCGCTGTAGTTTACTCGATACAACACTTTAAAATCTATCTCAAAAAAATGAATAGCTTACAAAAGGAAGGATAAGGATGGTCTTTTGTTTTATTTGTCAAGAGAAATGGAAAGCCCCGTTCTTTTTAGTTACCCTTATTCCGATAAGGTTTTTTAAAATAAGAATTCTCTTTGATGTCATGCACATTGACCATTATGGCCCGGTTGACAAGACTGCCAACAAACACGTCGTGGTGATTATAGACGCATTCTAACGCCGCAGTCTAAATAGAAGCATAGGACCCATTATCGCTAAATTGACTGTGCCCGACAAAGGATTGTTCTGGGATAAAGTTTTAAAAGCAGTAGAACAAGCACTTAGGAGTACGATCCAAAGATCAGCTGGGAGTGTATCAAAAGGAAAAAGTAGAAATTTAGAAGTAATTAGAGAAAAAGCTAGTGACAGCACTAATAAGGTGCAAGAATACAATAAGTTACGGACAGACCTCAAGAGAGATAATCATTAAGAGTACCAAACGGACGGTTTAGTAATGATCAAATACTTCGATTCTTATGTGGGCGTATCGAAAAAGCTAATTCCAAAACTTAAAGGCCCTTACAGAGTGACAGAGTTACTTTATAATGATAGGTATGTCTGGAAGAATGTTGGAGGTCTTCAACAAATATACGCTTTCGCAAATAAACGAACATGGAATAATAATTAAAATAATAGAGAAGATATCAGGAGCTTTCTGGTGGGGATGGCCCAATGGTAACAAGCAGACACACACACATATATCCCTAAGCATCTGTTATACATACATACTACTATACGTTAGGTAACCCTTTTATTAAACATAATAACTTTATTAAACATAACAAATAGACTAAGCCTGTACAAATCTATGCAATAAAGATCATTTTTGCTGCAACCACCAAACAAAAAACACCTGGAAAGAGCCGTTTACATATGTTAAAAAGCACCAAAGATATAATTTATTTTATATTATTTTCCCACCAATTTTCCTATTTTTCTCAATGAAATGAAGGGTGGCGGCTTTCCTGGGGTCTGTGGTCGTCTGGTTCCTGTCTCGAAATTAGAAGGCACTTTTGAAACATTCAAGAATACTTCAATTTATTGGCCAATGAGTGGGCTCTGTTTCACTTGTAAACTAGAACTAGCAGCTTCTAATTAACTATAACTAACTAATGTTAGGAGAGCGGGGGTAGAGACTGTTAACAGCCCGAGAGCGAGACGAGAGACCATCTGGACGTAACTGCTCTCGTCTGTTAACCACTAGCACCTCCTTGACGCGGACATTCTCCTTAAGATTGTCGACATGATCCCGAGACAAACCAGCCGAACACAGTGCTTTGCGCCACAGGCAAACCCTTATCCAGTTTCATCCCGGGTTGGATGACGTCACGATACACGTCAGAGCCCAACACCACGGATATATTCGCTGGACGATGAAATTGTTCGTCAGCGAGGCGGTTGTCGTTGAACCTAGCGGAAACATCGTCGGCTGACACGGATTGGAGTGCAAGTGCAGAAATTGGGTCTCACCTTCAGCACCACGTCGATTTTGAAGGTGCCCGTTCGTGACATTATGGTCGCCCAACAGACCGTCTCGTCCCCGACGCTCGTAGTGGGAAGCCAGAACGCCGCGGCCAGCGACCGGTCGATGGTGCTCACTGGTGTACAGGGGTCGATCAGGGTTGGTTCCCGTGTCGAAAATATAATATAATATATAATATATATATATAACTCTGCCGCCACTCGTTTGATGGCATATTGTCTTCTTTGACGACCACCATATCATCGACATGGATACCTCTAAAAGGATTCTGCCACTTATTGTGCTTGTGAAGTTTTTTTTAAGTAATTTTACTCCTTTTTCCATCGCGCACTAAACTGCTGATGCAGGGCCGTTAAGTGTTACCAGCGATTTATAATCGATTTAGCTTCGCCCTTAATTTCGGTTTCAGCTGTGGAATGCAACGAACCCCCAATCAGAATGTGGCCTGGCGTCAATGCCAATCACTCAGAAGGATTTTCGGTTATGGGAGACAGCGGCCTGGAATTGAGGCATGCTTCAAAGTTGGATAGAAGAGTTGAGAACTCTTCAAACGTGTACTTCCGACTTGTCGTCGACTTGTGGAAAAGTGACTTGGTGCTTTTCACTCCTGGTGGCATGAACCGCCACAAATGTCATTGATGGCTATAGGTATCAGTCACAGTAAGTAGAGTCGCTGCCCTTTTTTTTAATCTCAAACGGGCCTGCATAATCAATGCCAGTATATGTAAATGGCCTGGAAAAGGAAACTCGATCGGTAGGAAGATCGCCCATTAATTGCGTCTGTACTCTTTTCTTGTAAATAGTGTACACCTTACAGGAGTTTAACATAGCTTTTACCAAATTCTTGATTTTAGGAATCCAGTATCGAATGAATGAGGCGTACCACCAATTGGTTGCCGCCTTGCAGGGAAGTCTGGTGTGAAAAAAGGATGAGCAGACGAGCTAGTCGATGGTTGTATGGCCGTATAATAGGATGTCGCTCGTCATACTGAAAGGTCGTTGGGGCGGTAATTCAACCACATGCCCTTAACAGGCCTCGCTGGTCTAGAAATGGAAACAGATTGGCTATAAACTTGAATGAACCGTAACAGGTACGCAAGCACCCGCAGAGTACCGTATGGGTCCTTTGCGAAATTGACCTTCACAGCACGCTCCTCTAAGTCTGTGACCCCAGTGTTGGCCACATGTCTTTTGGCTGTTGTGACCAAACCGGTCCTTCCCACCACAGTTGCCTATGAAACGTCTCCCGCAGCGAAACGCATCGACTGGCTAGGTCCGCGGAATTGTGGTCAGATCGTACATGGGCCCAATGCCCAGCGCTTGTCACCTGAGTAATCTTGGTCACTCGATTGGCTACAAACGTTGTCCAGTGGCATGCCGGTTTATTCAACTAGGAGAGGACGAAGGTGAAATCAGTTCAACAGACAATGTCGGATTTGGAAATTGACATATTCGGAAGGATAGCTGCGATCATTTCTGACAACAGCGGCCGCGTATGCCTTCTGCGACGCATCATCTACATTCACCTCTGACTGGAAACCAACCCACCTTGGAATACGGTTCAAGCTCGTAATAGCTGCGCGAAAATTCTTGCCATCTTTGATTCATTTCTGTGGGGATATTTGCCAAATCTCTTGCATTAAGATTTTTGAGCGGAGAATAAACGGAGACAGCCATCCGGCTGGGTCAAAAGTTTCGCGATTTGGGAATAAGTAGATTCAATCGAAACTGGCGATGGGACAAAATAGAACTCATTCGAGGTCGCATTGCACCGAACAAAGCTCGCAAAGCTTTCGGTATTAAGGTCACGAAAGTCTACGCGGAGTAAATGCTCGTTTGGGATATCTTCGAATATGCTCTTCTGATTAGCTGTCCACTATTTCAATGGAAGCCCGGCGCGGTTAAAAGCGTGGTGAAACTCGCTGATCAAAAGTTGAGCCTCTTGAATGGAATTGTCCCCCGCCAGAACGTCTTCTACGTACATAAAATACCAAAAAATATTTCCCTTTCTACGGCATCTGGCAATTGTTGGAGTATGCGGAGTGACAGAAACGTTGATTTTTGTAATTTCTGCACTGAACATGAATTGGAATTAACGCCACTTCAAGATCTGAATGGTTAAATCAGATTGTAGGACTGAACCAGCATGAAGAATACCGTTCAAGCTTGCTGAAGGGCTAGAAGCATTGAATACCACGCTAAGTTTGGTGGTGGTACTTTTAGGTTTGATTACCACGTGGTGTGGAAGATAATAGCTTGGAGAATCGTAAGACGGGGGGGACTTCTCTCATGTGACCAAATCCAAATACGCTTAAATGACTGAGTCATATTGCTCTATTAATAGCAAGTCTCTAGTCAAACGGTTTTCGTTTTTAAGAAAGTGAGCTAGGGCAATGGATCGCGAGTGTCCTAATTTGGATCCGCAATTTTCGGGTTCGCAAAACGATAAAGTTACGACGTATCTCCCACTTGCGTCTCTAGTGGGGTTTATAGAAAATTGCTCTTGCAATAGAAATCGGATTTTTTTAATCTCTTCGTTGGTATGTTCTCGACCTCCCAAAACTTAGTGAGAAGTTTTTCCAAGACCCTGTCACTCGTTTCGGTTATCTGTGTCGTGAAAGCTTATACCAGATTTTGGCTAGATGTACTAGAAACTGGACCGGTAAGCACCTTGCCGAAAATAGTTTCCTGACCTAGGAGAGAACAACAAATGTTTGTGCGTGTGCCGCTCAGCAACACGGACGGTAAAATGTCGGCTCCGATCAGAACATCTATCTGGGAACTCTTTAAAAATGTTGGATTTGCCAGGGGCATGGCAGGTAAAGGTGGAATTAAGTAAGACGGTAACTTTCCGGCCAATTCAGGCAAAACGTAAGCTGCGGTTTCGAGCTGAAGGCCTTGCTTATTAGGGGCTCGAATAGAAAAATGGCGGATCCTGGTCGCCTGAGCAGAAACGGTCTGATTTAAGCCCGAAACTTGGGCTTGGATATGGCGGAATGGCAGCTTAATCAGATTGAACAGGCGTTCCGTAACAAACGTAGCCTCAGAACCCGAGGCTATTAGAGCGCGAGCCCTGTAGTTCGTTCTCAAGTGGAATATGTCCATAATGACCGTGCTTAGCAAAACCGCTCTAGCACCGGTTGCGAAAGAGTTCTGCAAACTGGGCAGATTTTATATACTGATGGCCTCCCCTGTACAGCTGGATTTTGTGGGCTTGCTGAAGGACTAACTGCGGAAGTTGATCCACGGGAATTGGGGTTGCCTTTATGCAACAGTGTATGATGCTGCGTTCGAATTTGTGCAAAGCTGCTTTTATTGATGTAGTTCTTTCGCGCATCCACAGACATCTGAAGAAAACGCTGCCATAAGCGCACTGAATGACTCTATTTTGAGCACAGATTGCAACTCTTTGGTTTTGTGATCACCTTAGCTTCGAATGAGTTTAGTTTCCTGGAAAAGGGTTGACTCTTAGCTGGGTTGGAATGTTGGAATGAGCCAGCGCTATTAAATTGTATTGTGCTCTGTAGGTCTTTCGGAGCCTGGTCAGATTCAGAACTTAGGTCAGTTTAAGTTGGCTGTTTACTAGCAGTCTCCTATTTTCGAAACGTTTTTAAGCGCTGCTCATGCTTGGCTAAGATTGTCTTAGCCTCGCCGCTAGTTTTAGCATTGAGATGAAAAAATTTTTCGACCGATGCCAACCTAGAATTGTTGACATAAACGGCTGTAAAAAGATCCCTAAATGTAGGCCATTTCAGATAGTCCCCTTCGAATACTTCCGTATCGCATGGCGGTAACCGGCACCCAGACGGAATGTAAGTGGACAGATTATTGGTTCTCGTGGGCGGATGCTGAGAATTGGTTCGATCGATTATCTCATTGAGCTGAGCCGCTAGCTCCTCGTACAGAGTAGCCTGTCCAGAGTAGCCAGAATCTCTTCCGCACCTTCAGTCGTCATGATGGAAATCGTGTGTAGACACGCTTCAAATTCTTTCTCGGATTTGTCCCAAAGTGAGCGGACTTGTTCTTTACAGACTTGGAGGCGTGGACAGACGGAGATGACGGTCCTGGAGTTTCAATCATCGCTCTGAAATGGCTCATAAGGCCGGAACCAAGAGTGACTTCGGCGACACTTCAAGAAGAGTCGCCGAAGTGACTTCCCGAAGTGCCGAAGTGGCACATTTCTTCCCGACGGGAGTGACTTCCGCGATCCGAATTCGATATCGCGAACGATATTTTTCATCTTCTAGAAATCACTTAGAAGTGTCTTCCGCGATAGAAAATGCTTTCAGGGATGTGTACTATAACCCTGCAAGCAAAAAGACGATAATTCTACCGCCTATCGTCCAGAAGTCACTTCTAAGTCACTTCTGGAAGATAGAAAGGCGATAGCACACATTTCGATCGCAAAGAAGTAACTTCTGAGACACTTTTGGGCGATAGTTAGAAGATAGCACACATTTTACAAAAACAAAAAGGGTCGTGATCGCGAAGAAGTAACTTCTGAGACAGTTCTGGACGATAGTTAGACGATACAAAAACAAAGTTACTGGGAAAAATGAGGACACGATAAGTGCCATTACCCTTTATTTCTGAAAATTCCACTTCCTTTTTACCTACGCTATTGTCTTATTTCACACTTTGCTTGTGATCAGTCAAGGTTTTTATAAAGTTTGTGTATTGCTTTGTTTTTCGTAATTTTTAAAATTGTTAACACATTAAAATGTCCAACTCAACGAAGAGTGCGAATTTACGTGTAGCTGTACGATTACTTGAAGATATTTTTACTTTACCTGGCTCGATTGCAGTGAAATAAGCATTCAAAGATTCTCCACCTAATTATAAAAGCTAATTCCTCCAAATTTATTTTTATTTTAAATATAGAAGAAATTTTACATCTAATTATTTTAAAAATGGTTATTATTAAATTTCTTATGTGAACGGAGCTGGGCATAAATAAAATTATAAAGCAGCATTTCCGATATGCCAAGGACCGTGTCTACAAGTGCTCAAAGACCTTATGGAAAAAGTAAATGCAAAATATTGCCTAACATGTAACAAGTTTTTTTATTCAAGATATTTAAGATTTCCAATGGGGAAAGGCACTTTTGGTATCTTCCACAAGCGTCTGTTAAGTCACTTCTAAGTATCCTCCAGAAGTGACTTCCGCGATATCGCATTCGGATCGCGGAAGTCACTCCCGTCGGTAAGAAATGTGCCACTTCGGCGGCACTTCTCGAAGTCACTTCGGCGACACTTCCAGAAGTTTCGCCGAAGTCACTCCTGGAAGTGTCGCCGAACACACTTCAAGAAGAGTCGCCGAAGTGACTTCCCGAAGTGTCGCCGAAGTGACTTCAAGAAGTGCCGCCGAAGTGGCACATTTCTTCCCCACGGGAGTGACTTCCGCGATCCGAACGCGATATCGCGGACGATAGTTTCCATCTTCTAGAAGTCACTTAGAAGTGTCTTCTGCGATAGAAAATGCTTTCAGGGTAAGCATGCATCGGAGTTACATGTGTGTATGTATGGTAGAGCTGGAAAAACTGGCCACAATCGATGTTTTTGATGTTTTGGGATGAAAACATCGATTATAATCGATTATCGTAAAAAAAACGAATATTTGTTTTCCGTTTAAATTTAACTAATTTAAGTGAGATCATACAGAAAACTGTTTTATTTAAAAAATAGGAACATATTAAGAATTTTTGGTTTAAGAAAGCTCCTGCGCTCGCTAATGACTTGGCCAGCTTCGCTGAAGATCCTCTCGTACGCCGTGGAAGATGCTGGAACGCAAAAGTATTGTCTTGCAATGCTTTTCAAAGCTTCCATGGAATTTGGGCACATCTATAAAAAAAACCATTAGATTTTAAACTGAATTAAAATTTAAACTGAAATATATTTGTCTCATCTGTACCTATCGACTCACCAAAAAAGGTGCCACGCCCACTCTAACTAACGGTGGCGCCCTAAAATATCGCTTTGCTGGTTTGGTTTTTCATTATCCATTGGCTCCTGAGCTGAGTAACGGGTTTCTGAAAGTCGAGGCACTCGACTATATCGTTCTTCCTTGTTTAGAATAAAATCCCTGCTCCCGTAAATTAGAGGAAGGCTAGCAGAGCGTGAAATTAAACTGGTAATTGATACCGTAACTTCAAAAAATTACATTGTACCCCTCCCGATGCTTAAAGGCGTCGTAGAAGTAGAAACCCTGTTCCTTTTAAGTCAATTCATGGCCACACACAAATCATAAAAAAGAAACTAATTTCAATTTTTCTAGGTATGCCTCATTTCTTCCTCTTAAACGCTCTTATTATGCAATATAATCCGTTTTTGACAAAATGATCAAAAAAAAAATTTTGACCCAGACGAAATTCTACCTTTTAACATAAACACTATAGCCACAATAAAAACAGATGGGGAACCAGTGTACTCCAAGTCATACCCGCACCTCATAAGGCCATCTAGATCACCGTACAACAATCCAACTTGGGTCGTCGACAAAAAAAAGAACCGACTCAAATGGTTTAAAAAAGAAGCAATATGGTATTGATTTCAGAAAATTGAACCAACAAATAGTCGACAATAGATACCCTATTATCGCGATTTTTTAACAATTGATCTTATATCAGGCTTCCACTGTGAGATTATGAATTATGAATTTTGTAGATTGCCGTTCGGCCTAAAAAAATGCTCCTAGCATTTTTCAAAGGGCTGTTGATGATGTATTACGAAAAAAATTTTCAAAGACATGCTACGTGTATGTCGATGATGTAATAGTTTTTTTCTGACAAAGAAGGACCATGTTAATGATATTCACTGGGTTCTCGATAAACTCTTACAAGCAGGCATGAGGATGTCACAAGAAAAATCAAAGTTTTCTAAAAAAAAAGCGTTGAATATTGGGATTATTAGTATTAGAAGGGGTCTTACGAACCTCACCTAAAAAGGTCAAGGCTATCAAGGAATTTTCACTACCAAAAAACCTTTTCAATCTCCGATCCTTTTTGGTATTAAAGTTTTCGAATTAATAGCGAAAATTATTACAGGAATGCTAGAAGGGGAAAATGGAAAAGTAAGCAAGTATCAATAGAGGAAAATTTATATCGAAATGACTAAACAACAGAGGGGCGCATTTCAAAAGAGAAATCCTAGCTTCAGGCTTTACGAAGACGTTTGACTTAACAACGGACGCTTCAGGTCTAAGTCTGATATCTCGCGCGTTACGTGATAACGAGAAAACTGTGCAATAAACGAATGGGAGCTACATACTTGCCATAGTCTGGTCCCTAAAAAACCTCCGCAACTACCTATACGTAGTAAAAGATTTACACATTTATACTGAATACCAGCTGTTAACGTTCGCTACGTCAGATAAAAATCCCAATGCGAAACTAAAAACGCTGGAAAGGTATTATTGATAATCACAGAGCAAAAGAAATTTACAAGCCAGGCAAAGAAAACCTTGTAGCAGACCGGTTATTTCGCCGAAATATAAACGTCTTACAAGACACCCTTAGAATTGGACGTGGCTACGATACATAGCGAACAGTCGCTTTCCTACGCAATCGACACGACCGACAATCCGGTCTACTACTTCCAAAATCAGATTATAATCAAGGAAGGAAAAAGTTCTTTTGTAGATAACTTTATCTTATTTAAAAGCAAAATGAGACATATAATGAAGTTCTCAAACCGCAATAGCCTTGTTAATACGATTCAAGATGTAATTAATCCGGACATAGTAAAAAGAAATTGTAGTTAATGAGCATAATGGAGCCCAACGTGCTGATCAGAAAAATGTAAAACAAATTTTACGGGGCTATTTCTTTCTAAATGCTCAGCCTAGCGTCAGAAGTTACTTTTAAATCTGTTCCATGGCTAAATACAGCCGCCACCGCACCAAACAGAAGGTCGGCAAAACACCAGAACCCTCTTACGTAGCGGAAATTCTTCACATCGACATATTCTCGACGAATGGAAATCTTTTTCTGACACGTATTTATAGTGCAGAAAGTAACTTTTACATCGTTGATGTAAAAGCCCCAATATTAAATGTAAAAATTATTTACTATGACAACAAGAGGTCACTTAACTCAGAAACGCTAAAATCAATTCTACTTAATAATTGTAATATTTCCTCAAATGCGAAAGATTTCACAGCACCCTTGCCTAAAAATTTAAAAACAAATAGACGACACTGCAAAAGTTTTCTTACTAGCCACAACTAAATACAATAGAACCATCCATTCAGTGACTAACAAAACGCCTAAACAACTAATACACTCTGATTCTGCAGAATTTAAGACAGAGATCAGCAAAAATATTCAAAAGGCCAAATAGAAAAGCTTAGACCAGATAAAGAAAAACAGAATTTTTTTTAAAATATCAGGTCGGCGACAAAGATTTCTTGAAATCAAATAAACGCCTGTGGAATAAACTGTCTCCCATACGCTCAGATAAGAAAATTAAGGCAAACCTTGGGAAGAAAGTTCATATTACAGTAGGGAGGTCCATAAGAATAATTTACGATAATAATTGTCATTGCATTTTCATTTTATTTTAGATTTAATAAATAATTCTTACTACTCACGCTAGCGGCTGCCATGACGAACGCTGCACGAATGCCTACTCTAAGCTAGTATGTAAAAAATAACAGTTTACCCGGGTCAGCACCACAACTAGATCCCAGACTTCATGAATGGAGACCTGGATTGCGCAGCACGAATTGTCAGCATCGCGGGCTGCAAAGCTACAGTAGGCGCTATTAGTAGGCTCTGCCTAAAACTGTATGTTGTAGAAGAGTGTCGACAAAAGCGGTCCGGCAAAAAAGAGAGGAAGATCTTCGGAGATTACCGTCTCTTTCTGTGTCTTATAATCAGCTTTCTCGCGGCTCTCAGAGAGACAACGTTCGGAACAGTCCTTTTGTTTTGCGCCACTCCGTTATGTTCAGAAAGAAACCAAAGGAAGAAGACATGGTGCATTCTGTTTAAGTTACGAAAAGAGAACCAGTGGCTGTTTAAATTGTGCGCTGAGACACATTTAAATTTATTAATTAAAGTGATATTTTTTGAAAAAAATCAAGTCAGGTAAATGCTTTTCAAGTTGAAGATGTTGTGCGTTGATCCATGTTTAAAGAACCTCCCTTTTTGAGATTTTTTATAGGTTTTATAACATAATCCAGCTAGTTCTGGTTCCCGAAGGTGGCGTGATGAAATCCCTTAAAGGGTTTTACATAGTTTGAATAAGTAAATATACAAGTATACAAGTAAAACTCTTTTTTTTAACACATACCCTTTTTTTTAGGAGCGTTGGACGGGGATTCCAAGGACTCGGATTAATGTTTATGAAATGCAATGACAAACATTAAAAACAAATTATTAAAACAAAAACTTAGATTTACAAAAAATAACTCTAATTGCACAAAACAAATTAAAGTGATATAGTTAAAATAAAATATAGTAAAATGTAAATGACTATGTATGTATTTTAAATGTAATATTTGAAACCTTTTCAAAACTCAATGGAAAAATTAAGAATTTCCGAAGTGATTTCCCTTGGACAATTGTCTTCACAGGTGAAACTCGTTGAATAAATTCAGAATTTCCGAAGTGATTTCCCTCGAACGTTTTCCTTGCAGGGGAGAGGTCATACAACAAAGGAGTATAAGGAACAAGGAAAATCCGAAGGCACATCGAAAAAGTTTCCTTTGCATTTTTTTCCTGGAAAATAGCCGACATACCATAAAATTTTCTATATGGGGCGTCCCTTGTTCTTCCCCCGTGCAAGCGGACACGTCCCTCCGGAATCGCAAGGGGATTCCCAATGGAAACTTTTTCGGAAATGAAGGGTACATACTACATTATTAAAAATAACATATATATATTTATGTTACTCTTAAGCAACTCAATGCAAAACTCTGCACAAAAGCAAAAGTTATTCAGTGAGTTATTTTAAACTACTACTTGTGTTGGCGAAAAGCG
The DNA here is from genome assembly GCF_025231255.1 of Drosophila biarmipes. Taxonomy (NCBI): domain Eukaryota; kingdom Metazoa; phylum Arthropoda; class Insecta; order Diptera; family Drosophilidae; genus Drosophila; species Drosophila biarmipes. Next base: position 669,011 of record NW_026114528.1, on the reverse strand, counting down.
GCACTAAGGCAACACTAGCAGGCAAAGGTGTGCGGACATTACCGACATTGAAGCTGGGTCCGAAGAAAGATTAAATACAACTGCAGACTATAGAACCGATCAACACGCTCAAAACAACGACAAAGCAGCCAGCAACAACATGTGCGTTTCAGAAATTTCAATGCAATTATAATCTCTTAATTGCTCCAATTGAAAAATTATTTTTTCAAGTTGGAAGTTCCCGGCGTCAGCCATTGCATAGAGGGACCGCAACTTCGAAAAGCAACTTGCCAGAAGTCCAGAATAATGCTTCCACACCAAAACAAAACAATGTCATCATAACAAATTTGGAAAATATTGTTTGTTAAAGAAACGCTTTTACCTTTTGACAGTGCTGCTAACAGCAAAGTGTTAGTTAGCACGTGGATCGCACAGTTCAACGCGATCATAAAAATGTACAAGCTGAGTGAAGACATAACCCGCATGCTGGTTGAAAGACCGTGCCCAAATCTGATTGCACTCTTCTAAGAACTTTCTCTCCCTGCCAGCCAAGGAACTCTTATCTCAATTCGCAGAGGCTTTTCAGTCAAAAGAGAGTAAGATAATGCCTAGGTCCATATTTCAACGACAAGACCCTGTTGGCTGCACACATCCGAATGGACGACGAGGAGTTAATCGACAGTATCATCGAAGGAATACCCGATACTCTTCGACGACAACAGGCACACATGCACAGTTTTAATTCGTCTGCCCAGCTGTTGCAGGCTTTCTCCAAAGTGGCTTTGCGGAGCATCTGATATCCCATTGCAACGAGAAAAAGAACGCAACCAAAAATGAATATGTGAGACCGTTAAAAATTTACTTTAATTCACAGTTTAACAGTCGCAGAATGCCTAATCGATTCTGGGAGTCTAATTAGTTTAACGAAGTTATCCTGTGTTGAAAACATTCTAAGTAGTAATATTATAAACATTAATGGAAACAAATTTTTACATTACTTTGGCTTGATCCACAGCCCTTTAAATATATATGGATAGATATCATGTTTTGTTATTATGAAAAAAGTTAAATTTAATTTTGAAATTTCATAAACATTAACAACTTTAGGATTGTTAGGGAAAATTATTGTTCAAATGATAATTGTGTTGATTATTGTTCAAATGATAGTTGTTCAAAAGATTCCAAATCATTGCTCAGATGGTAGTAATAGTGAAAAGGATAGTAGTTCTAGATTGTATTACTTAAATGTTGGTCAGATTGGAAACGATTGTGCTACTGATAGCTGAAAAAGAACGGCAAAGTGATTCGTGTAAAATTAAATTATGTCAATTGAGTACCCTGATCTAGCCGAATGCAACCTGTTAAATAATAGCGGTAAGTGTAAGTTTATGTTAAATAAAAAAATTGATAGATATTTTTTATAAGTATTAAACAAAACCGGAACGGCCGAAGATCCCCTTAGTAAAATGGCAAATGAAACTGAATTTTGATAAAGCTAAAACCCTCGAAGGCGTCTATCATTCGCAGAGAAAATTCAAGTTCAAAATGTATTTGATGATAAAAAACGATATTATTCGAGTAAGCAAGTCTGAGTATGCATCACTGATAGTTATAGATAAGGAAAAGTCTGGAAAATTAAGAATGTGGATTACCGAAACCTTAACAAAAACATGCTTTAAGATATCTACCCCAGCCCAGATTACTGTATTGATAGCTGTCCGAAAAAACTATTTTTACCAAGTGAGACTTTAAAATGGGTTCTTTCACGTGCACTTGCAGGAGAATTCAACTAAATATACCGCTTTAACAAAACCAATGGGTCAGTATAAATGCCTCAGTATGCCATTTGGCTTAAGAAAGGCATCAGCAGTTTTTCAAAGATTTTGGAACAAAATATTGAGCTTAGGTAAGACAAGTCTGAGATCCATCAAAGAGAAATAAAGTATTTAGGGTACATAATATCGGAAGAGGCAGTGAAAGACTTTCCAGTACAGACAAAAACACATAAAGCTAAAAGTTTTCTTGGACTGTGATCTTATTTCAGACACTTTTTAACAAAACAAAGCCATCGTATGATTTTGTAAGAAAGGACAGATAGTTCGAAATCGGTGCAAAAGAGTTACAGCGTTTTGAAATATTTGAAATAAATCTTTTGGTATTTTATTTTTCTAAGCTAGGCAAAATACCATAGCTTCAAACTAAAAATGCTCGCTGTAGTTTACTCGATACAACACTTTAAAATCTATCTCAAAAAAATGAATAGCTTACAAAAGGAAGGATAAGGATGGTCTTTTGTTTTATTTGTCAAGAGAAATGGAAAGCCACGTTCTTTTTAGTTACCCTTATTCCGATAAGGTTTTTTAAAATAAGAATTCTCTTTGATGTCATGCACATTGACCATTATGGCCCGGTTGACAAGACTGCCAACAAAAATGTTTAAAGCTTTATCCGGCATAAACTACAAAGTCTAATGAAGCAATAATAACATTTAAGAGGAAATTAAGTAAAACACATTAAGTCAGCCACTGGATCGCCGGCCGCAGGCATTAGCCTGCAAGTCGAATGTCTAAATAGAAGCATAGGACCCATTATCGCTAAATTGACTGTGCCCGACAAAGGATTGTTCTGGGATAAAGTTTTAAAAGCAGTAGAACAAGCACTTAGGAGTACGATCCAAAGATCAGCTGGGAGTGTATCAAAAAGAAAAAGTAGAAATTTAGAAGTAATTAGAGAAAAAGCTAGTGACAGCACTAATAAGGTGCAAGAATACAATAAGTTACGGACAGACCTCAAGAGAGATAATCATTAAGAGTACCAAACGGACGGTTTAGTAATGATCAAATACTTCGATTCTTATGTGGGCGTATCGAAAAAGATAATTAATCGAAAACTTAAAGGCCCTTACAGAGTGACAGAGTTACTTTATAATGATAGGTATGTCTGGAAGAATGTTGAAGGTCTTCAACAAATATACGCTTTCGCAAATAAACGAACATGGAATAATAATTAAAATAATAGAGAAGATATCAGGAGCTTTCTGGTGGGGATGGCCCAATGGTAACAAGCAGACACACACACATATATCCCTAAGCATCTGTTATACATACATACTACTATACGTTAGGTAACCCTTTTATTAAACATAATAACTTTATTAAACATAACAAATAGACTAAGCCTGTACAAATCTATGCAATAAAGATCATTTTTGCTGCAACCACCAAACAAAAAACACCTGGAAAGAGCCGTTTACATATGTTAAAAAGCACCAAAGATATAATTTATTTTATATTATTTTTCCACCAATTTTCCTATTTTTCTCAATGAAATGAAGGGTGGCGGCTTTCCTGGGGTCTGTGGTCGTCTGGTTCCTGTCTCGAAATTAGAAGGCACTTTTGAAACATTCAAGAATACTTCAATTTATTGGCCAATGAGTGGGCTCTGTTTCACTTGTAAACTAGAACTAGCAGCTTCTAATTAACTATAACTAACTAATGTTAGGAGAGCGGGGGTAGAGACTGTTAACAGCCCGAGAGCGAGACGAGAGACCATCTGGACGTAACTGCTCTCGTCTGTTAACCACTAGCACCTCCTTGACGCGGACATTCTCCTTAAGATTGTCGACATGATCCCGAGACAAACCAGCCGAACACAGTGCTTTGCGCCACAGGCAAACCCTTATCCAGTTTCATCCCGGGTTGGATGACGTCACGATACACGTCAGAGCCCAACACCACGGATATATTCGCTGGACGATGAAATTGTTCGTCAGCGAGGCGGTTGTCGTTGAACCTAGCGGAAACATCGTCGGCTGACACGGATTGGAGTGCAAGTGCAGAAATTGGGTCTCACCTTCAGCACCACGTCGATTTTGAAGGTGCCCGTTCGTGACATTATGGTCGCCCAACAGACCGTCTCGTCCCCGACGCTCGTAGTGGGAAGCCAGAACGCCGCGGCCAGCGACCGGTCGATGGTGCTCACTGGTGTACAGGGGTCGATCAGGGTTGGTTCCCGTGTCGAAAATATAATATAATATATAATATATATATATAACTCTGCCGCCACTCGTTTGATGGCATATTGTCTTCTTTGACGACCACCATATCATCGACATGGATACCTCTAAAAGGATTCTGCCACTTATTGTGCTTGTGAAGTTTTTTTTAAGTAATTTTACTCCTTTTTCCATCGCGCACTAAACTGCTGATGCAGGGCCGTTAAGTGTTACCAGCGATTTATAATCGATTTAGCTTCGCCCTTAATTTCGGTTTCAGCTGTGGAATGCAACGAACCCCCAATCAGAATGTGGCCTGGCGTCAATGCCAATCACTCAGAAGGATTTTCGGTTATGGGAGACAGCGGCCTGGAATTGAGGCATGCTTCAAAGTTGGATAAAAGAGTTGAGAACTCTTCAAACGTGTACTTCCGACTTGACGTCGACTTGTGGAAAAGTGACTTGGTGCTTTTCACTCCTGGTGGCATGAACCGCCACAAATGTCATTGATGGCTATAGGTATCAGTCACAGTAAGTAGAGTCGCTGCCCTTTTTTTTAATCTCAAACGGGCCTGCATAATCAATGCCAGTATATGTAAATGTCCTGGAAAAGGAAACTCGATCGGTAGGAAGATCGCCCATTAATTGCGTCTGTACTCTTTTCTTGTAAATAGTGTACACCTTACAGGAGTTTAACATAGCTTTTACCAAATTCTTGATTTTAGGAATCCAGTATCGAATGAATGAGGCGTACCACCAATTGGTTGCCGCCTTGCAGGGAAGTCTGGTGTGAAAAAAGGATGAGCAGACGAGCTAGTCGATGGTTGTATGGCCGTATAATAGGATGTCGCTCGTCATACTGAAAGGTCGTTGGGGCGGTAATTCAACCACATGCCCTTAACAGGCCTCGCTGGTCTAGAAATGGAAACAGATTGGCTATAAACTTGAACGAACCGTAACAGGTACGCAAGCACCCGCAGAGTACCGTATGGGTCCTTTGCGAAATTGACCTTCACAGCACGCTCCTCTAAGTCTGTGACCCCAGTGTTGGCCACATGTCTTTTGGCTGTTGTGACCAAACCGGTCCTTCCCACCACAGTTGCCTATGAAACGTCTCCCGCAGCGAAACGCATCGACTGGCTAGGTCCGCGGAATTGTGGTCAGATCGTACATGGGCCCAATGCCCAGCGCTTGTCACCTGAGTAATCTTGGTCACTCGATTGGCTACAAACGTTGTCCAGTGGCATGCCGGTTTATTCAACTAGGAGAGGACGAAGGTGAAATCAGTTCAACAGACAATGTCGGATTTGGAAATTGACATATTCGGAAGGATAGCTGCGATCATTTCTGACAACAGCGGCCGCGTATGCCTTCTGCGACGCATCATCTACATTCACCTCTGACTGGAAACCAACCCACCTTGGAATACGGTTCAAGCTCGTAATAGCTGCGCGAAAATTCTTGCCATCTTTGATTCATTTCTGTGGGGATATTTGCCAAATCTCTTGCATTAAGATTTTTGAGCGGAGAATAAACGGAGACAGCCATCCGGCTGGGTCAAAAGTTTCGCGATTTGGGAATAAGTAGATTCAATCGAAACTGGCGATGGGACAAAATAGAACTCATTCGAGGTCGCATTGCACCGAACAAAGCTCGCAAAGCTTTCGGTATTTCGGTATTAAGTGGACGAAAGTCTACGCGGAGTAAATGCTCGTTTGGGATATCTTCGAATATGCTCTTCTGATTAGCTGTCCACTATTTCAATGGAAGCCCGGCGCGGTTAAAAGCGTGGTGAAACTCGCTGATCAAAAGTTGAGCCTCTTGAATGGAATTGTCCCCCGCCAGAACGTCTTCTACGTACATAAAATACCAAAAAATATTTCCCTTTCTACGGCATCTGGCAATTGTTGGAGTATGCGGAGTGACAGAAACGTTGATTTTTGTAATTTCTGCACTGAACATGAATTGGAATTAACGCCACTTCAAGATCTGAATGGTTAAATCAGATTGTAGGACTGAACCAGCATGAAGAATACCGTTCAAGCTTGCTGAAGGGCTAGAAGCATTGAATACCACGCTAAGTTTGGTGGTGGTACTTTTAGGTTTGATTACCACGTGGTGTGGAAGATAATAGCTTGGAGAATCGTAAGACGGGGGGGACTTCTCTCATGTGACCAAATCCAAATACGCTTAAATGACTGAGTCATATTGCTCTATTAATAGCAAGTCTCTAGTCAAACGGTTTTCGTTTTTAAGAAAGTGAGCTAGGGCAATGGATCGCGAGTGTCCTAATTTGGATCCGCAATTTTCGGGTTCGCAAAACGATAAAGTTACGACGTATCTCCCACTTGCGTCTCTAGTGGGGTTTATAGAAAATTGCTCTTGCAATAGAAATCGGATTTTTTTAATCTCTTCGTTGGTATGTTCTCGACCTCCCAAAACTTAGTGAGAAGTTTTTCCAAGACCCTGTCACTCGTTTCGGTTATCTGTGTCGTGAAAGCTTATACCAGATTTTGGCTAGATGTACTAGAAACTGGACCGGTAAGCACCTTGCCGAAAATAGTTTCCTGACCTAGGAGAGAACAACAAATGTTTGTGCGTGTGCCGCTCAGCAACACGGACGGTAAAATGTCGGCTCCGATCAGAACATCTATCTGGGAACTCTTTAAAAATGTTGGATTTGCCAGGGGCATGGCAGGTAAAGGTGGAATTAAGTAAGACGGTAACTTTCCGGCCAATTCAGGCAAAACGTAAGCTGCGGTTTCGAGCTGAAGGCCTTGCTTATTAGGGGCTCGAATAGAAAAATGGCGGAGCCTGGTCGCCTGAGCAGAAACGGTCTGATTTAAGCCCGAAACTTGGGCTTGGATATGGCGGAATGGCAGCTTAATCAGATTGAACAGGCGTTCCGTAACAAACGTAGCCTCAGAACCCGAGGCTATTAGAGCGCGAGCCCTGTAGTTCGTTCTCAAGTGGAATATGTCCATAATGACCGTGCTTAGCAAAACCGCTCTAGCACCGGTTGCGAAAGAGTTCTGCAAACTGGGCAGATTTTATATACTGTTGGCCTCCCCTGTACAGCTGGATTTTGTGGGCTTGCTGAAGGACTAACTGCGGAAGTTGATCCACGGGAATTGGGGTTGCCTTTATGCAACAGTGTATGATGCTGCGTTCGAATTTGTGCAAAGCTGCTTTTATTGATGTAGTTCTTTCGCGCATCCACAGACATCTGAAGAAAACGCTGCCATAAGCGCACTGAATGACTCTATTTTGAGCACAGATTGCAACTCTTTGGTTTTGTGATCACCTTAGCTTCGAATGAGTTTAGTTTCCTGGAAAAGGGTTGACTCTTAGCTGGGTTGGAATGTTGGAATGAGCCAGCGCTATTAAATTGTATTGTGCTCTGTAGGTCTTTCGGAGCCTGGTCAGATTCAGAACTTAGGTCAGTTTAAGTTGGCTGTTTACTAGCAGTCTCCTATTTTCGAAACGTTTTTAAGCGCTGCTCATGCTTGGCTAAGATTGTCTTAGCCTCGCCGCTAGTTTTAGCATTGAGATGAAAAAATTTTTCGACCGATGCCAACCTAGAATTGTTGACATAAACGGCTGTAAAAAGATCCCTAAATGTAGGCCATTTCAGATAGTCCCCTTCGAATACTTCCGTATCGCATGGCGGTAACCGGCACCCAGACGGAATGTAAGTGGACAGATTATTGGTTCTCGTGGGCGGATGCTGAGAATTGGTTCGATCGATTATCTCATTGAGCTGAGCCGCTAGCTCCTCGTACAGAGTAGCCTGTCCAGAGTAGCCAGAATCTCTTCCGCACCTTCAGTCGTCATGATGGAAATCGTGTGTAGACACGCTTCAAATTCTTTCTCGGATTTGTCCCAAAGTGAGCGGACTTGTTCTTTACAGACTTGGAGGCGTGGACAGACGGAGATGACGGTCCTGGAGTTTCAATCATCGCTCTGAAATGGCTCATAAGGCCGGAACCAAGAGTGACTTCGGCGACACTTCAAGAAGAGTCGCCGAAGTGACTTCCCGAAGTGCCGAAGTGGCACATTTCTTCCCGACGGGAGTGACTTCCGCGATCCGAATTCGATATCGCGAACGATATTTTTCATCTTCTAGAAATCACTTAGAAGTGTCTTCCGCGATAGAAAATGCTTTCAGGGATGTGTACTATAACCCTGCAAGCAAAAAGACGATAATTCTACCGCCTATCGTCCAGAAGTCACTTTTAAGTCACTTCTGGAAGATAGAAAGGCGATAGCACACATTTCGATCGCAAAGAAGTAACTTCTGAGACACTTTTGGGCGATAGTTAGAAGATAGCACACATTTTACAAAAACAAAAAGGGTCGTGATCGCGAAGAAGTAACTTCTGAGACAGTTCTGGACGATAGTTAGACGATACAAAAACAAAGTTACTGAGAAAAATGAGGACACGATAAGTGCCATTACCCTTTATTTCTGAAAATTCCACTTCCTTTTTACCTACGCTATTGTCTTATTTCACACTTTGCTTGTGATCAGTCAAGGTTTTTATAAAGTTTGTGTATTGCTTTGTTTTTCGTAATTAATTAAAATTGTTAACACATTAAAATGTCCAACTCAACGAAGAGTGCGAATTTACGTGTAGCTGTACGATTACTTGAAGATATTTTTACTTTACCTGGCTCGATTGCAGTGAAATAAGCATTCAAAGATTCTCCACCTAATTATAAAAGCTAATTCCTCCAAATTTATTTTTATTTTAAATATAGAAGAAATTTTACATCTAATTATTTTAAAAATGGTTATTATTAAATTTCTTATGTGAACGGAGCTGGACATAAATAAAATTATAAAGCAGCATTTCCGATATGCCAAGGACCGTGTCTACAAGTGCTCAAAGACCTTATGGAAAAAGTAAATGCAAAATATTGCCTAACATGTAACAAGTTTTTTTATTCAAGATATTTAAGATTTCCAATGGGGAAAGGCACTTTTGGTATCTTCCACAAGCGTCTGTTAAGTCACTTCTAAGTATCCTCCAGAAGTGACTTCCGCGATATCGCATTCGGATCGCGGAAGTCACTCCCGTCGGTAAGAAATGTGCCACTTCGGCGGCACTTCTCGAAGTCACTTCGGCGACACTTCCAGAAGTTTCGCCGAAGTCACTCCTGGAAGTGTCGCCGAACACACTTCAAGAAGAGTCGCCGAAGTGACTTCCCGAAGTGTCGCCGAAGTGACTTCAAGAAGTGCCGCCGAAGTGGCACATTTCTTCCCCACGGGAGTGACTTCCGCGATCCGAACGCGATATCGCGGACGATAGTTTCCATCTTCTAGAAGTCACTTAGAAGTGTCTTCCGCGATAGAAAATGCTTTCAGGGTAAGCATGCATCGGAGTTACATGTGTGTATGTATGGTAGAGCTGGAAAAACTGGCCACAATCGATGTTTTTGATGTTTTGGGATGAAAACATCGATTATAATCGATTATCGTAAAAAAAACGAATATTTGTTTTCCGTTTAAATTTAACTAATTTAAGTGAGATCATACAGAAAGCTGTTTTATTTAAAAAATAGGAACATATTAAGAATTTTTGGTTTAAGAAAGCTCCTGCGCTCGCTAATGACTTGGCCAGCTTCGCTGAAGATCCTCTCGTACGCCGTGGAAGATGCTGGAACGCAAAAGTATTGTCTTGCAATGCTTTTCAAAGCTTCCATGGAATTTGGGCACATCTATAAAAAAAACCATTAGACATAAAAGGGTATATAGTACAATTTCAAACGTTGAAAAACGCTAGGGGCTATATGTTATCGGGGAATTTGGAGCCTCCAAATATTGCCCTAGAGCTATAACAGCGTCTGTCCTGGCCGACTTAGATTTAACTGCGACTTTCTGCTGTAGGAAAGTAGGATTTGGTGGTGTTGGCAGATCGTGCTGTGTTTTGGACAATGTGTTGTATAATTCATTCTCTTAAGCCTTTGCAGCTTGGTCTGCATTTGACTGAGAGAGAAAACTATCTTTTTTGAACATCGAATCGAAAATAGTTGCGACTCTTGGGACTGTTCTAACCTGATAATGGGCGAAACGTTCTACTGTAGCTAGCAGAGTTCCAGCGGATGGGAACGAAGCATGGGAAGTGCTTATACTCTAAATTTCGACAAGCCTTTACCATGCTCGCGTCATTATCAGTGACAATAGTGCTTACTTTTATAAGTAGATCCCTCTCTGTTAATACATTTCTTAAAGAAGCCGCTTTTGTATCGGCTGAATGGCTTTTTGGAGTAATCAACCGTCGATAAAACTGCCGATTGGAGCTCAAACGTTGGTGAAATGAAGTGAACAGAAACTGTTTTATATCCTTCATTGGCTTTTGACGTCCAGCAATCTGTTGTAATGCTGTAACATATTCCACTTGATTTAAAATAATTTGTAGTTTTACCCTTAAGGTCTCGTACTCTCTATTAAGTGTAACGTTACGCATATGTGTTTTGCTTGGCAGTTTATACATGGGATCCAAGTTTTTTACCAGCTGCTTTGTCAATTGTAGCCTTCCGCGCAGAGCCATTTTCGTATTGTTTACTTTTTTGTTGGGGAATTTGTCGATACATGGCGACAACGAACTTGTAGGGCTTTGCACACTTTCTGAATGAGCAGTATTTTAGTGCTGAATTAAATTACTGGTATTTCCAGAAGTCTTATAGACTTTATCGCATTTTAAACAAGTCGCTGTTTGATTAGAGCCCTTTTTGAAAAACTCCCATACCTTTAATATTTCATTTTTTGTCCGTTTGGGACTTGGAATGTTTTCTGCGTTCTCATCGTTCAACACAGTTCCGCTTCCTGTATTTAAAGAAAAATAAGTGTTAATTAGTTAATTAAAGTATGTATGTACATATGTACACGTATGTGAAAAAGGGAGAATACATATCATTTACATACCCTTCAGTTCCGCAGTCCGGTCACCGGGATATGTGCGAGCGCAAAAAGCTTTTTTGGTTTTTTTTTCTGCCTGAAACTGTATGCTGCTGTCGACGTCAGCAGAGAATTCGGAGCAGCGTAGACGAAAGCAGTTCGGCAAGAAAAAGAGGCAGATCTTCGGATATTACCCTCTCTTTCTGTGTCTTATAATCTGCCTGCCCTCGGCTCTCAGAGAGCAACCTTCCTCGGTCCTCTTTTTTGCATGTCTCAGTTA